>NC_082690.1:4884949-5530757 GCF_949987515.2 Delphinus delphis | reverse complement strand
AAACTTTTTACTTCTATATATGTTATAAAACCCGTAGTATATTGTTATTATTTTTGCTTTAAACAGTATCATATTTCTTAAAAGTATTTAAATAATAAGAAAATTATCTTAACATATACCTATATAGTTTCCATTTCTGGTGCTTTTTATATGGATTGGGACTATTATCTGGATTTTTTTTTTTTTTTTTTTTTTTTTACTGATTTGCTTGAAACAATTTCTTTAACTTTTCTTGTAGAGCAGGTCTTCTAGTAATGAATTCTTTCAGATTTTTAATGTCTGAAATAGTTTTTATTTCATACTCATTTTTGAAAGATATTTTCACTGGGTAAAGAAATGTAGGATCAAAGTTTTTTTCTTTCAGTACTTTGAAGTACTTCTGGCTTGTATTGTTATTAATGAATAATCTGTTGTCATCCTTATGACATATGTTCTTTTGTATATAACTGCTAGATTTTCTACTTACCGGTTTTAAGCAATTTGTCATGGTGTAGTTTTCTTCACATTTCTTGAGCTTAAGATTTGTTGAGATTCCTTGGAGCAGTGGAATTGTAGTTTTCATAAAATTTGGATAATGTATAGTCCTTATTTCTTCCAATATTTTTTCTGTCCCTCCCATCTCTTATTTAACTCTATTTCCTTAATTCAAGGCGGGTGCTGGGCTCTGCTGGGGTTCCTTCCCCGAGCTCTCTCCAGGAAGTAGACTGAGCAATAATAGGGCTAAGCTTGTTTATTTCTCATCACTCAGCAGTCATTGTCCCTTGATGCCTAATGTCTTTAGGACCATTATTTCATTATCTGTCTTGATCTTTATCTGTTTTAGGTGGGAAGTGATATCCAGTTGCTGTTAACTTCTTCTAGGCTTATGGTTCATGTCTGGAGTGTTCTGGGACATGGACAGAAGTGCGGGGCAGGAGACGACTCTGCCTGGAATGGGTCGTGTCTCAGAATGGCACGTATGCTGTTCCCTCTGCAGAGAACACTCTTGCACATACTGTTCACCTAGTTAACTCCTATTAGTCGTCTAAGTCTCAATCTACACGTGACTTTGTTTAGAAGCCTGCTCTATGAGCATCTATCCTTTTTTAACTTCCCCTTTTAGATGATTCCATGGTATTCTGTACTTTTAGCTGCATTCACTCATAGTATATTTCTTTTCCTTGTCTTTCTTCACCACAAGGTTATAAGCTCTATGAGGACAGAGACATAGCTGTCTTATTTCCTGCAACAGTACAAGAGGGTTCCCTTTCTCCTACTGGATCAAAGTAGGTGTTTAGTAAATGTTTTTTTGACCAGTAAATAGGAGAAGATGAAAGCATTTGTGTGTGGTAGGGGCAATGGTGCCTGGTGGGTGATGGGTACACAGCATAAACATTAATTGTGGCTTGTGTCAACCACGTGGTAGCTGACTGAAATTACTGACCAGACAATGTACAAGCATATTTGAGATATGTACTAAAAAATTCCAGAAAAACTTCAGGGTTGGGAACAAAGGGAATTCTATAGAGTAATAAGATCTTTCATGGATAGATTTGTGGGTCAGGGAGGGTCAGTAAAATCTAGGTTATCATTATTGTGATCTTATCTGTCTTTATAGGCTGGTGTGCATGGGGATATACTATGTATATCATTATCATTATATCATAATATATCATTATATACTGTGGTATCATGTATCATAATTTATAATGTTATATAGGAGAAATATGTATTTTTATCTGTTTGTGTGTTGTTTGTTTTACCCCCCATGACGTAAATTCTGTGAAGTCAGGTGCTTGGTTTTTTTGTGTTGTCTGCCCCATCCCTGATTCTAGAGCCATCTTGTTCACATTGCAGTTACTCAATAAATATTGGTTAAATACATGAGTGAGATATATTTATACTACTCTATTTTAATTCTGTTTAAGTAGTATGCTAAACTACCGTTTTTTTCTTTTTTATTTTTTTTAAACACAATTAAGTGGAAATCAAACTACGTTCTCTCTTCATTTTATTATGCCTATCGGGACTCTGGCTACTGAGATTAAAACCGCTTAACTAAGGCTCCAATGTCCACCTGGTGGCAGCTTAACTTAATCACAGTCAAATTACCTCAGAGGAAATTAGCAGCTTTCCAAGAACTGAGCTTGACAACTCAAAGCATGTAGAAGCCCCAGGGCGCCCATGTGTCCACACTGCACCTGGCTCTGGAGACAAGGGCAGCCCCACATTAAGCAGTGGGGAGACATCATTAAGGTTATGATTAAACTGCCTTGCAGGGCAAAAAAATAGCCTGCTGAGAGAAGGCCGAAGTCCTGCCAAAAACATCACTGCTTTGTTATTTATTACAAATTTCTGGCGATTTCCCTTCCTAAACCAAAAGTAGTAATGGGAGTATTACTGCCTCAGCATGCAGGTTGGCAGGATAAAGACTAGGATGCACAGGGTTGGGTGTAATAGAAGCAGTGAATGAACAAGGATTTATATGTGCCCAAGAGGTAGAGTTCTAAGGGACAGCCAGGGTCAAGTACAGGGTAGGGTGCTCAGTAGGGAGACTTAAGAGCTGACCCTGGGAGGATCAGAGATATGGCCAAGATGGTGTTGACCTGAAGCAGATCGACTGCCAGATATTTTTTCAACAAAGATGGGTTTATTCAAGATGAGTAGAGAATTGCAATTAAGGGGCTGCAACCATGGCGAGCCATGTGCATGTCCCCCCATTTCAAGAGAAGGAGAACCCTTTTATAGGGGGGAAAAAAAGGAAGCTGGGAGGGCTGGAGTAAACAGAGAGTCCATGGCTTTTCATTGGCTGAGTCCTCACCAGGAAAGAAGTGTCTTTCATCTTCCTGTTGGGCTCTGCTATGGTCACAGGGCATGAGAGCTCCCCCTTCTGGTCTCCCAGTTCTACTTAATTGAGATTTCTGTTTATTAATTTTTTACAAAGGACACCTGAAGATCAGTAATTTGGGAAAGTGTGTGTGGCACTGGTGTTGAGGGCGGAGCAAATAGTTTTCAGGGTGATCTGACTTAGATCATCAGGATGGCATCTTTCCCTAGAGCTGCCTTTAATGGAAAGCTAAGAACATGTCAGCTCTTGGTGCCTGGATGTTGAGTACCACCTGCCCCTCCCTCCGTAGCTATTTTGGCTTATGATAACAGAGTGAGTTCCAGATGGGAAAGGCTTGACTCTATGTAGGTAATGCATTTCATGTGTCTATTAGGGCAAAGCAAAAAAAAAAAAAAAATCAAATACCGGTGTTATTCTTTATCCATTGTTGCTGTTAGGGTTCAGTGCATGAAACAGAAACCACTCTGGGTCTCTTAGGCAGAAAGGGACTTAATATGGAAAATTAGGTGCTTCAAAATAATTGGAATTGCTGCAGAATGGAGTTGAGGGTTGAAATTGTTGAGCTCAAGGGCACAACACTAGAGCTGCAATCCAGGGATCAGAAAGCCACCGTCTTTGTCACAAATGCCTCTTGACACTCGTGGAGCTGGGGACTAGGCACTGGGATGCCAAGTCTGGCTGCCACCACTGCATCTTGATTCTCATATGTTCAGGACGTTACCTGCCAGCATAAACAGCAAAGTATAGCAGCCTTTGTTCACTTCCATCTTCCAAGTATCACTCCAGTGGATCCAATGGCTAGAACCTAAGTTGGGTGCAGAGTCTGAGAGATTGGGGAGTGTGGGATTTTGTTTTCATTTTAGTATTCATTTCTCTCTGGTGAGGCCAGGACCAGGGTGAAGCAGAGAGGCAGCCAGGGGCATGAAATTTACAGAGGTGCTCGCTCTCAGGGTCAGGCAGGTGCAGGTGTTCACCTCATAGTAGTACTGTGATAATTAAATGAGATAAATCTTTTACAGAACTTAGTGTAATTTTAACACGTGATGAGTGCTCACTAATTGCTGGGTCAATACCTTTTAGCTCTAGGGAGAAACGGAAAATGACATTACTTTCTCTTCTCCTATGAATATTCTTCGAAGAATTTTTTCCTTCGATGAATCTCTAGCCTTATGTTCTATAGGCTTTTGAGGGTGATGGTCATAAGGCCAGTTTGGCCACTTTTCAGTGAGTCGTGCTGTGTGTGTAGCGCCTCTCTAGAATGTATGGGCGTCTGTTACCTTTATCCTAAGCTTTGAGCATTCAGCCACAAGGAAAGATCTTTTTAACATCTTGTCACACCTCCCTAATTCTTCCACACATAATGGCAGCCTCTGAAAATTATACCTTAGAATGTCATCATTTTTTACTTAATGACTGTTTGAAATATAGATACCCATAGAACAACTTAGATTGTTTCCATATTTTGGCTATCGTGAATAATGCTGTGATGAACATGGGGGTGCAGATAGCTCTTTGATATCATGATTTCATTTCTTTCAGATATACACCCAGAAATGTAATTGCTGGATCATATAATAAAAATTATCATAGCTTAATTTTTTTGAGGAACCTCCATACTGTTTTCCACAGTGGCCGCACCAATTTACATTCCTGACAACAGAAAAGGGTTCCCTTTTCTCCACACCCTAAGCAGCATTTGTTGTCTCTTGCTTTTTTTGTTGATTTTTTCTTTTTGTGGTACGCGGGCCTCTCACTGTTGTGGCTTCTCCCGTTGCGGAGCACAGGCTCCGGACGCGCAGGCTCAGCGGCCATGGCTCACGGGCCCAGCCGCTCCGCGGCATGTGGGATCTTCCCGGACCGGGGAACGAACCCCTGTCCCCTGCATCGGCAGGCGGACTCTCAACCACTGCGCCACCAGGGAAGCCCCATGGACACTTCTTTAAGAATAAAGAGTTTAATAAATATCAATTAGAGATACCCTATTATTTGTGTTATTTAGGACGTTGATATCACTACTGATTATATTCCATCACTTGATGATTCATGGACTGAGGATGGGGGTGGACTAAAACTTCCCTCACTTACGGGCTCTGGTCATGTCTCCACTTCCAGAATTCATTACCTTGTTCTTAGCTGGACACTGCCCTTCCTATAATTGCTGCTTATTTGGAAATGAAGGTTTCAGGAAAATGTCTCAATTACCATTTTACACTTAATATGAGACATGTAAGGAAAGAGATAGTCCCTTTTGCTTCACAAATCACCATGAGGTTTTGGAACTTTGAGGGCTTTCTAGCTTTGCTGGAGCATGCGGTCACATACGCAGCAGTAGGTCCTTGAAGACAAAAATAGAGCAGCTATTTAGACTTCATGAACATGTTTGATTCTCTCAAGAATACATGGGGGAGGGTCATGGAGAATTGGAAATAAATGCATGATAGAGTTGTTCAGGAGCTTGGTGGCATCAGGTCAACATCTCTGTGAATCTCTTGACCTTTGCTTCATGTTTGTCATCTCATGGTTAGCAGATGGCTGCGGGGGATCCAGACATCATGTCCACATTCAAGGGAGGAAAGCATGGGAAAGGGGGAAAGACTTTGTTAGGTACATCCATTCCATTCCCCCCAAAAAACATTATCTCTCCCAGGAACGTCCTGCATGTGTGTCATCAGCCACCCAGACACTATGAGCTTTCAGGGAGGATGCAGAAGCAAGCATGTAGCCAGACACAGTGACGCCCCAAATAAAATCAAAGTTCAGTCAGCAAAGAAGAAGGGGGAAGTGAGCATTGAACAAGCGACTAACAGTACCTAACACAGTAGGGATTCAACTTATTTTTCTTTATATAGTGAACCTGTTTCTCAGAAGAGAAAAAGCCATTACTGATTTTTCACAACAATCTTTAAATTACAGGTCTCTCAGTCCGTGGGATTGAAATGAAACAAATCCTAGCAATAGACCCATGCCAGTCTCAGAATCACTTTTTTATTTCAGTGAATAGTGCTGATGTGTTGAGCTCATTTCAGTAGCTGGATGCTTCCTACCCTAATAGGAGCATTGTCCCAGGAGCCTCCTCAGCTATGTATGCAAATACGTTCCTGTCAAATCCTAACATCAGTTTGACATACATGCTTCAACATAGTTGAATTCCTGTGGAAATTATTCAGGTGAAGAATAGGGCAGATGGAATGGCACCACACAAGTACGGGAAAAGCTGAAACAGTAAAGAAATAACAAGTCAGCAAGCATAATAAGTCATGGAGAGATTGGCTGGAGAGCAGGAAGGGGCCGTGTCATGCACAGGCTTGGAGGTCAACGGTAAGGGGCGAAGATTTTATTCTAAGCACAGTAAGAAGCTGTTGAGGCACTTAGTTCAAACAGAGTGCATGCCTGGTTTACGAACGTCACTAGTGTAGTCATCCATGGGAAAAACAATTTAAATGTGTTCAAATGTCTTTTGTTAAGTTGAATAAGCAATTTGTCAATTTCAGTGTATTCAATGAATTGCTTTGATAGGCGTCTCCTGTATGTCACACATCCAAGGAGGAAACGCACCTGTGTGCATCAGAGGGGGCTCTCTGTAGACGTCTCTCCTCCCACTGCACAGAGCTGCAGAGTTCTCTGGCAAGTAAGTATCCCTTTCATGGGTTCTAGTTTCTCTTTTGTACTCTTATGCTGTTATGTATGAGTTTCATTATGTGTGTGCTCCCCAAATAACTGGACCTATCATGTCTATTAAAGAAACCAATGGACATTCTGACTCTTAGAAATGATTACTTTTGCTTAAGAAAACGTTTGGCTCCTGTAGGGGTAGGTAATATGGTAGAGGGGTAAGAGTGGATGGGAAGGTAAGTCAGGGGTCAATTCAGTAGTCTAAGTGAGAGAGCACGGGTACTTGGATTAGATTGGTGCTAATGGACACGAAGAACCATGGGTGACTTGAGATGTATTTTGGAGGAAAAAAATTGAATTAACGATGGATTCAGTTAAGGAAGGCATACAGAGAGAATAATCAAGTATAACTTCCAGAGTGCTGGCAGAGTACTGGTTGCATACTAGTAAGGCTTATTGCATGAATGAGAAAAGGGGGTATGATAGCCACGACATGTACAATGCTTTCCAGTTTTAAAATATTTGAACCTACATCTTAAGATATGGTAGGACAGGGTTTATTATTTTACCTTCTTTGCAGACGTGGAAACAGAGGCTCACCGCCTCATAGTTCTGCTTTTGCCAATCTGGAGACTGGTCAGAGACAAAAGATGTGATGTGGGAAAGAGAGAGGACACACACGAAGAGGTCAGAGGAATCTTAGAGAAGAGGAAGTTAGAAGGCGGCAAGGAAAGTTGTGCGGGGATGGGGAAGAGACCTGGCGTAGCCGGGACCTGCGGGAGCTGTTGGAGGCGCAGTGCGCTCTGAGTGGTGTGGGTGTAGGTGAGGGTTGGGTTTCCTTTTGATGTGCTTGAAGAGATGTAAGGAAAAGATTGTTTTGTTTTGTTTTTTTTGGTGGGGGTTTGTAATGACTTTTGATGGGTGAGGTATTTCTGCTTCTGTGTGATTCCAGGTAGAGACTGAGTTCATTAAGATTCCAGCTTTCATGCTGTTCATATCGTTTTGTTGCCTTGAGCACACATGTGAAATGGAACTTGAATGACGGCTGATTTGGAAAGCAGAGCATGATTTGGGGGCAGTGAGAAAATGCGTTTGACCAGTTTTATGTTAAACTTTGTGAAAGACAAGTTGGACGGGTCCATTAGATACAGGTTATAGAAGGCCTGGGAAAGAATGTGAATTGAAATCCTTACTCGCCAGATGTGCTGTAAATGCTCTGTCCTGCTGAAAAAAATTTTTAGAAATATAGAAAATTATTAAGATGATAAAAAATATTCATAGTACCATCAAGTGGAAAAAAACTTTTACTATTTTAGGGTGTTTCTTCTAGCCTTTTATATGGGTGCATGTATAAACGTGTGTAAAAACTTCATAATATTTTAATAATTGAAATTATAATATACATAACATTTTACAACATATTTAAAGTGCTCGGTGGACACTTTCATATTAAATAATCTTCACAAAATAATTGTTGAGGGCAACACAGTAGTTCATCATACGGGTGAACCATGAGTTATTTAACCCTTTCCTTACAGACTTTATTTTAGCTATTCTGCCATTTCTCTAGTGAATCTTATCATTTGCTATTTTTTAGCCATTATAAATGGCGCCAATTTGGTACGTCATAAATTTTTCAGAATTAGAATCTTTTACTGGGCAGCGGTAGGTGGACACTGGTGCCCACTTTGGCAGCACATCTACTAAAATTGGAACAATACACAGATAAGCATGGCTCTTGTGCAAGGATGACATGCACGTTCGTTAAACGTTCTATACATTTGGATGTCAGCTAGATGGTGATCATTTCACAGTTTATACAAACGTCAAATCACCATGTGTTGTAGCTGAAACTCATGTAATGTTGTGTGTCCATTATACCTTAATTTCAAAAAAGCAATGAACACTTTTAGAGCCCTTTGTAGATGTTGCCCAATGGCCGTCTAGGTTTGAACCCCTTCGGATGCCTTTTAGCAAATGATTGCATTTCCTATTTCACTGTCTCCTCCCCAATACTGGGAATTAACTTTTAAAACATGAAAAATAATATCTCATGGTTTTCATTTGCATGTCTTTGGTTCCTAGAGAGTTTATTGGCTATTTTTCTTTCAAAACTTACATTCATGTGTTCTGTTTATCTTTCTGTTCTGTCTTCATCACTTAAGATAGCTTGGACCCAAAACAGAGCGGTAACTAAATAAATATTTTTACGATTGACTGAAAATCCATTGGACTACCACCCAGGAACCAGTAATGCATACAGTTTTTGTGGCTCCTCTTCTATCCATCTTCCCAAATTTAATGATTTCTCCTATGAGATGTAGTATTCAGAGAAAATGTGATTTTTTTCCCTACTCCCTGTAATCCTAAGAGACATTCTGTCAGTTGAGATTTTCTCTCATCATTTTCACTGTTCTTCATACATCATTAGTGGGAGCTGTTGCGTTATGGGAGGGCAGTGTCTGGACTCCATATTTATTGAACTCTAATTGTGTGCCCAAATGAATATGCCAGCCATGCAACTACCAATGTAAGTCTTAAAAACAATAATTTGCGTAACTAGCCGACAGGAAGGCTTGAGCTATTATTTAAGTTCATATATAACATTACATCGTCAAGTGTTAATTTATGCTCTGTTCTTTCCAGAATGATTGAGCTGTTGGTAGTTTTATTTATGACTCATGCTTAGATCCATTTTCCAGTGCTGATAATGTTGAGATAATGGGGATTTATAGTTCACCCTGACAAGAGGCCATAAAACAAATGGCTGGATGTTTTCTCTATTGCTACAGGCTCAATTTGTATCATAAAGTACTTAATAATTGTTATTAATGAACGCTCTGTGGTTGGTATATAGACACAGCTGGGCATCACATCTGTTATCAGACAGCGTGTGTTGAGTAAAGCACAAACACTGCAGGGAACTAATAGCTGCAAAAGGAAATGACATCACAGAGCCATAGGAAGTGCCATAGATATTAGCTGCACTGAGACAGAAGAGAATTAGGATAGATTTTAGGAGAAATGACAGAATTTGGCTCTTTTTAAAAATTTCCTTTCATGTGGATCACAGATATCTTCAATTGTGAGCCTGAGTTCCAGGGTCAATCCATATATTATATACGAGTAAAGCATATATCTTAGTTTTTAGATTAAAAACAAATAAAAATAGACAAATTCAGCTTACCAACTTACCCTTCCAGGCTTATCTTCTGCCGCTCCTCTTGAAACACTCTGATGTTCCATCCAAATTGGGTTATTGCCTTTGTTTTTGCAGACTTATGCCTTCCTGCCTGTGTGCTTTCCCTTATGTTGTTACCTCTATTTGAATCCATTTCCCTCAAACTATTTCAAAAGAAAAAGAACTTTCTTTCTTTGACTTTTCTTCCTTCCTCCCTCCCTTTCTGTTTCGTTTTTCCTCTCCCCTCTCCTCTCCTTCCTGTCCTCCCTCCCTCCTTCCCTCTCTCCCTCCCTTCCTTCCTTCCTTCCTTCCTTCTTTCTCTTTCTCTGTCTTTTTTTCCCTTATTTGTCCACATTATCAACTTTCATTTTTTTCATTCACCATTGGCAAACATATGAATATATTTCATATGTGTCATTTGATTATATGTAGTCTTACAAAATAGGTTGTGCTTTGGGTGCCTGTTTTTTTTAATTTAAGGAAGTCATGGTAAATTATAGACCTCATTTTACTTCTTTAACTCAGCAATGAAATGCCAGCCATGGGGTCCCGTGAACATCTAGTCCATTCTTTCTAAAGTTTCCTAAAACTCCATGTGTATCCACCAGATCCGATCTGTCCACTCGGTTGATGATGGACACTCAGCTTGCTCTGAATCCCTATCACAATAAGCAAGGTGATGATGGACATTTTAATGTATGTTGCTTGTGGGTCTCTGGAAGAATTTGCTACATTCCTGGGAGTGTAACTGCTGGGTCACAAAGTGTGTGTAAACTTGATTTGACTAAATGCCCACAGGTAGCTCTCGAGAATGCTTCACCATTCTTCTCTCTGTAGGAGTACATGTTGGTTCTTATATCCCTATGTTCTGCCAATAGTCGGGATTGCCTAGTTTTACATTTTAATCACATTAACAGAGGTACAATGATATTTCATGATTGTTTTCCTTTGTGTCTGTGATTACCACTGAGAGTGAACCTCTCCTCACTGACCTATTAGTCCTTGTGATTCATTCTATTTTAATCACCCATTCATATTTTTGCCCATTTTTTCTCTTGGGTTATCTGTCTCTTGTGGACTTAAAGGAACTTCTTATATATTTGTACCTTGTCAGTTTTAGATATTGCAAATATTTTTTTACAATCTGTCATTTCTCCATTGACACTATCTGTATTCTTCTCCATTAAACAAAAATAATTAGTTTTGATGTAATTATACTTAACACATTTATGCCTGAGGATTTCTGCTTTTCAAGTATTTCAAAAAGAATTCTTCCCTACCTCTAAATCACAACTATAAATTTTGACACTTTCTTCTATGGATTTTCTATTTTATCTTTCATTAATCTATCTGTATTGTATTTTTATATGTGATGCTATTTAGGGATACAATTTTAGTTTCTCCCTAATATTATATACAAAACAACCCACCCTTTCACCTTTGATTCATGGTGCTGTATTTCTATATTTATCATATATTAAATTCTCACCTATACATGGTCTTCTCTGAGTTTGCTCTTTTGTTCCATTGGCCTATTTGCCCATCAGTTCTCATATCAATAGCTGCTTACTTTATTACTCTGTGTTAGGACAGGCAGTCTACCATGGGCACTGAGCATCCCTGAACATTCCTGCTGAGTGCGCCAAACCACAAGGCTTATTTATCCCCAAACTGAGCAGTTTCTGTACCTGGTCACATAGACAACCAGGTAGGTATGCGACCATACCATGGCTACTTCTCACTCTCTGGTGGAGGAGACGGGGAAGAGAGAGGGAGAGACTGTCTTGTTTACTGCTTATGACAGAAGGCGCCATAACCACCTGGGTGGGGCTGTTTGGACCGCCGTTGTGCACCATTTTTATTGCTCCTACTGCTAAATGTATAATTAGTATTGATGTTTTACATGCTTGTGCTATGAACCCTCATAAAATTCAAGGGGGATAGTCCCAATGGAAAGAGTCACTTTTAGAGAAATGATAGTTGGTACGACAGACCACCAATGAGGCTTCCGGTTGCCCCCATGTTGTACAACAGAAACAGTACAGAATTCCAGGAAGTGAAAAGGAAATCACAGTCTTGCGGTCTGTAAACCCCAAGGACCCTTTTGAGGTACAAGTATCTGCTACTGATAACTGTGCTGACTGAAACTAACATTGGTGTATGTTCGGGCAACACATGAATGTGTACTCTGCTGTTTTGGGATGTAATATTCATTAATACCAGTTATGTCGAGCTTGTTGATAATGCTGTTGAAATGCTCTTTATGCTTACTAATTTTCTGTCTGTCTTGTCTATCAATTACTGATTGAGGAGTATTGAAACCTCTTTTCATAATTGTGGATTTGTCTGTTTCTCGTTTCAGTTTTTGCTTCATATATTTTGAATCTGTTATTAGATGTAAACACATTTAAAATTGCTATTTTTTTAATGAATTAATCACTTTATCCTTACTTTTTATCTCTGGCGGTAATACTTGCTATGAAGTCTGCCTCGTCTCACATTGTCTTAGCCATCCCAGCTTGCTTACAATTAATGTTTATATGACATAACTGTTCCTGTCTTCCACTTTTAACTTACCCAGGTCTTTATATTTGAGGTGGGTTCCTTGGATATCACATTCAGCTATTTTTCTGAAGTCCAATTTGAGAATCTTTGACTTAAATAGGAACGTATAGACCAAGAGTCAACAAATCATTTCTGTAAAGGGCCAGTTGGTAAATATTTTAGGCTTTTGAAGCATATAGTCTTTGCCGAAAATGCACAACTCTGCTGTTATAACATGGAATTAGAATCTTTTTAAGTTTCCATGTTACCTCCATTTTTTTTGTTACTAATTAGGTAAAAAAAAAAACTCTTTGTGTTTTCATTAGTGATTGCTGTATGGTTTATAATATACGTCTTTACCTTTTCACAGTATACCTTTAAAATAATATTGTAACACTTTACAGATTAAGATTACTAAATACTTTTACTTTCCACCCAGTCATTTGTGCTCTCTTTTGTCACATATTTGCCTCTATTTATAAGTACTATAATGCATACTCATTACTTTTCCCCTAGCTTTATTGAGGTAAAATGGCACAAAATTATAATATATTTAAAGTGTACAGTGTGATTATTTGATATACAAATACATTGTGAAAGGATTTCTACTATCAAGTTAATTAACACCTCACATATTTACCTCTTTTGGAGGGGTGAGAACGCAAATTCTATCCTTTTAGCAAATTTCAATTATACCCTGCAGTATTATCAACCATAATAACTGTGTTATACATTAGATCCTCAGAACTTATTCACCTTATGACTGAAATTTTGTGCGCTTTTACCAACCTCTCCCTATTTCCTCCACCCCCAACCCCTGACAACCACCATTCTACTCTCTGTTTCTATTAGTTCAAAAAAAATTTGTTTTTAGAGTCCATATATGTGTTATTATGAAGTATTTATCTTTCTCTGTCTGACTTACTTCATTTAGCATAATGCCCTCCAGGTTTATCCATGTTTCACAAATGGCAGGATTTCCTTCTTTTTAAAGGCTCAATAATATTCCACTGTGTGTGTGTTTGTGTGTGTGTGTGTGTGTGCCTGAGTGCATGCGTGTGTGTATGTATCACATTTTTTTTATCCATTTATCCTTTGATGGACGCTTAGGTTGTTTCCTTACCTTGGCTGTTGTGAATAATGCTACAGTGAACATGGGAGTACAGATGTCTTTGAGATAATGATTTTGCTTCCTTTAGATATATGTCCGGAAGTGGGGTTGCTGGATCATGTGGCAGTTCTCTTTTTAATTCCTTGTGGAACCTCCATACTGCTTTCCATAGCGGCTGTACCAGTTTATATTCCTACCAACAGTGTACAAGCATTCACTGTTCTCCACATCTTTGCCAGCATTTGTAATCTCTTGTCTTTTTGATAATAGACATCCTAATAGATGTGAGGCGATACATCTCTTTTTTTTTGGTACTTCCCTGATGATTAGTGATGAGAACTTTTTCATGTACCTATTGACCATTTGTATATCTTCTTTGGGAAAATGTCTGTTCATGTGGGTTTCTCATTTTTAATTGGGCTTTTTGGTGTTTTGGTGTTGAGTTGTATGAGCTCCTTGTATATCTTGGATATTAACCCCTTATCAGATATGTGGTTTGCAAATGTTTTCTCCAATACCATAGGTTGCCTTTTCATTTTGTCAATGGTTTCCTTTGCTGTGGAGAATCTTTTTAATTTGATGTAGTCCCACTTGTTTATTCTTGCTTTTGGTGTCAAATCCAAAAAATTATTTCCAAGACCAGTGTCATGGAGATTTTCCCCTATGTTTTCTTCTAGGAGTTTTATAGTTTCAGGTCTTACATTCAAGTCTTTAATCCATTTTGAGTTATTTTTGTGAGTGGTGTAATATAGGGGTCCAGTTTCATTCTTTTGCTTGTGGATATCCAGTTTTCTCAACATTATTTATTAAATAGACTACCTTTTCCCCATTGCATTGCATGTTCTTGGCTCCTTTGTTAAGTATTAATTGACCATATACTCATGAGTTATTTCTGGGCTTTCTGTTCTGTCCCACTGATCTATATGTCTGTTTTAATGCCAATAGCATATTGTTTTGGTTACTAAAGATTTGCAATGGAGTTTAAAATCAGAAAGTATGATGCCTCCAACTTTGTTTCTCTTTCTCAAGATTTCTTTGGCTGTTTGGGGTCTTTTGTGGTTCCATACAGATTTTAAGATTGTTTTATCTGTTTCTGTGAAAAATGCTATTGGAATTTTGATAGGGATTGCATTGAATTTGTACATGGCTCTGGATAGTATGGACATTTTAACAATATTAATTCTTCCAGTCCATGAGGACAGAATGTCTTTCTGTTTATTTGTGTCTTCTTTAATTTCTTTCATCAATGTCTTATTGTTTTCCGTATACAGATCTTTCACATCCTTGGTTAAATTTATTCCTAAGTATTTTATTGTGTTTTGATGCTATTGTATGTGGGATTGTTTTCTTAATTTCTCTTTCTGATAGTTAGTTGTTAGTGTATAGAAAGGCAAGTGATTTTTGTACATTGATTTTGTATCCTGCAACTTTACTGAATTTGTTTATTAGTTCTAACAGTTTTTTTTTTTTTTTTTGGTGTAGTCTTTAGGCTTTTCTATATGTAATATAATGTCATCTGCAAACAGAAACAGTTTTACTTCTTCCTTTCTGATTTTCTTGCCTAATTGCTCTGGCTAGGAACAAACTTCTAGTATTATGTTGAATAAAAGTGGTGAAAGTGGACATTCTTGTCTTTTCCCTGATCTTAGAGGAAATGCTTTTATTGTATGCTAAAGACACTCAGCTTTTCACTGTTGAGTGTGATGTTAGCTGTGGGCTTGTCATATATGGCCTTTATTATGTTGAGATACGTTCCTTCTCTACCAAATTGTTGAGAGTTTTTCTCATAAGACGATATTGAATTTTTTCAAGTGCTTTTTCTGCATCTATTGAGATGATTATGATTTTATATTTTATTCTATTAATGTAATGTGTTACATTTACTAATTTGTGTATGTTGAATTGTCATTGCATCCCAGGTATAAATCCCACTTTGTCATGGTGTATGATCCTTTTAACATACTGTTCAATTCTGTTTGCTAATATTTTGTTGAAGTTTTTAACATCAGTGTTCATCCGGGATGTTGGCCTGTAATTCTGTTTTATTATAGTATCCTTGTTTGGCTTTGTTATCAGGGTAAAGCTGGCCTCATTAAATGAATTTGACAGTGTTTCTTCCTCTTCTATTTTTTTGGAAGAGTTTGGGAAGAATTGGTATTAGTTCTTCTTTAAATGCTTGGTAGAATTCACCAGTAAAGCCATTTAGTTCTGGACTTTTCTTTGTTGGGATGTTTTTGATTACTAATTCAGTCTCTTTACTAGTGATTGGGATGAGGAGAGTGTTGAAATATATCCATCTTTTTTTGGTGTGACCTCTGAGCTGATGTAGAGAATGAAGAGGCTGAAATACTCTAAATAAATACTTCTGGCATATACAGATGCAGAGTCCACATAGAGTTGATGAGTGCATCTCTGTGCCTTTAATAGCACGTGCCCCGTGACCTAGGAAATGAAGGTACTGCTATGATTTTAAATTACTTAGAAGCTGGCTATTTAAACAATTTCTTACACCATCAAGGGTTGATATTTAACTTGGAGAAGGCATATTTGTTTAGAAGTAAATGTGAGGTACTAGGTATATTAAAAAGATAATGGCTGTCTCTGTGAATTGCTTTGGAAATGAAAACATGCTCAAAGGCAATAGTGGAGCTCTTACAAGGAAATGTGGGAATGTTTGGAACTTTAATAAAAAAGTTCTAAACAGTAAGGGACTAGCAACTTGGCAGTATACTGAGCCAGGGGAGATGATACCCAGCAGGTTGTATGAGGGAATGTTACAGGAACCATGAGAGGATGAAGCAGAGTGGGGGATAGATCAAGATTACCAAGTCTAGCTGGTGTCTTTGTCTCAGGTCTGAACATATCTGGGTTCTAAATTTGGGAAGCAATTCTGGAGCTCATCTAGCCCAGATCCTATCAAGTGCAAAAATATTCTTTAAAATATGTCACCCATTTTTGTTTGACTGCTCCCATTGACAGGGACCTCACAGCCAAAACAACCCATTTTCTCTTTGAAAAGCACTAGTTGATTGAAAGTTCTTCCTTGACTAATTCTAAAATCTGCCTCTCGTAAACTCACTCACTGGCTCTAGTTCTGTTCTCTGGGCAAACCAAGAGGAGTTCTGTACTCTTGGAATAATAATGCCCCTCTCATAGGCTCCATGCCTCCTTCAGTTGGCAGGAGGGTGGAGAGAGGGTGCAAGAGTCCTACATATACCTGCCTCTTACCATTCACAGCCTCAGTTGTAACCACCAAAAATGTTTCCAGATATTGCCAGATGTCCCCTGGTTGGGGGGCAAAGTTGCTCTCCATTAAGAACCATTGTCCTAGATTCTCAGTTTTCAACCTCCTTTCCTTCAAACATTTTTCTCCTTTACAGCCAAATGTTTAGAGAGTTATCTTTATTTTCCTCATTTTTGTCTCCTATAAACCTCTCTTAATTTCATTTTAGCCAAGGCATCTGACCATGTCACTCCTCTAAAGCTGATCTTTTTTTTTTTTTTTTTTCTTTCTGGTACGCGGGCCTCTCACTGTTGCAGCACAGGCTCCGGACGCGCAGGCTCAGTGGCCATGGCTCCCGGGCCCAGCCGCTCCGCGGCACGTGGGATTTTCCCGGACCGGGGCACGAACCCGTGTCCCCTGCATTGGCAGGCGGACTCTCAACCACTGCGCCACCAGGGAAGCCCTAAAGCTGATCTTCTTAAGGTCACCAAAGAACTCCATGTTGCTAAATCCCATGTTCAGTGGTCAGTCATCATCTTACCTGACCTATCAGAAACGTTTGACATAGTTGATCACCTTTTTTATCTTTAAAGAAATTTCTTTACCTTCTAAGTCACCACAATCTTGACTTTTCTCCTACGTTATTGACTGATCTTTACCTCCTTTGCTAGTGCCTCTTTATTGCCTCATCCCCTGTAACTCAGTATGCTGCAGGGCCATGTGCTTGCCTTTCTTTTCTATTCTATCTACATTTTTCTCTTATGACCCCATCCAGTCTTTAAATAATATCCATATATTATTGGCCCCATAGTTTGATATCCAACTGGGCTTATCATTTTAACTTCATTCTCTTATCCAGCTGCTACTCAACATCCCAATTTGCATATATATCAGGCAGTTCAAACATGACATGCTCCAAAGCAAACTTCCAATTCTCCTCTCTAAATCTACTATTTTTGTAGTCTTTTTTTCACTGTGACACTGATCTAAGTCCTAAACAGCATATGATCTCTACTCCTGGATTTCTTTATGTTGTACACATGAATTCTAGACCAAAGTGTCTGTGTGTGCTGCTTTATAATGAATAGATGGGGAAAAACATTATGCACGATTATCATTGGGGTTGGTGAAAATGTAGGCCTTTGACTTAAGCTTTCTTTTTTAATGTGTAAAAATGTTAAAAATCCTAATTAGACTAATACGACATGATCATTATAATAAATCCATTAGCTTATAAGGTATTAAGAGAAAGTAAAGGTCACACTGAAATACCCACCATTAATATTTTGGTGACCATCCTTACATGCATTTTTTTTTCAATATGTACTACACATTAATTTAAATAAATGGGATTTTGTTAATGTGTGTGTTTTGGATACATGTTTTAATGCCCTTTCCTCCCCTGTGCTCTGCCTTCCCCTACCCTGCTCATACTTCCTGAGAATAACAACATGGGGGGTGTACTTTGCATGCACAGCTTTCTCCATATTTGTATGGTCGTGTTATAATAAGGCATCCAGTTTTGGTTTTCTTTGTATTTAGCCCTCTTGAACTTCTTTGATCATCTTGGATTTGTGAGTTAATGCTCTTAAAAAATAACATATAGGATATTTAGACCATTATTTCTTCAGACATGTTTTTATTGCTTTATTGCCTCTTCTTTTGGCCCAAGTCTGATTACACATATGTTCAATCATTAAATGTTTTCCCATAGGTAACTGAATCATTTCATTTCTAAATCTTTTTGTTTTTCCTGTTCTTCACTTTCAAAACATTTTTATATTTCTGTCCTCAAATTCATTGATACTTTCTTCTGAAGTTTTCAGTCTAGTGTTAAGACAGTCCAGTCCTTTGTTGTTGTTGTTTTTCCAGATGTTGTATTTTTCTGTTCTAGAGTTTCCATTTAGTTCATTTTTTCGTGTGTGGTTTCCATTTATCTGGCACATTCCCCCATCTGTTCATTCCTTATATCCATCTTTTTCTTTGAAATCTTGAACAATAATAGCATTAAAGTTCTTGTTATCTATTTTCAAGTTCTTGTTATCTGGGTTATCTTGGGTTCTATTTCTGTTCACTACTTTTTCTCATAACAGTGGGTCATATTTCTTGTTTCTTTTTTCCCTATATCTGATACAATTTTCATTATATTTTGGATATTGTAAATGTTATGTTGTAGGGTCTCTGGATTCATTAATGTTCTTCTGAAGAGTGATTATTTTTACTCTAATAGGCAGTTAAATAACTGGCTAATTACCTTGAAATTTTGGAGGCCGAGTTTTGCACTTTGTTAGCAGTTCTGTTTTGTATTTGCCCTCAGTCCTATGGTGACATTCTTAGTTCTGGGATGTTGCCTTTATTTCTAAATACGATACCTCTGGGATTTCAGTGGAAGCCCAAGGTGTTTCTAAGTATTTCTAATTTAGTGTGATTCAAACTTCAAATTCTGCTTTCACTGTAGGGGGCAACAGGTGAATTGTCTCCTCAGTTTTGTCTTCATCTGTTGCTTTCTGCTGGACTCACTGAAGCCTTCTTCATGCATGTGCCGTTCATGGGTCAGCCAAGGACTGAGTAAAGTTTATACACAGATTTTAGGGCTTGTTCTTCTCCAGTTTTCTCCATTCCTGGATTTTTCTTTTCAATTTCCAGTTTCTCTGGAATACTTGAACTTTGTCCCATGACTTTTCAAGTTAAAAAAACTGAGATTTTCTGCTTGGGTTCTAGAGGCCATGTACCATAAGGCCTCAGTGCCCTTAGATAAGAAGCCATATGTGCTGGTTACTTTTGTATGTCAGTTTGGCTGGGTTACAGTACTCACTCAATCGAACACTGTGATGTAGGTATTTTGTAGATGGGGTTAAGATCAGTCAGTTGACTTTAAGTAAAGCGGATTATCTTCTATAATATGAGTGGGACTCATTCAGTCAGTCTTAGGTATTTTCATATTTGCTGTTATAATTTCCTCTGATCTTTCAGTTATTTAGAAATTTTTAATACATATTTCCAGCATATATGATTGTTAGCTGCATCATGGTTAACCTGATACGAATTACTCTGCCATATGACAGATCTGCATTTTTCCAATAATGTTGGACTAACCTTGCATTCCTGAGATAAACTTAATTTGGCCATTATATTAATACTATTATACATTACTTGATTTGATTTGCTAACATTTGCCCTTGGAGTTTTACATTGAGATTCATAATTAAAATTTGTCTATAATTTTTCCTTCTTGTACCTACCTTGTGAAGTTTTAGAATAAGTGATATGCCAGTTGCCTAAAATAAATTGATGTGTTTTTCTATTATCTAGAAATATTTGTCTACCATTACTTTGTTTTTCTTTTTCTTGAATTTTAGGCAGAACCTGCCTGTAAATTTATCTGGACTTGGTATTGTTATTATGGAAAGATTAACTACAAGTTCAATTAAAAATGGTTATAGGACCATTGATATTTTCTATTTCTTCTTCCATAAATGATAGTAATCTATAATTTTCTTAGAACTGGTATCTTTTCTTTATGCCTTAAAATTTAGTGGCATGAAGTTTTTGATAATACTGACCTATAATTATTTTATTATCTGCCATATCTCCAGTTATACCAAGCTAGAGATACTTAATATTTTATACATTTTATTTTGTTGTTGTTGGTGGTAGTGGTGGTTGTGGTGTTCTCTCTTTCTCTTTTTTATCTTGTTATACATTTGTGAATTTTACTGGTGTTTTCTGATTTTATTTTATTGGCTTTGCTGATCTTCATTATATTAAATTTTTAAAAAATTGAGATATAATCGACACATAACACTGTCTGAGTTTAAGGTATACAATGTGTTGGTTTAATACATTTATATATCACAATGTAATTACTACAGTAGTGTTAGCTAGTTCCTTTATCATGTCACATATTTATCATCTCTTTTTTGTGTTAAGAACAGTTAAGATTTAGTCTCTTAGCAACTTTGAAGTTTATAATACAGTGTGGTTGATTAATCACTCTGTGCTTTATTAGATCTTCAAAACGTATCTATCTACTTACTGTAAATTTATATCCTTAAACAACATCTCCCCAACTCCCCCACCTCCTAGCCAGTGGTAACCACCATTCTACTCTGTTGTCACAAGTTCAGATTTTTTTTAGATTACACATGTAGGTGATATCATACAGTGTTTGTTGTTCTCTGTCTGACTTATCTCACTTAGCCTAGTGTCTTCACGGTCTGTGTAGGTTGTCACAAATGGTAGGATTTCCTTCTTTCTCATGGCTAAATAACATTCATATATATATATATGTGTGTGTATATATACATACATATATATATATGTGTGTATGTATCTATCTCACATCTTCTTTATCCATTCATCCACTGACAGATATTTAAGTTGTTTCCATATCTTGGCCATTGTGAATAATACAGCAATGAACCTGCATGTGTAGATATCCTTTTGAGATGATGATTTCAATTCTTTCAGATATATCCCCAGAAGTGGGATTGCTGGATCATATGGTAGTTCAGTTTTTAATTTTTGAGGAAAGTCATACTGTTTTTCATAATGGCTGTAGTAATTCTTTATTATTTTTTGCTTATTTCATTAATGGCTACTTTTAAATTATTATGCCCTTCAACTTTCTCCATATTTATTCTGATGTTCCTTTTTAAACTTATTAATGTTTATTTCTTTTTTCTATAATCTTTTCATTTTATCTTTTCTGTGTTTAATTTTTTAAAGAGTTGCCACACTGCTTCCCACAGTGGCTGTACCATTTTACATACCCACCAGTAATGCACAAGGGTTCCAATTTCTCCACATCTTTGCTAACACTTATTATTCCCCTTTGTTGTTTATTGTTGTCTGTTATACTAGAGTTACCCACTTACTCAGGGGCCATATGCTGCCGTAAGTCATGAGAAATGACCAGGACTGGAGAAGTCACTTACAGAAATCCTGTTGTCACTTCACTGCCCACCCCCATCTCCCAGCTGACACTTCTTCTTTCCTTGGAGAAGAGCATCTCCTCCTTTCTCATTGCCTGCTGAATGGGCAAATCATGTAGAGTGATAGAATAATGCAGGAAAAGAGAGTTACTTTCACTGTTACATCCCTAGGTACCAACCTTCTTCACCACGTGAGCACTGCCTTCTTTGGAGGTGCTATGCTTGGAGAATGGTTGGGGGGCAGACAGAATTGAGTTCTTATGCAGGAAAGAGGCATCTAGAAATTGACTTAAGAAGGAATCCAGAAGAATGTAGTCAAGTCAAAGCGGGTAGGTAAATCGAAACAATCGGTGACTCACACAGATACAAACAGCCTACACTGCACCAAATGTTACCCCTACTGTCACCTGGGTTAATAGCACGGGGTTTTTCTTCACAAATAACTCTCTAACTATTTGTTGTCACTCAACAGTTATTTTTCTTTTCATAGAGACCACCCTTGGTGTTCATTTTAACCTTATGTCCCCTTTAAAAAATGCTTAAGACCAAAGAAAAGAAGAACAAAGTATAACAAAACATGAGGTAAGGTAAAAACCATGCTCAGAAGAAAATATATAACATTAAATGCTTTTATTATTAAAGAAAACTAAAACTGAAAGGAACTTAGTAGTCCTCTTAAATTAGGAAAATACAACAAAAACTATTTCAGAAGAGGAGGTGGAGATTTAATAAAGAAAAAGGCAAAAGTCTATAAAACGTAAACATTTATTTTAGCAGTGTGATGTACAACGCATACAAAAGCTTGAAAGTACTTGCTAATATATATAAATATTTTACATGCTTGCCTGAGCGGCCATAGAATAAAGATCTGAAAGACTTGAGAAATGCAATGAACAAGCTTGACGTGATGGCCATATAGAGAACAATGTTAGGAGGAGGATACCCCTGATATGTCCTTTCCTGAGGGGATAGATTCCACTGGAGTGACACCTCTGACCTCTCTGCAGTCCTGGCACACTCTTCGCTAAGGGATTAATTTGGCTCTTCAGAGTAGAAGGAAAAATGTGACATACAGATGCTAGACGCTTCCTCTTCTCTTACCCCTGGAACCAAGCTTCCAACAGGGACCACACACTCTGCTTTGCTACTCGGTGCCGTCGTTGACCATAACAGCCACCACCAATTATCCAAGAGGGCCACCTGAGCCCAGCACTCTCTGTGACCAGATAGAAGCTGCTGCCTAAGTCTGAGGTTTAGTGTTAAAACACTTACTTTCCCATGGATATAAGCCATATTTGCTAACGTCAGCGCGGTCAGTAATAGAAATGATAGTTTGGACTCCATCTGTCAACTTTTTGTTTTACTCTTTGATTGTTACCAGCCCTCTTGTGGAAAAGTTAAGTATATATTGTTGGCAGCCTTCTAAAATCCGACAATAACTTGAAGAGGCACATTTTATGCAAATTCACATGGGACACATGAAAATGTACAACATGTAGGCACTATAGCAAGTCTCAAAACACTTCCAGGAATTGGTAACATACAAAATATACTCTCCTTCAGTTAAAAAGTCACTTGACAGAAATCAGTAACTGTGAGAAAACAATTTTTAAACTAATTTCTGAAATTATAAAATAAAGCATTTATAAATGATTGAAAGTTCAGAGGAGATATAATGGAAAATAAGAAAATGCTTAAGACTGAAGGATTAAAAAAAGTGCATATCAAAACTTGTGGGATACAGCTAACGTGGTACTTAGAATAAATTCCTGATCTTAAATCTTTATATTAGAAAAGAACAAAGGTTAAAAAGATGAAAAAGGGCTTCCCTGGTGGCGCAGTGGTTGGGAGTCCGCCTGCCGATGCGGGGGACGCAGGTTCGTGCCCCGGTCTGGGCAGATCCCACATGCCGCGGAGCGGCTGGGCCCGTGAGCCATGGCCACTGGGCCTGCGCGTCCGGAGCCTGTGCTCCGCAGCGGGAGAGGCCACAGCGGTGAGAGGCCCGCGTACCGCAAAAAAAAAAAAAAAAAAAAAATTAAACACAGACCTACCATATGATCCAGCAATTCCACTTCTAGGTGGAAGCATTGAAAGCAGGTACTCAGATACTTGTTCATAGCATTATTCACAACAGTCAAAATGTAGAAACAATCCCAATGCTCATTAATACATGATGGGATAAATAAAATGTGATATCTTCATACAATGAATATATATTTATATAATGGAATATTACTCGACTGTAAAAAGAAATGAAATTCTGACAGACGCTATAACATGGAAGAACCTTGGAAACCATATACTATGTGAAATAAACCAGACACAAAAGGACAAATACTGTATGATTCTACTTATGTGAGGTATCTAGAATAGTCAAATTCAGAGACAGAAAATAGAACAGGTGGTTATCAGAGGCTGGGGGAAGAAAGGAATGGAAGTTATTCTTTAATGAATATGTTGGGGATTATGAAAAAATTCTGGAAATAGATAGTGATGCTTTTTCAACATTGTGAATGTACCTAATACCATACCACCGAATTGCAAACTTAAAAATGGTCAAAATGGTAAATTTTGTGTATGTTTTTCCCCAATAAAAAAGCAAAAAATTGGGGGAAAATAACTCGTATAGTTCTTCAAATGCTTTTGCACCCATTTTCTTTGATCCTCTGGGTTATCCTCCCTTGCCATGCTCTTCCAGATCATCCTGTACTCATCCTTCTATACCACTGATCCCAGAAGGCTATAGTATCTGTTAAATTGTTGCCATCGCTAGACTGCAAGTTTTGAGAGGGCAGACTGTCTTTGTGTTGTTCACTCTTGTGACCCAGGACCTATTATGATGTCTGGCAAAGAGTAGGAGTTCGGATATTCCTTGAACAATAACAAGTCTTACGGATATGTTAAATGATAGCTAGAAATCTCAAGTCTTCTGACTCTAAATCTAGTCTTCTTTATTGGGGCAACTCCGTATTTTCTATTGACTTCTCTACTTCCAAGTACTTCTAGCGTTTAGGCCAAACTGTATAGGTATGGATGGCAGCTTTATCTTTCCCTGAAATAGCTTTTGCAATGGGCACACTACTTTAGGTTTTAATTGTGAATTCCACTACAACCTCGAAGGTTTTTTCCTTGTTTACCTGACATCACCTTTCCCTCATCACCTATAAGATTAGTTCTGAAAATATTAAGGCGGAATTTCCCAGGAAAAAATGGAACCGACAGGGACTTCCCTGGTGGCACCGTGGTTAAGAATCTACCTGCCAGTTGGCAGGGGACACCGGTTCGATCCCTGGTCCGGGAAGATCCCACGTGCCGTGAAGCAACTAAGCCTGTGCGCCACAACTACTGAGCCTGTGCTCTAGAGCCCACAAGCCGCAACTACTGAAGTCCACGCGCCTAGAGCCCGTGCTCCACAACAGGAGAAGCCACTGCAATGAGAAGCCCACGCACCACAATGAAGAGTAGCGCCTGCTCGCTGCAACTAGAGAAAGCCCACGTGCAGCAACGAAGACCCAATGCGGCCAAAAATAAAAATAAAATAAATAAATTTTAAAAATGGAACTGACAGATCTGCAGCAATACTCCTGAATAAACCAGAGATGTAATCACTCATTATCATATTTTTGTTGAAAAGTTTCCTCTTACTCCTCACATCCTCCATCAATCCAAAGAGTTTCTAAGGCACATTGTTTTCAGAATGAAGGTCACCTCAATACCAAAAATAATGGACGTTTCCAGATAACAGTTTCCAAATGCATTATTTGTAAACATTTGGCTATTTTGGAATTTGGTGGAGGGCTGTCAAAGGCAAGTAGCCGAAAAGCACAAGAATTCTGTCTGTGTCCCAGGAGGGGAGAGGAAGAAGGCTTGAGAGGTAAGGGTGTTAGTTGTGTGAACACAGAATGTGGTGGGCAAGTTCGTTGGTGCTGTGACAGGACTGCCCCCAGCAGAGGGCGATGTTGGTCTGTGTGAAGCCTCCTGGGTACCCCCTCAACCCCGGCCCCAGCATCCTTGGATCATTGCGGTTTTGTGTTCTTGCCATTACTCTTTTTAGCTTTGGTGAGCATAACCTTAGGAAAGCCTTGAGATCTGAGGTTTGGCCAGTGGTTCAAGGTTTACTGGGAAATACTGTATGCACTTTCTCAGGAAGGAAAGAGCTCTCTCTCGTTGGCACCAAAGGCCTGGGGACAGTGGCTGGAGCTAAAATTAACAAGAAAGCGTTCAAGGCAAACAGCTCCATCTCTTCTCGCAGACACAGCTTCTTCTTCTCTTTGAACACTTGGCTTTGAAATCAAACCTATTTTCTGCAGGTTGGAAAGAAATGTGGGAGCAGGCAAGCCCTGTTTAAGTATGGCTTGTCTTGGAGAAGTGTGCTTCCAGGACTAAATTAGCTGAGCATGTGAGCAGATGACAGCCCAGAAAGACAGGGGAGTAATATAATTTTCATTCGACAGCAAGCTAAGGGACATCTTTGTAGCTCACGCAAGAAGCCTGGGAAATGCCAGGCAGTCATGAATGCTAAAGCCTTTGGGATCCCTGCCAAGGGGATGTGGCTTACATGCTCCAGGCCATGACATCTTCATAGGCAACATGGAGAGTGACAGGTTGGCTTACGCCGGAGGTTTTACACTTTGTATGCTTGAAGGCACTGCTTAGCCACCACTTCCTACTTTTGCAGACACCTGCACTTCCAGAGAGATTAGAAGGCACCTTTTACCCTTGAAGTGATAGTATTCAGTTACCCACGTGAGTGCAGAAGTGGGCATTGTGGAAAGAATTCTGTGGTCTCTTACCGTAGACGGCTGCTGGAGGTATTAATTCATGGATTTTTGCTTTAAAGTGTCAAGGCTCTTATTAAGAGTGGGGTGAACAGGAATCAGGCCTTGTGGCTAAGAGCTGGGGAAGGGTGGTTAAGGGGAGAAAATGTACGTTTACTGGACACTTGTGTCGTGCCTGCACTTTTCCTCTGTTAGCAACCTCACAGC
This sequence comes from Delphinus delphis, assembly GCF_949987515.2. Taxonomy (NCBI): domain Eukaryota; kingdom Metazoa; phylum Chordata; class Mammalia; order Artiodactyla; family Delphinidae; genus Delphinus; species Delphinus delphis. The sequence continues at coordinate 5,504,340 of NC_082690.1, read as the reverse complement.
CTTGTTGCATTGGGGCTTTTTTCTCCTCCTTTACCCTGTAGTCTACTTAGGACAGTTTAAGGAATTCATCTGAACTCGCAGGGTTAGAGGCAGGATTGAACTCAGGTGTATCTGCCCACAAATTCCTGGCTCTTCCCCTGCGCCCCCAGCAACACTGGACTCCTCTGGGCTTAAGGAGATCAAGTCTTTCCACATGTGTAGCTCAGCTGCCGTCCCAGGGAAGGTGCAGAAATTGTTAGAGGGAAAAGGGGCCTAGGGGAGATGGGTGCATCCGCATCATAGCTTCTTTCCAGTGTCAAGGATGCAGACCAGCCCCCAAACTGCTTCTCTCTTGGGAAGGTTACAGCCCAGGCCAATATGGTCTGAGAACCATATATATATATTTTTTTGTGGTACGTGGGCCTCTCACTGTTGTGGCCTCTCCCGTTGCGGAGCATAGGCTCCGGATGCACAGGCTCAGTGGCCATGGCTCACGGGCCTAGCCGCTCCGCGGCATGCGGGATCTTCCCGGACCGGGGCACGAACCCGTGTCCCCTGCATCGGTAGGCGGACTGTCAACCACTGCGCCACCAGGGAAGCCCTGAGAACCATATTAATCAGAGCCCATGCTGTCAGGCTCCTGGGCCCAATCTGTAAAGTCTGCGTTCACCATGCAGAGGGCTCGGAGGCTTCTGGGAAGAAAATATTCCCGTGAAGAGGCTGTTTGTGGCTTTATTAAAACCTCTAGGAAGGAGTGCATTTTGGTACAGAGAAGAAATCATTGGGTCTAGGAGACAATGTAGTACTCAAATGTGTTCTGCTGACCAGCTTTGCCTGCATAGATTCTGAGGACGTGATGATGATGATGATAAAGACGGGGTGCCTGGCTAGATGAGGTCCCCGAGCAGCAGCTTTGGATTTGGTCCACATGAAATCAGCATGACCTCTGGGTCAGGGGTAAAGTGGGAAGTGGTGAACTCTGGCCAGTAGTATGGTGCAGACAGAGTCCAGGAGGTGGGAGGACCACCGAGGAGTGAAGCAGTTTGCTCTGGGTGACTGGGAATCACTCATTATTTCTAAACGTGACCTGATACATTGCAGCCCCAAACTCCTCAGGCGTGGGAGGGGGTGCTTACCAAGACGCTGTCCTGTACGGGGAGAAGGTGAAAGTGTTCCCCCAGATACAATGCAGTTTAAGCCCCAGCACGCGTGGGACGGCCCCGTTGTAAGCCTTCCTGTCTTTGCTCAGTTGCTGTCTCCTCTCAGAATGCTCTGTCTTCTGCAGCTGGTTCAGTCCTAGTCATTTTTCAAGACCCAGTTGTCACCTCTCTTTTCATTTTTCCTTCCTCATTGTCAAACATGGCACCAAATAGCCTGTTGATAAGTCCGAGCTGAGCTTGGCACTTACTGTGCTGAGAAAGAACACTGCATTGACAGACTTCTCAGAGGGTCTTAGGTGGGCTAGGGCAAAGCCAGGACACTCATGAAGTTTTGAAGTCTTGTTTAAGGCGAGTCTTTAAATGCAGAAGCTTGCTTAGGATTGCAGAACAGTGAAGATACGAGTCTATGATTGGTGGATACAGGGAGGTGAGGGTTTTGAGGACAGGATGGGAAGTGACTTGGATCATAAGCAATGAATTTGATGTTATCTATTGAAAAGTTGATCCATTTTAAATGGATTTGCAAGGATGTTCAGCTATTTGCGAAAGGTATCTTCCTGGGCAAGGGTTTCCTGGAAGAGTAGAGTCCTATTGGGGAAGATGGCAGGGTAGCCCCATCGTATGATACGGTACGATGGTAGCCCCATCATATGATGTGAGCTGTGAGCTGTGTGGGTGTGGATGGCTTTTGTTCTCACCATCCACGGAAGACGACTTCTCCCGCCGCGGTGAACATAGCCACCTGTTCACATTGCATCACAGCGCTCATCCCTGGACATGCCAACCTGTCCCCATATGTATGTCTCTTGAGGCCAGAGCTTACAAACAATCAGACACGCAAGCATCGAAAATGCTTGTGGAATTAATGAAAGAACATTTTCAAATGTGGTCCCTACACCACTAACGGTCTGTGTTATAGTTTACAGAGAAATTCTTCAATCCGTGTTCAGGTATGCTACTCCCCTGTCTTCCCTCCTCTTGCCCTGCCTCTGACACTCAAAGAATATGGGAGAAAAATGTGATCAATTTGGAGAGAGGAAGAAATATGAAGCTAAACCTCCTGCATCTAGTCGTTAATCAGAAGCATGGATGTATATTTCTGAGGGAGGGAAAATGGTCAAAATAAGCATTAAAGATGTAATGTAACTTAGATAAACCTGGCGTGAATTGTTGGCAGCCTGCCTTTTTCTTTTGAATTTGTGCACAAATTTCAAGCCGGGTTACTTTTCTGGCTACAGTATCATCATGCCTTCGTTTTCTTGCTTACTCTTCCAGAATCACTCAGAATGCAAGGTCTGAGCTTTGCTACAGTAATTGCTGGAGAGGGAGCTTGGCCAAACTAATCAGGGGTCACTTCACAAGTTTTCTCCTGGGTCCACAGCAGTCACTAGAAAGGAAACTCGGCCAGGACTCAGAGCCCCTGTGTTATTTGCCGTTTGTGTATTCAGACAGTACAGGGGGAGCATCTTCCAGCACTTTCTTCCCTATCCGTGACTCCACGTAGTATTGGAGTCTGCAGATTTTCTACTAGAGCCATCAGTGAAAGGATGAAAGGTGAGTGGGGGGAGGGAGCTGAACCAGGGCAGGATTACAGTAGTGCCAGATAATAAGGATGCCAATAATGCAGTGGGATGGATTCACATTTGCATAACAGCCTTGTCAATAAAAGCCCTTCCCATTTTCACTGAAGAAATTAAAAGGCAACAATCGATTCACTCTTCCTCCTGGTTACACGTGTGTGGGTCTCTTCTCTCTGTAGGCAATCTAGCTGACCAAATAGCAGGGAGGTACCATTTAGGGTTGCAGAGTCCCGAGAAAGGGAGGAAGAAAACAGGTGGTGTGTCCACATTGGTCCACTGCTGGTCAGAAGAGCAGTTCTAGACGGAAGGTGATGTCCTTTGAATAAAAGGGTGAAATTAAGAGTTAGCAGAGGATGGTTAATATCTTGGTGAAGAGCAAGGAGAGGTGACTAGTATTGACTAATAGCTGAAACTAATAGGTAACATTTATTGAGCCCTTAAATAATTTGTCTCACAACAGAATACTACACAGAAGTGAAAATGAAGGAATAACATCTATAACATGAACAAATCTCCCTAACAATTTTAAGGGCCAAAAGCAGGTCCCATACATGTCATACAATACTCTTTTTTATAAGGTTTAAAAATTCAACAGCACATTGTTAGGCATATACATGTTTATACAAATAAAACAGAAAAACTGGGAAATGATCCATACAGCATGCAGGTGGGCGGTTGTCTCTCTGGGAGAGGGAAGTGAGTTGGGAGGAGCTTATAGGTTGACGGGTTATTGGATGTTCATTATATTATAAATAAATGCATAAAATAAAAGAGAGTGCTGCATAGACAAATGATGGGCATGTGTCATGGGCCAAGGACACTATTAATTCCAATTCTGTGTACCTGCAGTGGACACAGACACAGACTCAGACACAAATATCAAACAAACAGCCGAACACAACACATCAGACTCTGAGCATGTGCCCTGGGCAGATGCTGGGCTCAGCATTTGGTATGCGTCATCTCATTGACTCCTTATGACCACTTCATGACATAGGTATGTTATAAACCCCATTTTACGTACAAGGGTATTAGGCTCAGAGAGGTTAAATCACTTGCCCGAGGTCCTGTGGAGGTCAGATGGTAAAACCAGGACTTGAACTAAGTCTAGCAGCTAAGCTCTATCTCTATCGTTCAGAATTCCTAGCTCAGTTCCTTCTTGAACCTTGACACTCCCTGGAGCTCCTCACTTTGGTTACACCTGCTGCCTTAGCACCTAGCATGTTGTACAGCACTGGTCGGTCCGTGTGAAACACCCAACATCTCCTTTAGGCTGACGCTGCCACTGTGGGCCCTGCCCGAGGGAGTGGTGCTGGGTGGTCCTTACACGGACGTGTCCACTGCCTGACTCGATGTGAACACCTTACCCACCAGGGGTCTTGCCATAGTCTGGTGGTTGTTATGTGAGATGGTCTGAGGTAAGGGACTCAGCCTCGGAACTGAGGGTGCTAAGCTAATCGGCCTTGATTTCCCAGAATTTGGATTGTAGGGTATGGACAGCATGGACGAGCTGATGGAGAATGGAGACAGCAAAGGAGAGAGAGGTCATGAGAAGCCAGGCAGGGCCTGAGACCAAGGAAGGGACACAGAACATAGTTATGACCTGTGATTCTCTAGATACATGTATGTACTGCGCTTGCCCACCGTGTCACGTGTTCTCGTGAATGCAGTAGAAAGACGAAGCAGGAGTAATTGTGGATGAGACATGGCGAATACCCTTTTCTTTATAATGTGTGCAAAAGACGCTTGTAAATGCACCTGCTTTTCTCAAACTAGAGATTTCCTTACAGCAGCCCTTTCTTAGGACTGACTTAGAGGCCACGGAGCATCTGGAGAGCCCAAGGAAGAAACCAGCATGAGGAAATAAAATTAAGTTGCAAACCTCCTTTGACATTTAAGAAAAATCAACAACCATCTAAGTGATGAGAGAGACCAGAAATATAACTGGCTGAATGTCAATTTTAAAACTAGAAAGATAGCTGCTACTTTATCTCACTGAGCAGGTGTTTCTGAGCAGTAAGTAACTCACGGATGGTCTATTAAACTTTAATGCTTGTGATAACAGCAAAGAGCATCTTGCTGCCCTCCTAAAAATACATACATACATATATATATATATATATATATATATATATATAAATAAACGGCAATTTCCAACATTTATGCTTTACACCATTTTCTTTTCACAGTTGTATTACTGTGTTATCTTTTGCTATTATCTTGACCACAAGCCCCTGCTGCATGAAGCTGATTTGCCATCGTGGACAGAACAACCTAATGTAATTAACTATCTGGGAAGTGTACAGTGATCATTTCCACATAAAAAAGATTCTCTCCTTGAATGAGCACCCTCCCAATAAGGCACTGATTTCACTGCTTATAAAACAGGGGATGAGATGTTAATTTTTCTTGGAGTGGGGAGGCATGTTTTTTCCTTGCTTTCTTCATTTAGTTTAAACTCTTCATCTCTGTGAGGTTTTTATTGAAATAGTAATTATGGCACATCAAAATGACTTTAAAAAATATACAGAAGAAAAAGATGGAGCAACGTTAATTGGAAAAAGTTTAGATAGGAAGAGAGTTGCTATTTGAGTCAGCCCGATGAGAGTTATTACCTAATAATGAGGGTTTGCACTCCTAGTACGCTGGCTTTTGTATCTGAGCCTTTAAAAACCATGAGCTAATGAAGCTTCCTTCCTGCTGTCATTGCCAGCTGATGAGTGGAGAAAATAAGGACCAGGTGAACTTGGCTTTTCTTCAGTTCAAACCGCTTATTAATGCCATGGTTTGGAATAAAACTTAGAAACTCCACCTCTCAGGTTCTCGTGCTTGTTTGTTTCTGAAGGGTAGAAAAATAAGGCACTCCAAAACATGCCATTTATGTTGAATTAAAGTTACTTAAGAAGCAGCCGGTGCCAGAAGGACTCTCTGATCCTCCTTTGTCCCCCAAAAGCATCTCCCAGGTGAACGATACCCTTCCTGTACCAGGAGGAAGAGAGACAGCCTTATCACCAGAGATTCAAGGCTGAGAAGGCTGTACAAACAGACCTTGATACTTCTCCACAAATTTACTACCCCAAGCCCAAATCCCACTGTCTTGTCAATTCTTCACAAATGCACCGCCTCTTTGTCTAAAAGGTATACCAGCTGACTGCTTTGGGTACTTCTTTGAGTCTCATATATTTCCGGATTGCCGTACGTGTGAAATTTGTTTTCCTCCCACGAATCTGTCTTGCGTCAATTTAATTACCAGGCCAGCCGAAGAACCTCGATGGGAAGAAGGGAAATGTTTTCCTCCCTACCCTTCCTTTTTCTGGAAGATGAAGGTCCTCATTCTCTGCCCTGTACAGCGAGCTCCTGTAACCAAAAGTGGGGTTCAGCTGCTCGCTGCTCAAAAGCCAATAAAGAGGCCAGGTTGGTGGAAAGGAAAGTTTGCTTCATTTTGCATGCTGGCCACCGGGGTGGGGTGAGGTGTGGGGTGGATGCCTGTCCAAAGGCCGACTCCTCCCGCCCTCCTGCCGACAATCAGGGGGCGAGAGCCGTTATAGACAGAGGGAGGGGGCTACATGCAGAAACAGCACAGGTAGCTCTGACAGTCAGCTTGAAATTGGTCATCCGTGGTCTGACCAGCATCACCTTGATTGTTCTAGATACAGTTAATCTTCAGTTCCAGGTTTGGTTTGTTTCCGTTTTTTGAGGCCAGTTCTTGGAATTGTGGAGGCTTATGTCATGGCTACAGCCTGGTCATCATGCAGTTAACTTCTTCCACCTGGTGGGGGTTTCAGTATCTATAGGACAGCTCACAGGTTACGCTCAGAAAAGTATCTATAGCCCTTAAGGAGGAACTAAAGGTCCTTGATGACTAAACTATTATTATTTGGTCTCCTTTGTTTTCCTTTGTTTCTGCATTTTCTCACTTGTCTGATTAACTTTGGCTAAAGTTCTTCCACAGACAAAAGGCAGGCTGAGGACACTGGGTTAGGGTTAGGGTTGGGGGGGGGCAGGACCTTAGGGTCCTGCTCTGTTTCAGTCCCAAGGTGCAGAGGTGGTGAGGAATAGTGGTGCCGTGTTGGGGAGCCGGATGTGAGAACTCATACCCAGTGGGGCTTAGTGGACCTTGCGGTTGAAACCAAGTCCTCTCATGGAAATGAAGAGGGGAGGAGAGTGGCACAGCTGTGTGCAAGGGCAATTGTTACATAGTCAGGAATTTGCCCGCTGGTTGTTAAATCTGAGGTCGCTGGAAATCAGTCATAATGGGAGTATTTCACCTCGGATATCAACAAACACCGCGGTTAGGGCTCCCTCACAGCCACCGGAGGGAGGCCACCCCCCCCCCGCCAGCCTGCCCCAAGCCAGTTCACCGGCACACCAGTCAGAGTGTGTAAAGGGAACTGAGTTTCTGGGGTGTCAGAAGAGGGTTAGGGGCGGTGCAGGGGTTAGGCCTCGGTGCTCGCACTGCCGAGGGCCTGGGTTCGATCCCTGGTCGGGAACTAAGATCCCACAAAAAACTGTTTTGCATCCTGCATGAGAAGTAGGATGCTATAGTCCTAAATCAGAAGGTGACACTGAAACGGAGAGAGGGAGAAATTCCCTGGGAATTTAGGAAACTTGGGTTTATGCTGTAAATGCCAGTGAAATCTGAGTTTGGGGCCATCAATTAGGTGGCTTTGGGAAAATCTGTCACCAGAATCACGAAGTGAGTCTTTACCTTCGCTGGGAGTTTTGCCTTCTTGCTGTGTCCTCTTCCATCTCCATTCAATTCCTGTCATTGATCCATTAATTCATTCAGCAAGTTAGTGTTAATTCCTCCCTGAAGGAGTATTTTTATTTTAAATGGAAAGGCAGGAAGAAGCGGCCAAAACAATAAGCTAATGCTTAATTTCACATTTTGTGCAGATACTTTCCTACACATATTATAATTATTTACTGATTGAATCCTCAAAAACCCAATTAGGTGCATATTGTTAATATCCATATTTTACAGACAAGAAAACAGGTTCTGAGAGGTTTATGTATCTCTCTTTTGGCAGTGCCTGGACAGAGCTTTTGCTCAATTAATATGTAGACAGTAACCTTTACATAGACATCTGGGTGCTAAAGAAGGCCATGCTGGGGTCCCTTTTCGAATTCTGTAGAGGAAAGAATACTGAATTAGAAGTCTGAATACCTGCATTCTAGAATCCTCCTCTGCTACTTATTTCATCTCCTGGAGACTCTTTTTCATGCAAATACCGATAACATCTCGTTTTCCTTCTTTGTTTTGATGATGGCTGAGGAGACGTTGTATGGAAGAGCTTTCTGGTTCATGGTGAGTTGTTTTGCAAATGTAAAACTAATTTCATTTTCTTCTTACTTGAGTCCTGTCTGCATCCCTTTTTTCTTACCGTCAGCTTTTCCCCATGGTCTCCATCAATCTAAGAGATTAATTTCTACGCCAGAGAAGGTGATCTTTTAAGTTATTTCCTTAAAATTTGCTAAGATCCTTGAACTGACAAGCAGTATTTTATAAAAATGCCGAGTTATCACACTGATGTCCAAATTTTTTCTTTTCTTTTTCTTTTTTTTTTTTTTTACGGTACGCGGGCCTCTCACTGTTGTGGCCTCTCCCGTTGCGGAGCACAGGCTCCGGACACGCAGGCTCAGTGGCCATGGCTCACGGGCCCAGCCACTCTGCGGTATGTGGGATCTTCCCGGACTGGGGCACGAACCCGTGTCCCCTGCATTGGCAGGCGGACTCTCAACCACTGTGCCACCAGGGAAGCCCTGATGTCCAAATTTATGCCTAATTCCTGGGAGAGGGGTCTCAGGTCCTCAGAACAAGCCTTAACCCATTACCCTGGCAGCAATCCAGGTACATACATACACGCATCTGTATGTGCAGTACGTTCATTTAAACTGATGGGGGAAACGGAGATGGACAGGACCAGTCATGGCGAATGACTCATGCAGCACCAATAGCAAAACTGCAAGTCATCACGTCCTCTGCTGCTCTGAGCTTGCTGCAGAGAGCAAGGTCATATCAGCCCATCGCATCTACTGTCGCCCTTGTCTTCCTAATGTCCTTTCTGCTCCACCCACACACGCTTGCCTTCTCTCAGAGCCTCAGAGCCCCTGGACCTCATCTCTCAAATCAGCCTCCAGGTCTGTCCGTCCACTCATCCCAGGAGGAAAGCCTTTCCTACACCAAGTTGCTCGTTCTGCCACCTGGGTCATACCCACCCACTCTAAAGGAAATGTGGCCTCCCTCCCCACACACTGGGCAGGATCCTTCAGCCAGGGAAGGGCCAGCTTGCAGAGGCAGAATCGGGTCCCGCAAGCACAACAGACTTACCCTGCTGACAGCTTAAACTCTGCCCTGGGTGTCAGCGGCGGCTGTACGTCTAACTGGCCAATGTTGGTTCAAACAACCTAGAACTAGACTGTACTGTTCCAAGTCTGCTGCCGAGAGGAATGCGCTTATAGGTTAACATGACTGAGCATTTATTAAGTGCCAGACACTCTCCTAAATGATTTACAGGCATCATCGCTCTTAATCCTCCCATCAACCCAGGAGGTAATTACTAGTCTAATTCCCATCTTATAGGAGAACAAACAAACACAGAGAGGGAAGGAAAGTTGCCCAAGGCCACACCCTCAGTAGAATTGAGGAGCCTTACCCAAGAGTCTGCATTCTTCGACACACTCCTCTATTCCACCTCCTCCAAAGTGATTTGGTGTATTACTTTCTTCCCACAGTGTAATGGCAGGGTGGGCTGTGTTAAGCAGTATCTTAAGAGGGGCCCATCATCCTGGTGTTACATCCTGTATAGTCTCTTCCCCTTATGTGTTGGGGGACAGGGCCTGGGACTTGCTTCTACCAGTAGAATAGGGCAAAGGTGATGAGGTGTCGCTTGTAGGACCTCATTGCCTTATCTGAGCCTCGTCTCAGCAGCCTGGAGTGAAGGAGACTCCGATGCTGGCCTTGAAGAGGCAAATAGCCATGACCCGCCCATGGAGAGGGCCACACGGCAGGGAGCTGCTGGAGGGCTTTAGGGCCAGAAGGCTGTCTCTAGCCAACTGCCAGTGAGAAGCAGAGACCCTCAGTCTGCAAGTGTTAGACCTGCGCGGTCTCCTAGGAGTTTCGACTCGCCCAGGAAACAACAAGAGTCGGAAGTCGATGCAAAACGCAAGAGGTTTATTGAAGGCCGGTGCACCTGGGTTCCTTGGTCCTCACGCAGGAGGTCGAAGAAGGAACCCTTTTGGGCGCGAATATGTCAGTTTTATAGGTTCCCACTTCCCCGTATGTAAATTATAGACTTGGTTGTGTTCTCCTGCTGATTGGTCCCGGCTTAGGCTCGGACCAGAGAGGGAACTTGTCCCCAGCTGCCTGATTGGTCTTTGACAGACACCTTTTTTACATTTTATTATCTCCCTCCTTCTCCCCAGCTGCCTGATTGGTCTTTGACAGACACCTTTTTTACATTTTGTTATCTCCCTCCTTCTCGGAAGGGGGCCGGACATCCTGGAAATTCACCCATTGTCTAAGAAGCCCCTATTGTCTGGAGAGTTCTTAATCATTAGCTGGAACAATGTCCCTCGAGTCCCACATTCCCCCCTTTTTCTTGTGACTATTGATTCCAATCATGGAATCTCAACCTTCTGTTCGTAAACTTTGGTACTGTTGTCTTAACATTAGAACTTGTACAGTACTGATACGTTCTCTAATAAATGCTATCAAGCGATTTAGAACACATGGTCCAAAAGTTAAAATCAACAATAAAACAATAAGAGGTCCCAACAGAGTAGAGATTAAGGTGGTAAACCAGGGGGACTTATCAAACCATGATTGAAACCATCCTTTTTCGTTCTCTCTCTCCCTTTGCCTTTTATCTAAGCGTTCCCTTAGTTTATCCATGGTTTTGGTAATGCTTCCTGAATGATCAATATAAAAGCAACATTCTTCTTTTAGAGCGGCGCATAATCCCCCTTCCTTAAGAAACAGCAAATCTAGGCTGCAACACCATTTCTGAAAGTGAGGTGAGTGATTCCTTTAGTTGAGTTATGGAACTTTCTAATGCTCGAAGGTCGATGTCTACAGCCTGTCTTAAACTTGCATAATACTGGGGTTGTTGTATGAGGGCTGTGGTTCCTGTTCCTATCCCGGCAGATATTCCTAGTCAGTCAGTAAAGGCAGTAAAACCAAAATTATAAGTCTTAGGTTCGTAGAAGCTTGAGTTTGAGCGGGTTGTCGGTTCTTTGGGCCCGCCATCCTGATGATGCCGTCGCTGGTGCAGCCTTCACATGTGAAGCATGGATCCAGGCAGCGATGCCGTCCACTTTTATGGCCGTTGGGGTGGTGAGGAGGACGGTGTATGGTCCTTTCCATCGAGCTTCCAACATCTGGGTTCGATGCCGACGGACGTATACGGAGTCTCCGACTTGGAAAGGATGAGTTTCTCCCGGTGTTCCCGGTTGGTAGGCCTTGGCGAGTTGGGACCATATTTCTTTCTGGACCAATTGGAGTCCCAGTAGCCTAGCATATAAGTCAGTGTTATTTTGACAATCAGGTTTTATTTCTTTTCCTAAAGTGAGGAGGGGAGGCGGGGCACCATATAATATTTCAAAAGGAGTAAGATGGTATCGGGAAGGTGTATTTCTAACCCGGAATAGGGCCAAAGGAAGGAGCACCGTCCAATCGGTACCGCCAGTCTCCAAGGACAATTTAGTTAGGGTCTCTTTTAGAGTCCTATTCATTCTTTCTACCTGACCTAAACTTTGGGGTCTATAGGCACAGTGTAATTTCCAATCAGTCCCCAAATATCTGGCCACATTCTGACTTACCTGGGCGACGAAGGCTGGACCATTATCAGACCCTATTACCTTTGATGCTCCAAATCGAGGAAAAATTTCTTCTAAAATCTTCTTGGCTACTACAGCAGCTGTTTCTTTCTTTGTTGGGAAAGCCTCTATCCATCCTGAAAAAGTGTCTACAAAAACTAAAAGGTATTTATTACCGTACCTTCCAGGACGCACTTCGGTAAAGTCCACTTCCCAGTAAGTTCCTGGGCGGTCCCCCCTGAGTCTCTTTCCAGTTTCAAGTTTCCCTTTGTGAGCATTTACCTGTTGACATGGGACGCATTCCTGCACAGTTTGTTCAGCTAATTTTGTCATTCCAGGGGTTTCGTACCCGGCTTTTTGTAACAAGGCTACCATCTTTTTAGTCCCCAAATGTGTCCATCTGTGCATCTGTTGTAACATGGATTCTGCTTGCTGAGGGGACAAAGTTCCTTTTGTTGTGGCCGGGATGATTTCTTCATCGCGGCCTGGTTTTTCAGGAACTTTATGTGACAGTCCTAAAATGACTTCTCCCGATGCTATTTCTCGGGCCACTTGGTCAGCCATATTATTTCCCCTAATTATTGGGGTATTTCCTTTTTGATGTCCAGGGCAGTGGATGATACTGACTTTAGTAGGAAGCATGAGTGCAGTCAACAAAGCCACGATTTCGTCTTTGTTTTTAATTTCTTTGCCACCTGAAGTTAGTAGCCCTCTCTGTTGGTAAATGGCACCGTGGATATGAGCGGTAGCAAACGCATATCTACTGTCTGTGTAGATGTTTACTTTTTTATTCTCTGCCATCTCTAATGCCCTCGTCAGGGCAATTAATTCGGCTCGTTGGGCTGAGGTCCCTTGTGGTAGCGCCGCTGCCCATATGACTTGATTTCCGTCTACCACGGCTGCCCCAGTTCGACGCTTACCTTCCTCCAGGAAACTGCTCCCATCCGTGAACCAGGTGAAATCAGCATCAGGGAGGGGCAGGTCCATCAGATCTGGCCTACTGCCGTGTGCTGCGGCCAGTACTTCCTGACAATCATGTATGATGGTGGAGCCTTCCAAGTCAGGATCAGGTAGCAAGGTGGCTGGATTGAGTCCTGTGGCTGGAGCAAACTTGATGCGATCTGAGTTTAGCAACAGGGTTTGGTAATGGGTCATCCTGGCATTAGTTAGCCACCTATCCGGTGGTTGACGGACTACATTTTCCAGGGCATGAGGAGCTGTTACCGTTAGATTTTGTCCTAAAGTTAGTTTGTCAGCATCTTTGACTAGAACGGCCACTGCAGCGATTATCTTTAAATAGGTCGGCCATCCTGATGCCACAGGGTCCAATTTTTTTGACAAATAAGCAACTGGGCTATTCCAGGGACCCAATTTCTGAGTCAATACTCCTTTTGCAATGCCCTTATTTTCGGCCACATATAAATGAAAAGGTTTGGTTACATCTGGCAGTCCTAGGGCTGGAGCTGAAAGTAAAGCTCGTTTGATTTGGTCAAAAGCCCGTTGTTCCTTATCGCCCCAAACGAAAGGAGTGCTGTTTTTGGTTAGGGGGTACAATGGGGCTGCCAGCTCAGCAAACCCTGGAATCCATAGTCTACAGAATCCGGCCGTCCCCAAAAATTCTCTAACCTGCCTGGCGTTTTTGGGAGCCGGAATTTGGGCCACCGTATCCTTTCTGCTCTCTGTGAGCCATCTTTGCCCCCCTTTTAATAGATACCCCAGGTAACTGACCTGTTGTTGGCATATTTGTGCTTTCTTGGCTGAGGCTCTATATCCCAGGGTTCCAAGTTCCGTTAACAGTTTTTCAGTACCCTTGATACAATCTTCTTGGGTCTCAGCAGCTAATAAAATATCATCAATGTATTGGAGTAATGTTACCTGGGGATTTGATTCTCTATATAATGCCAAATCCTGATGGAGGGCTTCATCAAAGATGGTCGGGGAGTTCTTAAATCCCTGAGGTAGCCGTGTCCATGTCAGCTGACCAGACATTCCCGATGTTGGATCTTTCCATTCGAAGGCAAAGTAGGGTTGGCTCAGGGGAGAGAGTCTTAAACAGAAAAAAACATCTTTAAGGTCCAAAACAGTATACCACGTATGTTGAGGTGGAAGAGTGCTCAGGAGGTTGTAAGGGTTTGGAACTGTGGGGTGGAGGTCTGCCACCCGTTTGTTTACCTCTCGTAGATCCTGCACCGGCCGATAATCATTTGTTCCTGGTTTCTTTACCGGCAGGAGAGGGGTGTTCCATGCTGATTGACATCTTATTAAGATGCCCAAGTCTAGTAGCCTCTGTATATGGGGACGGATACCGTCTTTGGCTTCTCTACTCATGGGGTATTGACGGACTGTTATTGGGGTGGCAGTTGCCTTGAGTTCCACTAGCACCGGGGGCCGATTTTTGGCCATCCCCATTCCGGCAGTTTCTGCCCAGGCTTGAGGGAACCGAGTTACCCAATTAGTAACATTAACTCGTGAGGATGAAGGCTGCTCGTATAATTTATATTCATCTTCTAATTTCATAGTCAATATTTGAAGTAACCTTCCCTTATTATCAGTTATGGTGGGACCTTCTGGCTGAAAGTGGATTTGAGCCCCTACTTTGGAGAGTAAATCTCTTCCCAGCAAAGGATAGGGGCATTCCGGAATAATCAAAAATGAATGGGTTACTCGTCCAATCCCAAGATCTACTGTCCTTCGTGTGGTCCATGAATATTGTTTATTCCCAGTGGCTCCTTGTACCCATGACCTTTTAGCTGAGATAGGACCTTTTGAGTGGAGAAGGACGGAGTGCTGGGCTCCGGTATCTACCAAAAATTGAACAGGTTCCCCCTCCACTTTAAGAGTTACCCGGGGCTCGGGGAGAGGGTTCGAGCCCTGACTTTCCTAGTCTTCTTCTTTCAATGTTAAGATTTTGTTTTTGGTTGGCCTTCCTCCATTCTTTTTCTTAGGGCATTCTCTCGCCCAATGTCCTTTTTCTTTACAGTAGGCACATTGGTCCTTGTCTAATGGCTGCCTTCTGTCTGCCGTTCGCCCTTCCTGCCTATTTCTATCCCCTATATTTCTTCCTCCAACCACAGTGGCCAGTATCTTACTTAAATTCCTCTCCTGTCTCTTATCCCGTCTTATTTCACGGGCTTCCTGCTCTTTCTGCTTTCTTTCTTCCTTCTCTTCCTCTGTTTCTCTTTTGTTATATACTTTATCTGCCTCTTTTACTAACTCCTGAAGCGAAAATCCCTGCAAGCCATCTAGCCTCTGTAATTTCTTCTTAATATCAGGGGCCGCTTGATCTATGAAAGCCATTGCTATAGTAGCCCTATGTCCCTCCGAAGTTGGATCGTAAGGGGTAAAGCGTCTAAAGGCTTCCATTAAACGTTCCAGGAACACAGTTGGCGATTCCTGGGGCCCCTGAGTTACTTCCCTTACCTTAGCCAAATTAGTGGGCCGTCTGGCCGCTCCATGGAGACCCGCCACCAGAGCCTGGCGATACATTTTCAGGCGCTCCCTACCTTCCGGGGCATGGAAATCCCAGTTTGGCCTGACGAGTGGGAAACCAGCATCAATCTCGTTAGGCAGCTGGGTAGGTTGCCCATTGGCGCCTAATACATTTTTTCTGGCTTCCAAAAGAACCCGTTGCCTCTCCTCAGTCGTTAGGAGAGTCTGGAGCAGCTGCTGACAATCATCCCATGTGGGCTGGTGGGAGAAAACAAGAGATTCTATTAAAGCGGTAAGGGCCTGTGGATTTTCGGAAAAAGTTGGGTTATGCATTTTCCAATTATAAAGATCTGCAGAGGAAAAGGGCCAATATTGGAGAGGTCTATTCCCTTGGCCATCGGGGGGGCCATATTCTCTAAGAGGTAGGGCAGTGGAGTCCGGGGAGATAGCCCTCCGGCTCCTAGTGCCCACTGAGGGACCCCTTTCTTCTTCCATCATGGATGGTTCCCTTGGTGCCGAGGGCAGTGGAGCTGGGGGTCCTCTAGGTGGTAGGGGATTCGGGGCCGGAGGATAAGGGGGTGGGGAATCCAAAAGAAGCAAATCGGACTGCGGGTCAGGATAAATCGCCTTCGGTAGATCCGGGGCGTCGTGTAGCTTCTCCGTGTTGGGGTTTTTCTTTAAGGCTAATATCTCCGACGCTGCTGATGTATGCGCGGACGTACCTGTTGAGGAAACAAAGGGCCGGACCCACGGAGGTGGGGAGAGAATTAAATCTTCCCAGACCAAGACATATGGTACTTGGTCTGGATGTCCGTGGGGATCTATATTAAATATCTTAGACTTCAGCAGCTTAATCTTGTCTAATAAAAAGGATCCTTCGGGGGGCCATCCTATCTGAAATGTTGGCCATTCAGAGGCACACAAAGTCTGCCACTTTCCTTTCTTTACCTCTACCGAAAAATTATGGGCTCTGGCCCGAACTTCGGTCCAATAGCTTAGGGTAAGGGAAAGAGGAGTCGTCATAGTTTGTCCCATTGTCGTCCGTCAGAGAAGAAGAATAGACCACAATACAGAAACAGTTAAAACTCCACGAAACACATATACGTATGGGCCACCGCGAGCTCGCTTCAAAACCGAAACTTCTTCAGATGGCAGTTACCACCAAGGGAACTGCCGAAACCGAGTGAAGGGGAGACAGAGTTTGCCTCTCCTTCCAGATGAGCCACCAGGGCGTCCCCTAGGGCTCATGGACGCCGGCTATTAGCACGTCTGCCTAGCCAGAGGTCCGATACAGATTCTATAATAAGCCGATTCTTACGGCTTTCCTCCGATAATGGCCCACAAAGAACAAGGGACAAACAGACAATCAAGCTCGAGCTTACCTGGTACCTCCAACTCCCGATGTTCTTGTGGTCCGGGGCGAGTGGAATCCCGGACGAGCCCCCAAATGTTAGACCTGCGCGGTCTCCTAGGAGTTTCGACTCGCCCAGGAAACAACAAGAGTCGGAAGTCGATGCAAAACGCAAGAGGTTTATTGAAGGCCGGTGCACCGGGGTTCCTTGGTCCTCACGCAGGAGGTCGAAGAAGGAACCCTTTTGGGCGCGAATATGTCAGTTTTATAGGTTCCCACTTCCCCGTATGTAAATTATAGATTTGGTTGTGTTCTCCTGCTGATTGGTCCCGGCTTAGGCTCGGACCAGAGAGGGAACTTGTCCCCAGCTGCCTGATTGGTCTTTGACAGACACCTTTTTTACATTTTGTTATCTCCCTCCTTCTCCCCAGCTGCCTGATTGGTCTTTGACAGACACCTTTTTTACATTTTGTTATCTCCCTCCTTCTCGGAAGGGGGCCGGACATCCTGGAAATTCACCCATTGTCTAAGAAGCCCCTATTGTCTGGAGAGTTCTTAATCATTAGCTGGAACAATGTCCCTCGAGTCCCACACAAGGAAGCGAGCCCTGTCAGCAGTCTGAATGAGGTGGAGTTGGAGTTTCCCCAGTCGGGCTTCTCGGTGGGAATGCAGCCTGGCTCAGACCTTGATGGCGGCCTTGTGAGGGTCTGAGCACAGGGCTCAGTTAAGCCAGGCTGGGATTCCTAATACACAGGGTCTGTAAGACGACAAATAGGTATGATTTAAGCTGCTAGGTTTATGGTAGTTTGTTTGGCTGCAGTGGAAAACTAACCCAGGCTAAGGAATTTGCCCAAGGTCGAATCCTTAATAAAAGACAGAGCTGGGATTTGAACCCAGTTCAAATCGGAACACAGTGCTCTGCCACAAGTGCCATTTTCTCAGCCACTTCTTTATTCCACATCTTTCAAAAGTACATTTATAGATGATTTTCTGTTCAATAATGTCATTATTTCTTCAACTTTCTACTGCTTTAGCAACTCATAGCCCGTAATGTTCTTGACAGGAGAGAACTTCAAGGGGGCATTTGATATACCTTTCAAAGAGCTCATCCCCTCTTTGACTTTCTTTTGGTTGTTGACAACACTGCCAGTTGCATGTGTCACAGTCTCTGGCCACTTTAGACCCACTAGTGCCCTCACAGTAGTTTCAGGTTTTGAGGGGTCTGTACAGTGTCCCCTAAATTACATCATATTATATCGTAGGTAGGAAGATTAGATCTCTACGAAGAAAGCCATGAAGATTTTAGATGTGAGGAAATGTAGAATGTAAGAATGACATTTAAAGCACTTAGCTGGAGACGCTAAATAAATAAAGAGACCGAACAGGAAAGAAAGCTGACCAGGATAAAGGGCTATTTTGGCCTTGGGGTAGTATGTCAGATCCCTTGTTAAAAATGATTTTATAATTTGTGCCCTTGAGTCCACTCAGAATCGGGGCCATAATTTGCAGGACCCAGTGTCAATGGAAATGCAGGGCCTCTTGTTCAAAAGTGAAGAATTTCAAGGCAATGAGAGCAGAACATGAAACCAAGCACGGGGCCCTTCTGAGTGGGGAGCTGTGAGGGGCTGCACAGACTGGTTCCATGAGGCCAGCCCTGAGCACAGTTCCCACAAATCCGAGGCGTCCTGGATCTCTGGTGGTGATTGTTAGACGTGTACTCCTATTGTAATAACTCTTTTTCTCTCTGTGCGTCTAACCTGCCCACTTACTCAAAAGCGCTCTCAAGCCGATACCTAGAATTTACATGATGTCCCCCTCCCATCCCAACTGCCCTTCGCTACACTGGAGTGGGTTTAAAAAAATTTTTTTTTTAAATTTTAATTTAAAAAATTTTTATTTTATATTGGAGTAGAGTTGATTGACAATGTTGTGTTAGTTTCAGGTGTACAGCAAAGTGATTCAGTTATATGTATACACGTATCTATTCTTTTTCAAATTCTTTTCCCATTTAGGGTATTACAGAATATTGAGCAGAGTTCCCTGTGCTATACAGGAGGCCCTTGTTGGTTATCTGTTTTAAATATAGCAGTGTGTACGTGTCAATCGCAAATGGACTTATTTACAAAACAGAAACAGACTCACAGACTTAGAGGCGGACTTATGGTTCCCCGGGAGGAAGGGCTGTGGGGCGGGCAGGGATAAACTGGGAGTTTGGGATGCACTGGAGTTTTAATCTGTGAGGTAGGGTGAGCTCTTATCTTTACAGATCAGAGAATTTAATAGCAAAAATGGTTAATACTTTGCTCAAAGTCACACAGGAAATGTGGTTCGCTTTTATCTGCATCTTCTCCTCATAGGATCGTAAAGCTAAGTGAGGGCCAATTTCTCATCCTTGTCCTTATTTTGTGCCCCCTGCCCTCTGCCGCAGTCCAGCCCATTGTCCT
Source organism: Delphinus delphis (assembly GCF_949987515.2). NCBI lineage: Eukaryota > Metazoa > Chordata > Mammalia > Artiodactyla > Delphinidae > Delphinus > Delphinus delphis. The sequence continues at coordinate 5,485,580 of NC_082690.1, read as the reverse complement.
AGTACAGCGCAGCGCCCTCAGGGTGGTGGCTCAGGGTATACTGATCGTTTACAAGGTTGGTTGAAATTCATTGTTATGACCCAGGGAAGAGGCTTTTTGTGGGGATGAATGGAATGGACTTTCTGGGAGGTGACCAAGCATTCCAGTCCCACCGCCACCCGGATCCTGGTCTTCTCCATCCCATCCTTTGTTCCTTTCTTTTCTATAAAGCCCTTGGGGAAGAGATTTCTCGCATAAGAAGCTATGTCCTTATGACAGCTCCTTTTGTGAACATTGTAACTGTTCTGAGAGGCATTTGGAGGTTTAAGCAATGAGGTTGAGGGGATTCAACTTTGCTGTACCATCAGATCACCTGCAGCCTAAGGTGCCAAGGCAGGCGGGGACTCAACTTTGAAAGAGCTTAGAGGTCCTTCTTCAGCACAGGCTGCCTTCGTTTGTCTCCCGTCCTTCTAACCCCTCGGTCTACTGACAGCACTGTCTGTAGCCTATAGCTCTCCTCCTGTTCTCAACACTGTTTGGGCAAAATCTATTTGATTTCTGCTCATATCGTATGATTACAGTTACATGTGTGGTCCAGTCCAGTTATGAACTTTTAGAGCTGGGACTTTAGACTAATTTAACCCAATCTCCTCTTTTCATCAAGAGGAAAGCCAAGGCATTGCAGTTTTTAGGATAACACAACAATCACCAGCAAATCCAAGCCAAGACTCATGGCTTCTAATTGCACATCCACTGCTCTTTCCTGCACACCAAGCAACTCCTTTCTCTGTGGAGTTATTTATTATCTTCCTGGCTATGACCTCAGCATGCTTATTCTTCCACGGTTGCCCTTGGTCCTAAGATATATTAAATATCATTCTTCTTCAGCTGTGCACATGACTCCACACCCGGACTGTGTCCAGATCATCGTCTTGGATTCATCTCCTCTTCCCCTCTTCTTTTTGCAGGTGTGGGTGGGTGGTAGTGGTGATGTATACTAAACAGTTCCAATTCATTTATCCCTTCTCGATACTTCATCTTTATTGATGCTCAACTGTTAAAATTACACAAATTCTAACTTGAACACTGTCCAAATATTTGAGACCCAGCATGTTTAAAAGAACATAAAAGACCCCTCCCTCTCTCCTCCCATTCCCTTCAGTGTCTTCTGGCTGCTGCCCTGTGGTGAGCTTCTGTCCTTGGACGCTGAGTACCAATGATGATTTCTATTGCACAGTCTGTCTTCTTGTCCTCATAGTTTACCTTCAAGCCATCCTCTTGTACGGTAGGATTTCAAAACTACAAGGCTCCAATTCACCATATGTTAGATACATCTATTAACATGAATTAAAGCTAGGTCTACAAGTGTCCAGACTCTGACTTTCTCCATTTTGTCCTCTCCATTTCCTTCAAATAGGAGCTAGGTCTTTGAGAAGAAAAATGGAAGAAATATGAGATCAGCAAACTACCCTTGACTTATTGGCTGACATTTGGTGCACAGATCACCACAACCTGTACGTGGAGGGAATGTCCTTTGGAAAGAAACACACTTCTGTCACGGTTCTCTCCCTCCAAGCTGGGCTCTGGGACTCTTCTGGGGGTCTAGCCATGCATTTTATCATTTCATAAGGTCTGATAACATCCCAAGATAGATTCCCTGGGTCAGATGAGTAGCTGCCCCAGTCAAGACATGAAGAGGCTCTGTCTGCCAGGAAGTGGAGTAGGGGAGAGAGGAACAAATATCCAGAGCTGCTGGCGGCCGGGTCCTGGAAGGTAAGATTCTCGGAATCAGAGGGAAAGCGGAAATCAAGGGTGGTGGCCATTGAAGCACCATGGTAACTGCCAGAGATCTGTGTGTGGGGGCGCATCACTGACAAATGAGGCCAGCAGGAGTGTGCTACGTGCCGGATGGTGTGGCAGGAACTATTCAGATGCAGGTCTCAGTCGGTGGCATCTCCACACTGTGTTGACTTTTCTTTCCCATCATTTTGCATAATCCAAGTCCGTAACTCACTCACCTCTATTTCTGTTTTCTAACCTACTTCTTTTATTCCTTCTGCGTGACCCTTGCCAATGAACTGGGGGAGTGCAGCTGGTCACATCTGTGCTGAAACCCAATTGGACACAATGCTGATGTGTCCACAGCTCCACTCTGTCTGGACAAAATGGGCTGGAGATCAGTTCTATAGGTTTGCATATGTGGTGGCGTGTGTGTGTGCGTGTGTGTGTGCTGCAGGATTGGCTGCAAGCCTTTGATAGCAAACTGAACAATACTGTTTATATTCACATGGGGAAAGACTTGACTACAGTACTGAGCTCTTCACAGCGTAATTACAACTTGCTGAGTGCTGCGGCTCTGGTGAACAATGAAGATATAATCAGTGCACCTATTTGTCCTCCTGGATTCCAGCTGCTAAAGCAATTTCTTTTTTCACAGAACTGACAATTTGGCAGTTCTTGTGAAAATCCACCATTTCCCCCCTGAAATCCTGTGAAATGGAGCTTGCCGGAGGAAACACTGTGAAAGCAGCCTGGTCCCTGCATCATCTCCATGAAATTAGGCAGATCATATTTCCAGCACCGCTATCCTGATTGCATGTTTGTTTAAAATGACAGTTGATGTTGTGTATCTCTTTCATTAGGGAGGCTCAGCGATCTTGACATTATTAAGTAACGGCAGCCTTTCCTGCATGTAAACACGAATCCACAGAGACATCTCAGATAGCTCTTGAAGGAAAAGAAGGCTCTTGGAATGTGGGGAACCAACAGAAGGATCTCGGCCATATTTGCAATTTGGCAGGTGTATTATTAGCCACTCACAAGCAAGTCATTTTCCACGAGGCCTAAACACCAAGATTCAGAGGGCAGCCATCAGCATCTGGGTTCAAGCGCTTCAAGTGGCCCAATCAAGTAGAGGGGAAACGGGGGACTTCTGGAGGAGAGAGGAAGGCAGGGTAGGGCTCGTCGACTTTCTTTTCTCTTGTTCTTGGAGCCCTGGCTGCATTAAGCACCTCCTGCTGGATAATGACTTACACACAGACAGGAATGATCTCTTTGTTTTCTGAATATTTTGAATTGTATAGGCACCCTGAAGCCTTGATTCTAAGTGATCAGAGTTTTGTGGGCTGGGAGGCCTGGATATGATTTTTATGGTGTTTTCTCCTCAAGTGTTTTTAGGGTAGCCTGTTGCTACCCCTTTAATACCTAGGGTGCCCTCCATCAGAGGCCTTAGTGACGGTGGAACGTGGTGACACTCACTTCTGCTGCTCAGTCAGACGCATTTGTGGCTGTCCCTTCCTGGCCTGGAGTTCTTGCCTCCTGTCTCTCAGGCACTGACCCTCTGAAAACCTGCCTAGCTGCCTGAGAGAATATTCCAGCACAGCCTCTGCTTCTGCTCAGTCGTTGCCCCACCATCTTCCTACTCATCCCATCCAGATCCTGGCCTTGGGCCAGGTCTAGGTCTACACCCCACCCCCGCCCCAATTCCAGCCACCTGTCCTCTTGTAGGGCTCCCCCGAGAAGTTCACACCACGCTGTGTCCTTAAGGAGGTGACCCCAAATTAACTCTTTGCTGACCTCATGTGGTCCACTGTGGTTCCATGCAGGCCTCAGACCTCCAGCCCCCAGTCCCATCCCTGTGTTGGGAATGGAACCAACAGCAGGACAGTAATGATTCTTGTGAGAAGAGAGGGGTGGGCTTAGGTCTAAAATTATGCTTAGGTCTGTAAAAAAGGAGGCATGACCTCGGAATCTCAAAGTCATTGCTGTCCCCTCCCTCTCTCCTCTCTCCTCTTCCCCACAGAAGTCATTAATTTCACCTTGTAGGTCCTTCTCCAGAATGCGGAGTGGGAGGGTAGGGAAGGTGTTCCTGCCCAGACAAGTGTGCTCAAAACCACCACATACCACACGAGCGCAGCAGAGAGTCTGTTGTAGATAAATGGCCTCCAGATGGGGCAGATTTTAGTGTAACTACATTGACCACCACTGAAGGCTTGAATACACACTTCACTGAACTGCCCAAGAGGCTGGTCCAACATCAGCATGAGAGCAAGAAAGCTCAGTTACTTGCCTTATGTTATCAGTACACCCTGGAGATAGTAGCATCCGTCTCCACATAAGAGGATTGCAGTCTGGTTTGCCCGAGACAGTCTCCAGTTACATCCAAAGTCCTGGGTGAATTATTAAGAGCACCTCCTTTCACTTTGAAAAGTATTCTGATTTGGATGACAAATTATGTGGTCACCCTACCTGCAGGTTACTTGGTGTCTTTAATTGTCCTAAGCCCCAGATGAGCAACAGTCAAAGTTTAGAGAGATGATTTTTATGTCCAAGTGAAGAAGGGTTTGGAAAGTGAGTTTATTAAGAGAACAGGTAAACAATAAGAATATATAATCAAGCAAAATACTGGAGATAGAGAAGAAATGACAAAAACTAGGAGGCTCGAGGGAAGTAAAACTTAGAAAGACTCTCAGAGGTGACAGTAAGTAGGGAACTTTCCTGGCTAGTCTCCTTGGGAGGAAAGAAAGTAATTCTTTGCTTCAGCAGTTTGGACATTAAGGGTGTTTATTAATCAGGAAACTTTGATCTCTCTTCCTAGACCCTTGTCCCTTTGGTTCTCTTGAGGGTCTGTTTGGGTAAAGGATCAACCAGGCCCCTTGTCAAAGGAAGTGATGACATATTCTTCTTGTTCTCCAAAGTGCCTTTGTGGGAATCATCAATTTCTTGAACAGGAGAGTTGAGCTGGTGTTTGATCAGACAGGGGAAACCCACCATCTGCAATAGGCCATTTGTCCGTCTGGAAAATTACTGAACTGCAGTACATCAAAACTATACACAAACAGAAATCAGTTGCTCGAGATCCCAGCCCTGACCACAAAGTCAATAAGAATGACAAGAATAAATTTGTTCTTCCCTTAAATGCTCTTAGAACACAAATGGAATGGGACTCAAATATGGCCAGATGTGTAAGAGGGGCCTTTGAAGACTGAGGATGAAGAAGAAATGAGAGAATCCAAGAGAGGATGATGTAGTCAAGGAAAAAAAGAAATAGACCAAGGAGGTAGGTACGGTGGAAAGTACCAGAAAACAAGAGGGAGCTCCTCTTCTTCCTGAAACATTGCATAAACTATTTTTCTATAACTTTTTTTGTACCTCAAAGGAAGAAAAGGATAAATAGGTAATTGCCAATAGCTCTGTTATACTTGCCAGAAGCTTGGAAATGGCGATATTAGAGTCCTATAGAAAAGCATGCAGAATCATCACATTTAGGCAAAGTAATCATGATGATATATAAAAATAGTAATAGTAGCTAATTCTTGTTGGACTCTAAGGATGTGTCAGGCATTTTCTGAAGTGTATTATGTTTATTAATTCATTTGATTTTTACAACTATTTTACGGGGTAGATCCTATTATCATCCTTATTGTACAAATGAGGAAACAGGTACAGAGAGGCTGAGATAAGTATGCGGTTCACATAATCAGTAAATGTCAGATTTGAGATTTAGGACAATTGGTTGGGAATGGAGATGAATGCCAGTTCTTGGTTCCATTCAAGATTCAGTGCATGGAGCGAGGGACATCGTGGAAGTTTTCCAGAGCCTAAATATAGAAACAAAGACACCTCAATCTCATGTATGTATTCAGGAAAGAAAACCAAGAGCCCATGATCGTGAGTGAGGTGAATGGATTTCCAGATATAAGTCACCCAAGATGTATTTGTGATCAATTCAACCTGCTCCCTTAATATTCATTATGTATGTGTTTCATAACTGAACTTGTCATATTGTTATTATTGCTTTTTTATAAGCATACTTGCCTGATACGTTAGCCTGAGGGTTGGAGATGTGGAGGATAAGTCAGACTAACATTTTATGAAACAGGTTTCTGGAGACGAATTGTGAAAAACAATGATTGGGATTCATAAGGAGAAGAATATGTGTCTTACAGAATGGAGGGAATTCATCCAAGCTCTGGCAGCAAGACCACAGAGCAAAACCAGGTCATGAAATTCCAGGAAAATGCTCTGAAGTTAAGCTGACCAACACTCTAGTCCTGATTTTCTGTTGCCTTTGTTTATCACTAGTAAAGAAGTTCTAAAGTATCTTTTCCCTCAAGGAGCTTATTATCTAGTTGGGAAGATGATCTTCATAAAAGTGTATGTGCTAATTTCAACCCAGGTAGACTGCAGACTCTTCAAGGTCAAAGACTGTATTATCTCAAGTAAAAGGGAATCCAACTAAAAGTGGCTTGACCAAGAAGACACCTATTATCTCACAAAGAGTTCAAAGACACGGTATGACCATGTTGATTAATGTGCTGCTTCAAAGTTATCCAGAGCTCCAGGGTCCGCTTCTCTGATTTTCTTGACTTTTCCCTCTTGGTCACAATATGGCTGCTGCACTTCCAGGAATCACAGACGATGTCAATGTCCAGAGTCAGAAAAGGAAAGATCTATATCTTTGTTTCCTTTTTAAGAATAAGCAAGACCTTCCAAGAAGTCTTTCCACATACTTGTCCTCATCAGTCATAGGCCAAGGTTGCCCCATATGCCCAGGACTAAACCGCTAACTTGGCAAGGCAGAATGAAGTTACCATGATTGCTGGCTTAGATTAGCAGGTCTCAAACTGTGGACCATGGATGTGTGGGGCCTCCAAGGTCCTTTCAGAGGGTCAGCAGAATCAAACAATTCTTGTAATAAGATTAAGACATTATTGGTCTTTTTGACTGTGTAGATATTTGGTATAAAAGCAGTGATGGGTAAAACAGATGGTACCTTATCATGAATCAAGGCAAAGGTATCAAACTGCACGAATAGGCACTGTGTTCTCCACTGCCACAAGCTCATAGTCTAGAAAGATGCCAGTTTCACTTTAAAACATCCTTGATGAAGCAGTAAAAATGACTAATTTTATTAAATCTTGTCCCTTAAATATTTTTAAAAAAATTTAACTTGTTTTAATTGTTAATTAAAACATGGATTTATAACATAAGTTTCATGTGTACAGCATTATATTTCTACTTCTGTATACCCTACAACATGCTTACCACTAAAAATTAATTTTCCAGGGTACAGTTGTTTCTCTTTGCCCATTTTGCTCTCCCCCAATGCCCTCCCCTCTGGTAACCACTAGTCTGTTCTCTGTATTTATTTTGTTTTTGTTTGGTTTGTTTATTAGTTTTTAATATTCCACATATCAGTGAAATCATATGGTATTTGTATTTCTCCATCTGACTTATTTCACTTAGCGTGAAAACCTCAAGGTCCATCCATGTTGTCACAAGTGGCAAGATTTCATCCTTTTTTGTGGTATTAATCCATTGTATATATGTATACATATGTATACATTTTCTTCATTCATATGTCAGTGGGCACTTAGGTTGTTTCCATATGTTGGCTATTGTAAATAATGCTTCAGTGAACATGAGGGTGCAGGTATCTTTTCGGATTAGTGTTTTTGTATTCTTTGGATAACTACACGGGGGTGTAATTGCTGGATCATATGATAGTTCTATTTTTAAGTTTTTGAGGAAGTGACTGCACCAATTTACATTTCACCAACAGTGTCGGAGGATTCCCTTTTCTCCACATCCTGTCAACACTTGTTATTTCTTGCCTTTTTGATAATAGCCTTTCTGACAGGAGTGAGGTGATATTTCACTGTGACTTTGATTTGCATTTCCCTATCAGTGATGTCTTTTCTTGTGCCTATTGGCCATCTATATGTCTTCTTTGGAAAAATGTCTATTTAGCTCCTCTGCCCATCTTTTTTTTTTTTTTTTTTTTTTTGGCGGTACGCGAGCCTCTCACTGCTGTGGCCTCTCCCGTTGTGGAGCACAGGCTCCGGACGCACAGGCTCAGCAGCCATGGCTCACAGGCCCAGCCGCTCCGCGGCATGTGGGATCCTCCCGGACCGGGGCACAAACCCGTGTCCCCTGCATTGGCAGGCAGACTCTCAACTACTGCGCCACCAGGGAAGCCCTGCCCATCTTTTAATTGGGTTTGTTGTTGTTGTTGAGTTATATGAGTTTCTTAATATATTTTGGATATTAACTAGTTATTGGATATATCATTTGCAAATATCTTCGCCCATTCCGTAGATTGTCTTTTCATTTTAAAAAATTATTTATTTATTTATTTATTTATTTGGGCCACAACATGTGGCTTAGTTCCCTGACTAGAGATCAAACTTGGGCCCTCAGCAGTGAGAGCACAGAGCCCTAACCACTGGATCACCAGGGGAATTCCCTGTCTTTTCATTTTATTGACGGTTTCCTTTGTTGTGCAGAAGTTTTTCAGTTTGATGTAATCCTATTTGTTTGTTTTTGCTTTATTCTCCCCTTGCCTGGGGAAACATTATCTAGAAAGATACTGCTAAGACCAGTGTCAAAGAGTGTACTGCCAGGGCTTCCCTGGTGGTGCAAAAAAAAAAAAAAAAAGAGTGTACTGCCTATGTTTACTTCTAGGAGTTTTATGGTTTCAGGTCTTACATTCAAGTCTTCAATCCAATTTGAGTTAACTTTTGTGTACAGTGTGAGATAGTGGTCTAGTTTCATTTATTTTGCATGTGGTTGTCCAGTTTTTCCACCACTTTTATTGAAGAGACTATCCTGTCACTATTGTATGTTCTTTGCTTCTTTGTCATAAGTTAATTGTCCATATATGCGTGTGTTTATTCTGGGGCTCTCAATTCTACTCCATTGATCTGTGTATCTCTTTTTCTGCCAGTGCCATGCTGTTTTGATCACTATGGCTCTGTAGTATAGTTTGAAATCAGGGACTGTGATACCTCCAGCTTTGTTCTTTTTTCTCAGTATTGCTTTAACTATGCAGAGTCTTTTGTGGTTGCATGTGAATTTTAGAATTTTTGGTTCATTTCTGTGAAAAATATCCTTGGGATTTTGACAGGAATTGGATTGAATCTGTAGATTGCTTTAGGCAATAAGGACATTTTGACAATGTTAATTCTTCCAACCCATGAGCACAGAATATTTTTCCATTTGTTTGTGTCTGCCTCAGTTTCTTTCGTCAGTGTCTTATAGCTTTCAGTGTACGGATCTTTCACTTCCTTGGTTAGATTTATTCCTAGGTATTTTATTCTTCTTGTTGCAATTTTAAATGGGATTGTTTTCTTAATTTCTCTTTCTGATAGTTCGTTGTTAACATACAGAAATGCAACACATTTCTGTGTGTTGATTTTTTATCCTGCAGCTTTGTTGTATTTATTATTTCTAATAGTTATTTGTGTGTGTGTGTGTGTGTGTGTGTGTGGCGTCTTTAGGTTTTCTATATATAAAACCATGCTATCTGCAAATACTGACAGTTTTATTTTTTTCCTTTCCAATTTGGATGACTTTTAACTTCTTTTTCTTGCCTAATTGCTCTGGCCAGAACTTCCAATACTATGTTGAAGAGGAGTGGTGAGAGTGAGCATCCTTGTCTTGTTACTAATCTTAGAGGTATAGCTTTCAATTTCTCACTGTTGAGTATGATGTTAGCTGTGGGTTTATATGGCTTTGATTATGTCAAGGTGTGTCCCTTCTATATCCACTTTATTGAGAGTTTTTATCATAAATGTGTGTTAAATCTTGTGAAATGCTTTTTCTGTATTTATTGAGATGATCATGCCATTTTTATCCTTCATTTTGTTAATGTGGTGTATCACGTTGATTAATTTGTAGATGTTGAACCATCCTTGCATCACTAATAAACCCTACTTGATCTTTTTGACGTATTATTGAATTTGGTTTGCTGATATTTTGTTGAGGATTTTTGTATCTATGTTTTCCAGAGAAACTAGCCTGTAATCTTTTTTGTGTGTGTTGTCTTTGTAAAATGAATTAGAAAGTATTCCCTTCTCTTTAATTTTTTGGAATAGTGTGAGAAGAATAGGTATTAAATCTTCTTAGAATATTCGGTAGAATTCACCTCTGAAGCCCATCAGGTCCTTGTCTTTTGTTTTTTGGGAAGGTTTTTTGATTACTGTTTCAATCTCTGTACTAGTGATCAGTCTATTCAGATTTTCTATTTCTTCCTGATTCAGTCTCAGAAGGTTGTATGAGTCTAAGAATTTGTCCATTTCTTCTAGGTTGTCCAATTTGTTGGTGTATAGATAGTCATGATATTCTTTTATAAGTCTTTATTTTTCTATGGTATCTGTTGTTATTTATCATCTTTCTTTTCTGATTTTATTAAATTTTTTTTTAATATTCTGTGTGACAAAATGGGAAGTACACATAAAGCACTTCTGTTGCATTCTGAAGTATAAAGGTTATCTTGAGGCAAAAACACTTGGGTGATTATTTGAGTAGTAAGCTAAAGTATCCACTTTTTTCACAAAACACCACTTTCAGTTGAAAGAACCACAGACAAACTATGGTTATTCAGACTTAGATATTTGGCAGAAAATTTCCCCCAAAGGAATGAAGTGAGTCACTTCAAAAAGAAAACAACTGACAGTATAGTCATCCCTCAGTATTTGTGGGGCATTTGTTCCAGGACCCCCGCAGATTCCAAAATCCATGAATGCTCAAGCCCCTTATATAAAATGACATAATATTTGCATATAATCTACACACATTCTCTTGCATACTTTAAATTATTTCTAGATTACTTATAATACCTAATACAATGTAAATGCTATGAAAATAATTGTAAAAGCAATGTAAATGCTATGTAAATATTTGCTGGATCATGGCAAATTCAAGTTGTACTTTTTGGAACTTTCTGGAAAAAACCTTTTCTGAATATTTTCAATCTGTTGGTTGAATCCACAGATGTGGGACCCATAGATACAGGAGGCCAACTGTATTTGTTGCCAAGGATAAAATTTGAGCTTTCAAATGAAAATTAGAGTTTCGGAAAAACCTGTATCTGTTACTGGCAGCTTGACATTGTCCCAGTGCTTAAAGACTTTTTCTGATGAAATTAGTGGTGATATTAACAAATGTGTTCTTTTTTGATATTGCATAAGGGAAATAAGTGAACATTTGGAAGATCTGCATAATTTAGTGAACCAGTATTTTCCAAATGACCAAGGCATGCTGTTATAAAATCATACATGGGTAAATGGTCCACTCAAATAGCAAGATAAATCAGTGGATTTTAGTGCAATACAATATGAAAAGGTAATTCACTTGGTTTAAGATTCGACATTGCAACTAAGCTTAAAGAAACCACCAATTGCAAGTTTTCAAATATCAAAAAATATCCACAATTACCTGAAAAGCAAATACTCCTCTCTTTTAAAAATTGCATACCTATGTAATTAACGGCTAAGTTTTCTTCATATACTTCAACCAGAACAAATATTACAACAGATTGAATGTAGAAGCAAAGATGAAAATTCAGCTGTTTTCTATTAAGCCATATAGGAAAGAGGTTTACAAAAGTGTAAAGCAATGCCACTTGTCTCAGCAAACTGTTTTGGAACATGTATTTTTCATTAAAAATATGTTAATTATGTTAATGTGTACTGGGTTCTTTTAGAAAAATTTACATACACATTTAAAAATTTCTCAATTTAAAATTCTAATCTATAGAATTTTAAATATCAATAGATATAAACCACATAAAACACATTGAGGCCCTCGATTATTCTGAAGGTGTAAAGGGGTCCTAAGACCAAAAAGTTTGGGAAGTGCTGGTTTAAAGACACAAGACTTATTTCTGGGCTTGGGATGGACCCAGTCTGCCTGGAAGCACGTGGCCACCTGAGACCTGGACCAGTTAGGAATCCTGTTAGAAAGGAACAGGTGGAGGCAGGGTGGTCGCCCAGTGTTTATCACAGGCTCCTTGTGAGGAAGGGAAAGAGGAAACATCAGCTACTCCTTCAGGGAGAGGAGACCATAGGCCAGGGCAGGAGACAAGGCCACTAGGTGATGATGACTCCTCCTCCTCCCGCTTTTATTTTAGAAAAGAAAGACTCAAACAATGTGGTACATGAGGAGGACAAGCGTCAAGTGTCCAAAACAGAGTTGGAAAAGGCATCACAATCATTTCATCTCAACCTTCTTTCTTTTTTTTTAGCCTGTTTCTTATTTTTTTTTTTTTTGCGGTACGCGGGCCTCTCACTGCTGTGGCCTCTCCCGTGGCGGAGCACAGGCTCCGGACGCGCAGGCTCAGCGGCCATGGCTCACGGGCCCAGCCGCTCCGCGGCGTGTGGGATCTTCCCGAACCCCTGCATCGGCAGGTGGACTCTCAACCACTGCGCCACCAGGGAAGCCCCCTCTTATTTTTTTTAACATTGAATAATTTCCCATTTTTTTCCCGGGATTCATAGGTACATGCACATATACATACACAAAATTTTGAAACATATACATACATTTTCCTAAAAGCTACTTTCCAGTGGGGCTGAAAGAGGTGTCCTTCAGCTGAAACACACCAATCACAAACTACACAACTGTACGTGGAAAACCTTCAAGGAAAGTGTTATGTTTTGTTTTACTCTTTTGTTTTTCTTTCTTCTTTTGGAGGAGGCTGAAAAGGGGCAGGGGTAAAATAAGATTAAGTGGTGTTCTATCTTACTAAGCCAGATAATGTCAAGGATAAAACTATTAGAATGTTTTTAAAAAGACATGAATCTTCTGGGGCTTCCCTGGTGGCGCAGTGGTTGAGAGTCTGCCTGCCGATGCAGGGGACACGGGTTCGTGCCCCGGTCCGGGAGGATCCCACATGCCGTGGAGCGGCTGGGCCCGTGAGCCGTGGCCGCTGGGCCTGCGTGTCCGGAGCCTGTGCTCCGCAACGGGAGAGGCCACAGCAGTGAGAGGCCCACGTACCACAAAGAAAAAAAAAAAAAAAAAAGACATGAATCTTCTGACTTGACCACCAACACCTTACCATGGAGCAGAAGGGAGAGGATCCAGCTTAAGCTATGGGTCTCTACACTGACAAAAGGATCATTGAAACTGTGGATCGGGCTTCCCTGGTGGCTCAGTGGTTGGGAGTCTGCCTGCCAATGCAGGGGACGTGGGTTCGAGCCCTGGTCTTGAGAGGATCCCACCTGCCGTGGAGCAACTGGGTCTGTGCTCCACAACTACTGAGCCTGCGCTCTGGAGCCCACGAGCCACAGCTGCTGGGCCTGCACACCTAGAGAAGAGGCCACCGCAATGAGAAACCCGCGCACCGTGATGAAGAGTGGCCCCTGCTGCCCATAACTGGAGAAGGCCCACGTGCAGCAATGAAGACCCAACGCGGCCAAAAATAAATAAATTTATTAAAAAAAACAGAACAAAATACCCCCAAATCTGCGTGGATCCAGCCCCAGATTCTTGAGGCTCCTTCCTGATACAGTCACCTCTGGATCATTGTCGTTCATTCTACCTACCCTAACCCACATACTTATACAAGCCCTATCACCTCTCTATCTCCTGGACTAGACCGTAAGCTGGTAGCAGGCCTTGTTCATACTCTCGTCTTCTCTGACTTTGCATTTCTAGGCCTAACACGTGTTTGGTATGTATTGGGGACTTAGTAATGCTTTTAAGGATAGTTGTGACCTGGAGCTATTTTCTACTCCTGAAGGAATACAGGTGTGAGGGCACCCCTGAGGTTACATGGAGCTTGGCGGGATACAGCTTGGCAGTCAGTTCCAGAGGAGACCAAAGGCCTGGTTTGGAGATGTCATATTGAGCTATCACTCTGGGGCCACCTGTAACCACCTTATTCCTGCCCCTTTTCTCCCCGACTCCTTGAGATTCTGTTTGTCTCCTGTTCCCCAGGGTCATCCCAGATCTGAACTAAGCTTTTCTTCAGCATCTTGGCCCCTGGCTGTGCAAGTCTGGGTTCCCATCTTGCTCCTGGTTCCATCTTACTCTCTCCCTATTGCACAAGCTGTTCCCTTGGCCTGAAATATTCTCCCCTCGTTTCCTCTCCAGTAAACACCCGCTCATCCCTCAAGACCCAGCTCCAGAGTTTCATGTCCTGTGACATTTTCCCTGGTTCCTCCAGGAAGGATGAACGACCTCCTTTCCCCCATAGCCTTCTGTTTGCATCTGTGTTACAGCCCTGCTTACCAAGGATCAGGCTTTGCTGTTTTCACATCTCCCGGACATGCTGGGAGCTCTCCGGGCCAGAGTCTTCGCCTTATCCCTCAACGTGCGTGCAGCACGTAGCAAAGAAGCAGCATGTGCTACGTGATCCACAGATGCTCGGGGTTCAGCGAGGGAACGAGGACAGCATCTCAGGTCTGAGTCTCTGGGCCACTTGTCTGACCACGTCTTCATTTTCTACATAGTTCACCAGACCCGCTCACTCTCCTTTCTTTTTTCTGCTCTTCTTTGCCTTCAGAGCTGGAGCCTTTCATTGGGAGTCCTGGGAGCCCGCGTCTCACCCAGGGCCCAGCTGCTGAATAATCACTGCCGATTAGGATACACGGGTATTGTCGTTCAGCATAAGTTTTCACAGGGCAGTATTCTGCCCATACTAAGTAGTAGGTTATACATGTGGGTGCACTAGTCGGAGGGTGTTTTTCAAACGATGAATCAATTAACTTATTAACTCGGGTCTATTGAGCCCCTGTGTCATGCCTAGCACTAGTGATACGGGTGACTGGGCAGAAGACAAAGACGTAAATTAGCTTTATTTATTTGGAATTGCCAATATTTGGCCCTACCAAAGGAGTTTTTTATGTACCTGGGTTGCTCGGTGGACATGCAGAGATGAGAGGAGGGTGATAGGACCACCGCAGGATTCCTGAGGGAGGTAACGTGTGTTTGGATCGTTGGGAGGCCAGGAAGCAGAATTCGCCTTGGGTCCTGAAAGTGGGTGAGTCGTGTTCTGGAGGGTAACACACCCAGACGCTGGAGGACTAAGAAAGCTCTATGTTTGGGGTGGGCTGGCAGGAGCCTCGTGGGGAGCTTGTGCTGAGCCCGCGGGGAAGCAGGGCTGCTTGGAGCAGTAGGGCCAGGTCACACAGGGCAGGTAACAGTAAGCCTGGGGAAACCATCTTGACGTGCCTAGTGGAAGTTTTAGGACAGACCGGCAATTCCACCCAGTTGTATTTTGGGGTGATTACACTGACAATGTTCTAGATTCGATAATGTTCTCCTTTTAAGATTTTTTGGATCCAGGGATACTAATTAGCAACGAAGATATGTTAGATTTACTAATTTCTTTAAAGATTGTCTGGCCTCGTAATAAAAAGGGATTGAGAGTAAGCTGTTTGCTCCACTTAAAATTTGGAGGCTACCTGCTGAGGCGTAATCCAGCTATGCATGGGGCCTTTGCACCCTCATCTTGGGAAAGACCTCTCTGTGCTGGCTTCCCAAGTCAGAAGGCATCTGTAGAAAGCTGTTTGCTGATTGGAACTCTGACCCTGAGGCTTCTAGCAGCTCAGAACTGCATCTCTGAAGTTCACTGCACCCAGCGTCTTCTGAAATACAAGAAAGCCTTTCATTTAAATTATTTTTTTGGCCGGGGATTTTACCTTCAACTCACTGGCTCATGACTGTAGCTGTGTGCATGGACTGCAGTGCGTTATCTGAGACCATTGGGAAGAACTGGTGGATCTAAAAACAGACAGAACTGCTGACTCACAGCAGAGCGTGGTACCATGTTGAGAATCCTTACCTCAACCCAAGTCCTAAAGGGAAGAAGGATCTCATAACTCATAATGGACAATTCTAACCACCATGTATGCCATTATTATTTTTTTGTGGTACGCAGGCCTCTCACTGTTGTGGCCTCTCCCGTTGCGGAGCAACAGGCTCTGGACGCGCAGGCTCAGCGGCCATGGCTCACGGGCGCAGCTGCTCCGCGGCATGTGGGATCTTCCCGGACCGGGGCACGAACCCGTGTCCCCTGCATCGGCAGGCGGACTCTCAACCACTGCGCCACCAGGGAAGCCCTGTTGCTGTTCTTAATGAAGTTTAGTAGATATTCTTTTGTTTTTTGTTTTGTTTTGCGGTACGCGGGCCTCTCACTGTTGTGGCCTCTCCCGTTGCGGAGCAACAGACTCTGGACGCGCAGGCTCAGCGGCCATGGCTCACGGGCGCAGCTGCTCCGCGGCATGTGGGATCTTCCCGGACCGGGGCACGAACCCGTGTCCCCTGCATTGGCAGACGGACTCCCAACCACTGTGCCACCAGGGAAGCCCGTATGCCATTATTTTTATGTGAAAACCCATTTTGAATTTCAAGGCAAGACCGCAAGCACCCATTTTTTTCCCCCCAGCCCAGTTTTGGGAAGGGAGGGAGTCTTCACATTTTCTCTTACACCGAGACTCAGCCCTGGGAGTGGAATTTGGAAGATGGACAGCCAGGGACTGTTCTGGTTCAGACCTTGTGTCCTTGCTCACCTGTGACTAGTGCCTGGTTTCACTTTCAGACGTTCCCAATTTGCACAATGCCATGAAATCCCTGAAAGATATGCTCCCCGCCATGACCCAACTTCAGAGGTGCTAAGAGCGACCCCAGGGGAGGAAGAGGGTGGGGTGGGGGAGGGGGAGAGCCTGGGGGGTATCCCAGGAATGTCTGTAGGGGCCCAAGGATCTCTTGTGACCACACCAGCCAGAAAGGTTGCTAACGAAGGCTCTGCCGTGTGGAATCCTGTGAGGGCTGATTTCTCCTTCAGGAACAGTGTGTGCTTCCAAAGAGAAAAAGGAAGAACACAAAATGGGAGGAACACCGGAGAAGCTCATTTCAAACTGGGCTTCGTGAGCCTGGGCGTCTCTTCTCCCCTCTGGGAAGAGAGAGAGGCAGCAGGTTTTATTCCCTGGAAATCCTGCTGACCACGGGAAGGAGGGAGATACAGCCAGATGCTCAGAGCGCCTCCTCCTCCCGGGCTGACGCTGTTTCCTGCCAAATAGAAAACGGCTGTGAAATGTCAGTTTGGGAGGTGTTGCTGAGCCTTCGCCGGTAACTCCTTCTCCTGGGGGTTTGGTGCAATCCCATCGTTCTGCCAGCGATTCCCCCTTCTGTCAGTCAGTAGACCCCCAAAGAATTGCCTGCACCAACTCCTCCGTTTCCCAGGGAAGCTGATCCCTAAGGGGAGGGGAAACGAGCTAATGAACCACATCAGAAGGCGAAGCAGAAGGCAGATCTCTCCTAGGAAGGTCAAGGCAGCACAGGCCTCCTTACGAGATGATACGGCAACAGGGTCCGGGACTGGGAGAGAATCTTCAGCGGCAAACTAGACCGAGTCGGAGGGGAAACGAAGGGAAGAACAGCGTCGGCGGCTTTTTACCCTGTGCGCCTCATAAAATGAATGATCAAAAGTAAATTACAGACTTGCAAATGGGTGGTTAACGACTGAGACAATATGAGTGCAGAGAGAAGCTCATCAAAACACACTGGGCAAGAGCGGGAACGGGAAGCACGGAATACAAATGACGCGCAGTAAAGTCGGAGCATCAAAGCGAAGGTCCCCCGGCGGGGTGCCGGGGTCGTCCCCCCACCATCCGGGGCGGCGAGGGGAGAACTCGCCGAGGCTGCTTTCAAAGGAGGAGGAGATGAAGGGACTGTGTGCAGGAAGGAACTAATAAGGGGGAGCACGTGCAAAGGAGGCAGCACAAGGCACAAAGCCCTGCTCCCTGGGAAGCTACGGGAACAGCCTTCTTCCTCTCCGGTGGGTGGGCCGGCATGGACCAGGGGCTGGGGAGAGCAGGGAAGGCGGCAGCCTCTCCACACCACCAAGGCCCTGCACGCTAGAAGTCACAGAGGAGGTGAGGCTGGGGTCAGGGAGCCCCAGGTGCAGGGAAGACCTCTGTGGAGCCTGCTTAGCGACCTAGCCCGTCAGCTGCTGCTAATTCCACGGGGACTTGAAGAAGAGGTGGTGAACTCAGGTTCCGGCAGTGCTTTAGTGGGAAGGAGGGAGCCAGGCAGAGCCCTGCTGCTGCGGTGAAACCGGCAATTCTAGGAGGCGTGCCCCACGGTAGTAACATCTTCACCATTTTGGAGGAGGATGGGGGCCTGAGGCGAACCTGTAGAGCCGCCACTTCTCTAAGGAGGGTGGATGCCACTGCAGCCTGCAGAGCCATACACATTCATCCAATGAATTCATCCAGTGAATTCCCTGGCAGTCCAGTGGTTAGGATTCCGCGCTTTCAGTGCAGAGGGCCTGGGTTCGATCCCTGGTTGGGGAACTAAGATCCCGCAAGCCGCGCGGCGCAGCCAGGAAAAAAAATAGACTGTGTTTGTTGATGAATGTTGCAGTTTGTTGAGGGTATGGTAGGGGCACAGGGGAGGTAGTGGGGATTCTCAGCATCACAGCCAGTGCAGAGTCAGGCCATGCTAATTCTGCTCTCAAGCCGGCACATCTTGAGGTTGTTTATTGTGGGTGGAGAGAGGTTTCTTTTCTTTTTTATTGTATGTATATTTTTTTATCTTTTGGCCACGCCATGTGGCATGTGGGATCTTTGTTCCCCGACCAGGGATGGAACTTGCGCCCCCTGCATTGGAAGTGTGGAGTCTTAACCACTCGACTGCCAGGAAGTCCCAAGGTTTCTTTAATTCTCTCTATGCCATCCTGTAGAAGGACCTCAGTGGGGTGCCCCAGAATCCACAAGGTGCCCTCAGGTGGTGATGCTCTTGGAAAGGGAATTAAGAGCAGCACTCTCCGTCAGAGGATTATAGAGGAGACGAATGACAAGGGAAAATGGAAAGGAAACGGACAGACAGCCTGCAGAGAGGTATTTCAACCTCAACACGAAACATTTGGTAGTAATTATAGAATAACCTTCATTTTAATGCAAATAAGCCTGTAATTAAGATAAGGGACCCACCATTTGGCAGCGTTTTTGTTTTTAAAATTTTTTTGGGGGGTGACAGTTAGGGTTTCTCAGACATTCCTCTGCTTTATTGATGAGCAGCCATTACGTTTATGGATCGTGTTGTGAGTGCAATATTTGGATAACTGCAGAATAGAAATTAGTGTCACTTACTTTCAGCTGCCCCCAGCAAAAGAAAAAAAAATGTGTGCAGTGCATAATGTTGACATAAGCAAAACTTGCTACGTGGCATGGCCCTGGACGACACCACATAATGTGTTGCCCCAGATCTCCAGGAGCCTGAGACAAATGCACTGAGTCTGGAATTACAGGAGGAAACAAACAGCTTTGGTGATGACTTCTAGCAGAGATTCTGAGTGCTTGCAGAGCGTCCTCAGTTATACCAAGTACCTTCCCTTGGTGGAAGATGGGAATCAAGGGCCCAATTTTTAGACGTTCTCTCAATAGGGTCTTCAGAGAGGGAGTATGTTGACCTGGCCTGCATGTTAGTTTATGACACGGAACGAGGCTCTTAACCTCTTTTGCCAAGTTAATATTGATCACTTCACATATCACCTGCTATTGACTCTGGTTGACTCACACTTTGGATTAGGAAAAGTCAGACCCCCAAGGTATATTGAAAACAAAAGGGCTCTTTGAGAGGTAAGCAGTCATTCATTTATTCATTCAACACACACACACACACACACATTTATTTTTCTGTGTGTGTGTTTGTTTTTTTTTAGCATCTACTAGCACCAGAGCTGTTCTAGATGCTTGGTGATACCGTAGTGATACACAGGCATCTACCTGAGCTAAACCATCCACAGCATGCCTGGATCACTTCTGCAGGCACATCCGGCTGCCCTTTCTGGAGGCTTCGTCCAGCCACCTGGCCTTGATACCTCTTTTCTCTAACTCGTTGACTCATTTTGGGATGGAAACCTTCTTTTCAGCTAGAAAACATTAGAAGCGGAGGGTTTCCAAGCAGCTGAAAGGTCCAGCAAGTTCAATTTATTTCTTTAATTAGCAAGGGTGTTGCTTTAATAGTTCATTAGCCATCACTTAATTAAATAAAACTTTTTTTTCTCCTAAAATATACGGAACTCAAACTCAAAGCTCCTCAGACATTGTTCTCTTCCAGAGGTTTGTTAAGCAGTCTGAATGCTATGCTGTATCCGTCAGGAAGTAGTCACATAGTTGCCTCCTTAGGTTTTTTTTTTCAATTGTGCTTCGAAAGGATACAGTATATTTCTAGGCTCCTTTGCTGGATTGGAGAAGTTTGGGACAATAAGCTGGGTACCCCGAGCAAAGACAAATTCAGATGCAAACCGGACAGGTCTGCCTCTGCTCACACAGGCTGCGGCAGACCCACACCACGCCCCCATTCTAACTTGTCCTCTGACACTTTCCTTCTCGATACTGAGAGGATTTTACAAAAAATTATATGCTTGAAATGAACATACCTTGCCTGAAAAGCTGATTTCATAGCTTTCCTTAGACTCTCTTTATCTCTATTAGGCATTATCTGTTTGTCTGGCTATAGACGTTTCCTAGGGAACCTAAGACACACACCCTTGGTAGAGTTTATACACGGCCACCAAGGACTGAGGTGTGTTGTTGGATTAACTGGGGGCTACTTAACAAAACCTTCATATCTTTGAGTGTCTACTGTTGTATTCTCTGTGTCTACTGTTGTATCCTCTGGGGTGATTGTTAACTTCAAAAGCCATTTCAAGGTTCAGTAAAAGTCGTGGAGGTGAGGGGCCCACAGAGCCTTGGGTGCCCATCCTCACCATTCTGTATCACCCACACGGTGCACTGGCCGGCCGTTCTTCGGTGCCCACAGATATGTACGCTCATCCTTCATTTTAATCCAAGAGACACCTCCTCCATGGAGCCTTCTGTAATCTCCCCTAAGAGCACTGGAATAAACAAGCCATTCCTCCGTCTCTGTTCTGTAACAGATGCCTCCTTCCCTCTGCCCCCAAAGTGCTGTGTGAGTGCTAACAATAGTTGCTCCTATTCTCAAGGTAGAAAATGGACCTTAAGATTGTTGAAACTTACCATTTGGGGAATTGTATGCAGCTTCTACATTGGAACAATGTAGAACAATGTAGAAGCTGCCTAGGATTCCCGAAATGGTTCATTTTGGGTGTGTCCTGCCAAGCTTCCTTTTTAACGGGAGGGTCACCTTTTCAAGCATTGTATTCACCCGGCTTTGAGGCTAATATTGCCTGGAGTTCTTAGGAAGCCTGGAACTGGGGGACATGATCTCAATTCCCATACTTCAGACTTAGATATTCTATTTAATAGTTAAATAAGAATGTCTTCCTATCGCGTTTGGAGAGAATATCATGACGTTCATGGGCTTTGATTCCTCTAGCTGGAGCCTGAGAGTTGGGAAGGGCAACCTGACCTTGAGGCAAGGAGGACAAATTGAAGGGACTCCTGACCCGGGTGGTCAGTGGGCGCCAGTCACATGGCAGAAGGTTTAGAAAAAAGGTGACCATTCACGGCCCCTGTGGAGAGACTTGTCGGTGGAGTTGGGAGAATTATACATCATCATTTAATTTTAATTCTCCCTTTTAATTCTTGTAGTTCCTTTCCCCTCTAAACTTCAATCACGTTTTTAAACTACTGCAGTTCTGGGTGAGCTGTGCTTAGAGCTGTAATGGAGGGATCGAGGTCTACACCTTGGGGGATGGAGGTGGCGGAGGGCTGGGGTGGTGCTGAGAAGCAGCCGTGAGAAATCGGAGGGAATGGGCAGAAAAACCTGAGGCGGTGACTTGCAGAGAAAGCTGATGCGCAGCATGAAGATAGATTTGTGCAAGGTTCAAGTACTCCCGCCGGGGGAAGGGACTGGATTCCCTACAGTGAATCAGGGGGCCCAACCCCGTAATTCGGTTCTATAATTTGGTATCCAAATGAATGATAAGCCCCCCCTGCCCTGGGAGGTTTTTTGGCCAGAGAACTTACTCACTCCGCTTGCTCTCTGACTTCTAACCAGTTAAAAGTGGATCCAAGGATCTACATGGAGATCAAAAGGCAGCATTTGCTTTTTTACTGGTACATCTACATTGGAAAACATAGGAAAATTCAGGCACCTTAAATTTTGGGACCTGCAGAACCCTGGTGTGGGCAGGGACCACCAAGCTGCGGCAGGATGAAGAAGAGATGAGCATAAAAGATATTTTCAGATGTCTGCAACAGATACTGCTAATAATTCTGGGGTTCCTTGCGTACATTCAGCTTATTGGGAAACGTTCGATTCAGCTAAAGAGTAGTGAAAAAATATATATGTTATTTTGCCATCCAAGTTCATGGACTCCCTGAATTCTCTCCTTGGCTTCCCGAGGGGTCTGTGGACCAGATTAAGTAGTCCTTCCTTAGGAAGAAACTTAGTGAGCAAAAAAACCATCAACCAGCATTTTTAAGGGATCGATTGGGCTACAGAGACCCCGGTATCTCGACCATCCCTCCAGATGCATCTCCACAGTGAAGGTGGGGGAGTGTGTCTTTCTGGCCCAGCTGCCTCCGCCTACCCTGTGCTCTGCTCCAGATCTGCCCTGACTTGAGTTTTTTTGCTCTCTTCACTAGCTCACGGTGCCCTGAGCAGCCACCCACAGCCTGCTTCATTCTGAATTTCACAATGTTCCAAAGTGAGAAAAGCTCATTTAGTTTCCCCTCACTGTCTCCTGAAGGAAAAGCAAAACAAATACACACAAAATGACTGGTATCTTTCCAGATGCAGACAAATCACCTCTTTCCAGGACATTTTCTTTTCACTTTAGACAGCAGTGGGGGACTTGATCAGGAACACACAAGGATGGTTCATTAGGGATGGGGGAGGGGCACCCCAACAGTCACCGTCCTCACCCACTGCCTGCTGCTGTGAAGACCACAGGGAAAGGGGTACAGTCAGAACAGCACATGGTGGTTGGGGTGGGCTTTTTGTTGACCTTTCCGACAAACACTGGAGAATAAGGTCCCTCTGTGACTTCGATGTTGTCTTTGTCAAATGAGCTGTATTTGGACATGTCCAGGATTGTGAATGTCTTCACGAACCATTTAGCTGAGGGCCTACTATGTGCTCAGCACTATACACGGCGCTGTGTTGGCTGCAAAGAGGAATTCAGTGGTGAACAACAGTAAACATCAGTTTTACTTCCCCACCCCTGCCTGCCACAGATTTTGGGATGGTTAACTTTATGTGTCGATGTGACCAGGCCATGGTGCCAGACACACGATCAAACATTGTTCTGGACGTTCCTGTGAAGGTTTTTTATGGAATGACATTAACATTTAAACTGGTGGACTTTGAGTAAAGCAGATTGCCCTCTGTAAATTGGGTGGGCCTCGTCCAATCAGTTGAAGGCCTGAATGGAACGAAGTCTGAGCTCCCAGAAGAAGAGGGAATCCTGCCAGCAGATGGCTTCCCGACTAGAACTGCAACATTGAATCTCCCCTGGGTGTCCCTCCTGCTAACCCACCTGGCAGATGTTGGACTTGCCAGCCTTCACCATCACATTAACCAATTCCTTATCATAAATCTTTTTCTACACACACACACACATACACACACGTGCGCGCACACACACACACTGTTGACTCTGTTTCTCTGGAGAACCCTGATTAATACAGATATTTTACACCTTTCTCTTTCATCTGATTTGCTACTTTTAGGGCACGTTTCCCCTGGTGCACGTTGTCTATGATCAGGTGCTCCCACAGCAGCATTGCTCTGTTTCCTTGGGGACTTGGCGGAGAAATTAGTCTATATCTTTAGCCTTGGATTTCTGCAGGGAGCATCCAGACTTGCAGGAATCACCTTTGACTTAAGCAAAGGAATAAGCAAGCTAAAAATGATTATAGAATACTCAAGTATTTGCTTTCTTCCATGAACTTGGAATAGAGTGATTTTCTCATCTGACAATACAGTTGTTATAATCCTGGGCTACAGAGAAGGGGCTAAATCCCTGATACATCTAGTCCAGGGTTTAGAGGAGACAGGGTACAACTGGGAAACAGGCTTTGGTTCTGCCAGTTTCCTGCTATTCCTGCCCCGTACCCTCTCCTCAGGGCGCACATGCCAATCCATGGCCTCAGTCTCCAGTGTCATGCTGGTGACTGTCGTGGCCCAGAGCAGCACTGAGTCCACAGTCCATACATCCAATGTGTCTTTTCAGCCCCTCTGGGATGTTTCATGGGCTGCTTAATCTTAACATGTTGAAATCTAAGTACATCATCTTTGCTGCAGATTCCAAGTCCTACCCCTTTCCTGTCTTCTGCCTCAGTGACTGTGCCTCTGCTTACCCAGTTGTCTAAACCGGAAACCTGGGATTATTAATAGAATAGCCTAAATCTCTATCTTTTTCTTCCTTCCTTTTCAATAGTTTTGGTACAGTTCTTTATCCTTTCAGAACTACTTTATGGTGGTCTCTTTTCAGGGATCCCCTTTTTCTCTTTCACATTACCCTCCACACTGCTAACCCAGTGACTTTTCCCATGTTCAAATAGTTGTCTAGCCCTTTAAAATCCTATAAAGGCTTTCTATCAATTTCAGGATAATGTTTAAACCTCTCAGCATCGTGTATTATTACTGCTGCATAAAAAATAATTCCCAGACTTAGCGGCTTAAAGCAGCAAACGTTTACTCTGTCACACGGCTTCCGAGCGATAGGAATGTGAGTGTGGCTTGGCTGGAGTCCTGGCTTAGGGTCTCTCGTGGGGCTGCGGTCGAGCTTTTGGCCTGGGCTTCAGTCTCCGGAGACTTGGCTGTGGGATCTACTTCAAGCTCATTCACATGAGTGTTGGCAGGAATCTTCACTTTTTTACCTCATGGGTCTCTCCAGAGAGAGAGAGCATGAAAGATGGAAGCCGCAGTGCTTTATAGCCTAATTTCAGGTGTGGCACACCATCACTCCTGCTTTATGCTCTGGTCATACAGACCAACCTCCATGCAGGAGGGGACCACACAAATGTCTAGATGCTAGAATGCAGGGTTCATGGTGGGTCCACTTGGAGGCTGAGTACCATACACGGCATTTAGCGACTTTCAAAGATCTTGCTTTTGCTTACTTTTCCTGCTTCTTTTCTTATTATATTCTGTCAATCTCCCTCATCACCATTAACTACTTCCTCATACTCTGGCCTCTAGCTTCCAATGCACTGTGTCTTTCAAAACTGTTGGCCATTACGTGCTGCTCCCTCTGCTTGAAAAATCCTTTTAACCCTCTTTATTTTGCCTGGATAATTGTCTTGCCTTTTATGCCTCCCTACTGCCAAAAGCCTCCATGACATCTTTTCCCCCAACTCTAGGTCTTTCTCTGTACTTTCACAGCAGCCCACATTTACCTCTCTCATGCTTCTTTAAATTCTCTTCTAATTATTAGTGTATGAATCCCCTGCATTCTACTGTGATGTTTCTGAGCTCAGAGACAGTGGATTTTTTATCACCTACTTTATTCCCAACGTCACTCAAAATGCTGGAACACAATAGGAGTTTTAATAAATGTATGATGAATGAGTGAATAAATGAATGCACAGTTTGCTGCAGAATATGAATTTTAGGGAGGAAGGAATACAAGCCCTTCTATCAAATTTTATTACATCTCATAACCTTGTGGGTCAGGAATACAGGAAAACTTACTCCTGGCAATTCTTCTGCGTCACATGGCGTTGAGTGAAGTCACCTCAGTGGTATACGGCTTGCACATAAGCTTGTCTGCAAAGTTAAAGATGGCTTTGCTTCAGTGACTGGCACCTTGTAAGCCATGGCTAAAAGGGATCAGGCTCAGTTGGGAGATCTATGTACGGCCTCACAAGAACAGGGGCTGGGCGTAGTCAGACTTCTTGTATGGCAGCTAAGGGCTCCCAAAGAGAGTGTTCCAGAAAAGCAAAGCAGAAGCTTCAGGACTGCTGACCTAACCTTGGGAGCGTTGCTTAAACTGCATTTAGTGATTCAAGCGTGCAAAGAGCCAGCCCGTGTCCAAGAAAAGGATAATAGAAGGTCACGAGCACCAGGTGGCAAGGCTCACTGAGGAGCCAACTTCGGAGATTGGCTCCCACAACTCTAGCCAACTATTGTCCTGTTCTACCGGTGCTAAGTTTCTCTGCTATTGTTCCGGAAGTGTAATTTTCAAACGTTTTCATCCTGTCTTCATTAATAAGAAAGAGAAATGAGGATTACTGTTGTACATTTAGGTGGATGTGTAGCTGGATAAAAATCATAGACATAGGATATGTCTTTTGTTTTCACCATAAAATACATGTCAAACCTTAAAGGAAGGCTATACTGGCCTGACCAAAGGCTCCTTTCTTCATATTGCAACATGTCAGTGGATAGTTTGATGAAGAGTCTCAACTGCAGTGGAATCTCTTTCTTAAGGGAGTTTTGGAGGTGTAAAGGCCATTTTTGATTGTCACAAAGACAATCAAATGTTGTCACTAATACTTAATTGCATCCTGCAATGTATGGGCCAGTCCCATACAGCAAAGAATTATCCTGACCAAAATTCCATTAGCACTCCATATTGAGAAACACTGAACACATGAAGATAAGCCTCCCCCATTTGCTAATGTCACAACCTAATATGATTATGATGGGAGAGCACTGGCTCAATAGCAGATTATGGAGGAAAAAACAGAGGTTTTAGTTGGATGCAAGCTTGATAATAGCCAACACCACGATGTATCTGCCCAAAGTTACTGTTGTGTTAAGCTATATTAATAGAAATTTCAGTGCACTATATACTGGTCAGAGTTCTCTAGGAGTTTTATGGTCACTTCTGGGCACCTGGTTTTAAGAGTGGCATGGATGAATCAAAGAATGGCCACCAGGAGGACAGAGAGTCTAGAAGTCATGCCTTATGAGTGGGAAACACGATAGCTACCTTCAAATGTTTAAAATATTGTGTGGAAGAAGGATTAGGCATAGTCTTTGAGATGCTATAAAGCAACATTAGTATAAATGGAGGAAGACTTTTCTAACAATTGAAACAGTTTGTCAAAAAATGGAGCGTTTTGCCTTGTGGGATAATTAACCTTCCTTAGGAGCGTCCCGGTAGAACAGAACGGACTGCCGTGGACCATGGGGTGATTTGAAATGCACTATTACAAAGGGGACACTTGTATGGGGTGGTACCTCTAAATTACCTCCCATCATTATTGTTCTTTTAGGATTCGTGGACTCATGTTTATGAAATACTTGTGGACAACGTCTCTCCATACTTTTAGAATAATGTCTCAGCTCTTAATACATTTTTCTCATTTTGTAACCCCAAATAAGTCCCTTCAGCTATCTAAACTTTTGTTTCTTTGATTATAAAGTAGGAAATCATAGTGCCTGACATATTTTCCTAACCAGATAGCTATGATAATCGAACTACATAATAGTATTAAACTGTAAAGTATATGAAAATAGGAGAGACGATTTATTTTGTGTTCCACAAAAGCTGTGGCCAGTCAATGTGCATTCCTACAACTGTCTTATGTCAGAGAGAAATGTTTTAACATTCTTTCTAAAGGCCATTTGAATGACTTATAATTGTTTTCCTTTTCCCGATAAGGTGTGAAGGTCTCTAATAGCTGTCAACAAAGTGTCGTGGAGTGATTTAAGTGGCACTCACTCTTCTCTTATTGGTTGGCCTTTATTTGATCCAATACAGAGAACAACTTTTGAACAAAAGGGAGGAGGCAAGAAGGGGTGAAGGGGAAATACGTTAGATAAGCTGTTACTTAAATGATGTCTATTTTGGGAAAAAATGCCATCATCATCACCTTCAAAGACCAAATGTACATCGGCATCTACTCTCTTCCTTTGACATGGCCCCCTCCACAGTTACTGCAATAGCCCAAACTCCTCTGCTTGTTAGCAGAAACCATCGACAGGAAAAATAACACATGGACATAAGCTAACTTTTGTGGTTGTGGTTAAGAGATTCAGGTTTGCCAAATCAGCCCTTCCAAGTTCTAAGGAAGAAAACCAAATTATTGTTCATTTAATGTTTAATGAAATTTATTATAGCTAGTATGCTGGTTTCAGGTTGAATTTATGGTACACTAATTTTCGAGTTTTATGTGTTCTATCTGTACTTTATAGCACATTGGGGTCTCTTGCATAATCAACATGTACAATACACTTATGCCCATTTTATGTGAGTTGGAGCTCAATTTTACTATTTTAAATGATTATAGAAGTTTATAGTTCCCCCCTTATATCATACTGCTAACAAAGTCTATGATTTATTTGATGCCAAATTCTTGATGAGGAACACAAGTCCCAGTTATAGCAGTCTTCCTGTAGGGAAATGGTGTTTGGTTCATAACAATCCGCTTTAGTATGAGATTTCTAGGAATGCAGTTACACAGTGAAGCAACGGTATGCATTTTCACTAGAGGCCAGTGGCTGTTTTTGTTTGTTATTTGTTTTCTAAGGATAAAGATGATACTTCTTCCCAGTGGAAATACACATAAGCCCCCCCCCCAGGAGTAAAAGTGATGCTTGATCTGTCCGTGGACCCGACCATTGTTTGTCTTCCGTGGCACTGAGTCCAGAGCCATGCCTCCCTCTACCCTTCTGCAAGGGTTCCCACATCAAATAACACACCGGAGAGGAATTGTTGAGAATACCTTGTGCAAGTCCCAGCCTGCACAACCAGCAAGAACACTGAGGTCCAGTGCTCCCAGGAGGGACTGATCAAGGCCACCCCACACTGAATTCAGATCTGAATGCAAGCCCAGGGGGGTTTGTGCTATGCACTTGTCTCCTTACCATGGTGGTACCATAGATGCTGAAGCAAGCGGGAGGCACGTTGTGGATTTGGCATTCGATGCCTGCTATGGAAATGCCCCCACCCCCAGCCCTGCTGTTCCCCCCGACCCAGGTGCTCCGATTGTAATCCATACTCTCCCAGGGCATTGGGTAAAGTCTGGGAGGTTCTTTTTTTTTTTTAATTAATTTTTATTGGAGGATAGTTGCTTTACAATGTTGTGTTAGTTTCTGCTGTACAGCACAGTGAATCAGCTATACGTATACATAGATCCCCTCTTTTTTTTTTTGATTTCCTTCCCATTTAGGTCACCACAGAGCATTGAGTAGAGTTCCCTGTGCTGTACAGTAGGTTCTCATCAGTTACCTATTTTATATATCGTAGTGTATATATGTCAATCCCAATGTCCCAGTTCATCCCACTGCCCCCTTCCCCCCTTGGTATCCATACGTTTGTTCCCTAGAGACTGCCATACAGAGTGAAGTAAGTCAGAAAGAGAAAAATATGATATAATATCGCTTATATGTGGAATCTAGAAAAATGATACAGATGAACTTATTTGCAAAGCAGAAGTCTGGGAGATTCTAAAACCTCTGCAGAGAAAGGGGAAATGCCGTTTGAGGTGCCAGAGGAGAATTAATGGGACGGCCCCTGTGGTGGTTGCCCCCCATTCGCCGACCCCTCTGGGCCCAAGGCATCCCACGCCCAGATAAGCTGCTTCCTCTGTGCTTATGTATGTGCCATCAGCCAACCCTTCAGCGAGAGCAGCAGCAGCCTTGATTTGTTTTCCCCTTCTACAGCTCTGTTGCTGGGAGAGGTGGATGGAACATTTAATTTGGCATTAAATTCTATTCTGGGGCATCGTCCCCTGTGGCAAAGGTGATGTGGATGGTTTGCATTTATGATTTTGCTCAGTTCAACTCATTTTTATGCCCAGGGGAGAGTTCCTGCTCAAGCTTTTCTTGCTTCTCTTGCGGTTTTATTTCTGATTTCATATAGGCGATTTCATAGAGTGAAAGAGTCTGCTTTCCCTTTGTAGCCAGACTGCCATTTTTCCATTAGAAGTGTTGGCAACAGCCTTGTTTCTGCATCTATGTGCAAAATAGCGCATTTGAATTCGGAGGGTAGTTCTGTTCTTGAGGGATGTGGTCTGTGTCAGCGGCAGACATGCCAGGGATGCGACGTGCATGTCGGGGAAGGGCGTTCATCTCAGCTCTCCCTTCCTTTTTGTGTGTTTACCTCTGATTTCATAGTGGGTGGTACGTACAGGGGAGGGTTTACTTCTCTATCCTTGAATCACCTTCAGCTGGGTTGACAGCCAGCTTACTCTGTGTATTAGTGTGTTAGATCCAGAATACACAGGAAATTGCTATCCTGCCACCCAAGGTGAGATCTCTTAAAGGCTCACGGCTTTGCTGAATTGCTGCGGCTCCCAGACCTGCTGGCAGCCCCCGTCTCGAGACCCCACAGCATTCTTAATTGCTGGTTTCTCTGCTAACAATTGCCCTCTGCCCTGTACTACTTCTTAAGGTGGTCGCCTCTCCTCAGCACTCAGTTCCAAATTCCTTTCTCCAGAAACAAGAAAAAAAAGTTTCCCCCAGTTACGAAAGAGATAACAGGCCCCAAATGGAGTCACTTGTGCTCAGTCACCAAACTGTGACTTCATACCTCACCTAATTGCAGTTTCAACCTCTCCAGGGAGTGGGGTCTTCAGGTCATCTGGCATGACCTGGTCAGCACTGGTGAGGGGTCCTGCCTGGGAGACCCCTGACACCGCCCCAGGGGAAGGTGACCTTGCCTGACACAATCGACTCTTTGCTGGAAACGTCCTTGTCCTGCCCTCTTTTACCTAGAAAAGTCTTCCATTTTGTACAGCTCTTCAGAGCTCCTTCCTATCTGCTGGGTGAGCTGGTACCCGATTCATGAATCAAGACCATAAGGCCTTTAAAATACACTCCGTTGAATTCTGTTTTCAACTCCCCAACTGTCCTTCTCCCACTGCAGCACTGACCACACTGGTCCTCTCGCCATTTTTCTGGCCTCTGTCTGGCCTCTTCCTTCAGTGTGTCCTTGGCAGGGATCAGCCTGTGTGTGGATACAGGAGTAGTGGGGGACAGGGCTGAGGCGAAGGGAGAAATTGAGGCACGAGGCACGGGGGTGGGGAGGACATCGTCCCCTACCCCTTCTCCCTCTGCCCCTTCAGGGGTTTCTCCATCACTGAATCTTCCAGGTGGATACTTGCCCCTGGCACCCAGCCTGTTGGAATGCAAAACCCTTTGTTTCTGAGGAAGGCTTTCTTCCTCCTGTTTGTGAGGGAAAAGAAATAAAAAAGGAGAGAAAACCACAGTTAAGCTGCAAGCCCCACATAGAGCCTGAGGCTGTTGAAGACAAAAAGGTTTGTGAAAAATAAATTGAGAAACAGGCAAAAATGCCCCATAATTTTCTCTGTGCTTGGCCTGTTTCTACAGTTCCACTGTGGATGAACATTCTGTCCTAGCAGTGGCTCAGGACGTGGCTAACCAGGAACCAGTCCCCTAATGCCACGCAGACCCCACCACCCCAGAACTCTGGGGTGTAGACCCCCAGAAGGGGTCCCCCGAGGTCCGCGGGGCAGTAGACGCCATGAACGATTCCAGCGCCCATCGCTAGATGGAGCCGTTGCTACGCACAAGTCCAGCCCCCAGGCCCCTGGGGTAGGAACGAAGCCCTTAGCTGGGGGGGTGGGGGGGGTGGGGGGTGGGCAGCATTTTTCGAGTGGTACTTGGTTAAGAGAATCCATTTCTCTTCCAGTTAGGCCAGAAGCCCAGCTCCTATCACAGGTGCGCAAGAATTCTGGGTGTGGATTCATTCAAGCATCCTTATGTGCGTGCGCACACACTCCCACCCACTACCTTTACCAACTATTTTCTTGAGGCCTGGACCAGTCCCACTGGCAGCCGCAGTCTCTCCAGGCGGCTCTTCTGTAGCCTGAAGCTCCCTGTTTTGGGGTGAGACTCTGGCTTTGTGAACACACAGCTTCCATGTAATTAGCTGTCTAATTGCTCGCCCACACTGAGCCCATGTGTGTGTTACTAATTATGATTTATTTAAAAGCCCTCTGCCATTCTTTGCTCTCTGCTTCCTCTCTGTTGAAGGGCCAAGGGAGGGATTTGATTTGCAAACTGTCGTGAATGGTAAGTTTACCTTCCTCTGCATGGTCTGGACTCTTCCTTCAAAATCCAGGCCTTGTCTTGGACCTCATCTCAGCAGCCTGCCTGCTGCCTGCTACCTCTCCCTCCTACCACACAGGGTCTAAGGACGGGGTGGCTGTACCACCTGGTAGGTAGCAACTACCACATCAGGTGTCACACGTGGTGACCCCCAGATCTGTATTTCTAACACAGAAATTACACCCGCCTTTCACACCCATGTGCACGGTTGCTCACCAGGCATCCCCCCCCTAAGTGCACACAGGCAGTTTCAACTCAACATATGGACAACTGGATCCCAGCCTTAGCCCCAAACCCGTTCTCTCTATACCTCCTCTTGTCCGAGTTAGAGACCTAGAGTCCTTGAGTCCTCACTCTCCCTCACTCCCAATTTCTGCCTTCAGGTTTGATTAATTTACTTCCTGCTCTCTCTCCACCTGTCTGGGCTTCCCTGTTCTCCCTGCTGCTGTTGGAACCCAAACCTCCCATCCTGGCCTGGAGCACAGCCATGGTCTCCCACTTGTCTCCCTGTGTCCAGTCTTGAGACTCACACACATCTCACTCCATCCACAGCATGGCTGTAGGCTGATCTGCCTACACACCACGTGCCCTTGCCCCTCGCCTGTTCGAAAGCACTCGCAGACCCCAGCACGTCTCATCAGGCCTTTCCCGAGGTGCGCTCTGTCCCCCCGCCCCATCTCCCGGGGTTCTTCAGCCTCGCCTGGCCTGCAGCTCCCTCAGGCCATGCTGCAGAGACACCCTCTCCATCCTGGCCTGGAGAGACCCACGTTCATCCCTCGGCTTAGCCTCACCTGTCCCCACAGGTGTAGGTGTTACACCTTCTGTCGGAGCCCTTATCGCAGGCAATTTCAGTCTTCCTTGCCTTATTCATCCCCCCCAGAGATGACCAGCTCCATGAGGGACCCCAGTGGTCTCCCCAGCTCCCAACACCTAATGGTCACCCTGCAAGTGCTGAGTGGACAGACAGAAGCCACGATTCGCACCGGCTCTGCAGTGTGGTGTGTGTGTGTGTGTGTGTGTGTGTGTGTGTGTGTGAGAGAGAGAGAGAGAGAGAGAGAGAGAGAGGAGAGAGAGAGAGAGAGAGAACAGGAGTTATGGGGCTCACAGCAGGCCCTCAATCTCTCCCTTTTAGTTAATTATTATCTAAATGAAGACCCGCAGGGCACATGGCAGTTTGCTTGCCACCTGCCGGAGGCTGCCCACAGAGTGCAATATTCAGAGTATACAGATGTCCTCATAACAAATACATGCCCTGAAGGTGAGGAGAACCTTTGATAAAGGGATCCCTGCATAAGCAAAGGGCTGAGAATCAGGGGCTAGTCATCAAGGGCCCTGGATTCCGGACAGAGGGTGACTGGTCCCCCTCACTGCGAGGTGTAACCAGGGACAAGGAGGCACAGAGAGGGACGGGGGAAGACAGCGATGCTACTGCAGGCCTACTTTAGCTTGGAAATGGTCCCGGTGAAGCCTGGATGTGGACGTGGTACTTCCTGAGTGTGGGGGACACAGGGAAGCTGCGAAGGGCTGCCCAGGTCCCTGGAGCTCGCTGCTCAGCCCGGGGAAGGCCCTCGGCATCCAGCCTCCGACCCCCAGCCCCTTCTGGGTCTCCTTACTGCCTCACCCATCATGCCCTTCCCAGAGCAGCCTGATCTGGTGACCACGCCAGGTACAGGAATAGAGAGGCCCCGCCATCCTGGCCTGGCCAGGGACACGGTGATGGCAGCTGTCACCGTGGAGCCCCCGCTGCTGGCTGAGGTTTCGTCAGGTCTGCGTCACAGTTGGACTTCCCTCTTCCCAATCCATTCTCTTCTTTGTTTCCACAGATGTTGACCCCTGACTAATATATTGCACCCTGAACTCCATCTCAGAGTCAGTTTTAGAGAATCCAGCCTAGGCTGCAGCTGACCCAGGTTGGTAGTAAGATGCAGTTAGTCTACAGGGGAATTTTGGAGCTGGCTGGCTCACTCTCTGGCCGGCAAGAGGAGTCTTTCACTGCAGGCAGGTGGACTAAAGAGAGTCACCAGCACAAAGTCAGGGTCCAGTGGTTAAACCTCACTGATGGGGCACTGGCAGGAGGGGAGACACTAGTGGGCACCACATATCGGGTGTTTGAAAGGTATGGAGAAGATATTAGCTCTAAGGACAGCAGGACTGGATGGCTATTGCTAGGGGTTATTGATGCTCTGCAGAATGAAAAGAAACAGCTGAGAGTAACAGGCAACGGAAAGCCAGGTGTGAAAGCCAGAGGGTGTCTTTGGTTGTGAACAAAAGAGGTCAAGCAGATGGGCTGAGGAAGTTGAGGACCAGGGCCAGCGCTCTCGGGCAGAACAGTTGAGCTTCAATTACTAGGTTAACCACCCAGGTCGATGTGTGATTCAAAATATAGAAATTCTGAAAAATGCAAACTAACCTAAAGTGACAGAAAGAAGATGGGTGACTGCCTGGAGACAGAGGGGAAGGAGGGATTACCTAGGGCACTTGGGAACTTTCCGGTATGCTAATTATCTTGACTGTGCTGTTGGTTTCATAGGTGTATACATGTGTCAAAACTTAATTGTATGCTTTGAACATGTGCAGTTCATTGTATGTCAGTTATACCCCCAATAAAGCTGTTGAAAAGAAAAGAAAAAAGAAAACAGTTGAGCTTCAATTACTAGGTAAAAGGCAAGTCTTTTATACCACGGGCAGGGCCCAGGTTCGTAACACTTGGGATTCTGGCTGACTGGTCAGGGGCCTGGAATGATAAAGGTGGGAAGATTGGAGGGTGGGGGGATGGGCACACGGAAGTGAGAGCCATGTGTGAAGGTCTTTGTACCGCACGTTAATGCCACCTGAGGTCATCCCCGGGGAAGAGGCACTAAACAACTGCCGAGATAAAATGACAGGCAAGTGGACATTAGCCATGGGCCTATGAATGAAGGGGCCGTGGTGGCCAGGATGGTGGGCACCACCAACGTGGTGGTTCTTGGTGGCCTCTCTGGAGGTGACCCTTGGGATGAAAAACCAGCAGTGTTGCCTTGTGAAGCTGTGGCCATCTTGTTAACTCACGATCTCGGACCTTCGGTTTGCTTTCCCTCCTTCCCTGTTTCTCTTCCTTTTCCTCTCATTCTTGTTTCCTAGCGTTTTGCCTGTCACCTCCCCTGTTGAGGGTTATCACTGAGCTTTGCCCCACGATCCATTTCCCAGGGAACCCAGGCCAAGACAAACAACTCACACTTACTGAGTTCTCAGTGAGTCAGACACTGTTCTTAGTGTTGTGTGGGTATCAACTCCTTTCTTCTCCATGTTAGCATGACCAAGTGGGCACTATTTTCATCTCCATTGTGCAGATGAAGAAAGTGAAACAGAGGGTTTCGCTGACTTGCCCGAGGTCCCCCTGCTAGTCAAGCTAAGAACCAAGATTTAGGTCAGACATTCCGGCTCCTGAATTTATTGTCTTGCCTCTTGACGAACGGCCACTGTCAGAGCATCAGCTAAGACGTTCATGTTTCAAATATCACATGAGCTGGTACCTTTAGAAAGTCTCCTCTGATGGATACAGAAGAGGTATTGTTTATTTCTGAAAGGAAACTCCCTTTAACACCCTCTGCATTGAAAGACTTCTGTTTATTGAGTGTCTGTGATCGTTGCAGCCTGGGTTCGGAAAATGAATCTAGCCATAGATTTATTTGTTTATTTTTGTTCTTGTAGTTTGATTTTTGGTTGTCAATGCTGTCCGTTGACAGATACTCCCAGCTAGCAGCGCCTTCCTCTCTCCTCCTCTGTGTTTGCCCCACCGACCAGGTGTTGATAAGCACTGCCTTCCACTGATGCTCTAACTCAAAACCACAGAGAGGAGCTTCTGGTGGGCTGTGTGGCCTCGAGTGAGATGTTGGGGGAAAGGTGAACGGAGGGCCTGCCAGAAACTCGTGGCTTCTTACCGTGTGTCTGTTAACCTTCGCGTCCTGTTCCCACAGGGGTCTGTGGACACATTTGAAGTCCGTGAATAGCCTGAAATGTACGAAAATTTATGAGTAGATCAGCATCTGCATTTTTTTTTTTTCTGGGAAGGAGTAAAGGGAGGATGTACACATTTCATCAGGTTCTCAGAACCATTGCTATTATGGAAAAAAAAAAACCCCTAAATTTTAAGCCTGGGTATTACTCCTTTCCGTGCAGCCTCACGTGAATCATTTCACAGTTGGGGTCTCAGTTTCCTCGTGTGGAAATGGAACACTAGTACTTCATAATGTCCACATTTGCTGCAGTGGTCCCAGGAGATAAACACTGTCTGTAGAGGAACCTGATCTCCACGGGACCTGATCAGCATGGGGTGGGCGGTCATTCCTCCCTATGGATCCAAGATTGTAGGGGGTGGAAGGGCTGAGACTCTGACAGTAACCAAGTATGCATGTGTTAGGTTTGGCCCATCTGGAAGTTGACCTTCAGAAAGGACCTGAGTGTGAGTATACGTGGGAGGTGATGCCAGGATGCAGGTGGAGAAGTGCTTGCGTGAACGGGAGGGGACAGATCAGAGGCTGTTTCCGCGAGCAGCTCGGACTCAGTCCCAAAGTGACTGTCCCAACATGCCCCTGAGTTGTCAGCCCCAAGGGCCAAGCGTGCTCCTGAGGCCAGAGGAAGCGCTCGCGCAGAGGCACAGGTGCTGCATGAGTGGCCACCCACGTGGACTGTCGTGTAAGGGCCAGGAGCAAGCCTCGTGGGCCTTGGCAGGGGTGGCCACAGCAAACTGTGGGGTAGAAGACAGTCACTTGCATTACTCGTATTGTATCCCAAGCATAGCTTCCTGCTAGAATCACCTGGAAGACTGAAAAAAAACAATCAGTTTCCAGGACCTGTATTTGGGAAATTTTAATTCACTATGTCTAGGGCAAAGTCCGATAATGGACATTTTCCAAAGGATCTGTAGATAATTGTAATGATCAGTCAGTTTGGGAGACATGGCACTTAAAAAACCCATTTAATGTAGATATAATTTGCTCCATTTTGAAGGTAAGGAAACTGAGTCCTGATATGCTAAGTATTTTATGCAATATTTCTTGTAGATTATAGTGAAAGCAGAGTTCCAGTCAGCACCCATCTCTTTACCTTGGTGTCACGCTGCCTCTTCCAGAACCTCTTTCTCTTTTAGATGCCGCATCTCTTGAACTTCAAGGGAAAGGGTGGGACACGTGTCTGATGAAGTGGAGAATCCTAGCCTTGCTCCCGCCAAAGGCATCTGTGTTACCTACCAACAGAGCGAAGCCTCTGAGTGGTCTCCAGATATGCTCCTTTCTTATCATTTCCTCTGCCCTGGCCAGCTTCCTGACAGGCCATGCCTGGATTATTGAAAGTCCCCCTGCCTCACCTCCCTGCCTTCAGCCACCCCTTCCTCCAGCTCTGTGACCCCTGCCAACACAGCCTTTCTTTCCTGGAAACCTGCAGGGACTCCCCATTCCTTCTCTATCAAATGGGGTCAAACACTCCTGATGAGATGCAGAGCCCTCCACAACCCAGTTCCCATCCTGCATCTCCAGGCTTCATCTTGTGTCTCAAGGATGATTTATCAGTCAGCATCCTGGTAGGAAAACAGAAACCTCTCCAGGTATTTGAACAGAGACAGTTTAAAATAGGGACTTGATTAGCTGGGTTTTGGAGGACTGAAAAAAGCAAAAAGGGGACACTGGGGTATTACAGAGGCTAGAACTACAGGAAGCAGCTATGATCCTAAAGCTGGAAGGTCAAAGGGAAGAGATTGGGATTGTTAGAACCTGGAAGCTCCGAGGAGCTCTGTGGAAATGTGGCTCGGACCTTGGAGGAGGGGGAGCTACCCCACAGCTGTTGGAACCTCAGGAGCTCAGAGGGTGTCCTTCAGAGGCGGTCCCCACACCCGTGGGGGCTGAGGAGGGCTTACTCAGCTTCGGCGGTAGCTCAGGAGTTTGGAGAAAGTACCTCGTGCTCCTGGGTTTACCTCTCTGATGAGGGGGGCTTGTATCTCTGAGGGATATAACAAGTCCAGCAGTCAGAGGGTTGGAGATTGGAATAGTTGTTGCTGTCAGGGTGACGAGCCATTGCTACAAGCCCACAGGAAGGGAGGAGTCTCATGCATGCCCCTGCCTTCCGGCCTCACCCCCGTGTGCCCTGTTGGTGCGGCCTAAGAGGGAGCCAGCTGACAGAGGAGATGGGTAACGGGCAGCTCCCCAGCCCTGGCCCCATGTAGCTGGGTAAGGATGGTGCTTCCGCGCTGAGAGACGGCAGCTCGGGCGGGATGCTCGTCACCAGATACACTTGGCCCCTGTGCCTCTCAGTTGGGGCTCATGCTATCCTACCTTGTTGCAATTTTCTTTCCACCCACAGATTGGTCCACATCAACACTCAATGTCTCCTCTCTGTGCAGCCTTCCAGGCTGTTCCCAAGCCAGAAAAAAAAGCCTTTCCTTACTTGTCTTCCTCCAGCGTTCGTTCTTCTGTAAAGCAAGGATCACGTTGTGTTACCATTGCTTCCTTCAAATCTGTGTCTTCTGCTCAAAGGTGAACTCTTCAAGTGAACGATGTTGCTTTATTACTCTGTCTTCAAGAGTTCAGTGAGTGTGTGTCACATTGCCACAGGCCAGGTGTATGAATGAAGAAATGGCGGAAGCGGCAGATTCCCGGCTTTCAGAATACAAAGTGCGAACGAGCGGACAGATCTAGGGGAGGTGGGTGGGCCTTGCCCTTTCTCCCTGTCAACAATCTTAACTGTTGCAAAACATGGAAACAAGAAAATAAAACAAGCATTGCTTCTAGGATTGTTTTAGAATTTAGAAATCCCATTGGATTTCTAGCTCCCATGTCCCTTTGGTCCAAAGAAAACAGAATCTGACAGATGTTTGGTTCCATTCAGCATAGCTCACTTCTCTGTTCCCTTCTCTTTTACCTCTTTTCTCTTATTTCTGCAAGACCTTGATTGTTTCCCCCTAGCAAATAATTCCTGCTGAGGTGTTAATAATTGGTTTGAGGTTCTGGGGTAATTTTTGTTTTAATGTGAATTCCCAAAGACTGACAGTTCTTCTAGAATCTATATTGCTAGTGGCAGAATTTTAGATCTTTACAACAGGCTGTGAGTGAAGGTATTTTTGGAAGCCTTTGTATTCATCCTTGTGTTCCTAAAAACTCATTCAAATTCAGATCCAGCAAGTGCTCCTCCAGCATTAGGTTATTCTCAGTATTCTATTAAGCACTTTTGCATTTGATGTATCACCAAATTGGATCTTCACAGCAACTCAGAGGTATTTATACCTAAGGAAACTGGGGATCAGAGAGATCAAATGAGTTGCCTGTGATCACACAGCACATAAGTGACAGGGCTGGAATTTAAATGCAGGTCCGTTTGACTCCATGCTCATGGCTCCTTTTCCATTAAGTCTGCTTATAAGTGGTCTCAGCTCCAAAATAGACCCTAATGCAGAAGGAAAAGCCAGGACCCTGTAGAGCAGGACCTTCTTCCTCCAGAGGGCAAGGATATATGGGTACATAGTGCTTCAAAACGTCAGCCCAGGTGATGCATGAGTCTCCTTCTCCCAAGCAGAAATTGACTGCAAGGCTGTGGTCCAGTAGCAACATCCCTTTGGATGGCCTTTCTGCTGGGTCACTTGACTTCCCTGACCGTGGGCTTTCTCTGCTGTGGAATTAGAGACTTGTGTGATACGATCTCCAAGGTTCCCTTCAGGTTGAAGAGAGAATAAATACCCCTGTTTTGGAATGCGGGGCTCTTTTACCTTCAAGGTCAAGGCCTCCATTGAGTCTTTAAGGACTCTCAGAAGATGATGAAGAGTCAGAAGTGTTGGGAACCTCAAATCTCTGGTTTAAAAATCAGCTGTTGTGGGGTAGGAGCCCCAACTGCCAGTTTATGACCTGTGGGGGAGATGAATCAGCAGGTCTTGGGCCCCAGCATGAACAAGTGTCCCCAACATAAACTTCAGGGGTCTAGGCCGACCACTCATGACAAATCCATGCCGATTAACCCAGTGCTTGCTTGCGCAGTATTTGGAATGGGTCTTAAGCTGCCTTGGGTAAATGCTAAATAATTCATGACGCTCTGGTCCTGCTATTGTGGCCTCCAAGGGCTCTCGACTCTGCCCGTTTCTGCCGCTCCCTGAGCTCCTGTGAATTACGGTTTGGGGAGGAAGACATGTGAGGATGCCAGTCCCCAGGGATCGGAGACACACACAGTCATGGTTTCTATGGTACCCTCGAGACCCCACGCTGCTGAGCCGCTCACATCTCTGATCCCAACATTTAGAGCTGCCTTGTAGTTCACCCGAGGACATGTTCCAGGGAAATCATAGAATATTTCTTAGTGTTATTACATTTTCTCCTGCACCTTTCATCCCAGAGGGTACAAAAATGCTTTGCTAACAGAATATCCAGGGAGATTTTACCCATTTCTAAAATCAAGCTGCCCTTTCTTACTTTTTCCTCTCACCACACCCCTTCTATTTGCCTTCCCTCCCTCCATTTCCACCTGAATTTTTATGACCCTTCATTGCCTAACACAGATGTCTTACTCTGGTTGTGTTAATTTCCTATGGTGGCTGAGAAAAATTACTGCAAACGCGGTTGCTTATAACAATACACGTTTCTCCTCTTACGGTTCGGAGTCAGATATCCGGAACGCCTTTCACTGGGCCGAAACCAAGGTGTTGGCAGGCGGTGCTTCCCCCGAGGCTCCGGAGGAGACTCTTTCCTGCCTTCTCCCACTC
Source organism: Delphinus delphis (assembly GCF_949987515.2). Classification (NCBI taxonomy): domain Eukaryota; kingdom Metazoa; phylum Chordata; class Mammalia; order Artiodactyla; family Delphinidae; genus Delphinus; species Delphinus delphis. The sequence continues at coordinate 5,445,196 of NC_082690.1, read as the reverse complement.
TTAGGCTCGCGTTCCTCACATTCCTGGCTCACGGCCTCTTCCACCATCTTCAAGGGCAACAGCATAGCATCTCTGGTTGTCTCTCCAGTCCATCTTCTCATTGCTTTCTCTTCTACACTGAAACCTCCCTCTGCCTTTCTCTTATAAGGACACTTCTGAAGACATTTAGGGTCTACTGGCATAACCCAAGATAATCTCGTCATACCTGCAAAGTCACATTTGCCAATAAAGTAACAGGTTCCAAGAATCAGAGTTTCAGTATCTTTGGGGCCATCATCCAGCCTATCGCACCTGGCAATGAAGGCTCTTTTCACCTGACCAATGTCACCATATGATTTCCCACCACTCCCACCATACACCTTAGGCAACTGGACTGCTCAGCTCTGTTCAGAAAGTTTTGCATATTTCTGCTTTGGTGTCTTTACTCATGATTTTCTCTTTCTTTGGACCAGAAATGCTTCCTTTCCCCCATGGTTACCTGCCCTCCCCCTTCACCCGAGCTGGAACAAATCCCTCTGAAGTGTGTGCCATTCCTCAGCTCGCTTACTTAAGGTTGGGCAGGGTGCTTTCTGGCTTTCCTGCTAGGCTGTGTGCTCCCTGCCTGCGAGGACTCTCCATCCCTCACAAGACCCTCTGCCTGCCTTTCACATGGTGGGGGCCTTGAGTAAATGCCACATAGATTATTCCCACAGGAATAAAAGGACGGGGAAAGTTTGCAGGTTGATTCTACAAGCCACAATTTTGTCATGCATCAAATGTTTATTGTTCACTGAAAAATATTTATTAGGTTTTTCTCTGATTCCAGTCCAAATGACAGTGATGAACAGGTATGCCTTAGCAGTTAAGGAACTTAAGACTTTGAGACTTTGGACACTGAACAAACAAGTATGATTCCTGCAAAGTGAAAGAGAGGATCTGGGTGCTGTAGGAGCACCCACCAGGGGCCTATCTGACCTCACCGTGGGAGTCTGTGGAATTCATTCAGCAATTAGAGCTTCTATTAAAAGGACAATCGTAACATTATTATTCATAACAAAGATCCACCTTTCATTTGCATAGTGCCTTTTATGAGGCGTGACCATAATGTAATAGAATGCTTTTTTAGTTTTTAAACAAACATAACAAATTATATTACAGGGAATCTCAGCGTTGGAAAGGATCTTAAAGGCCATGCTGTTCAACTCTCTTTCCGCTGCAGCTGTTCCGTGTGCAACATGCCTGGTGTGTATTTGAACATTCTGTAAGGAGTGTTGTTTTTCAGAAAAGTCACCTTGGATATACGTGTACATTAGAGAGTACAGAAGAAGGCAGGTGCCATATACATCTATCAATATATAAAATTTGTATATGTATCTATATTGTATATATAGATACATATGGGTATGTGTGTATATATGTGTAAATATGTATACACACAGAAGCACACACACATGCATATATATATGCACTTTTTAAGTCTGAACAAAACTGAAAGACAATTCACCATGTTTCCTGGCCTTGTATGTGTATAAAGACTTATAAAGACAGTTTCTGGTGAGGGGTTAAGTCTAGGTGGGGGAAGGAGAGAGAAGCTGCTCCAGTTCCGAGGTCTAGAGTTCAGTGAAACCTCAGTGCTGAAGGGAGCATTCGGTTAACAGATTAACCTAATAGCAATATATTAATACATTATGGGTACAAATGATTTGTAAATGCAAAAGAAATTGGCTTATGCTAATGTACACACACATATGTGTGTATGTATGTATATATACATGTTTGTAGCAACTGTGCTGCAATTCTGCAATTCTGAGAGAGGACTTCCAAAAATATTTTGGAAAATAGCATTATTGTTGGAACCCGCTGGGATATACCTATACTCTCTCAAAGTGACTAATTTGACCAGGAGCACATACATGCATATAAAAGTCTGGAGGTGTTTTAAAATTATTTCCTCTATAATTATCTCAAAACAGTTTCCAAGGGATAACATCTACACAACAGCTCTTCCCCTTTCCTAAAATGGAGGTCTAGGCTCAAGCAGGAGGTGGCTTAGTGGAAAGACCATGAGCCTCAGGGTCACCAGACAGACATGAGGTCAGATCATGGCTCTCCCACTTAACTGTGTGGCCTTAATTAAGTTACTTGCTATCTCTTGAGTCAGTTTCATCTATAAAGTGAGGCTACTAACACTTTCTTCACTGGACAATTGCCAAGAGTAAATCTGCTTAGCACGTAGTGGAAGCTCAAGTTACAGTCTACCCTTTTATGAAGGGGCTGGGACTGGTCTTATATCCAGTTTTATGGTAAATAAAATAAGAATGTAAGATGCTTTTCCTAAGGTTCTATAATTTTCTGAATACAAAGGCCAGGTTAATTGTTTCTATGATTCTTTTTTTGTCCAAAAAGGTGTGCATGGGTTTTCCTTTTTTTTTTTTTTGGAAATAAATACAAACATATGCTTCTGTGCACACGAACCTATACCCTCTTCTGACACTTTGTCTGACTTTTCAGCTGCGGGGATTGGCCTCCTCACAGACTCAGGACAGGGTGCCCTGGGACCTTGTTTTTTGAAATCAGAATCTGTATCAGATGGCTTCATGGGGTAGCATATTTTAATACAAGGCTGCATCTTACGGTTTTCGGATGCTCTGATGACACAGGAAAGCTCACTTGAAGTCTAATCTCCTGCTTGACTCCTACCCCTGCAGTAGGTCGTTTGCCTGCAGGACTGTGCCCCGTTTGCCTCCAGCATGCAGTGCACTGAGCCCGCATCACCCTTTGCTCTCATTAAGTGAATCCACCCTAACCCTGGGGGTGAAAGGGTGGCTCGATCATAGGCAGGGAGCCAGGGTCACTGTGTCAGTGACTAGGGATTTATTTTGACGGTTAGATCTTACACAGCTGGGAAGGAACTGGCAAAGCGAAGGTCAGAAAGGGAGTGGGAGGGAGAGAAAATGAGCCAGCAACCAACCGGACCACCTGAGACTATGTCCAGCCTTGGGAACACAGGGGAGGCATTGCTCTCTGCAGCTGTCCCCTTTGTGGGTCCTCAGCAGGTGCTGAGCACGAGTCTGCGGCCGCTCGGCAGGGTCGGTAGATGAGAGGATAGACGATTGGTACGGGTTCACTCCTGCCTTCCATATCCTGTGCAAATTCTTGTTTTGACTGATTCCAACTTGCAAATATACAGACAAGAGATTCTGGGGTCAGTTGTTTCAGTTTCACCAAGTTGACACAGCATCATCCATCAGTCACTTATTGAGGGAGACAAAGAAAAGCAGGTTCATTGCATGTGCACTTGCCTCCTCTCACCTGTACTCACCTCCAAGTCCCCGGCCCTTCTTGTGATGGGAAATTGGTATAAATAATAATTACTTAGTATTATTATTATTTTTATTGTGGTAAAATGTACACACAACTCTCATGGGTGATTCAACATGTTTTGAAAGATACCTATATGTATGTACATATATATATACACATATATATACCTATGTAATCAATGCCCCAGTGAAACCTTGTAAGCTTGGAAACCAGTTCTCGTGAGCTCTCCAAATTTGTTCTTTTCCAGATTGTAAAGGCTATTCTAGCCCTTTGGTTTTTTTATATACAGTTTAGAGTAAAATTCTTAATGCCTGTGAAATGTCTGGTTGGAATTTTTATTGGGATTGCATTTACTCATTAGAAAATTTGGGGACAGTTGACACTAATAATATTGACTCTTCAAATCCGTGAATGGCATTTATCTCTTTATTAATTTATATTTTCTTTAATCTCAGCAATATTTTATAGTTTTCAATGTGGATCTTCAGCACATCTTTTGTTAATTTTATTCTTAAGGGCTGTATGTCTCGTGATGTTATGGTAAATGGTATTTTAAAATTTCATTTTCCAAATGTTGCATACTGGCTATTGTAACCTTGTATCCTGTGACCTTACTTTATTCACTTCTAAACTTTAATAGATTTTTTTTTTTGGTAGCTTCCTTAGGATTTTCTACATAAACTCTCATAATACCTATTGTATAAACAGAATTTCTTTCCTTTCAATTTTTATGCTTTTTGTTTACTATTCATGCCTTCTTATCTCTGGCTAGAACCTCTAGTACAATTATGAATAGAGAAACATTCTCACTCTTTTCCTCAAATAAAGGGGAAAGGGTTCAATATTTCACCATTAAGTGTATTGTTAATCATAGGCTTATTTTGTAGATGTCATCAGATTAAGAAGTCCCCTTCTATTCCTACTTTGCTCAGTTTTAACCATGAATGGGAGTTGAGTTTTGTCAAATGATTTTTAAATTTAAATGGTTATCTATTGATATAATATATAACTTTCTCCCTTGCTTTGTTAATATGGTGAATTATATTGATGGTTTTTTTTTTAACATCTTTATTGGAATATAATTGCTTTACAATGGTGTGTTAGTTTCTGCTTTATAACAAAGTGAATCAGCTATACGTATACATATATCCCCATATCTCCTCCCTCTTGCGTCTCCCTCCTACCCTCCCCATCCCACCCCTCCAGGTGGTCACAAAGCACCGAGCTGATCTCCCTGTGCTATGGGGTTGCTTCCCACTAGCGATCTATTTTACATTTGGTAGTGTATATAATGTCCATGCCACTCTCTCACTTCGTCCCAGCGTACCTTTCCCTTTCCCTGTGTCCTCAAGTCCATTCTCTATGTCTGCGTCTTTATTCCTGTCCTGCCCCTGGGTACTTCACAACCTTTTTTTTTTTTTTTCTCTAGATTCCATATATATGTGTTAGCATACAGTATTTGTTTTTCTCTTTCTGACTTACTTTATATGACATACTCTAGGTCCATCCACCTCTCTACAAATAACTCAATTTTGTTTCTTTTTATAGCTGACTAATATTCCATTGTATATATGTGCCACATCTTCTTTATCCATTCATCTGTTGATGGACATTTAGATTGTTTCCATGTCCTGGCTATCGTAAACTGAGCTGCAATGAACATTGTGCTACATGAGTCTTTCTGAATTATGGTTTTCTCAGGGTATATGCCCAGTGGTGGGATTGCTGGGTCGTATGGTAGTTCTATTTTTAGTTTTTTAAGGAACCTCCATACTGTTCTTCATAGTGGCTGTATCAGTTTCATTCCCACCAACAGTGCAAGAGGGTTCCCTTTTCTCCACACCCTCTCTATCATTTATTGTTTGTAGATTTTTTGATGATGGCCATTCTGACTGGTGTGAGGTGATACCTCATTGTGGTTTTGATTTGCTTCTCTAATGATTAGTGATGTTGAGCATCCTTTCATGTGTTTGTTGGCAGTCTGTATATCTTCTTTGGAGAAATGTCTATTTAGGTCTTCTACCCATTTTTGGATTGGGTTGTTTGTTTTTTTGATATTGAGCTGCATGAGCTGCTTGTAAATTTTGGAGATTAATCCTTTGTCAGTTGCTTCATTTGCAAATATTTTCTCCCATTCTGAGGGTGGTCTTTTCGTCTTGTTTATGGTTTCCTTTGCTGTGCAAAAGCTTCTAAGTTTCATTAGGTTCCATTTGTTTTTTTTTTGTTTGTTTTTACTTCCATTTCTCTGGGAGATGGGTCAAAAAGGATCTTGCTATGATTTATGTCATAGAGTGTTCTTGCCTATGCTTTCCTCTAAGAATTTTATAGTGTCTGGCTTACATTTAGGTCTTTAATTCATTTTGAGTATATTTTTGTGTATGGTATTAGGGAGTGTTCTAATTTCATTCTTTTCCATGGAGCTGTCCAGTTCTCCCAGCACCATTTATTGAAGAGGCTGTCTTTTCTGCATTGTATATTCTTGCCTCCTTTGTCAAAGAAAAGGTGACCTTATGTGCGTGGGTTTATCTCTGGGCTTTCTATCTTGTTCCATTGATCTATATTTCTGTTTTTGTGCCAGTACAAAACTGTCCTGATTACTGTAGCTTTGTAGTATAGTCTGAAGTCCAGGAGCCTGATTCCTCCAGCTCCATTTTTCTTTCTCAAGATTGCTTTGGCTATTCGAGGTCTTTTGAGTTTCCATACAAATTGTGAAATTTTTTGTTCTAGTTCTGTGAAAAATGCCATAGGTAGTTTGATAGGGATTGCATTGAATCTGTAGATTGCTTTGGGTAGTAGAGTCATTTTCACAGTGTTGATTCTTCCAATCCAAAAACATGGTGTATCTGTCCATCTGTTTGTACCATCTTTAATTTCTTTCATCAGTGTCTTATAGTTTTCAGCATACAGGTCTTTTGTCTCCTTAGGTAGGTTTATTCCTAGGTATTTTATTCTTTTTGTTGCAGTGGTAAGCGGGAGTGTTTCCTTAATTTCTCTTTTAGAGTTTTTCTCATTAGTGTATAGGAATGCCAGAGATTTCTGTGCATTAATTTTGTATCCTGCTACTTTACCAAATTCATTGATTAGCTCTAGTAGTTTTCTGGTAGCATCTTTAGGATTCTCTATGTATAGTATCATCTCATCTGTAAACAGTGACACCTTTACTTCTTTTCCGATTTGGATTCCTTTTCTTTCTTTTTCTTCTCTGATTGCTGTGGCTAAAACTTCCAAAACTATGTTGAATAATAGTGGTGAGAGTGGGCAACCTTGTCTTGTTCCTGATCGTAGAGGAAATGGTTTCAGTTTTTCACCATTGAGAATGATGATGGCTGTGGGTTTGTCATATATGGCCTTTATTGTATTGAGGTAAGTTCCCTCTATGCCTACTTTCTGGAGGGTTTTAATTATAAATCGGTGTTGAATTTTGTTGAAAGCTTTTTCTGCATCTCTTGAGATGATCATATGGTTTTTCTCCTTCAGTTTGTTAATATGGTGTATCACATTGATTGATTTGTGTATATTGAAGAATCCTTGCATTCCTGGGATACACTTGATCATGGTGTATGATCCTTTTAATGAGCTGTTGGATTCCGTTTGCTAGTATTTTGTTGAGGATTTTTGCATCTATGTTCATCAGTGAGATTGGCCTGTAATTTTCTTTCTTTGTGACATCTTTGTCTGGTTTTGGTATCAGGGTGATGGTGGCCGCATAGAATGAGTTTGGGAGTGTTCATCCCTCTGGTATATTTTGGAAGAGTTTGAGAAGGATAGGTGTTAGCTCTTCTCTAAATGTTTGATAGAATTCGCCTGTGAAGCCATCTGGTCCTGGGCTTTTGTTTGTTGGAAGATTTTTAATCACAGTTTGAATTTCAGTGCTTGTGATTGGTCTGTTCATATATTCTATTTTTTCCTGGTTCAGTCTCAGAAGGTTGTGCTTTTGTGAGAATTTGTCCATTTCTTCCAGGTTGTCCATTTTATTGGCATAGAATTGCTTGTAGTAATCTCTCATGATCCTTTGTATTTCTGCATTGTGAGTTGTTACTTCTTTTTCATTTCTAATTCTGTTGATTTGAGTCTTCTCCCTTTTTTTCTTGATGAGTCTGGCTAATGATTATCAATTTTGTTTATCTTCTCAAAGAACCAGCTTTTAGTTTTATTGATCTTTGCTATTGTTTCCTTCATTTCTTTTTTATTTATTTCTGATTTGATCTTTATGATTTCTTTCCTTCTGCTAACTTTGGGTTTTTTTGTTCTTCTTTCTCTAATTGCTTTAGGTGTAGGGTTAGGTTGTTTATTTGAGATGTCTCTTGTTTCTTGAGGTAGGATTATATTGCTATAAACTTCCTTCTTAGAACTGCTTTTGCTGCATCCCATAGGTTTTGGGTCGTCGTGTTTTCATTGTCATTTGTTTCTAGGTATTTTTTGATTTCCGCTTTGATTTATTCAGTGATCTCTTGGTTATTTAGTAGTGTATTTGTTAACCTCTACTATGATTGTGTTACTGTCGATTTCCCCTTTTATGGCTGTTAGCTTTTGCCTTATGTATTGAGGTGCTCCTATGTTGGGTGCATAAATGTTTACAACTGTTATATCTTCTTCTTGGAATGATCCCTTGATCATTATGTAGTGTCCTTCTTTTTCTCTTGTAATAGTCTTTATTTTAAAGGCTACTTTGTCTGATATGAGAACTGCTACTCCCGCTTTCTTTTGATTTCCATTTGCATGGAATATCTTTTTCCATCCCCTCACTTTCAGTCTGTATGTGTCTCTGAGTCTGAAGTGGGTCTCTTATAGACAGCATATATACGGGTCTTGTTTTTGTATCCATTCAGCCAGTCTATGTATTTTGGTTGGAGCATTTAATCCCCTTACATTTAAGGTAATTATCAACATGTATGTTCCTATTAACATTTTCTTAATTGTTTGGGGTTTGTTATTGTAGGTCTTTAACTTCTCTTGTTTATCCTGCCTAGAGAAGTTGTTTTAGCATTTGTTGTAAATCTGGTTTGGTGGTGCTGAATTCTCTTAGCTTTTGGTTGTTTGTAAATGTTTTAATTTCTCTGTCCAATCTGAATGAGATCCTTGCTGGGTAGAGTAATCTTGGTTGTAGGTTTTTTCCTTTCACCACTTTAAATATGTCCTGCCACTCCCTTCTGGCTTACAGAGTTTCTGCTGAAAGATCAACTGTTAACCTTCTGGGGATTCCCTTGTGTGTTATTTGTTGTTTTTCCCTTGCTGCTTTAAATGTTTTTTCTCTGTATTTAATTTTTGATAGTTTGATTAATATGTGTCTTGGCGTGTTTCTCCTTGGATGTATCCTGTATGGGACTCTCTTCCTGGACTTGATTGACTATTTCCTTTTCCATATTAGGGAAGTTTTCAACTATAATCTCTTCAAATATTTTCTCAGTCCCTTTCTTTTTCTCTTATTCTTCTGGGACCCCTAGAATTCGAATGTTGGTGAGTTTAATGTTGTCCCAGAGGTCTCTAAGACTGTCCTCAATTCTTTTCATTCTTTTTTCTTTATTCTGCTCTGCAGTAGTTATTTCCACTGTTTTATCTTCCAGGTCACTTATCCATTCTTCTGCCTCAGTTATTCTGCTATTGATTCCTTCTAGAGAATTTTTAATTTCATTTATTGTGTTGTTCATCCTTGTTTGTTTGCTCTCTAGTTCCTCTAGGTCCTTGTTAAACATTTCTTGTATTTTCTCCATTCTATTTCCAAGATTTTGGATCATCTTTTCTATCATTACTCTGAATTCTTTTTCAGGTAGACTGCCTATTTCCTCTTCATTTGTTTGGTCTGGTGGGTTGGTTTTTTTTTTTTTTGCGGTATGCGGGCCTCTTACCGCTGTGGCCTCTCCCGTTGCGGAGCACAGGCTCCGGATGCGCAGGCCCAGTGGCCCATGGCCCAGCCGCTCTGTGGCACGTGGGATCCTCCCGGACCAGGGCACGAACCCACATCCCCTGCATCGGCAGGCGGACTCCCAACCACTGTGCCACCAGGGAAGCCCGGTCTGGTGGGTTTTTAACCTGCTCCTTCATGTGCTGTGTGTTTCTCTGTCTTCTCATTTTGCTTAACTTACTGTGTTTGGGATCTCCTTTTCACAGGATGCGGGTTCATAGTTTCCATTGTTTTTTATGTCTGCCCCTTTGGGTAAGACTGGTTCAGGGGGTTGTGTAGTTTTCCTGGTGGAGAGGACTGGTGCCTGTGTTCTCGTGGATGAGGCTGGATCTTGCCTTTCTGGTGTGCAGGACCGCGTCCGGTGATGTGTTTTGGGATGTCTGTGACCTTATTATGATTTTAGGCAGCCTCTCTGCTAATGTGTGGAGTTGTGTTCCTGTCTTGCTAGTTGTTTGGCATGGTGTGTCCAGCACTGTAGCTTGCTGGTTGTTGAGTGGAGCTGGGTCTTATCCTTGAGATGGAGATCTCTGGGAGAGCTTTCACCATTTGATATTACGTGGAGTCTGGAGGTCTCTGGTGGACCAATGTCCTGAGCTCAGATCCTCCACCTCAGAGGCACAGGCCTGACACCAGGCCGGAGCACCAAGACCCTGTCTACCGCATGGCTAGAAGAAAAGGCAGAAAAAAAGAAAGAAAGAAAGAAAGAGAGGGAGGGAGGGAGGGAGGGAGGGAAAGAAAGAAAATAAAATAGTTATTAAAATAAAAAATATTAAAAATAAAAAAATTCAAATGTAATAAACAGAAAAGAAAGAAAGAAGACAGCAACAAAACCAAAAAACAAATCCCCCAATGATAACAAGCACTAAAAACTATACTAAAACAAACAAAAAATGGACAGGCAGAACCCTAGGACAAATGGTAAAAGCAAATCTGTACAGACAAAATTACACAAAGAAGTATACACATAAACACTCACAAAAAGAGAAAAAGGACAAATATATATATATATATATATATATATATATATATATATATATATATAAAAGGAAGCTAGCAACCAAATCAACAAACAAATCTACCAGTGATAATAAACTGTAAACACTAAACTAAGGTAAACGTAAAACCAGAAACAAATTAGATCCAGAAAGCAATCCCAAGTCTACAGTTGCTTCCACCGTCCACTGCCTCGATTTTGGGATGATCCGTTGTCTATTCAGGTTTTCCACAGGTGCAGGTACATCACGTTGATTGTGGAGATTTAATCCGCTGCTCCTGAGGCTGCTGGGAGAGATTTCCCTTCCTCTTCTTTGTTCATAGAGCTCCTGGGGTTTAGCTTTGGATTTGGACCTGCCTCTGTGTGTAGGTCGCCTGAGGGCATCTGTTCCCCACCCAGACACGATGGGGTTAGAGGAGCAGCTGATTCGGGGGCTCTGGCTCACTCAGGCTGGGGGGAGGGAAGGGTATGGAATGCAGGGCGAGCCTGCGGTGGCAGAGGCCAATGTGACATTGCACCAGCCTGAGGCGCACCGTGCGTTCCCCTGGGGAAGTTGTCCCTGTACCCTGGGACCCTGGCAGTGGCGGGCTGCACAGGCTTCCGGGAGGGGAGGTGTGGAAAGTGACCTGTGCTGCACACAGGCTTCTTGGTGGCTGCAGCAGCAGGCTTAGTGTCTCATGCCCGTCTCTGGGGTCTGCGCTGATAGCCGCGGCTTGCACCCGTCTCTGGAGCTCGCTTAGGCAGTGCTCTGAATCCCCTCTATTCGCGTACCCGAAACAATGGTCTCTTGCCTCTTAGGCAGGTCCAGACTTTTTCCTGGACTCCCTCCTGGCTAGCTGTGGCGCACTAGCCCCCTTCAGGCTGTGTTCACGCAGCCAACCCCAGTCCTTTCCCTGGGATCTGACCTCCGAAGCCCGAGCCTCAGCTCCCAGCCCCCACCTGCCCCGGCGGTTGAGCAGACAAGCCTCTCGGGCTGGTGAGTGCCAGTCGGCACCGATCATCTGTGCGGGAATCTCTCTGCTTTGCCCTCTGCACCCCTGTTGCTGCGCTCTCCTCCATGGCTCTGAAGCTTCCCTCCCGCCACCCCCCGACTCTGCCAGTGAAGGGGCTTCCTAGTGTTTGGAAACTTTCCCTCCTTCAGAGCTCCCTCCCAGAGGTGCAGGTCCTGTCCCTATTATTTTGTCTGTGTTTTTCCTTTTTTCTTTTGCCCTCCCCAGGTACGTGGGGAGTTTCTTGCCTTTTGGGAGGTCTGAGGTCTTCTGCCAGCGTTCAGTAGGTGTTCTGGAGGGAGCTGTTCCATATGTAGATGTATTTCTGATGTATTTGTGGGGAGGAAGGTGATCTCCACATGTTGCTCCTCTGCTATCTTGAAGGTCTCCTCTATTGATTGGTTTTTGAATGTTAAAACTACCTTGCTTTCCAGGTGTAATGGTACATATGACCTGGTATATATGACTCTGTGTGGACATAATTTGAAATCCTTATATATTGGTGGGTTTGATTTGCTAATATTTTGTGAAGGATTTTTGTGTCTTTGTTCAGGGGGGATATTTGATCACAATTTTTCTTACTTAAAATGTCTTAAGGTTTTGAAATGAGGATTTTGATGACTTCATGAACCAAATGTAACATGGTCCTTCTTTTTTTCATTTTCTGAGGGAGGTTGTGAATGACTTCGTTATTTCTTAAGTATGTCATATAATTACTGGTAAACCATCTGGACTGTAACTTTTCTTTTTGGTTATGAATTTCACATTAAAAAAGCTAGATATGGGCTACTTTTATTTTCTATATTTTTGTGTCAGTTTTACAAAATTGTGTTTTCAAGGAATTTGTTCAGTTCATCTAAGTTGTTAAATTTATTGGCATAAAGTTGTTATAATGTTCCTTATTATGCTGTTTATAAGTCTGTGGGATCTGCAGTGATAGTCCCCTTTCTATTTCTGAAAATGATAATTAAACTAGTCTCTATTTTTCTTGATCATTCTTGCTCAGATTTTCTCAATTTTATCAATCTTTCAAAGATTATCTTGTGTTCTGTGTTTCTTTTTATTTTGGGTTTAACATTCTCTTTTTTTTCTAGCTTCTTATAATGGAAACTTAGATCACTTACTTTAAATATTTATTTTACTTTTAATATAAGCCTTTAAAGTAATAAATTTCTCTCCTAGCGCCATTTTAGAGGCATCACATAAATTTGGACATGTGGTATTTTTATTATCATTCAATTCAAGGTATTTTCTAATATCTCTTATGAGTCGTACTTTGATTCATGGATTGTTTAGAAGCATGCTGCTTAATTTCCAAATATTCAAGTATTTCTACATGTTTTTATTATTTTCTTATTTGATCCTTTGTTGTCGGAGGACATATGTGCAAGATTTCAACCTTCTGAAATGTATTGAAATTTATTTTATGGTCCAATATGTAGTCTATATTGACATATATGTGTACATATGTTATATCATGTACACATGAAATATGTGTATTCCATAGTTTTATGGTTATATTATTCTAAAAATCTTAATTAGATCAAGGCAGTTTTTAGTGTTGTACAAATCTTTGTGTTTCCTTATTGATTTTTTTCTCTAGTTTTTCTAACAATTTCTGATTGAGGGATTTTTAAATCTCTAACTCTATGTATTTTCCTATTTCTCCCTTTATTTATGTCATTTCCTGCTTCATGTATTTTGATGCTCTGTTTTTACAAGCACTGACAGGTTGTTCTAGCTTCCAGAAGAATTGATCTCTTTTATCACTGTGATATTTCTCTCTTTGTCTCTGGTAATTCCTTGTCAAGATATCTGGTTTTTCTGTTAGCAGTATAGCTATGCAAGCCTCTTTTGGTTACTGTTTATGTGACTTATCTTGTCCCATTCTTTTTCTTTCAATGTATCGGGGATTTTATATTTATAGTAACATCTCTTGTAGATAGCGTATGATTGAGTCTTGCTTTTTTGCCCAGTCTGAAAATCTCTTCCCTTAATTGGAGTTGTAATCCACTTGCTTTTTAGTGTAATTAATGAAGATTTTGGATTTAATCTACCATTTTGCTATTTATTTTCCACTTGTTTCATCTTTCTATTTTGTTTATTAGTATCTCCTTTCCTGCCTTCTTTTGAATTCCAGATATTTTAGAATTCAATTTCATTTATTCTGTTGGCTTTTTAGCCATGCCTCTTTGTATTTTTTCAGAGTTGTTCTAGAAATTAACTTCTCAGTGTACTTAAAGTTAATATTGCATCTCATCACATGTCATTAAGAGTACAATTCCATTTACCCTCATCTTTTGTGCTACTGTTTTCACGTATTTTACTTTTAAATGTATTAAAACCAGAAAATAATTGTTTTATTTTTGCTTTAAAAAGTCAGCTGTCTTTTAAAGTAATTAAGAGAAGAAAAAATAATGTTGTTTATATTGGTCTAGTTATTTATCTATTCCTGGGCTCTTCATTCCTTCTTGTATATCAGAAGTTCCATTCTTCAGTGTGAAGAACTTTTAGTGCAACTGTAGTGAAGGTCTGCTGAACATGAATTCTTTCAGTTTCCAGTTACCTAAACACATGTTTATTTCACCTTCACTTTTATTTTAAAGATTAGTTTTGCTAAATATAAAATTTTAGGTAATTTTGGGATTTTGTTTTGTTTTCTTTTTCCATTAAGCACTTTACAGAATTTGCTCTTTTGTCTTCTAGCTTTCAGTGTTTCTGATGAGAAATCAGGCATCATTTGTATCATTGTTCTACTGTCTGTAATGTATTTTCCACTGGCTTTTTAAAGATTTTCTATTTCTATTTGGATTTCAGTAATTTGAATATGATGTACATACATTTTTGCATTTGTTTTTAAATTCTTCATGAGTTCACTGGCCTTGGACTTGAACTTCAGAATTCTTGGTTTATATGGGAAGGTTTGGGTTATTATTTCTTTAATATTTTTCTTCTCCATGTTTTTTTCTTCTTCTGGAGATGAACTATGTGTATAACACTTGTGACTGTTTCACAGAACAAGGATTCTAAATTATTTTATTTAAAAAAGTTTTTTTCTCTCTCTTCTTCAGTTTGGATAATAAATATGGGTCTATCACATAAGCTCACTGACCCTTTCTTCTGAAGTCTCTGTTCTGTACTTAAGCTCATTCAATACATTTCACTTCAGATATTGTAATTTCAGCGTTAGAATCTCCATTTAATCCTTTTAATCTCTCCTTAAACTTTTATATATTTACTTGGTTATAGTTATACTATTTTTGAACATATTTATTAATAGCCACTTTAAAGTCCTTGTCTACAAATTCCAAATCTGGGTCACCTTAGGGTCTGTTTCTATTGACTACTTTTTTCCTTCGATTATAGGTCACATTTTCCTGCTTCCTTGCATATCTAATAATTTCTTATTGTATGCTGGACTCGGTGGGTAATGCATCATAAGGAGACTGGGTTATGTTGTCCTTTTAAAAAGAAAGTTGAATTTTATTCTAGTAAGCAGTTAAGTTACTGGTGGGTCCTTTTGGCCCTGTTAGGATTGTTCTTCTTCTTTATTAAGGTGGACCCAATTCAGATTGTCTTTAGTCCTAGGGTGCGGCTCTTACTTTAGAACCTGGTCCTTACTCTTAAGGGATGCCCTTTCTGAGGTCTCAGCGGAATGCCTAAGGTTCTCAGTGAGATATCTTTACTGTCTCCTAGAATTCTGTGACTTCTGGTATCTCCACTCATCTCCATCTCCCAGAGCACCCATTCTCTGCTAGGCCTTGTGGACACTCACCCCTTCTGAAGTCACCCTTCTGTGTAGCGCCCTTCTCTCCTTTATCCTGTCCTGTAAATTTGAGGAGCGTCGCTCATCCTGAACACTGATCTCTGTTTCCAGAGAGCTCTGCTCGAGCTCCACTTCGCTGTGCCATTTTATGAAAAGTATTCCTGGTCAGAAAGCATATGCAAATGGGAAGTTCACCTTGTATGTTTTCCTTCTCTCTAGGATTATGGTTCTGTGCTTCCTGCTGTCCAATGCCTGTAAAGAGTTTCCTTGTACATTTACTCGGTTTTATAGTTGTGTACAGTGGGAAGCTAAAACTGAAAGTCTCACAGTTGCTTCAGGTCATTTTGGATACTTATATAGTTTTTCTTTCTTTTTCTCCTTTTTTTCCTCCCCATCTCTTTCTTTATCTCCACTCTTCCTTCTTCCCTTCATCTCTTTCTCCCTCTCTCCTTCCTTCCTTGCCTCCCTCCCTCCCTCCCTTCTTTCCTTCCTTTTCTGCCATCAAGACTATAACACCAGCCACTTTCAGAATTTGCCCACTTTTCCCCTGTTCGAAATACATCCAGTACAATACCTCCCCTGAATGTTGGTAACATTCATTATCTTCCTGGATCCCTCTACAGGTGAGGGGTTGGTGACTATTCTGAATGGCAGCTTCTTGGTCAGCAGAGAGTATACAACGGAGCTGGGTAGCAAGTTTCTTTGAAGCCATTTGTTTGAAGAGCTAAAGTTTCTATGTTGCCCACTGACTGCATCACGAGGGACAGATAAAGTGGACTAATGAAATATTGAATGTTGGAAGAGAAGTCACCATCTAGTGTGTTCCTGAACATTTTAATATTTTTAAAACTTTAAAATCTCACTTCTAAAGACAAAGAAGTTAGGGTTGTTACTTTGATTTTCAGCAACTACAAGGGAATCTGATTAAATAATTAGGGTAGAAAATTCCATTCTCTTTTGAATAGCAGTCAGGTGGCCAGTGAACTACAGTAGTTCTCACGGATCCTTTATGTATATATTTTTACCCATTCTCTGCTAGAATTGGGTTATTTATATTTCAACAGCCTCCAGGTTATTCTAAAGTTTTTGGTCATTAGTCTGTTATAGGTGCTGAGTCTCTTGCTCTGCATAGGTCACCAATGGACAAATGCAACAATTGCAGTAGTATTTGCTTATTAGAGAAGAAGATTTTACATTCAGAGGCCTGGGGTGTTACAAACCCAATTCCAAAACTAGATCGTACTTTTGGTTCAGCTACAAAAAATCTCATGAGAAAAAAATATTGAGCACTTCATCTATTTCTCTATTACGTTTTATCACATTTCATCTTGTATTATGTTTTAATGTAATAGATCTTACTTACTTATGTTTGTTTTTCATCTGTTTTCCACACTAGCATGGTCAGGTCCATTAGAACAGAGTCCTTGTGGGTTTTATCCGTTGCTCTCTTTTCAGAGTCTCGAATAGTTAACAGTGGGTTCTCAGTAAATATATATATATTCTTTGCATGTATATATCTCATCTCTTCTTTCTGGACTACAGATCCTTGAGGACATGTAGTGTCTTACCCATCTCAAACGTTTGTTTGCCTGTGGAACAATTAATAATGGCTGAATGATTTGATAAATGAATGAAACCTCTGAAGAGTTCAGTTAATGCCACCAAATACTAAAGTTGAAAGAGGGGTTGAATACTCAGCAGCGAGCAAGAGGCAAGATCCAGAGCTTGGAAGGCCAGGAGGCGCGCTTGATCTTTGTGAAGAGCCCTTCCTGCCTATGGCTAGCAGCTACAAACTCTCATTTGGTACTTTCTGTAGAGACACTGAGTCCAGACAGAGTGTTGTTGAATTATGGAGGTCAGGGACTGGAGGTAGGATTCTGCAGTCTTCTCCTGGCTGCTTAGCTGTCTGTGCACAGAATGACCTTGGAGAATCATAGCCTCTTCGTGCTGCTTTGTCCCTATGGAGATGAGAGAGCGAAGAGAAGAGCCTTCTTCCCCCTTCCCACATAAGTGTTTGTTTTTAGCCTCATGAATTTGCCAGAGTGCTTAGATACCAAGGTGACAGACGTCGGAGAAAATGTGACAGCAAAGTAACTTGTTAGGAAGACATGTAGAAATGAAGTGCTTTCCTAAAGGGGGGTGGAGCATGGGGTCTGGAATCATTTAGTGAAAAGTTTGGAGATCTTTCTATGAATTTGGTAAGTAGGCAGTTCAGTCCTGATTCAGACAGGAGCTTGGCTAGCGTTAAGGGAATGAGGTAGTTCTAATGAGCAGTGATCTGCATCACCCCATAGGGGTCTTAGGTCGGGCATGAACGGCAGGAGCTGAAGCCAGAGAGAATTAGAACTGAATGTGCCACTTGTCTCCACTAACACGTTTGGCCTGCTGTGGCGATTGCTATTCCGACACCGAGAAGCTGCCTCTAAAGGTCCCATATATTCCAGGGCCCCACAAATCATGACTGTCTTTTCCAGCTCAAGCCTTCTATGGTTCCATGTTTGTTATAGTCGGAAGTAATACTGTGGACAAGCAGGGAGACATAGCCTTTTATTTACCTGTTTTTTTTTCTTTGTTACCTGTATGTAGGGGGCGGATGGGGACTGTCACGTAGAGATAATAATGAGGATGGGAAAGGGCTTGGGGAAGAGACTGGGAAGAGTAATACCTGTCTTTATTTTGCTGGCATCTTCATTTGCAGCCACATCACAAGAGAGAAGGACTGAGAGCCCTCAGAGTTGCCATAACAACTAATAAACTGTAATTAGTCAAAGGAGGGGGTAGAGTCAAGAGTACAAAGAAACAAAAACAAGAAAGAAAGAGAGAGGAAGAGAGAGGAAGGAAGGAGGGAAGGAAGACATCTAAGAAAGGGAAGTAAGCTTTCAGTGTACAATGATGTGAATATAAAAGTGTGTTTTAGAATGTAGCGGTGAAGGACATAGGATAATGAATTAAAATATGGAAGGGGAGATGAAGAAAATGACAACCATGTGTGTAAGGGTATATGTTTAAAAAAAATTGAAAAGTGAGAGAAAATTCTAAAAGAGAGTTGATTTGAGATAGCAAACCAGAAGGATATCACACACACACACACACACACACACACACACACACACACACACACACACACACACACACACACACACACACACACACACACACACACACACACACACACACACACACACACACACACACACACACACACACACACACACACACACACACCCCCTCCAGGAGAGGAGTTTGAACCATCACGCAAGACCAGAACGACTTAGGTGATTTTTGTGTCACAATTGCCAAGAGTGCCTTTCCTGATTGAACTGATGCATTGCATGTGGGGTTGCCTTCTGTCCCCATGGGTCAGTGCCTTTTCATTACTTCCTCTCCACCTCACAGACCGCAGTCTATTCCACATCTACTGCCCTTCCAGCTTCCTGGAGAACGGTGCCCGCGAGAAGTGACAGAGGCGTGATAGCTGGATGGGAGGCAGCGGACATGCCCGACAGCTTCCTTCAAAGCCTGGGCTGCTAAGTCTCAAGAGATCAGTGGATTTATTCATTCAATAGACACTTTTTGAGTCCCAAATCGCAACTATAAGTTGGGTGTGAGGTGCTAGAGAGTGGGACAAATATGGTTTGTGACCACAGTGAAGTTGAAGTTGTGTCTATAACGGAGAGTGAAATTTAGGCAGTTGGGCAGGGAAGGGACCTCATTGTGTCTAAAGTCTATTCATAAGCTCTGTTGGGAATCAGAGGAGCCGCACGGTGGTGGCTACCCTGGAGCAGGAGGAGGGAAGAGAAGCTGAGGAGGGAGAGTAGTGAGCATGTTCCCCGGTAGAAAAATGTTTCAAGTGTTTGCCATTCAGAAGATTAACATTCCCAGCGATCAAAGACCTCTGCTTCTTCCACCTTGGATGTGTAACACATGGATTCCTTTTGCTGCTGATCTGAGCTCACCTTATCCCTCGTGAGCAGGGAGGATCATGGTTCCCTCAGTGGACTTGACAGCCGTGTCTTAGAGAAGAATGAGGCTGATGAAGTGTGGCTGTTTCTGTTTTCAGTTAGAAACATTAGCAAACTCAACTACAAAAGGCCACCTCGCAGAACAAAAAACTTGTAACTGCAAAGTACAATAGAAATCTCCTGGCTGCAAACAGAAGTGTCTTTGGCTGCCAAGACAGAGGGACCTTGCAGAAGATAGAGCATGAAAGGGATTCTGCACAAAACAAAAGTCAGAACACAATGGTATATATTTCAGGCCCATGAAAGGATGTGTGGCAGCAATACTAAAGAGACATGATTTTCCTACAGAATGAGGGCAGGGGGAGAGCAGAAACCCAGTCCGCCAATGCAACTAACGGTGCAGAGAAACAGATTGGGTCCTGTAAAGGGAGAAAGGAAAAAAGGCTTATTTTTTATGAATTAATCTCTAGTTGGTTTTCATAAGTTGTTCAGAAACCAGCAAGCATATGAATAATACATACTGTACACAGCCCCCGAAACACAGAGCTATATCCAGTGGAGATTGTGAAAATGAAGGCGTTTGGAGAAATATAATTGAGTAAAGGGAACAGAGAGAAGGCATCTGAAGGTGCAGTTGTGAGCAGCAACGGGGAGCAGATACCCTGGGGAGGGGGGAATGTCTGTTTCTTACTTCCCCAGTTAGGTTGCAGATTCTTGGAGAGCTGGGAGAACCTTTTCATCTCTTACAAATGTGTTTTTCCCCAGGTTGTATAACACAATACTTTGCACATAGCAGATGCTCAAAATATTAAGAGCTAAATTAATTCATTGTTGATGCGGTGATGAATTTGGCTGATTACAAGGCTGGTAATCATTGTATCATTGGGATGGAAACAGAAAGAAGAAATTTATATCCTTGGGACCAATGTTAATACAGGTGAGGCGCTCTTTAGTTGCCTACATGGATAAATAAACCCGGGGATGGTGTGCCTCGGTGACATTTTATATGGTGGTACGATTTATTGATTGGCCAGTCAATTCCAGAGCGGCGTACTTACCTTATCTAAAGCCTGCAATAGTGAGCTGAAGTTTGAGGTCTTGATCGGTGCTTCTGCAGAGCAATAGCCCCACAGGAAGCTCTGCGGAAAAAGGATGCCGCGGCCAGTTAGGGTTAGGAAGTGCTGCTTTCTGTATTCCCCTCATTATCATGTAAAAGGCTCAGAGAAATCGTACAGTAAATTGTCCCGTTGAACCTTGTTTAATCCAATGCTTTCCAGACTAAGTTGACCATGGAAGGTTTTCTTTTTCTTTATTTCCTTCACTTAAAAAAAAAATACTCATTAGCATCTTTCAGAGCTCGTTTTCCATGAAGTGAACTTTGAGGAATTCTGGTTTGGGTGAGCATTAAGAAACAGGGCATTTACCAAGTGTCTTCCCTGTTCTGTGAATGGAGGTGAGGCTGGAAAGGGTAACCTACACAGGGATCCTTCTCCTAGGGGGCTTGGGATGTAGTAGGGGAGACAAACCATCAACCATGCACACCATGCCCATATAGTTCTTTGACGGGAACCATAGGCTGTGCTCCTTGGAAAGCCGACCGTGGATGTCATCTCATCATCCAGCAGGATCTTCTTACTCCTTCCTTCCCTGAGCCCCCAACATTCCATCCACTGTGCCTCCTTTGCCTGGGTCATGGTCTCCATCCCCAACCCAGCATCCTGGACCCCCAACCAAAGCCACTGTGATGTGTGCTGCAGCGACCAGCTGCTATGAGGCATTGCCACTCAGCAGTCTCAAAACAGCTGTTGCAGTCACTCATGGACTTTTCTGATTGGCCCACACCACCGCTGCTCAGAAGAGTGGTACCAAGCATCCTTCACTCTTCAGAGGATGTGAGGGGCTGCTCCAGGTGACTCTGGCTGCTGAAGCTCTCTGTAAACAGGTCATGTGGACCCTGTTGTGCAGCTGTTTCCATAGCAACACCTCACAGGGCATGAGACCCACACTTCCAAGTCTCTACCAGCAACCTGGGTTCTGTTACACAGACCTTCTGTCATTGTCCTAATGTCACCGCGTTCCTCTCGAGCCCCAGTGACAGAGGGCTGAGCCCAGGAACCCCCTGGAGGACCCCTATGAGGATGAATTTTCAGCCAGTGATGTTATCTGATCCCCATCTTGCACTTTTCCACAGTCCTCGGCCATGTAGTCTTGAGGGACTCTCAGTCCTTCCTCCCGTGTGGAACAAGGCTGACCTTTCCGTGAAGGTGGCAGCTTCTGCTCCTCCCTTGGAGGTGCCTGGTGAGGAAAGGGGGCTGCTGCTTCTACTAAAGTTAGCTATTTGCATTTCTGGCCCAATCCTTCACCATCTGCCCCCTCTGCATCCATATACACCTGCTCTATCTTATCCTTTTGGTCCCATCATAAGACTGTAGCTGAGTTTCAAGGCTAGTCCTGGATTTACCAGCTTTGCCACTAACTAGGGGGACTCCGGGCAGATTAACCTTCTCGAGCCTCCAGTTCTTCATCTGGAAAGTGAGGATGACATCGTTTGCTGTAGATTATCTCATAATTTAACGAACTACTGCAGTACAGAGATTCCAGTGTACGGCAGGCACTTAACTATGACTACTTTCCTCACTTACAATGTTCCTCCCAATCAATGCTGTCCGGTAGAGTGTTCTTTGATGATGGGCATGTTTTATACCTGTGTTGTCTGGTGTGGAAGCTATGGGCTGCATGGGTAGCAGTTGAAATGTTGCCAGCGCAACTGAGGAACTGAAATTTTAATTTTACTTAGTTTTATTAATTTAAATAGCCCCAGAAGGCTAGCAGTTACCATATTGAACGACAGAGCTCTCTATAAATTAACTAACCAGCAGTTTTTAATACCCAGGGTGTCCAGAAGATGAACCAGAATTCAGCCTGGGGATCAGAGGCCAAAGCTCTTGGCTATACAGCCTCACTATATTTCCCCGAGGGGTTCGATACCATTACGAACACAGAGAGCGTCTAGAAATATGGCCAAGATAGGGGCAGCTGCCACGCCTCTCTGCCCTGAGGCCTGGGGGGAATTCACACGCCCATTTGCCTGGACATGCTCCTCAGAGAAGGAGGCTGGGTCTTGGTGGGATTTCAAATATGCCTGAGTCTGAAGAAGATGTTATACATAGTGGAGAGGCTTTGAAAATCTTGCCACAGAAATGTAGGAGGCCCATCAGATTTCATTCTACTCGATTCCATACAATTATATCCATCACTGGTCCAGAGATGAAATAATGATATTTGCCAAAGAGATTTTAGAACCTTGCCAGTTAACTCACTGCACCATCTAACCTAATGTGAAGTCACTTCTCCCTTAGACCCACGTGAAACATATAAATGTCAAGGTCTTAGAAACCTTAAAACCATCAGAGATAGAGGGTTAGAGAATTTGGTGGTGGGGAATGTAAATTTGGTGAAGAATTAGAATAACATGCAATATTTATTTTTGTAGTACAATTTACATATCTAAAATCATTTCGCTAAGAAGAAACATAAAATGTATTATGTATAACTTGATTTGCTCATAAAATTATCATTTAGGTAAAATTAGAGATGTGAAGAACTGGAAAAACAAAATGGAAAAAGTAGGAGAGAACAGATTTTTTTACTGATTCATTTTCTTTGTATATCTATTTAACAAAAAGCATCCTCGGTGGGGGGGTGGAAAGTTCCTTCTGATAATATATTCCTTTCTTTCCCTCCCTCCCTCCCTCCCTCCCTTCCTTCCTTCCTTCCTCCCTCCCTTTTTTTCCCTCTTGGGTCGTCACATCTTCATCTAAAACACTCCTTTTTCAGTTTCAGCCTATTTTCTTGTTACAGTTACAGCAGTGGAAAAGAGTTGCCCATCGTCTCCCTTAAACCATCCTCCCAAGTCACAGTTACTTAGAGACGTCTCAGGTGTCTCCCTGTTACAGTTGAGCATCCCTATTTTTTCCCATCCTTCCCCTCCTCCCACCCTTCTGCTCTCAAGCCCAGAGCCCCGAGGGGAGCAGGTGTTGCCCAGCTGTCTGTTTCCGTGTGACTTCCGTGTGGATCCATGGGTCTCTCCCATCTGGTCTGTGGGTAGGCTGGTGCTGGCTGGTAGAGGAGGGAGAATGAGAACCCTAATCACAACAACTCCTCTCTCTGAACTGTTCATCATGGGCCAGGTTCTCTCCTAAGCACACTGCATTCTTTACTCCCTTCAATCCTCCCCCAACTCTGAAAGTACAAAGCTGTGGTGATTCCATTTCAGAGATGGAGAAGGCACGGCTTAAGGAAGGTTAGGTAGCTTGCTTGAGGTCATGCAGCTGGTAAGCTAGTGAGCCAACCTGTAAGCCTGGATTCAAACCCAGTTTGTGTGACTCCCACCTATGGCCTATTACCCACTACCCAGCAGTGCCTTAAAACAAGAATCCTATTTACAGAGGCCTTGATGGTTAAAAAAATTTCTACACACACTAGCTTATGTGATTTTCACTGCAACAACTTTCCTGGGGGAGATACAGGGGAAGCTAGAATCCCCATTGTAGAGATATACAGATAGGGTCAGAGAGGTTAGATGCCCTGCCCAAGATCACACAGTAAATGGTGCTGGCATTCAAACACCATGTTTCCTACCGGAATTTCTCTTCTCTCTGCACAACAGTTGGCCTGAACGGAAGGACATGTCTTTGGAACTAATGTACGCACATACACAGACTTTTCATACCTGATGCCAGTGAATCAAGCGTTGGGTAGAGGGGTTCGAAGGCTGGCATAGCCCAGGGGGTTTCTACCGCTGTCCTGATACTGAGTTTACAACAAGGATTGAGAGACAAAGGAGGGAAGGCTTCTGGCCTTTCTTGCTGTTTTTGTTTATTTGTTTCTTCTTTCAAAATTCTTTTTATGAGGCTGCCATAAAAACACTCATTAGGCAGTGTTGATTTTCATTAGTGTTGATTCTCCAAGAGCTTAATCAATCTTCTGTGACCAATGACCTCCTTCCCATGGGAGAAGAAAGCTGTTTAACAAATTAGCTTTACAGATTGTAGGTAAGGCATACAGATGTGAGGTAGCCTGTGTTGCCAAAACAGGACGTGGATTAGTGGTTTAATTTGCACAAAACCAATAGGGTTCACATGTGTCCTTGCTGTTCCCAAAATGCATCACTGGAAAGCAGCCCTCCCCCTCTCCCCTCCCCGCTCCAGCCCTTCTTGCTCTCCTTCCTGGAGCTCACTTTTGCCTTCTGTGAAATCTCTGCTTTGAATGCACCTGGAGGCAACAGCACATGTGTGGTCAGTGGGGAGGAAACGCAAGCCCCAGACGCACAGAGGAAAGCAGGCAGAGGGAAATCGCAGGGTTGCCTGCGTCGACTTGGAGGCTGGAGGCTTCACTAGGGACCGTGATTGTTCAAGGTCGACAGGTAGAATCTTCCCTCTCGAACGGAACCCCCATCTGGGAGTCCCTCGGCTGAACTTCCACTGGTACAGAGACTAGTGCTGTGGGTGAACTAGGTATCGTGTCCTTTCCAGGTGGCCTTTGCAAAGGCAGGTGTCTCCTGGACGGGTGGCCCCAGTCGTCACTGGGAGAAGCCCTGGAACCTTGGATAGAAGGGGTCATGGGCCTTGGGCTAAAGGCGGGGCAAAGACACCCTTTCCCCACACTGCAGCTCTGCTCACGCTGGGTCTGGTGGTGCTGACCTCCACTCAAGTCTCCAGTTCCTGCCGTCGGTGCTGGTCCAGCTGCTGCTCGTCTGGACAGGAACCTCCTCCGAGGACCCCAGAGGAGCTGGGGTCGGAGCAGCACACACACCAGCTTGTGCTTATGCTTCCAGGGTCCCCGCAGGTGCCCCCTTGTTTTATCTTCCTGGGATTCCTGTGGGGGTTGAGGAGGGCCAGGGTTACTGTACTCCTGTGATGGAGAAGGCATGGCCCAGAGACGAGGCTCCACCCCACAGACCAGGATCTTCCAGGACCTTCTCGCTGTTTTTTTTGATTTTTTTTTGGTATGTGGGATCTTAGTTACCCAACCAAGGATCGAACCCGCGCCCCCTGCATTGGAAGCACAGGGTCTTAACCACTGGACCGCAAGAGAAGTCCCTTTTTTTTTTTTTAAATCAGGACCGTCTCTTCTGAGGGGAGAAGGGAAGCGGGGCAGCTCTTCCTCTTCTGAGTCCAGCTGGTGGGGTGAGAAGTTCCCTTCGTTCCATTGGCAAGTGTCCCTGCCCACCTTCCGGTTTCCCTGTCCGCCCCCTTGGGCTCAGGTGCTGAGCTGGCCGCCCTCCTGGAGCAGGAGAGTGAGAACTCTCTGTGCTTCGTTTATATATCTCTCAGAATATGACAAACTCTTATTCGGGTTGTCACCTGAGGCCTGCAGGTGCAGGGAGGCCGGGACAGGTTGGGGCGCTAGGGTTGCTCGCAGCCCCCGTCCAGCCCTCTCCCGGCCCGGCCGTGTGCCCAGATGGCCCGGCTTATACAGCAGGGAGACACCTCCCTCAGCCCACCTGCCTCCTGTTCCTGCAGCCTGTAGTGCAGTCACATGTCCAAAATCTGGCCACCGTTGTCAGCCCTGCAGCCACATGCCCAGCCTGACTGAGGATCCTGCAGGACAGACTACAGGGTCGGGGTGGGGAATTTGCCGTGGATCCCCAGAGAACTAGCTCTGGTGGTGCAGGAAGGAGTTTGTAAGACCGCAGACTTTCCTTCTGCCTGCATCCCTTTCGCTCTTCTTTAAATTGGTCAAATATATGTTGAATACCTACTGCACACGCAGCCCTGTAACAGGGGGAAGGGCCAGGCAGAGATGAGTGAACAAGACTTAACTCCCTGCCCTCAGGGACCTTTCCTGTTCGCAAGTGGAGTGCCCTTTGCCTGCGGGGTTTTTTTTTTTTTAAACATCTTTATTGGAATATAATTGTTTTACGATGGTGTGTTAGTTTCTGCTGAATAACAAAGTGAATCAGCTATACATACACGTATATCCCCATATCACCCCCCCCCCCCCCCCCCCCCCGCTCCGTCTTGTGTCTCCCTCCCACCCTTCATTGCAGCTCTGTTTACAATAGCCAGGACATGGAAGCAACCTAAATGTCCATCGCCTGTGGTTTTTGTGGAGATGTGATTATTTCCTGACTTCTGTAAGAGTATCCTGAAACAGTGGCCCTTTGGGGCTGAGCCCCCATTGTTTACTCTAGGCAAACCAGCTGTTTAGTTAGCACCCAGCACTGTGCGCTTTGCTTAGTTGGTCCTCAATCAGCCGTTGATAAATGATACATCAATGGACCTTTTGGACACATCTTTTTCCTCCTCTTGGGAGGAGGGTCTCTATTGATTAGTTGCTACAATTTCTTGAGCACCTACTGTGCGTGAGACAGTCTGCTGAATGAATTAGATGTAGCAGTTCTAACCTTCACGACAGTGCTGCAAGGCATGTGTTTTTATCTCAGTTTATGGATGAGAAAAGGGAAATGCAAAGAAGTGAACTCATCGGTCCAGGATTACATAACCAGGGAAGTGCAATCCAGGCTGCAAAACCACGCTTTCAATCTTCAGAGCCCTGGTCTTCCCCCTGCTCTTTATGACCAGGTGGAACAATCCGACCATTAGGCCAGAGTTTCTACCCATTGGTTGTTACATGGGAAAAGTCAAAAAGAAAAGGTAAAGTCGTAGCCCGAGTGCCCTCTGGCCCGTGACACCTCCATGTTTCGGGGGCGCTTCTGAGGAAGAGTCGGGGCTCCTGGGCCTGGCCAGGCCTCCTGTATTCCTCTGTGGCCCTGGGTAGGACTTCTGCCAAGGCCTCACGTTACCCTCTAGGGGATCACGGGTGCAGGACAGTGTGGAAATAGACGCGCAAGCTCTCTCCTTGAAACTGGGCACAGTCTTCAGTGGAAACTCAGATTCCGACGTTTCCTGGTGATCTTGGAACTCTTCCCCAAGAGCAGTGACTTTCAGCCACAGCCATCCCTTGGGCTGGAAGTGAGGCAGTGACCTCAAGGTGAAAGTCTCTGTATCCCATTACCAATCCAATTACCCCGGCACTCACAGGTTAGATGGGAACTGTCAGACTGGAACCCAACAATGGATCATTTAGTTCTGTGTCTTGTCTCTGACAGTAGTCAGGCCCGAGAGTTTCACTCAGACACTTCTTATTGTCAGCCTGCAGACGCACCAGCTTGCTCTCCTTTAAATGAAGGAACGGAGCTGGTCGTGGAGATGGTGGGCAGCACAGAAACCCACTGTATGACTGTAGCTCCCACCCAGTCCCAGCCCTGATACCCATATTCGTTAAGTCGTTGAACAAATGTTTATTGAGCAGCTACTGTATGCTGGGCTGTGCTAGGCACTGGGCACACAATGGTGGACAAAGTCTCTGCTCTCACGGGCTGGCATTGGGTTGGGAGAATCTAGGCAATAATGATTAAACAGATGGACATATGTTATGACAATTGTTAGAAGTACTACGGAAGAAACACAGCATGATAAAGAGGATGCACAGTGGTGGGGAGTTGGTTCTCTGGCTTGCGGGTGGCCAGGGAAGGCGTCTCTGATAAGGTAACATTTCAAAGGCTTGAAGGCATTGTAAGGGCATGAAAAGGCTGTCTGAAGGCAGACACGGGAGATAGCTGTCCTTGGCCTTGTATATTGGGGGTTGGGGGAGGTTTTCAGGCTAGAAGCAAAAAGCTAAGCGCAACAGAAATATATTTGGGTGCTTGAGGAATAGGAGAATAGCAAGGTGGCCGGTGTAGCCGGAAGGAAGGAGTGAAGAGAGCAGAGATGCTTTCAGGGAGGTTGTATGGCCCAGATCACAGAAGCTTCAGGGACCACAATGTGGACTTTGGCTTTCATTCCGCGTAACATGGAAGACATTCGTAGGGTTTGAGTAGTAAAGATCACATCGCACCTAAGCATTCATTAAACATATCTGCAGGTAAATATTTGTTGAATGAATACATGAAATCCTTGTTGGGTGATTGAAAGAGCAAATATCACTGAATCACACAAGTAACTACACAGAGATGAAGAGTTCCTAGAATAACATCCTGTGTCCATATTTGCTCAGAAGAGAGGGATGTCTTCCCCCTGAAAAAGCAATTAGCTGTCAGGCTACTTTGCTTTTTGTCCTCCAAACGGAGGGTGGATCTTGGTACTAGGAGCAGAAAAGTAAAAGGATACAGGGCAAGCGATAGAAAGCATGCAATCCCGTATTCTTTGGGGGAAGGCAGTGATTCTCCTGCCTGGACAGGCAAGGACAGCGCCCCTCTGAATGAGGCCGTTTTTCTGGAGACGCAGAATAGGCACTTCTCACAGGGCTTGGTTTGAGGCAAGGTCCCTGCCCAGGTACCTCTCTGCCTTCTGTTTCAGGGCCTGGAATTCCACATCACAGGTCCATCCTCTTCTTGAGCTTTGAAAACAACTTTACTCTTTAGCAGTCTTCTCTGCAACAGGATGGGGGTAAACCCCTTATACTGTCTCCTCTCTTAGTACCAAGTCTCCTGTTCAAACGCCACCTTTTTGAAGATGCCTTTTTTACTCCTCTCCCTGACTCCCTTTCTTGCAGGACTCATAGCTTCTCACTTCCCTTGCTCACGGTTTGGCCGGCGCCCTGGGCCCCATCTCCACTTGTTTTCCTTTCAGACCCGGCTTCCTTGATTCCAGGAACATTGACCTTCATCTCCGCCCTCCGCACCCAGCACGGTGTCTGCACACAGTGCTCACGGCATCTTGCATTCTTTTCCTTCTTTCCTTTTCATCTTTCCTACCTTCCTTCCCCCCTGTTTTCTTGCTTTTGTTTTTAATTAAGTAGGGTGACAGTCGTTAAGAGAGCACACATGCAGTTCGACAAGTCTTTGGGCATATCCCGTGTGTGCCGGACTTCTACTGAGTCATGAGCCAACCAGGTCATTGGATTTTTTTTTTTTTAAAGCTTTTGCTTTTATCATCAAGGCAGCACGAGATCACTATGAAAAGTTAGAAAATATAGGTAAGCCTTCTTACCTATAAAAATCAGCTCTATGCTACCGCCCCAAGAAAATACCTGTTAATATTTTAATGGTCATCCTCCTGAACTCTTCTAAAACGCGGGCCTTTGAGAGGCCCCACTTGCTGGGATACATGCAAAAACCAGGGAAGGGGTGGAGGTGGGGTTAAGGGCCCCGTGCTGGGTAGGGACTGAGGTGGTGAGATGACATCGGAGAGGCTGCCGACTGCTTGGCCCTGATCCCACCCTCGGCATTTCTTGCCCTTGTCAGACCGAAGAGCCCAGGCCGACCATCGATCTCGCGGGCTCGAGCTGTCAGAGCCACCAGCAGCGTGACATTCTAATGTCAGACAGTCTGGCGCTTCGGAGCTTGAGCGTCACCTCCTTTCCCAGACTCTCCGGGGCCTTCTTTCCTGCCCTGGGAGGTCCCAGGCATCCTGCTACGCACCTGACAGCCCTCAGTCCTAGAATCCACAGGTATCTGCCTTTACTGAGGACTTCACAGCCTTGACTCAATAACCCACCTGAATGTTACTACTTAATGGACTGAACCTATGAAAAACAAACCCATGCTGATCGATAGAGAAATAATTTTGCAAATTGTGGGCATATGTCTTTAGAGATCTGTGTGCACTGCCATTTGCTAAAATGCTGAAAAGGTAAATCAATTTTCTTTATTAAAACACAACTGCTTCATCTATTGCTAGTTTAGGCAGAGGCCAGGGAGGCAGGGTGTGGGGAGGGAAGGGGAGGAGTCTTTGAACTGCTTTCTTGCCCTTCATTCAGGGGTCACTTGTTAGTCTAAAGGGGTCAAGTGTTGGGGAGGAGAGGAGAGCTTTCAGGTTGGCAAATGCTTTAACGTTAGGAGAAAAAGCAGTCCCGGGCTAGTGTGATGTATAGGAAAGATCCACTTGAGACTGTAGAAAAGGGGTGCAAAGGATAAAAAAAAAAACAAGACATCTCTTATCCTCATAATTTCAGAGTGTATCAGCCAGGATAAGTT
Source organism: Delphinus delphis (assembly GCF_949987515.2). Classification (NCBI taxonomy): domain Eukaryota; kingdom Metazoa; phylum Chordata; class Mammalia; order Artiodactyla; family Delphinidae; genus Delphinus; species Delphinus delphis. The sequence goes on along the minus strand of NC_082690.1, from coordinate 5,415,299 downwards.
AGATTAAAGCCATGGTAACAGACTCAGAACCTCAGTGGCTGGAGATAGCCAAGTTTTATTTCTTGTTTACAAAGCCTCTGTAGAGGCTCTGTTTGCCCTTGGGGACCAGGCTGATGGAAGAGCCGTCACCTCACACTTGGTGGCTCACCTTGACCGAGATAAAGAGAGGAGCAATGGACCACACGTGGTGGGGACTCAGTCCCTGCTGCTCTCATGTCTTTGGCCGGGAAATGGGGAGGGGAAGTGGCATCCTGTCACGTGTCCTGATGGAGGAGAGGCAGGGCTCTTGGGGGCAGTTCTGGTGACCACCACACACAGCAACCTGGAGCCTCTCCTTTAGGGCATCTCAATGAATTGGTCAGCAACAGAGAAAGGAAGCTCAGAAGGTAGGGGAATGGTACAGAGTGTGGCTGTGAGATAACGTCTGTGGAAGCATCTTCTCTTGGGCCTGGCACAGGTGACCTTGTTTTTTCTGCATTTTAACGTGCCCAGCACTGGGCTAAGTTGTTCAAATACACTCTCTCATTCAGTCCTCACGACAGCTCTCTCGTTATCATCATCTTGAAGATTTGGAGGCTCTTTTCCTTCCACAAGAAAGATCATCATGGCTTTTGATCCATCATGGATCATCAGGTCCCTCCCAGCTCCCATCACCCATCACATCATGAAAAGTTTAAAGGACCAGACACTGCTGGTGGCCTTGGTAGAGTCACTTGCCTTTTCTGGGCCTTGGTTTCCTTATGAGCTAAAAACTGAGCAGATTGGCCCAAACCAGACTCTAAGATCCTCTCCCAGTCTCTTGTTCCATGGGATTTTAATGGCTTACACAATTTTAGTGGTTTTGCACCTGGGTTAACTGGACAGTGAAGAAATGTGATTTCTGGTGTCAGTGTGTACAGAATGTTCCCTTTAAATCACACCTGAGGAAACTACAACCAACTACAAAGCAGTTTTTTAAAAAATTTATTTTATTGAAGTATAGTTGATTTACAATTTGTGTTAATTTCTGCTGTACACCAAAGTGATTCAGCTCTACATACATACACATTATTTTCCATATTCTTTTCCATTATGGTTTATCACAGGATATTGAATATTGTTCCCTGTGCTATACAGTAGGACCTTGTTGTTTATCCATTGTATATATAATAGTTTGCATCTGCTAATCCCAAGCTCCCAATCCAACACTCCCCTGCCCCCCTCCCCCTTGGCAACCACAAGTCTGTTCTCTATGTCTGTGAGTCTGTTTCTGTTTTGTAGATAAGTTCATTTATGTCATATTTTAGATTCCACATATAAGTGATACCATATGGTATTTGTCTTTGTCTGTCTGACTTCCTTCACTTAGTATGATCATCTCTAGGTCCATCCATGTAGCTGCAAATGGCATTCTTTCATCCTTTTTTTATGGCTGAGTAGCATTCCACTGTATATATGTACCACATCTTCTTTATCCATTCCTCTGTTGATGGACATTTAGGTTGCTTCCATGTCTTGGCTCTTGTGAATACTGCTGCTATGAACGTTGGGGTGCATGTATCTTTTCAAATTATAGTTTTCTCTGGATATATGCCCAGGAGTGGGATTGCTGGATCATATGGCAACTCTATTTTTAGTTTTTTGAGGAAACTCCATACTGTTCTCCATAATGGCTGTACCAATTTACATCCCCGCCAACAGTGTAGAAGGGCTCCCTTTCAAGAAGCCCAGTTTTGAATCCACAATGTCATAACATTGTTCAGCCAAAGGCTTTCCAATGTTAACAAACTATTATTAATGTTGAACTGCAAGAAGCATGTTATGTCTCCCATGCAGGAAAATGTGCTCAGGAGTCATCTGAGGAGGGAGGCTTCAGGAGCAGCGTGTCAGGATGTGTCTTATGCGGCCTCACTGCCAGGGGCGATATGTGGACGTTTACACTCCCCATCCCACGACAGATCTCAGAACCACCCAGAAGCAGGGCCCTGACGACCCCTCTGCTTCTAACCGCTTTGCTTAAAACAGACACTGACTCAAAAATCAAGTGCCCTTGGCCAGACCCGGGGAGGCTGGGGTCGTAGGCAGTGTCCTGTCTGGATTGGGTATGACAGAGGGACGGAGCCGAGAGTGTGGTGGACTGAGGGGCACCAAGCGGTCTGATGCACTGTGGTGGGACAGGAACAGGGAACATGTGCAACTCCCCCGGGACCAAGCCCCAGCCCTCCTGGGGGTGCCTGAGACAAGTGGGGACACAGGCTCACCATTCTGGATACTCTGTGTAGAAACTGTTCTCAGCCCTTTGCCAGCTTGTTTCCTTTAGTCCTCTTACCATCAACACTTTGCAGAGGAGAAAACTGAGGAACAGAGCATTTAAGGAACTTGTCTAAACACGCACAGCCTGAGTGATGGAGCCAGACTCTGCAGCGAGGCTGTGACTTCATACGCTCGATGGTTCTCTGCAGTCTCAGTGGGGCTGGGTCATTTAAAAGTCACAGGAGATCTAGACACCAGATAGAAACCACCAGGAGGGGACTGCCCAACCCCCAGGCCCCAGGAGCCCTGTGGCAGCTACGTCTCCAGCTTCTGTGATTGCGGGGCTCACTCCCTGAGGTCCTGGCAGGCAGGAACTGTCTCCATGGTTTCTATTTCCTAGCACTTCACAGCATCCATACACAGGAGGTGCTCACTAACTATTCGCTGAAAGAATAAACATGGTTAGACTGGGCTCTGTACTTTATAAAAGAATTGAAAAATCTGGGGATAGGTCACTGGGTAATTTAAAGATGGTTAGTGGAAACCCAAATATTTGAAGGGTTGGGAAGAAAACGTAATCTGATTTTTTTTTTTTTTTACCCAGAGAAAAGAAGACTGGGAGGTATAAGGATGGTTTCTCCCCTGAGAGGTTTTTATACAGTGTTTTGGACCATTTATCAAAGTTTTTTGAGCACTCACTATGCGTTGGGTGCTGTCCTTTGCCCTGGGACAGCAGTGGCCACAAGACAAAGACCTGCCCTGCCTAGAACTTGGTCCCTAGCACTCTTGCCCTGTACAGGGGTGGATGGAGGCTGCACAGACACGGGATTTTCCTGCCTTCGCCCTAGAAAGTAATGAACAGTGGAAGACTCACAGGTCCTCAAGATTTTTCAGCAGAGGAGAATTCTTGCTGTAGGAACTTCGTTCAGACAGAAAAGAAATCATCGCATGTCTGCATCAGAGGGAAATAGCTGATGGAGTCAAGTTAGCTATTCTAAAATTCTGTGCTAATATTTCAGCAATTTTCATGGACTCCCAGGGTTCTGTGGGGCTGCAGGAGCCAGGCGGAGGGGAGGGGGAGCTTAGCGAGGGCTCAAGGCTTCCTGCTGCTCTCTGATTGGAATGGCTGTTTGGTTCTGTGTATTCAGGGGTCACAGGTGAGACCTGCACATCTGACTCTGTTGCTTATTGCCTGTGTGTCCTTGGACACCTTTAAACTCTCTGTTTCTCAGTTTTCTCTTGTAAAAAATAAGAGGATCGTGCTCCTTCAAACAGATAAACACAAATGGCTCCACAAGTCCCTGTTTAGGATTTGGCCTGGTTTGTCCTTCCCCCTCACAAGCACTTGTGGGAGCCGTGAGGGGAAGGGAATGCCCTCACCCCCCAGGTGCAGGGAGGCTGTAATGAGAAATCAGCTGCTGCATTGACTTCTGAAAACAAAACACTCCCTTATGCCGATGTGCAGAGAACAACCTCTAGCTGAGCTGAAGGCGGGATGTCGGACTCCCTGGGCAAAGACCTAGAAGCACAAGACACACAGGCTTAGAGAAGGGGGGCAGTCGGGGTTTCCTTGCAGACAGTGGATGGAGCAAAGGGGAAGTGAGTAGGGGAGACACTGTCCACACAGATGGCTGCTCAGGGATGGATGAGGGAGCGCATAGATACGGGCCCACCGGCCTCTTTAGTCTCTGTGTCCTGGGCTGATGATTAGACAGAGAAAGGAGATGGAAACCCTAGGCTCCGAGGCCGAGAAGCTGGGCTCAGATCCTAGTTACACTACTTAATGGCCGTGATGTTAGGGGCATCTTAAAACTTCCCTGTTTATAAACTGGGAAGGCCACGTGGGTCTTAGCTGATAGGATCAGTAACGTGTCTATCACAGGCTCAGCACATTTTAGTTGAAATCATTTCAAAGCCCAACAAACCAACCTGTTGTAGAGAAAGTCACTGTGGGAGGGACGAGTTCCTGCCTTCGGGACTGTCCTCTCTCGGGGGACGACAAAGGACAGATGTGCAAACCCGGCGCGCAGAGAAGGTCGTGCAGGTGTGTGGGGAAGGCGGGCAGAAGACATCCTGGAAGAGCTGGCATGGATGAGGGAACTTTCTTGGATGTGCAGAAGAGGCATGTGTGAGTGATTAAGGTGAGGCGGCAGAAAGGAGAGGCCCAAGTTAGTGGAGTCCAGTGCCTGGTACAGGCCTCACTGATCACCGTCTGTCCACCTGTCAGCCACGGCAGGAGGGTGGCTGGATCTAGAGGATGTGGCCAAGTTCTGCAGGGACTTTCTGGAGATGGAGAAGTGGTGGAGGGTTCTGGGGGAGCTGGTGGTTCCAGCTGACAAGGTGATGGAGTTGTGACTAAAAAAATAGAGAGGAAGATGGAAACCCACCATCAATCCACTTTCTCAGGCAGTGGAGACAGATAAACTCTCTTCCTCGATGTCAGAGATTACTTTTCCCCCCTTCACCTTTTCAGGTTCATTGAAGGTGACACCAGGTTACCGTTTTTCTTCCCGCCTGGCCCCCTTGACCCTGGACTTCCTGAGTTTTCCTACAGGGGCTTCCTCTAGCTCATTTTTGCATCCATGTTCAGGGATGTGGGGTGTTATGGTGAAGAACAGCTTGTGCTGGTTAGAATATGAAGATACCAAAGTGGGGTGGTCTCTCCAGGGCCCTGCTCAGCCCTTAACCCTGATGCACTCACCCCAAAATGCCACCCCGATGTCCACACAAATCACTAGTCTATCTTTCTTATCCCCTCCCTTGTACTTTCCTTCTTTTCATTTTCTCTGTAAGTACTGATAATTCAACTTCTACTGTAGCAAAGAGTTTACATTTTTAGTATTACCTTTATGTGTCATGCGAATGTGCGTTTTTATCTGCATTGTAGTGATGAGTAACCTAGGATTCAGAGCATTTAGTGAGGATTAGAGTCAGGCTGCAAGTAACACCAAACCTCAACTAATAGCCGTTATACAAAAAACATTTAAAATGAAGTTTGGGAGTAGGCAGCCCAGGGGTGGTATTGTTAGGGATCCAGGCTTCTCCATTCCTGCGTGTGGACCTTTTCCAAATGGGTCCATGATGGCAGCTAGAAATAGCGCCAGCCATTGTGCATATATTCCAGGCAGCAGAAGGGAGAAATAGGCCAAGAAAGGACAAAATCTCACACACCTGCCCCTTTGATCTCATTAGCTAGAACTTGGTCACCTGGCCACACTTAGCTTCAAGGGGACTAGACAATATTGTCTTTATTCCAAGAGGCCATGTATAAACTAAAAGCGGGAGTTTTATTATTTAGTGATGAAGTAGATAACAGATATTGTGGGGTGGGTGGCTATCAGCGTCATGCACATGTGATGCCCATGTGTCTTGCCCAGGGTCCTAGACCAGCAAGGGAAAGTACTTAAACCTTGGTCTTTGATTTAAGGTCCAGTGCTCTTTTCAGTACATGGGGGTAGCCCAAGGGGGACCCAGCAGGCACTGGCAGGACCCTAACCAAAAGGTGAGCTATACTTTCTGCTCTGAAGTATTGTCCGGTCTTTGAGATATCTAACTTATGAAATATACAATAAATGTTAAATAGTGTGTATCAAGAGGATATGTATGCATTTACATACTGTAACTGCAACCAGAGAACAAAAGAAAGGACCATTTCCCCATGGGCTGGGGCTGCCAACCCTGGTTCCAGGTCTGAGCTTTGGAGGCCTGCTTTGAGGACTGGCTTGTTCTGTATGTAGAGGGAACACGGGGGCTCTTTGATGGGGAGCTTGTCGGGGAGGTGGCCTTCTTATCTTTGGAGGACAGGGTGCTCCTGATAGAAGAATTGCCGCTCAACTGATGTCTGAGCTAAAATGTAAAATAAAATAAGCCTATCCTTCCGCACACGTATACTCTGAAAACTCTTTACTGCAATAACAATATCGATCCGCACCTCCCCGCTATAGTAATAGTAATGGCTAACGTTCACTGAGGGCTTATGTGTTCTGAGCCCTCAATGCTCACTTGTTCTTCTCACAGTCTTCAGGAGTAGGAATTATTTTGCTTTTATTTTATAGTCAAGTAACTGAAGCACAGAGTGTTTTAGTAACTTGCCCAAGTGAGAGCTAATGTTCAGATTTAGGCACTGATTCCGGCATCTTCGTTCTGCACGTGAGGGTCTACGACTTTTCCTGCAGCAGCCCTGTCTTTGGGAGCAGAAGTAAAGCTGAAGACTGAGAAATGTCCTTGCTGTAAGAGAGGGTGTTCCGGGGAACACAGGGTCACGTTTACAGGGCTGAGGGCAAAGCCCATGTCCCGAGAGCCTGATCGTGGGAGCTCCTTTGCTGCTGGGTTGTTTTTTATTATTATGGGTGAAATTATTGTGCCCAGGCCTTCTGGACATGATAAATCTTCCAGTTCTAAAAACAGAAATGAGAAGGGTGAAGCCCAGAGATTTGGGTAAGTCTTTGGGTTTCCTTGGCCGTAGTCCCCGCACCCGGGTGCTGTCTGCAGTTTCCAGTTTAGTTCTACGAACCTCTGTGGCACTGTGCAGCGTTCAGGCGCTTCCTCATCCTGTCTTCCCAGTTATGAAACTAAAACATAGACCGAGGCTCAGCTCAGGGTGGCAGCAACAACTCCCCCTTCACGGTTCCAGGTATCACTTCCTATCTCTTCGATCAGTAATGGTTGAGGCCTGCAGCTCCCAGTGAAGCCTACACACCCACCTTCATGAACCCCGTGCAGACAGTCTGCACCCATTCACCAAGCATTTGTTAAGCTCCTACTATGTTCCACACGTTGCATTGTGCCTGGAGACACAAAGGTGAATAAGATACTGGCCTTGGCTCCAACAGAGTAGAGATTCTTTTTTTGGGGGGGGGGCGGGGTAGGAGTTTATTAATTAATTAATTTATTTTTGCTGTGTTGGGTCTTCGTTTCTGTGCGAGGGCTTTCTCTAGTTGTGGCGAGCGGGGGCCACTCTTCATCGCGGTGCCCGGGCCTCTCACTATCGTGGCCTCTCTTGTTGCAGAGCACAGGCTCCAGACGCGCAGGCTCAGTAGTTGTGGCTCACGGGACTAGTTGCACCGCGGCACGTGGGATCCTCCCAGACCAGGGCTCGAACCCGTGTCCCCTGCATTAGCAGGCAGATTCTCAACCACTGTGCCAGCAGGGGAGCCCCAGAGTAGAGATTCTTAACCTGAGTCCCAGGAATGGTTTTGGGGGGATCGGTAGACACCCTAAAACTGTGTGCAACATTTTGTGTATCTGCTAAGGTGCTCACATTCTTCCCTAGGGAGGCATTTCATAGTCTTCATCAAATTCTGTAAGTTTATAATCCAGAAAAGAGTGTGCATCATTGACCAGGTAGTCAAGACAGACTTCTAAACAAATATTCAGAACATAGTATCATAGCTCTATGTAGAGACATGAGTGAACTGCCATAGAATTCGGCGGCAGAACAACTCACACTTTCACCTGGGGATGGAGGTGGATCGGGCTCCCTCAGCAGGTGCTGTCATCTGGGGCTCAGGGAATAAGTGGGCACTGGGTTCGTGGGGAGGCACGGGGAGGGCCCTACATGGTGTGAACTCGGGTCCAGTAGATCTGAACTGTCCTGTGCGAAGAGAATACACATCTGGATTTCGATGTTGGGTATACAGGCTGGGAGGGCTTGTGAAGTGGGGATGGAGGAAGAATGTTGATTTTTGAAAGTCAATGCCTTGGGTTTTCTGTTTGGGTAGGGAGGGTGGCGGCTGGGAGCAGGCAGAGGAGAGAGCCCCTGATATGTCCCTGATCTGAGTAGCAGGAATCTGACCTCTGCAGACAGGCGGCCTGAATCTCGGAGAAGGTCAACTTCCCATCTCAGCTTCCCATTCCTGCAAACCGGGCTTGATTTTTGATAAATAAATCATGCCATCTTCCCTTCACATCCTGCCCTAAAGAAAAACATTCACGTTACCACCACTTCACAACTGGCCACTGTGGGCCCCTGACAATCAATTACCCACCGGAGATGAAATTATTGTTTAATGGCTCCTGGAATGGGCTCCCACTCTGACATTCATCACAATCAATAATGCATCAGCAGGGACAAAAGAAATTACCTGCCTCCTGCTAAGTGAAAGAGTCCATTTCTATGCAGCACAGCCCCTTCACGCCTCCTGAGCAGCCCAGCATAGGTGGGTTTCCACATCACAGAGCTGCTCCCTTGGGGAGGTGAGCAAGTATGTTCTTGGGTGGGAGTATGTCCGTCGCTACCCACTCGGGCTGGGCAGAGTCGGTGAGGGCTTGTGGGTGGACCAGAGATGGGATGGCGAGCGAGTGGTGATGGCTCATCAGATTCACAGGGAACCAGTCGCCACTCTCCCTTCCCATCCTTTTCAGTGGACATTGCGTCTCCATGATTTTCTATAGAGGTGGACAGGAAATAATTTCCTTATAGATATTTTGTAGGCCACTGGGTTTGGCTTCTGGTGAACCCTGGCCCTGCCACTTCCTGCAGGATGACCGTAGATGAATTTTTCACCTCTTAGATCTGAGTTATTTTACCCATATAATGTACTTAATAACACTGACTGTACACACTTGTTGTGAGGATTAAATGGAAGATCATATATAATGTGCCCAACAGGCAATCCTTTCCCTTCCCACTCGTATTTGGGAAAATATTCTGTAGATGGTGTGATTCATCCTGGTGTTGCCAGTGGGTGAAGTTAATTTGTAAACAAGGACAGATTACGAGAGAAATCATATTTAGATTTCAAGTCCCCAAATCTTAGAGAACTTCCATGTTATTTCATCAGCAAATAGACTGGAGACACCAATTCTATCATTAGATCAGCTCAGAGTCATTTTAACCAAACCAGAGCCCAAGATACAAAGATTTCCCTCTTTCCTTCCCTCCCTCCCTCGTTGATCCACCCATTTACTTGTTCACCTATTTTTATTGGGTGCCAACTGTGGACCAGGTGTTATATTAGGCCCTGGGGATACACAGATACAGATTCACTGCGTTTCCCTCTGAACCCTCTCGCAAAGAACTTGCAGTAGAGTGTAGATAAAGAGTCCCAAGTAGTTAACCACAGAGTGTACAGTGGGTACCAAGTCTCCTTGGGTAGGCATAGAAGGCTTCCATGAGGAGGCGATGCCTGAGTTCACTCTCACCAGCAAGGCAGGCGTTTGCTGTTGCACAGGTAGGGGGGACCCGAGGGAGAGGGCGTGTGTCTTACTGCTACTTGGTCATGATTTCCCCCATCAGTTCCTTACTGTTTTTCCCAGTCTCAAGATTTCATGCTGTGCTCATGGGTAGATTAATCCAAGGGGAGCCAAGGGCTTTGTCTGACATCATTGAGAGGTTAGAGATAGAACCAGAACTGGGATTCCCTTGTCCTGATTCTCAGCCCAGGCTCTTTAACCTTTGCTGTGCCTATGAAGAGCCTTGTATGGAAGGAGCAAGTTCATTCAACACACATCAGCCTTCATCAAGGTCCACAGCCTGCTAAGCCATGGTGAGGAAGAAGGTGACATAAAGATGGAAATGATCTCAAAGTGAGACATGCAGATAACTAATAGCAGTGCCATTTAGCAGGTGCTGAGAAGGGGTAAAGCGAGGTACCAGGGATGCACAGAGGAAGAACAATGCACTTTGCTGGGGAGGAAATGGTGTCCTAGACAAGTTGGCATTTAAGGAGTTTGTAACCACCTAGAGGGGTGGGATAGGGAGGTGGGGAGGGAGACGCAGGAGGGAGGAGATATGGGGATGTATGTATATGTATAGCTGATTCACTTTGTTATAAGGCAGAAACTAACACACCATTGTAAAGCAATTATACTCCATAAAGATGTTATGGACTGCACATAGCTCAGCTCACTGTTGCCTTGAAGTAGCCAGGAATTCTAAGATCCCGTGATTCAGCGTTGCTCCGTTTGTTAGCCAGCTGCCCACCTTCTTGACATGTGGGCTTCCTGACTGATTAAAGCTGGAATCTGCTCCTTCAGCTGCACACTGAGTCCTTCTCTGTCTGTGTTTCCTTCTGAGCCCGAGTCCGGGTGCTTGGCAATAGTGAAGCAACAAGGCGTGCGTGAGACCAGCACTCTGTCTGTGGAGGAGTGTTTTATTTTGATTACAAAACGCAATTCCTTACAACAGCAGCCCATATTGGTCATTATGTGCTGAGAGCCATCAACTCTGTGCTCTGAAGGGGGCAGCTTTATTGGCAAGAACACTTGATTGCTCTGCTTTTATAACCTTGGCTTGCACCTTAGGCTCCATCCTACAGATTAGTGGAGAACCCAAGAATGAGACCTTGGCAAATCCAAAAACTTGGATGAATTTCCCCCCGCAGATTCCTATTCCCTGAGGAGATGGGCATTGGGATGACTTACCTAAGCGGCTGCAGACACCTGGGCTGGCGAGTGAGGACTGTGAACCCTGGGGCTTCCCAACGGAGAAGTCAGTGCCTGGAGAGGTGGCCGCATATGCCCAAGCAGAGACTCATGCTGTTCATCGCATTTGATGTTTCCCTGACTTCGTTTTTAATTTATTTTCCCATTGGCTAAACATCCTGAAATTCTACCACTGGGCAGCCATTGCTCTGGGTTCATGAGGCCTCACTCTTATTATTCACTTTCTTTTCTCCTCTTTCTCTGTCCCTCCTCCCTCCCTTGTTCTTTCTTTTTTTTTTTTTTTTTTTGCGGTACGCGGGCCTCTCACTGCTGTGGCCTTTCCCGTTGCGGAGCACAGGCTCCAGACGCGCAGGCTGAGCGGCCATGGCTCATGGGCCCAGCCGCTCCGCGGCATGTGGGATCTTCCCAGACCAGGGCACGAACCCGTGTCCCCTGCATTGGCAGACGGAATCTCAACCACTGCGCCACCAGGGAAGCCCTCTTGCTCTTTCTTAACACAAATGTAGAGGATTATTTTAGTCCTAGTCTTACAAAACTGAAATCACTTAAGGACATTTCTCTGCAACTTGTTTTTCTCTGAACTATATATCACAGAAATCCCCCCAGGTCAATCGATACAGATTGAACAAGACCACAATCTTTTTATTAGTTGAAGAAGATTTTATGGTGTGAGTGTTCTTGGGGTGTTAACCGTTTCCTGTATTGAGTGAGTTTCCACTTGTAGTCACTACGGACTCTGGTGCAGTGATCATCCTGTACGCATACTCTGACACTCTACTTTTGTTTCTAGGGGTAGGAGCTCTTACGTGTGATTTAGGGGGCAAAGTAGGTGTATGTTTTGAATTTTAATAGATCTTGCCAGGTCATTGTAGCCGTTCATGTTCTCGCCAGCCATGTTTGAGAGGGCCTTACCTCCAGGATTCTTACCAGGTGAAAATCTCTTTTAAAATGCAGATTCTTCTGGAAAAGTGTCTAACCAGCAGTAGAAAATAACAATGTCTACAATGTGTATAATTGATTTGCAGTTTACAGAGTGCGTTTATCACATGTATTATCTCATTCACCCCTACAGAAGTCCTTCTGGGTGGTTTCCGTATAGAAGCAGAAACTTAGACTCAGAAAGCAGAGCGCTTTGCCCAAGGCCAGGCTCAGAGAGACGTCAGATCCAGAACCGATCATCGATGACGCATTCCCTTACACCAGCCCCGTCTTTATATTTAAGTGTCAGTTATTTGGTCCCCAGATGCAGTGAACACAGTGCCTGTCAGTGCCCATGGCCGGGCCCTGCTACTAAGGACCTGGCTGGCATTGGGCAAGTTTGCTTCACTTCCTGTGACACCAATTCCTTGTCAGTAACATTGTAGCCAAAATTCCGCCTCTGTACCCTGGTACCAAATTGAATCTTGGAGACAGTTTTGGGTGAAGTAGAAAAGAATAACCTTATTGCCTTGCCAGGCAGAGGGGGCCACAGCTAATGCCCTCAAAACTGTGTGTCCTTCCCTGGAGTGGGTAGTGAGGAGTTTTACAGTAATTGTTCAAAGAGGGCGTGATCAGCTGGTGGACATTCTTCTGGCTGGTTGGTGGGGAGGTAAGCGGGAGTCGGCATCATAAACTTTCTGGTTCCGACTGGTCTGGGGTCTACGTGCTCGTGGGTGGCAGACAGTTAACTTCTCCCACCTGCTGTGAGTTTCAGTATGTGCAAAACAGCTCAAAGACATTGTGATGTGCATCCCCTGAGGGGGCGCCAGGACCTGCCTCAGGGCTGCACTGTGGTTTCTCCTCTGCTCCTCCCTTGTCTCTGCAGCCCCGCCATTCCCTGATTAGCCACTGTTAGAAACTGCCCTTTGGAACTTAGGGAAGATCAAGGAGGCTGAGTGAAGCCTATTTCCTACAAATAAGAAACAGCGGACACAGAAAGGCTTTTGTGCCCAGGAGCCCCACAGGGTCCTGCTGGGTTTCAACATGAGAGGCTGAGCTGGGTGCTCTCCAGTATCCTTCCAGCTCTAACAACAGTGGCTCAGAGGAGGGGGATGATGCTAACAGGGCTGTAGAGGCCTAAGGAAAAGGGAATTCTAACGGGGGTGGAGAACACAGTGGGGAAAAGGAGGAAGGGCTTCTTTAAAATCATAGAACACTGTACGAACCACACATTTTGTGTATTGAGGATTGAAGCCATACAGTTCGAATTATGTCCAGCATAACACCCGGCCTGCTGCCCCTGACACTGGTTGTCCGCCACTGGGATGATCGATGTGCAGTGTTGGCAGCAAGAGCGGGTAAGGCCAGGCAGGAACTGGGGAAACTGGGATTCTTCTTTCTGCACCTTGAGGCAAATACTCAAATGATCTTGGAGCATGTGTTCCTGAAGTATTGGGTTGGCTAAAAAGTTTGTATGGAAAAACCCAAACGAACTTTTTGGCCAATTCAATACTTATAAATTCTGGAGTTTAAAGACTTATTGTGTGCCAGGCAGACTGTTAGTAGCTTAATGTCCTTTGAGCTGTCTTCCCTGGAGGATGGTCGTATTCTGTATGAGGGTTTTTCTGGCAGATTCTTTAGGTCAGATAGGCTTGATGCGCTCAACTTATTACCACTGAGACGACTTTGGAAGCCTCATGTTGAGGTGGGTCTGCTGCACCCTTGGGTCTTTTTTTATACAATCCATTGTCAATCCGGTCTTACCTGTCCTATCGATTAATTTTTTTCTGATTATACAAATAATGCATAATCATTATAAAGGTATTAGTAAGCATTAACATGAGTGTAAATAGCCTTCTAGTCCTTAAAAAAGTTTTTAAAAACACAGTGAGGTCCGGCTGTGCGTGTGTGTGTGTGTGTGTGTGTGTGTGTGTCTATAATTTTGATCCACTCCATGTTAGGATATCAGCATTTTCTCTGCCCCTCACCTGGATGAGATGTCCACTCCAGCCTTGTCCAGCAGGGCAGGTGGAGAACTGGGAGAGAGTTTTTCACAGATGCACGTTACTCTTCAAAGCAATGGCTTCACCCACTGTAGAAATGAGTTCCCTTAGGAACTTAGTCTCTCAGTGATCAAATGAGCTGTTCCTCCCCCCTTGAGGGAAAGCTGGGAAGAGAGCTGAGAGAAGGCGGCGGGGTTTCCTCTCCCTGAGCTGGGGCTGCAGCCTGGATAGGAGACCCCAAGAATTCCCTCCCCCAACACGTGTTTCCCTTACCAGCTTCAAGACGGCAATACGAGAAAATAGAGACTGTTGGGTAGAGATGCCTTGACTTGGTGTATTTCCCTATGAAAGACGTCAGGATCTGGGATGACTGGGTTAAAGATACACGTTTTAGCATTTCTGCAGATTTGTTCAATTTACCTTTAAAACTAACTGTATGTGAAAATACTTTGAAACTGAAAAGTGACATCTAAATAACACTAGGATCATTATTGCTGTTAAATTGAATTTTGTTGTTTGGGGACCCGGTTTTCAGTCTGTATTGAAATATTCAGGCACATGTGAATGTAGATTAGTTTCATCTGTTTTTTCATCCATAAAGTGAGTATGATAATAATGCCTACTTTGTGTGGTTTTTTTTTTTCTTGAGGATTGGATGAAATAATGTGGACAAAAGTGCTTTGTAAACTGTAAAGTACTAATCAGATGTTAATAATAATAATATTTATTATTAAATTAGCCATCCTTCCTACCTTTCCAGTATCTGAAGCATTTTAAGCAAGTCTTCAATCCATTTCTACTGAGGAATATTGGATATGCCCTGGGGAGAGAAAGCTTGAGGCTGGTCACCTGGTCCACAGTGAGTCCTTGTATTGATGCTGGATGGACAGAGTGGACGTGATGATTCCCCAGCCTGACACGTCATGACTCCATGGCTGTGATGCTTGGGATAAGTGCCTACAGCTTCCTGAGCCAGATAAAACATATAACCCAGAATCTGTATGGCATGTGTGTACCTAAGGACCAAATAGCATAATGCTTGGCATATCCTCATGGCTTACTAATAATTACTCTTAGTTGAAGGTTACCCTTAGCTCCATGGTGAAAGGACAGTTATCACATATTTTGGCTGAGCAAGGAGAGCAGGTTCAGACTGGCCAGTCGGCGGACCTGAGGCTGCTAAAGAACGTTAAAAAACCTCTAAAAAGCCCTGATACTAAGTTCTTTTTTTTTTAAAACACTAATGGATATTATTACCTTTATCCATCATGATTCAATGGAGCAATTGCTGATTCTGGGAATTATATTAGGAGAATCTGAGCTTTTTAAAAGTTCAAAGTAGCAGGCAAAGCATCATCGGAAACTGCATAGTTTGGGGGAAAACTCAGTCAGGGAACAGGTGTTTGACTCTGGTTTTGTCTTAGCCTCACGTGGGGTGGAGCGGAGTCTCGCCTCTTGACTTGCATGAACCTGGCTCTGAACTTGGAATTCCCCTCACAGCACGCCCTCCTGGTTTGTTATCGTACTGGGTCTGACTCAGACTTGGGCGGGGTGGGGTTGGGCGGTGGCTGCTGCCCCAGGACTGCAGGGGGCTCCCAGGCGGAGGATTCTGTTAAGTTCAGGGGAGGGGAGTTTCGTCCAAGGTCAGGTTTCTCAGGGACAGAATGTGGAGCTCTGCGAATTGAAGCAGCGTTTCTGAGCATCGAGGGCCAGTGAAGCTGGGGTGTAGGGGTGGAGCAGGTCAAACCTGCAAAATGAGGAGAGAGAAAAGGAGGCAGATGGGAATCACGCGGCGCCCGTGTTTAGCTGTAATCTAACATGACTTGCCCCTCTGTCGGCAAAGGGGGCACGTGATGTTAACATTCATTATCATGTCATATTCGATTGACTGCCAGGATTTATTATACTTTCTGCTGTTACACCCGGAATACTGACGAAACCTATTCTCTCGCCCAAGGAAGGCCTCTGCTTTCTAATCTTCACGGAATAACAGGGAGGTTGAAGGCCATCAATACCAGAGTAATGAATGTCAGAGTGAGGCCAGACCAGCGGCACCTTAATTCCAGAAGCGGCAGGAAAAGGAGGGAAGAGGGGCTAGAGGGACGTGAGCCTGCCTCTGGAACATGAAGCACAGAGCTGGGCTGGCGGCTCACTGTCCAGGGCCAGCCGAGGGGTGGCTCCCCGTGGGTGTGTCGGTGTAGACAACTAGCGCGTGGCTTCGTACAGTCGTCCAGGAAGAGCTGCGGACCACAGTGCAGGGAGCAGAGAAGCCATTCCCACCATCAAGACCATCCAGCATTTTGCCTAGGTTACTTAATTACCCCCAGAACTGTTTACTGAGGATCCCCTAGGGACCAGGCACTGTACTAAGCTTCTAGGGATCCAGGAAGAGACAGATGACCTAACAGCTACTGGACAAGGTTGTAAGTTCGGTCATGGAGTGTCACTGGTTCACTCGAATATTTATTAAAGCTATTTGTTTAAGACACTGAGCTAGATGCTAGAAATATGAAGGTAAATAAAACAGGATCCGTGTGGTCTGGGACTTCGTGGAGAGTGCTAGGGGAGTCCAGGGCAGGGAGACCTAGCACCTGGGTCTGTGCTAGACCCTGTCTGGGGGGAGGAGAGGCACAGCGCTGGCCAGAGGGCAGCTGGTAGCCAGTAGCCAAGCAGATGCGGGGCAGCAAGGGTTCCTGGAGAGGGACCGTTGTGTGAAAAGGCTCAGAGCCAGGAAGGGAGCATCTGGTTGAGGAACTTCCGCAAGCACGGGGTGCGCTGGAGCGCAGGGTGCTGTGAGGGGAGGTGGCAGGGAAGCCACCAGCCCTACCCCGCTAAGTGCCATCAGAGGAGGCTTATGTCCTCGGGGGGGTCACTCTTCCAGGCTGCATTTGCCTCCCAGCAGTGCATTTCCCCGTTTAGGGCTCCTTTTCCCATTTCTCCTTCACCTCCTCTCCATCTCGTCATCTGTCTACCTCACTTCTCCCTTCTCCACCCTATTCCCTCCCCACCTTATCCTAACTAACATCTCCAGCAGCATTTTTGTCTCAGTTAGGTATTAGGTGACAATGGCTGATGAGCCCAAGGGACTTACTTTTCAATGGAGATTCCTAAACTTTGGACAACTTCTCCTTCAGACCCCTGAGGCCTGGGTGGGATGTGTATGGGGGGCTGGGCAGAGGCAGTCAGTTTTCCCTGCACCTCTCAAATGATGCTACCTGTTCCTAAAACTCATCGGCTTAGGGGAGGGGAGGATGGAGAAAGTGATTTCGGGGTGCCCTGAGTTCAGGTAAAGGTGTGATTTCTTTAGTCAGACTGTTAAAGGCCAGGGCTATGTCCAGGCCTGAATCCTGAAGGATGGAACTCAAGCATGGGTTCTGTTTTTTTTATTTGGATAGAGAAGATTCCAGAGAGGTTTTGTTTCTCACATTTATCTTAGCCCTGATGTACATCACGAGGAGTCTAAAATATCCTTGATTGGTGGGGGGGGCGGGCAGAGACTCAATGTTTTAAATTCTGAAGGAAGAGCTCTCGTGTGGAAAGCTGGGGTTTTATTTATGTTAGAATGATTCTGATTTGCTGGAGCCCTCGGGTGGGTCAACTGAGGTAACGTTATCTTACCAGTTTTCTGTAAACCAAAGGATACATTTGCATCTTTGTTTGCACAGATTAAAATAATCATTTACATACACATTTGCATAATGTAAGAACTCTGTGTACATAAGATTAAATCAATTAGTAGGTCTGATAGGTACTTTGTATCTAAAAGCACCGACAGCATGATCTGGCGGAAAAAGCTCGGGTTCTGAAGCCTCTGAGGCAGAATCAGGTCCAAATCCTTCATCTACCACTTACTGGCCATGTGGCTTCTCTTTGAGTCTCAGTTTCTTCGTGTATAAACATAGGTAAAATGATCTCAACCTCACCTACCTATTGTTTAAGGCCTGGATAATTGAGTAATGGGTACAGCAAGTCCCCAGCGCAATGCCTGGTACAAGGAGGGTGTGGGATGTAAGTCTGTTCTTTTGACAGCTCAGGATTGTGGCCCAAACTGAGAAGCTCCTGAGGAGCAGTCTGGCAGGTGCCTCTCTCTGTTTTCTCTAAAGAAAGAGGGGGTGAGCCACTGGACGGTTGTGAGATGAAAACAAGGATGAGCTGAGCTGGGCGCACGGCCGACTGTCCCAGTGTTTAGGGACCATCGTGTTTCCCGGGTCTCACTGCTCTTCTTAGCCAGCGTGATTCCACGCTCAGAGATGAGTCTGCACGTGTTCGGAATGCCATTCCTCAGCCCCCTGTCCCTCCTTTATGCTCACCCGGAGAAGTCCAGCCCTCTGCTTACTCGTGTGTGGACCGTGATGGGAGCAGGGGCAGGTGGCTGGAGGAGAAGACCCCTTACCACGTCGTGTTAGCTGGAGTCAGTCGCTGAGAAGTAGATGCCAAGCTGGAGCTTGAGGTGGGTGGGCAGGGCTGACCCCTCTGAAGGATGCAGCTGGGGAGGGAGGGGTCGGCAAGGAAGACTTGCAGAATGTGAGAGGGTCTGCCACCTGTGACAGAGTAAGGAGAGCCCGAGATCGTGCTGCAATTCTGAGAAAGTCTCGGCCAGCGCAGTGACGAGCCGTGGGGCAAAGGCAGCCGGTGGAGCCATCCTATGCGGGGAGCCCCTCCCTCAGCCACGGGCTGGGCACTGCCAGGAAGAGCATGGCTTTGGCTCAGATGTCCTGTCCCATCCTGAAGGCGCTGCCCTGGGGAGCCTGTCGGGTAGCTGCCCTCCTCCAGCCACTGCAGGTTCTCTCTTGAAACGGAGTCTGAGTGACACACCTCCCTGGCTGCTGCACAGACCGCTGCGGATGTTCCTTTAAATGAAGGCCAAAAACATCAAATGGGTCTTTAGCGCCACCGGCCAGCACTACCACATGGCCTTTGTCAATTCACTCCCCCCGACGGAGCACTTCACATCTTCATTGCTCGCCTCAAAGTTCTGAAGGTCTCCTGCTCTCAGAAAAAGTCTGTCCTTTATTTCCCTCAGGGACCGTCAGGGATAACCCAGCACTGAGAGCCTATCACAATTTCTGCGCCTGTACCCACACGCTCTGCCTTCTCGCCCATTAGAGGCTGTGCCCTCCAGTCTACAGCCCACCCCTCCACCTGTGTGCCACGTCCCGTCCACTTGGATGCTCAGGACCCTCAGCCCTCACCTCTTACCCCTCAGCAGAGAGCTGTCCATGTAGCATCTCACCCCCGCACTCCTCTGAGTGACACTCCTGGAGTTGCTTGTCTGTGTCCTTCATTTCCATTTTTCGCTTCCAAATTTTTCGGGATCTCAATCCAATGAAGATTCTGTTCTCTCCACACACCAGTGAGGTGGTTCTGTCCAGGGTGTCTCACTTTCCATCTGTCTCACTTCTCACCCACATCTTCCGGTTTTCCCTCTCCGCCTTCCTGGAAAGCCGTCTTCACCTGGTTTCAGAGATGCTGTGCTCTTGCTTTCCTCGTCCTCACGGTCACCCCTTAGTGTCCATTCCTCGCTTCTCCTAACCTCTACTGTCTCTTAAACCGGAAAGCTGCAGGACTCAGTTTTCACACCTCTGTCCGGTCTAAACGTACTCCCTAAGCCATCTCGTCTCCTTCATGGCTTTGAACAACAGCTGTTCATGGGCATCTTCCATCTCTGGCCCTGTCCTCCTTGCTTACCTCCATACTGGTGTGTCCAACCATCTCCACTTGGATATCAAATAAATATTTGAGAGTCAACAAGTACAAAACAGAATTCTTGGTTCCTGCCCCTCCTCCAGACCTCCTCCTCTCCTCTTTATCCAGGAATTCAGACCAAAATTCTTGCTGTCATCCTCGAGCCCTCTCTCACACCCCACATCGAAGCTATCAACAAACTATCCATGCTGGACCTTTGAAACACATCCTGGATGCGGTTACTTTTCAGTTCCTCCAGCTCCAGCCTCTCCTCCCAGCCCTTAGCGCCTCTCACTGCACAGCTAGGATGACCACCAACTAACCGCCTGCTGCCACTCACTGCCCTGGGCTCTGGTCTCCACAAAGCTAGCGGTCAGACCATTCCCCAGCTAACAAGCTTCCCAGGGCTTCTGTCCCACTAAGCCCTCAAGCTTCAAACTGCCCTTAAACCTAGTGGCTTAAAGCAGTGTTATGGACTGAACGTGTCTCCCAAAATTCACATGTTGAAACCCTGCCCCCCAGTGTAATGCATTAGGAGGCAGGGCCTTTGGGAGGTAATTAGGATTAGATGATGTCATGAGGGTGGAGCCTCATGATGGGATTAGTGCCCTTATAAGAGTCACCAGAGGGCTTCACTGGTGGCACAGTGGTTAAGAATCCGCCTGCCAGTGAAGGGGACACAGGATCGATCCCTGGTCCGGGAAGATCCCACATGCTGCGGAGCAACTAAGCCCATGTGCCACAACTACTGAGCCTGCGCTCTAGAGCCCGCGAGCCACAACTACTGAAGCCCGTGCGCCTAGAGCCCGTGCTCCACAACAAGAGAAGCCACCGCAGTGAGAAGCTCACACACTGCAGTCAAGAGTAGCCCCCGCTGGCTGCAACTAGAGAAAGCCTGTGCGCAGCAATGAAGACTCAATGCAGCCAAAAATAAATAAATAAAATAAATAAATTAAAAAAAAAAGAGAGAGTCACCAGAGAGCTTGCTTCCTCTCTCTGCCCTCCACCGTGGGAAGGTCCCAGGGGAAGTCGTCAGCCTGCACTCCAGAAGAGGCTCTCACCAGAGCCAGAGCATGCTGGCACTCTGATCTTGGACTTCCAGCCTCCAGAACCATGAGAAATACATTTCTGTTGTTTATAAACCACCCAGTTGAGCGGATAAGACAAGCAGCAACTACTCTTATTGTGTCTCATGATTCTGTGGGTCAGGAATCCAGGCAGGCCTGAGTCAGGTCATGCTTCCCTTCTACATGGCATCAACTGGGGCCACTCAGTAGGATTCAGCTTGTGGCTGGGCTGGTGGAGAGAGTCCAAGAGGACTTTTCTCTCATGCCCGGCACTTTGGCAGGAGGGTTGAAAGGCTGAGCTCCACTGGACCCAGTTGGGCCCCGCTTCCTCACCATGTAGCCCAGGGCTTCCACAGTATCTCTCCAGCAGCACCTCTACATGGTAGCTAAGGGCTCCCAGAGACCAGAATAGGAGATGGAAATTCTCCTACGCCCAGATCCAGAGCGGGCCCAGCATCACTTGTCTATGGGGCAAAGCCGTTACTGGCCAGCCCAGATCCACGGGGAGGAGAAGCACACCTCTCCTCTCAATGGGAGTGGGAGCAAAGCATTTATGGCCACTTTGAAACCAGCACACTAGAAGTACAATTATACAGAGCACAATGCCCTACATGATCTGTCTCTGGCTACCATTCCCACTTCATTTTCTCTGCTCATTTTATCACAGTCATTCCAGCGTCCTTGCTGTTCCTGGAATATTTTTCTGATTCAACATTTGCACTTACTGGGATCCCCCAAACATTCACGCCCATCTCTCGTTCTCCATTCAGGCATCTGCTCAAAGGCTACAACTCAGAGCGACGTTCTCTCGGCTGGCCCAGCCTCTCTCTTCCTGTGACCCACACAGTTACCCTTCATCCCCTGGACCTCTGTTCCTTGTGGTTTGCTTACTCTTTGTTTTTCCCCCGGAATGGGATATTTCCTGTTTGGCTACCACTGAAGCTCCAGCCCCTAGAAGAGTGAAGTACACTTAGAAGGCCCTCAGAAAACGTTTGTTAAATGTTGGAGAAACCAAGTAACTCCTGTGTCTTCAAGAAGCTTAGCAGTGATGTGGGGAGACCAGGTAGCAACACAGTTGTCCTCCCAAGCGCCTCGTTAGAAATCACTGGACTTGACTTGCATTTATTTCCTATAATTGTGTGTGGGAATCGAAGGAAAGGAAAGTCCCAAATGTAGTGATAGAAGAGAGATTCCCGACCTTCCTTGCAATCACTGAAGCTGGCAGCCTCTGGTGTTTTCTGTTTGGTTCCGGTACATCAGTGTAATCGAAGCCTGTGTGTGATGGGCGGGTGGTCCTGCGTTTGCAGATGCTCTTGTCTTGCAGTGGTGGTGTGTGGGCGGGGGTGGAATGTTCCCTCAGAGTGAACGCTTCTTCCTGAGACTTCTAGGATGAAAATGAGTGTAGGGCACCGTGGCTTTGCCAGTCGGTTGTTTTCTTCGTCCTTAAATTCCCAGCACAGAGCCGAGTGCCAGTCACATAACAGGCACTCAGTAAATATTAGTAAAAGAATGAATTCTATCGGGGATTACGTAAGTGGGTCCTGTTGGATTCGAATGTGACTTGGTGCTACTGACCAGAACCCTGGCCAACTCTGCGTAGCACTTACAGGGCCGAGGCTGGCGGCAAAAGTGTAACGGGGTGCTGTGGACAAGTCTCCTGGCCTGGCCTACCTGTGCCTCTGTAAGACTCAAGACCGCCGTGGCAGAAAGCGACAGAGACCCACCATGAGCTACCTCAGCAAAGTGGCCTCCACGATGGAGGAACCCTGGGGTATCTTGTGGAATCCATGGAGTCTGAGTACCAAGGCAGGGCTGGGAAGGCCAAGGTGGCAGCTGGGTCTCAGGAGGGAACGGAGCTGGTGCTTGAAATGCTGGCAGGACACTCCTTATCCTGCGCTCAGTTTTTCCTGCTGTGTGTTGGCAACTTTCTTTCACGCTGGGTACCAGGTTTCCACTTACGGCAAAAAAAACATGCCCACCTACAACATTCCAGGTGTATGGTTTTGGTGAAAAGAGGGAAGGTCATAGGAGTCGATCATAGACTGAACCTCAGTAAATGAGTAGAAGGGACCTGTTGGTCCAGCTGTTGCAGGTGTTGTACCCTGAGAAAATCAACTGTGGTCAGAAGGTGGAGTCAGGTAAGAACACAGTAGGTCACGTGACCTGTAAGACTTGGGGGGATAAGAAGATGGCTCTCAAAGAAGGGCCGAACCCTGCTGAGCGGACAGTCATGTCGCCGCCACATCCATCTCTGGGCGATGCTGATCCACGTATCACCGCTCTGAGGGACGGATGTAGCTGTGTTTTTTTCCACGTGGTCACATCTTCCATCTACAGGTGATTGTGCCTTGGCCCCGAGGGCAACCCGTCCATATGCTCCATAAGTTATGCACTAGCCTAAATGGAGACACTGGGCCTGAGTAGATTATTTTCTAGGAAATGTGGAGTTGGGAAACGTGGAGATTGAAGGAGTTAGCACAGGAGCAGAAGCCGAAAGGCTGTATTGGGAGATGACGCAGCATAGATTTGGACCCAACAGCCAAAGCCACACGGTGCTCCGAGTTATCAGGGGGAAAAGCCAGTTGTGAGCAAAGGAAGATGCTCAGAGGCATAAGTCTGGAGCTGAGGCACAGGCAGAAACTGATGGCCGTGACAGAGGTGGAGGTGGGGTGGGGAGAGATGTGACCCCCCCCAGAGAAGGACTAATAGCTGATTCTTAGTGATTGCTGGACTCCTGTTACCATTCTAGTTTCAGTCTCAGGCTACCTGTAAGGTTGGCGTAAACTCTTTTATATAAGGGAGCTCGAGAAGGTCTCTGTTCCTTGACCGAGAGAGTTTGAAGGAAAACTTTGTCCTTATGGTTTCCTGTCCCCCTGTCCTCGGTTGTGTGCTCTGCCCCCCTGCTCAGGCCAGTTCTGGAGGACAGATTGGTAAATTAAAGGACTGAGTGTTCATGGTGAAAGTAAGGAAGTGGAAGAGGATTCTCCCAGGTAAAAGATGAGGAAACTGGGGTCATATAGTTAGACATCTGGCTGGAGGTTAGACAGTGGGTGACAGATTCCAAACCAGGTCCAACACCTTTCATTCCATCACAGTGACCTCACCTTCCTTTACTTCCACCAAAGCTGACAGGGTCCCAGGACTATCCAGTAGAATAACGTTTACAAGAAAAACTCTACAGAGAAAGTGAATTTTACTTTGGCACCGCTAAACAGCATCCTGCGTTACGTTTAAGTTCACCTGTTATGTCTCTCTCTCTCTCCCTGTCTTTCTCTCTCTCTCTCTCACACACACACACACAGCCGAAGAAGAGAAAAAAGCACACAGTTCTACATTAAATCATTGCTGTCCTCTGAAAAAATGTTTTTATGAAGATAAATACTTTTCCACTGTGATTGATTGACTAACTGTAATTAATACTACTGGAAATGTGATTTTTTTTAAATTACCTTAACTAAATTTTAACATTTAATTTAACTTGAGCAATCATTGCTTCATTAATACCTGTAGTGGTTTGAATGGTGGTCCCCCCCAAAGGATATGTCCACATTCTAACCCTTAGAACATGTGAGTGTGAACTTACTGGGAAAAAGGTGTTTTGCCATTAATGTAATTAATTTGAGGATTTTGAGATGAGATAGCTGGGAGGAACCTAAATCCGAAGGCAAGTTTCTTTATGGGAGACAGAAAAGGACACACAGACACAGAGAGGAGGAGGTCATGTGAACACAGAGGCAGAACTTGCAGTGATGTGACCACAAGCCAAGGAACACCTGGCACCTCCTGGAAGAGGCTGGGAAGGGTTCTCCCTGAGAGCCCTCCTGGGGAGCTTGGTCCTGTTGCATCTGAATTTTGGACTTCTGAGCTTCAGAGCTGTGAGAGAATAAATTTCTGTTTTTTAAGCCATTTTGTGCTAATTTGTTACTGCAGCCACAGCGTACTAAAACCATATGCTTCCTTTTTCTTTTAAGAAAATTTTTACTTTCTTTTGCTTCTGTTTCCTCAAGCTAATTCATAACACTTGCTTTGTGATCTGGTCATGGTTTTATGAGCATTTATTGAGTATTTACTACATTCAGGCACAACAATAAGAGTTTTAGAGGAATATCCTCCTTCTTTTTTTTTTTTTTTTGCCCGAGCCACGCAGCATCTTAGTTCCCTGACCAGGGGTCGAACCTGTGCCCCCTGCAGTGGAAGCACAGAGTCCTAACCACTGAATCATCAGGGAATTCCTCAGAATATCCTCTTTTCACTTTACTATAAACATATGAGCTTATAACATTATTCTCCTTTTATGTGCAGGAAACCTTAGTTGGAGAAGTTAAATTATTTATTAATGAAAAAAACTGGAAAATGAAAAGATCAGATTTGAACCCAGGCCATCAGAGTCAAGAGCCCACAGGTTGTACCCTGTAGGGTTCAGTTTTGAATCTAAAGTCCTGCTCTAGCTGCTTTAAGGCTTTAAAGACTAGACATTTCAGAAAATCAAAGTCTGCCTCTTTGGCTGGTCAGCTGCCTGGACAAATCTATATGGTGTTATCTCGTACCTGTCCATTGCATCCAGGTGCCTCCCTTGCTAAAAAAGAGCTACCTTCCTCCATGCACCTTTTCTCTGCCACTCAGCTCATTTTCAGCTCACGTCTTTATCTCGTGCCTTCCCTCCAGTCTGAAGTGACATGAGAGGTAAACAGTTCCAATGTGACACGCCCTGACGTCTCTTTCCAGTGAAATTAAGGTTATCCTATAGGAACCAGTTTTCTAATCTGTCTACAATGTCCCTCCTCTCAACAGACATTCAATTGTTATTACTTTTTTGCATATGATCCTAGAAATCATCCTTTAAACTCTTCAGTGAAAGACCACTGGCGATTGTATCAGAGGGTCAGGGCTAAGCTTGTTCTTTCTCTCTGAAACATGTAAACATTAAATCTACTGAACATTTAAAATGGAAATCCATAAAAGAGGGGATATATGTATACGTATAGCTGATTCACTTTGCCGCACAGTATAAACTAACACAATACTGTAAAGCAACTATACTCCAATAAAAAATTTTTTTAAATGGAATTTGAGTAAAGGGAAACATTTTTCGAGCACACTTACACAGTAGTTTTCATCCTTCAAACTTGGCTGGTTAGGAGGAATCCTTAACTGATTGTTTTCTTGGCATAAGCCAATATTTCTCTGAGTTGATAGGAAACTGAACAGAGCAATGAAATGTTACCAGCCCTTGCCCTTCCCCGGAACTCTACAAGGTTTGATCATATGCATGTGCTCTCTAGGGGGCCCCTGACTGTCCTTGTCACCAACAGTCCCATTTCTGCCAACGCCCTCACAATGATATGAAGGATATTTCAAGACAACCTAACAATCTCCTGAAACACTGAGGAAGCAGGAGAGAAAAGTATGCATCATGGGTACCATTAGCTTTAAATTAAAACACTACTCCCTCTCCCATCACACACACACACACACAGACACACACAGACACACACACACGTGTACGCATACACATACACACACACCCAGCCACCAGAATATTTTAAAAAAGTACATGCCAGTCAGGATTATTTATGTAAACGCTTTAAAGAATGGGCCTAAAGATATTTTTCTCCTTAGCAGCCTTTTGAGCAGTTTCTATCTTTTTCATCTGTTTTCATCTAAGCTGTACTTCAATGCCTTTTAACTTTATAGTTTTATGTGTCACCACTGATGCTAGTCGCCAGATAAATACAGCAGGGAGCTGGCGTAGATCTTCTTTATGGGGGATATATATACAAAGTGGCTTTCACATTTGTACACGTGCTCCATATTTTTGGAACCTGAAGCTGTCAGGAGAAATAATAAACCAACTTTGTAAAGTAATATATTCCCAATAGTTTAAGGCGTTGAAGAAATCTTAACAACCCTCTTCATTATGATGTATTGACAGCATTCATTCAGCAGCAAACATTTATTTTGTGGCTCCCAAGTTCTAGGCACTCTGCTAGGCATTGTGGATGCCTCCATGACTAAAATATGGGCCGTGCTTGAGACTTTTAAAGTCTTGAAAGGCAGGCCTGGGTATACGTGAACTGAAACAAAACAATGCGGTAATTTAGAGTGTCTTGGGAGCGCAGGGGAGAGAGCAAGTGACATTTTCCAGGAGGTCAGCAGAAGCTTCAGAGCACGACCAAATTCAGTGGCTTCCTGGGACCAAAGAGTTAATGGAGGCATATTCAGTGCAGAAAATAGCATTTACTCTACTTGAAAAAATAGGACAGTAAGTGGGTGACAAATTGCTGCTGTGTTTATTTTTTCCTTAAGAAATGGAAATATTACAGCCACCGTGAACCCTTTTTCCTGCTCGCCGAGGTCTGCCCTTAGCTGATGTGGGAGAAGAAAATAATGAGAAGTAGAGAGGATAACTGCCTTCAAATATTTAAGGTGCTGTCTGGTGGAGAAAGAATAACACTTGCTCAGAGTTACTCCAGAGGGTCATGGCTGGGGCCCCAAGACAACAGTTAGTAGGAGGGAGATTTTAGCTTCCTGTGAAAAAGAGCTGCCTCGTGGAACTTGGTTGCCTAGTGGGGCAGTGAGTTCCCCATCACCAGTAGGATGCAAGCAGAGGTAGAGGATCATGTCTGGAGGAATAAGGAGTCTCAGCTTTCTTCTACTCCAGCGGGTTCTTCACTGGGTACATTCATTTGTGTTGAATTAGGGAGCAGAAGGAGGTTTGGGGGAAACAGTGGGGTTTAGGACAAGATCTCTAAGCAGAATAATTCTGCCTGTGATCCAGTCAAACTTCTTCACATCTCTGGAGGGAAAGAGGCCTGGATATTATCATTCCAATTCCATAGAGGAGGAAGCATCCAAAACTCAGCGAGGATAGCATCTACCTTCCATTAAGGGAGGTGTGGGAGGCTTATTTCATTATGAGATGGTGGGGCTTACAGATGCTCAGAAGAAAGGAAAGCGGACGGGCAACGTGGTGTTTATTTATAAAGACAGATTTTACATACAGTGCCTGCAGAGGATTTAGTGCCGCGCTGCGAGTGAATAAATCCCTCCAGTGTCAGAGACATAAGACGTTGTCAAGCTGCCTCTGAGACAATGTGATCATAAAGTCTTAGAACCGAAATACCTGCAGTCACCTTGGTAAGAAAATAATCCTCTCTCAAGTGATGCTTTGAAATTTAATGGAGTCACTCCCTATCCAGTAAGTGAACTGCAGAGGTGTGCCGTGGCCGACACGTGCCCTGGGAACGGGGCTGCTGAGCAGAGCAAGGATGCTGCTTTCCCTCGCACTCCGAGGCCGCCCCAGGCTGACCCCAATCTGCTTTTATAGTCCCGTTTCCCATAACTGTCCTCCCCGAAGCATATGCCTCATCTAAGTGGTCTCCTCCACCTGCCCAGCAAGGCCATGGTGAAGAGTTCCAGCCAGCGGAACAGCCAGGGCTGGGCAGGGAGCACCCCATCTCTTGAACGTGGGTTTGGATGAACAGGAGGGATACAATGAGGGCCAGGCTGCGTTTATTTTGATAGCCAGAGTTGGAGCCAATGGTCATAAATGCATCTGGCCAGGTGACCAGGGGGTAGGAGCCTTGTAGGAATGTCCCATCCCCACAGCCCGCTCCTGGCCATGTCACAGTTGAGTCCATGTGGGTATGGAGAATGGGACAGGGGGACCGTGGTGCAGTCTGAGGTCAGGAAAGGAGTCTCGGAGGCAAGAGATGGGGTATCAGCCAGCCTGGGGTCCACAGCAGTCATGCAACTTACCCCAGAGAGAGGAGTTTCCCTGAAAGAGCCTTGCAACCAAATGCCATTTCAACGTGGGATCGACCTAGAGAGAACTCAGTCTCATTAAGACAGCATTCTGTGCGGAAGTGAAGGGCGCATCTGTTCCTGCCGCGGCTGTGGGCCTGGATCTTGACGCCAATCATCAGGAAGGATCTGACCTCACGGACCTGGCAGTTCTATATAACAATAGCCAGAGAGATTCTTTAACGAGGAGCCTTGTGAAGGTGACAAAAGGATTTAAGTGTGACAGAACTCACAACATGTAATGAGAACTACCTACAGTTCATTTTACACTGCAGTAGAGAGCAAGGGAAGAGCAGAGCTTCAGCTTCTGTTCACTAAGGGATTGATGATAATCCTTACGGTGGTTTAACTCATTTGGTTTTGATATAATCTGGATCCCTCTTGACTATTTCCCATATTGACCTTAACTCACAATATCTATGCTAGTGTAAATATTCCTCGCTAAAGGAGTTTGCCAATGCGCTTGTTCCAAAGGGCAGTTTTTAAGGCCTGAGTCATTATTAGCTGAGTTCTGTGGAAAGCTAAACTTCCCCCAGTATGTTCCTCAAATTGTGCTGACATGTCTCTGAGGTCCTCTAACCTGAGCACCCTTTGGCCGCTACCTGAGATGGATGAGGCTGGGTCGATAGACAAGAACCAGACCAGAAAGAGCCCCTGCCAGACCATGTTGAAGACCTAGCCTTGAGCTTTATACTGTGGGCCGTGGGAGTCATGGAAGGCTATTAAGCAGGGCAGTAGATGACTCTGGAAGCAGAACATTGAGAGTGGATGCAGAGAAATGAAATCCTGGTAACCTATGGGCGTGTTATCTGATTGATTTCTCTTGAGTCTGGACCCATTTTGTAGATGCTCCAATAGGCAGAGCAGGATGCTGGTAGTGAAATGCCGATTGCTCCCACAGTACATGGACATAAGGAAAAGATTTTCAAGTACTTGAATTTGGAAGTTCAGAGTAGAAATGAATGAGAAAAAGATTTTGAGGATAGAGGGGTACTTGGTGATGGGAATGGAATTAACTTTATCTTTGGAAGGTTGGATTAGAAGGAACCATTACACAGAGAATCAAATTGTTCTCCATTTGCCTGGGAACTTATGTTTTTGACTTGAATCCCGTGCAATTCTTTGGCCTTCTGAAGCTTGTGAGACTTCACATTTCTAGGAAGAGTCTGTCTGTGGCTGGCCCAGCGGTGGAGCCGTGGAGGAAATGACTTGAATACCAAACTTGTTCTCCTGTTGTGTGAAGGCCCGATGACCGTAGGAGAGATAAACATGGTGGTTGGTAGAATGACACTGGAGAGCCCTTCAAGGCCATTAGTCCTTCCTGTCTGTCAGCCTAGGGTGAGGAAGATAGGATGGGTGACTGAAGTTACAAAGTGAAGACAGAAACACATTTCTGTCAAAACTGGAAATCAAACGGAGGCCCTCAGACAAAGGTGATTGGGTGGGGTAGCTAGGAAGGTGGACTCTTCCTTGGATGAACAAGCAGAGTCCCTTAGAAGAAAGAGAGACATTTCATGAGTGTGCCAATGACTATGACTGACATTGTTACCTCATAGAGGTGGTGTCAGTGATAAACCAAAGCAACCAGGGTCAGGTAGAGTTTGGCAATGATCAGTGGAGAGTTACAGACTTCTCAGTCCTCTTCTGGCACGAACAGGTCCTTCACAGGTATTTGGAAACTTTGGTATCTTCTTGGTAAATGATCACTAGATTTCTGGCACTGAAATCCAAAGGATGAATTGGATCTAATGAGGCGAAGAGTGGGGAGGTGATAATGAATTAATTCTCAAATATCCCTGCAAAGAAAATGCCGTGTCCAAAAGCCTGAGAGCAAGAAATGTGGTATGGCTTTCAGCATGTCGAGCTTATGACGTGGTCAAGGAATCACAAGAAATAGGTCCATGAAAATCCTTGTAGGTCCTGTTAAAGAATTTAGGCAACGAAGGTCTTTAATAAATTTTAAAGTGGAGAATAAGGTGACAGACTTGGAGTCCAGGCAGCCGAGGTGATGGGATGTTTGAGATGGGGGGACCTGTGAAGAGATCCTGGGGTGAAGCCTTTAGAGGTGATGAATATCTGAACTCAAGCCTCGGCTGCAGGCATGGAGGAGATGAGAAGGATCCAGAAAATAGAAAATACGATTGGTCTGACTTGGGGATTGTATTAGTCAGGGTTCTCCAGAGAAACAGAACCAATAGGATACATATGGAGATAATGAGAAGATTTATGATGGACATGAGGTCACATGATTATGGAGGCCACGAAGTTCTGTGATCTGCTGTCTGCAGGCTGGAGCCCCAGTAAAGCCAGTGGGGTAATTCAGCCTGAGTTTGAAGGCCTGATAATCTAGGGCCAATGGTGTGAGTCCTGGTCTGCGTCTGAAAGCCCTGTTACCCAGTGTCTGAGGGCAGGAGGAGATGGATGTCTCAGCTCAAGTGAATTAGCTCTTCCTCTGCATTTTCTGTTCTATTCAGGCCATCAGTGGGTTGGATGATGCAGCCCACATGAGTGAGGATGATCTTCTTTACTCGGTCTACTGATTCAAATGCTTATCTCTTCCAAAGACACCCTCACAGAAATAGTGTGTACCAGCTTTCTGGGCATCTTTTACTCCAATCAAGTTGACACATAAAATTTACCATCACCGTGATGAATTAATATGAAAAGTTAGAGGGAGGAGACAAAGGTGATGGCCAGTTTTCTAATTTGGATGGTGGGCCCCTCAAATAGTAGATGACAATCAATGACAATCAAATTAGGCAGAGGAGAAGGTTTTGGGGAAAGAGGGTCACCGATTTTTAGATATGCTGAGTATGACGTATTGCGAGACAAGCTAGAAAAAATATCCATCTGCAGCTCTGGTAAGAAGTCCAGACTGGAAACTTGGGTTTAGGAGACATTAACTTATGGGTGGTGATTAAGATAATGAAAGAGGATGTGCTGGCTTGGGGAAAGCCTTAAGCGCGTATGGGACAGAACACATTGGGCCTCTGGTAATCAGGTGATCTGGGCCTTGGAGATGCATTCCCTCCCTGTTTTGACAGCATAGCAAGACACCAGTGAGACAGGCCTGAGATAGCTCGATGGACAGGCTGAACTCCAGAGCCTTTTCCTCTTTCCAGTAACATCATTTCTTTGAAAAGGAAGTTTCCACTTACACTGTTGACTGAATGTTCTCTGCCCCCTTCTCAACTCTCCCATAAATGTGGAATGTAATACAAACGTGTACAACATGATAGGGTCTCTTAGACCACGGTGTACCCAACCATGTGTAACCTAAACAGAGGACCGAGGCTGCCTGTGCTCTGCTGCTGCTTTCTCATAGGTTTTTCCTCAATAAGTCTTTTTTATGTTTTCAATGAATGGTACTGGTGGTGGTGGTGGTGGTGTGTGTGTCTGTGCCCCCTTTGCGTGGCATCTGTCCTTACCTGACTTGGGGGAAGTGGACTTGGGTCAATGAAATGACCTCAAAACCAAGGTTCTGGCTAATACACCCAGGACTCACTGGGAATTAGCTGGAGAGATTAGGAGCATGTAATTTATTCCATTCAGAAGTCAGTATAGGATTTTATGCAAGAGAGTGTGATGGTTTTCAATTTTCTTTTGGAGGATTGGCATGAAATTCCATAATAAAAATAAAACCCAAACCCTCGAAGACTGTCTTTGAAAGGAGAAGGTCATAGTAGGAAGGGTTCCTGGAACTCAGGACTCTGATTTTTCTTCTAGAAACTCCTTTTGTAAGTTTCTTCCTGACATCCATCATCTTAGCCAGTTCAGCATGATGGGGACATTTTCACTCTAAGACCCTTCCCTTCACACCCCTTCCTTACAACCCTGCAGCAAGGCCCAGTGCTCTCATTCATTGTTTCAAACATTGATAAACAATAATTCAAATGAGACTTTACTAAAATTAAGGAGATTTTTAAATGACAAATATAGCCAGTTGTTATTGAGTGTTTACTTTATGCAGGGGTATCTGGAGTGCAATAGCTTATTTGCTCTTCACAACAACCCCATGAGGTAAATCCTGTGATTATTCCCATTTTAACGAAAATGAAGGAGGCAGAGGGAGACTAAACATTTCCAAGAGGACTCAGCTAATTAGTGGTGGAGTCAGGATGTAAAAGGAAGCAGTTTGCCTCCAGGCTCTGGCTCTTAACTACTCTGATGTGTTGTCTCCAAGAAGTAAACAGAAAATAACACACATCTCAGGAACCTTGCCATGGATGGCTTGTCCTCGATTGACAGGTTCAGAGAGTCCTCTTCATAAATAGTCAAGGGCAGGTAGGAAGTAAGTCCTTCCTTTTGCCCTAAACTAGTCCCTTGTTCTAGATATCAGCTCAGCACCCATGGCCCAGGGGTACATACCTCCGTCTCTACCACTAGAAGCCCAGGCCCTAGAGGCTGAAGACCAGAGAGGGACATAAAAGGAGTCCTTTCCTCCCTGGAGCCTGCTTTCTATAGTCTGGAGTTCAGCCTGAGGCATCTGCTGTGTCTGGGAGATTGTCAACAGCAATTATTTCCCTTTTTGGTGCTGGCCCTCCCTCCACAAAAGAGCAGGTCTCTCAGCTCTGTATTTCCATCAACAGAGCAAACCCCCAGTGCAAATGGGAATTGCCCACTTGTTCCACCATTGTGTAGGTTGCTATCTGGGGTGGTTGGGAATTTCTTGATCCCTCTAGGTAGAACCCCTGTCTCTCTCTCTCTCTCTCTTTCTCTTTCTCTCCCTCCCCCTCTCTGACCCCGACTGTAACCTGCTTCTGATTCAATCATGGTGCCTGCTGTATTCTCCTCTGGGCTAGTCTGTAGGCACCTTAGGGACAGTGATTTGCCCTCTGCTTCTGTAGCACCTCTTGTTTTACCAGGTGGGTTCATACAAAATATGTGTTCAATGGATGAATGAATGAACGCGTCACCTTAATGCAGTGCAGTCCTGTTTTGAAACATCAGGCCTCCTGCCCTGAGGCCCCTCTCTCAGAAGGCCTCCCGAACGTTTTAATCTGTTGAATATTCTAGAAAACAGATCACACAATTCAGTGGTAACTTAATATATTCCTGTAGACTCTTCTATTAATCAACTTAGTGATTTAGCCACACTGGACTTCATTGTCCTTTTATAGTGCTTTGCTAATCTGTCATTTTTATTCTCATCCTGTTTCCCTACCCCCTAATCTGTACTAATTTTTACTATCTTCCGTGTAGCAGTTTTTATCTCTCGTAATCAACATTAATTTCATTCTAAGATCACATTTGGAGATGTGTTTGCTTGGTTCAGGTTTGGAGCTCAAGAGGTAGTTTGTGGAATCTGTGTTTTCACAGGAAATTTGTTAAGATAATTATCTGCCAGGCTAGGAGGACAATTTCCATCTCGTGGTTGCGCAGCTCCTATACTACTAGGTTTCTGCTTCAAGGTGACGGGGTCACTCTTGGAGAGAGGTTGCCACAGCCTGGGTGAAGGGAGCGTGTGGGGTAGGAGGGAACGGAATCCAACTGGCAGGTGGCGTTGGCCCCGTTGCCTTGGGTCTGTGTACAGCTGGCGCCGGGGGGGCTTGGCGTTGGGAGACCGAAACGCCGCTCCAAACTCTCAGAAGCATTTGATACTCTGCGTGGCGTGACAGTTCTAGGATCGGAGCCATCAACAAGAAGGGGCCAACGGGAAAAAAGGTGGGGATGCTGAGGAACAGATATCAAAGCCAATATTCAGGAGAATTGCAGGCGTCTCAGAACACAATTTAGAAATTGATGGCAAACTTTTGCCCCATATTCCAAATACTTTATGAATTCAAGACATCCAGTTTGTCATGAAACGGAAAAGGGTTTCGGTGGAATTATGTTTATTAAGATGAATAATAGGAATGACTTATTCATCATTTAAAAAGTCAGGGTGTTGCTCTACCATTGCAGAAGAGGAGCTAAATAAGAAATCACTTCTGGTCTTTCTGGAATCGGCATTCTGAAAATTCAGAATGAGCCTTTCTTTGCTTGGCTTGTTTTTTTTTTGTCAGGAGAACGTTATCAATTGAGTAATTATGTAGAGGTTCCCATGGGCTAAATGCCGAAACTGGACATGACTCTTTAAAAAGGGAACATAAATAACATCATGGCTTATTCACAAAGGAGTCCCTCTGGTTCATAAATAGATCCAGGAGATGACGGAGCTAGAGGCAAAACTCACCTCCTGAGGATGGGAATGTACATCCGTCTCTTTTCTCCATGCTCACACATTAGTCTGTTTCTTTCTCCCATTCTCTGTCTGAACAGCTAAATGAAAGCTGCTCTAGCATCCTGCCGCTTTCTCCCTCCTTCCTTTTCCCATTTTCTCCTCCTCCCTCTCTCCCCTCGTCTTCCTCTCTCTCTCTTCTCTCCCGTTCAACATTCTCTCCAAACTTTCCTCTCAGATTCCCCCCAGAGTATATGCTAATTTAAAAAAATTACATTATTTTCTTCAGGCTTTTTTTGGGGGGGTTGGGCTCACACACTTCAATGCTCATACCTAGTGCAGGAGGTGCCCACTAGTAGCATCTTTTAACTGCGTTTTTGCTGTGAAGGTCCTATTAGGGTGTATTTTGTCTTCTCATTTTCATTTTTTAATTTGATCTTCAGAAGCACCTTGGAAAGAGGTAGGGAAATGTTTTCCCTAGTTTGGTGGATGAGGAAACCCAAACAAGACATGTCCCCTGTGCAGGCAGCCTTGTCTGGAAAGCGGCGACCTCAGAAGCAGAGCCGGGTTTCATTCACGGCCTCTTGCCTTTGTGCCCATCCAGCTCCCGGGGCATCACCGCCCGTGTCTCTTGCTGTCTCCACATCACTCTGGCCATTCTGTGATTTAATCTCCAAACAGAAGCTCAAGTGGCCTTTTAAAATTCACATCTGATCTTGCCGCATCATGGCATAAATGGCTTCACTTTGCTGGTGGGATGAAGCCCTATCTATTTCATGTGCCCACAGGCCTGCAGTTCCACCCCGTGGCTCCACCGTGGCGGTGCCTCCACGGTTCCCACCCCAAGCATGATGCTGTCCTTTCAGCCCCTGGTCTTGCTCTGCTCCCTCCCATCACAGCTGCTCTGTTCCCTCTGAACGGAGTGATCTCTCCTCATTTCCTGACTCCAGGCATTGGCTCAAGTATTGATTCCATGAGCAATCTTCCCTGACCACCTGCCCCACAGTGGTACCTGGTCAGGTCCTTCTCTCCCTTCTTCTCAGGTACAGTAGAAATTTCACACTCACGTGTATGAAATGTTGCATATACTTTACAAATGTTTGATTCATGGGTATCTCCTCCAGTAGCCTTTAGGCTCCATGAGGCCAGAGGCTGTCTTTATTTGCTCACTATTGTATCTTACTAGATGCTCAAAGTATATTTATGGAACCATGTCAGTGATGATAGAACTGAACTGTGTAGGGGCTAAGGACATATGATTCCCCTACGTGACTTGTCATGGGACGGTGTGACTTTGGGGCCTGGCCAACTTAACCACTTCTTTAGGGACTGGGTCAAACACAATGGCTCAGTATGGAAATTGAAGGCAGTTCAAGAGAACCTTGAAAACTAAGAGGGACCATTAACAAAGGTAGTGGAAGATGGGTCTCCAAGAGTAGCGTGAGATGCTGAGTCATCGATGAAGATTTTCCTGATCAACTCAGGTCCAGATGGACGTTACCTACCCTTTTTCCCCTCCCACCTTTTGCAGTCCTGATCATTACATGCCTGCATCTCCAACTCCACTCAGCTCTCTCAGGGCAGGGTCGTGTTGTATTTCTGTTTGCCCGTCCACCTTCCCACATGGTTTCTAACATGGAGGAATTTAACTAATATTTGCAGAATGAATGAATTGCACTTATTATTAAGCAAAGCCAACCCACACCTCTATATAATCAGGAAGAACCCACTGAGCTAGTGTTCCATGAAGGGTAACAGTGGGTCTCAAGCCAAGGGAGGGTCCTTTGCAGTGTCTTTGGTTCTCTCTCCCAGGCCTACATCTGCTTCACTGAGGGGTGATAAGAAGTTTCATCTCGTTGCTATCATGCCAGATTCATTTCCTCTCTTCCACGGGACACTTGGGGTTTGGTGGAAAAGTGGTGACTTTGGTGCCACACGTACCTGATTTTGTCACTCGTCAGGTCTGTGGCCTTCCACAACTCACCTGGGCTTCGGCTATCCCACCTTGGAGAAGAGAGAATAATTTCTTCTTCTCAAGGTTGTCATATGGCTCCTGAGACAGGGACAAATTTCACCAGCGTGTGAGTGTCCCCAGCCCCCCAGCCCCGGCCACCAAAGAACACGTCATCTTTGTCCACAGCTGCATGACTCTCCTTTCTCTTCCTCCTAATGAGAATTCAGTCTCTGACAGCAAGTTCTGCGGGGTTTTTTGATGCAGAATCAAGTGAAAGAACAAAGAGAGATGTGATTAGAGACATGGGTGGTAACAAGAAAGGAACAAAAGACCAGGGCCTGTGGCTGGAGTTCGGGTGTTTTCAGGGAGAACGTGGGGTGTCAGAGAGGCTCCCCGATTCCAGGGCAGCTGTAGGGCAGTAGAGAGCTGGAGCTGACGGTCAAGGTGTTTTGTTTGTCTGTTTTTAGGCAATATCGCTCTGTCTTATGAACTGGATTCTCTTTACGTCGTTTAAGAGGGTTGAAATTGCAATCCCTTTAAACACTTATATTTATAACTTTCAGACTGTGATCCTTTGAATAAACCGCTCTTCCAAGATTGGACCACATGGAGGCCCGGACCTTAGTGGACATTTTCTTAGATGACACGATACATGCAAGGCCCTCCAAGGACAGCCTGGAACATAGTAGGCACTTAATAATTGACTCCCATTCTCCCCACATCCTCTGGCCATACTGACACAGTTCTGGGTCAGGTGGACAGGGTAATGAGGCAGATGAAGACAGTTATTGAGGTAGGTCACCCCGAAGCCCCCTTTGCTTCAATTATTTGAGTGTTTCTAGGGGAACTGTGTTTGGGGCTTGAATTATTTAGGTAATTGATCTGAGTCTCTGGTACACTCACCCTTGAGTCAGAAAGCACTGCACGGCTTGTTGCAAAGTTGGCTTCTGGGGTTTACTTCTCTTTCCTAGGTTGTTTATTGAAACAACTGATGTTCTCCAGCCAGCTGCCAATTATGGGTGTGAGCCTGGGTCCGAATGGCTAGACGTGAGTTGACGTAGAGGTCAGCCTCAGGGCCGCAGCGACATGGTGATGCTCCAGCTGCCAGAGCTGGGCCGACCTTTCCAGTTGACGTTGGCAGGTTCAGGGCTCTGTGGAGAAGACGGCTGCTCTGAATGGCAGTTAAGACAAAAAAAGGAAAGAAGAAAAAAATCAAAAAACAAATAAATAAAACACAAGTAGAGAAAGAAGATTTTGACATCAAAGGAAATAAATGCTGTGAAAGACGACGGAGAGAAGTTTCTGATGGTTCAGATCTCATCGGTGGCTGGCCGCCCCCGCCTCTCGACTCTCTTGTCTGTGTTTTGGGAAAAACGGAGGGAAACATTCTCTCTGATTTTTGCCAAGTGAAAGATGCTTCATATGGTAATCAGCCCCTTCTGAGGAGGAGAACAACGTTGGTGGAAGTATAGCTCCAGCAGCAATGATTATCCAGTCCCTAATTGTCTCTGGTGTTGGCCCAGACCAAAAAAGATGAAGGAGAGAGGGGCGACCCCCAAAAGAGGCAATTTTAATCGTGTACCACGGGGCGTTCTGGACTTCTCAAACCGAAGGGAGCAGAGCTGGTGCTGGGGAGCTGGACGGATCCTGGATTTTTACCTTGACGCTCACTGAAACTGACTTTGGGTCATTACTTCTGTTTTTAATTTCCATAGCTTGACTCCCCCTGAAGGATGTGGGCATTTGCTTAGGAACTTGTGTTGAATCCTAGTCTGCCTGTCTCCTCCCAGGCCCGGTGAAGGTGGCGTTAAACGGTGGGAGGGCAGCCCTGGAACGGGAGCCCTGCCGCCCCATCCCTCCATGGCTCAGGCGGCCTGCCCACGGCCTGCTGCTGTCCCTCTCATGACTGGTTTAGGGTTTTCTCCAGGCTCATAAAGATAAGCCTTTACTCTCCGAGGCACGTGGAGGGAAGTCCCTTCAAAAGCAAGCCTCGCTCAGGAGCCCTTCAGTGGCCTCTTGCCATCCGCACCTGCCCATTCAGCCCTGTCCACGGAGGGGACACGACACGGCGAAAGCAACACGTGCTTCCGAGCCATTGACCTGCTCTCTTACCTGCCAGCTGTGCCACCTTGGGAAAGGGGAGACAGTTCCTACCCATTCAGTGGGACTGTTAAGTGGAATGCATACCTTTGGGGAGGGTAATTAGACCCAGAAATACAGCAAGGGAAAGAGAGAGTGAGGGTCAGTGTGCCTAACACACTGCCAGGCATACAGTAGGCATCATTACCAGGGAGGAGTGTCCAGCTTCCGCGGACACTGAGAGCCACAGCTCCCTCCGGCACACCCATCTGGGTACTGGGGTCACAGGAGGAAAAGCGTGCATCCCATAGGGAACTGCTGGGGAATCTCGGATTATTTTCAGTCTCTTACACATGGAAACCACAGGCTATACTCCTCTTCGGGCAGGTGGTGGCCAGGCCTGGAGATCGGTATGCAGCCCGAGAAGCAGGCAGGCCTCTTTGACGTGTTAATGATATTCTCCCACCACGGAGCTGCTTCCTCTGGGCTGGTTTACATCTCTGGTGATTAAGGAAACAAACACACGGGCTTATACTAAACGTTGTACGTGAGGACTGCTGCCGCAGAGTATTCAGAAAGCCCCATGGGTGAGAGACAGAAGGTCTAAGGGAAAAATCTGACATTATCATTCGTTGAAGTTCTGCAGAAGTTTGAGGCCTGCAGACGTGGGACCCTATTATAATACTCTATATTGCAACCTTTCTCAAAAAAACATTCCCAGCCTTAATTGAGAAGTGATTAATGTATAAATTGCAAGCATATCTAGCATAACTTAATGGAAGGAGATATTGGGGGGTGGGAAAGGGGGTGGGGTCTTTAAATGTGTCTCATAAATCAGTGCTTCTGAAACTGCATTGTATAGGGATCACTCGGGACTTTTGCTAAAATGCAGATTCTGATGCAGTTGGTCTGGGGTAGGGCCTGAGAGTCTGCGTTTCTAAAGCTCCCGGGTACTGCTGGTCCGCGGACCACACTCTGAGTAACAAGGCACAACATTTCCCTGGCGATCTCTGCCCCCATGCTGAGAGCGTAGAGGCAGGAGGGGCCTGATTCATTCAACTTCCTTCTTGGACCACGTTTTACATTTCACTGGTTCTGCTTCAGCTTGGAATCCCACTTGATCCATCAGGGGCGTCCTCCCCCAGCGTCCTGGAGACACATCTAGAAAGACTAACAAACGCCGAAGCTGGGGGCTTCTATCCAGAGCTCAGTGGGTGAGAGATGGCACAGCTCCCCGGGATCTCCCCAGCAAGAATTCCGTGTCCAGGCTGCTGCTCTTCCCATGTTTGGACAGTAATGATTAAAGGCCCACACGTTTCCAGCTAAGTGTTGGAGACTGGCTGGCAGACTTGAAAATACCAGCTTTTCCAAAGGTTGATAAGCACCTGGGAAATGTTGTTCATGCTGAGCAGGGCTACACAAATTACCCGGCATCTGGAACCAATTGCTGGGCAGGTACCTGGGCTGCAGAGGAGCAGGTGAGAGAAGGCTGCCAGCAGACAAAGGAAGAGCCTCCTGACTGCAGGCAGAGGGGACGCAGCTGCAGCCCTGGGACGCTGCGTGGCCTCCGTCTTCAGTGGTGAGAGCAGCATCTCCCTGGTGGAGCTGAGAGGAGCAGAGGAGTCAGTCCTGCCCGCTGGCAACCCAGAGAGGAGGGTTTTGCAGAGAGTGTGGAAAATGTAGATTCTCATCACTATAGATTAGAGTGCATGGATCACGCTGAGCTCCAAGTACCAGACACAAGTGATAGCACAAGTCGCGATGGCTAAGCTAACATCCTTCAAGGGCTTCTATGCGCCAGGGCTGTCCCCTTGTGCCTACATGCACTACTCTGTGAATCCTCAGAATGGCTCTTTGAAGTAGGTGGGTTCTTTGTTATTCCCATTTTATTGATGAAAAAACTGAGGCCTAGAGTGGTGAAGGGAGTCACCCAGGAACATGCCCCAGGTGGGTGGAGCTGAGGAAACTCAGAGTATCCAGTGAACATAACAGATGGTGGAGAAACAGGGGAGGGGCCACCAACAGTCTCTTCCCCTCAGCACGTCCTCCTGCTGGCAATGCCAATTTCCCTCCCACCCTGCCTTAGGGCTCTCAGGTATCCACTCCCGACCCTCGCCCACCCCTGCCATCCTAGGTCCACACAGGACACATCCTGCCCTCAGTTCTTCTTCCTTGGCGATGCCCAGGGTCCCCTGATCGCTACTGGAAACCTGCACATCCTACTGTCCTTGTCTCTTTGCTGCGTCCTCTGAAATGACCATGATAACAACTAGCACAGCTAATGGTGCGGGTCCCCTGCTGGGAGCGGGCTGGCTCAGGTTACCCTGACTGTGTGTCCTCATCCCCTGCAAGGGGGCACTCGCAGAATATGATGCTAGTAGACCTCTAGTCCTGATTTAAGGATACACATGGCTACTCCCACCCTGGGTCAACGGGTAGAGATGACGTGCGTAACCCAGCAACAGCAAAGATTCCTTCTCTCAGAACTTAGCACTACTAGCCTAGCCTTTTACTTGCCTTTGTTTTTTTTAAAATAGATCTTGGAATATAATTGCTTCACAAGACCGTGTTAGTTTCTGTTGCACAACAAAGCGAATCAGCCATATGCTTACACGTGTTCCCGTATCCCCTCCCTCTTGAGCCTCCCTCCCACCCTCTCCTGAGGCTCCCCACCTCTTAGAATTTCTCTGCAATGTTTTAGTCCTTCCCATTTCTAACTATTTCCTTTGATTTCTTCTCCTCTGCCTGGAGGGGAACTGCTCCCCGTGTGGTAGGCTAAAAAAATGGCATCGCAAAGATATATTCGCCTCCTAATCCCTGGAGCCTGTGAATATCACCTTATATGGTAAAGAGTGAATCTCACCTTATAGGGCAAAAAATGGAATTAAGTTAAATATTTTGAAAGGAGGATTACTCTGGATTATCAAGTTAGGCCCTAAATCCAATCATAAATGACCTTATAAGACTGTGACAGGGAAAGTTTTGAGACAGATACACAGAGAAGGCAAAAATAGACATCAGTCAGGATTCTCCTGAGAAACATAACTGATAGAAGATGATAGATAGACAGATAGATGATAGATAGACAGATAGATGATAGGTTTATTATGATTATGGAGGCTTAGAAGTCCCATACAATCTGCTCTCCATAAGCTGGAGACCCAGAGGAGCTAGTGGCGTAGTTCCCATCCAAATCTGAAGACCTGAAAACCAGGAGAGTCTCAGGGCAGGAGAAGGTTGATGTCCAGCTCAGGCAGTCAGGCAGAGAGCCAGTCTCCCCTTCCTCTGCCTTTTTGGCCCATTTAAGCCGTCAAGGAATTGGAAGATGCCCTCCCACACTGCGGGCAGGGGTGGTCTGCTTTACTCAATCAATCGATTCAACGCAGACACACCCGGTAATAGTGTTTAGGCAAATACCTGGGCACTCTGTGACCCAGTCAAGGTGACGCATAAAATTAGCCATCACGACATAGGAGCAATGCAGCCACAAGGTAAGGAAAGCCAAATGCCCCCAGAGGCTGGGAGAGGCAAGGGTCAGGTTTGCCCTCAGCGCCTTGTCAGAGGGAGGGTAGCCCTGCTGACACCTTGATTTTGGAGTTCCCCAGATTCGTGAGAAAATACACTTGTATTGTTTTAAGCCACCCTCATTGTATAAAATCATTTTTCCCACACGCTGCCTCTCCCCAGAAGCTGCTGCATCTCTCCCACTCTCACTACTGTTTAATCCTCCACAACCCTCCGTCTCTGCACCTCCTGTGCTCCTCCTTGCTGCCCGGCACGGGCTTCCCGGCCCTCACGTAAGGACAGCAGCGTCCTCTTGGTCGCCAGCCTGCATGCCTTCCTCCTCCTCCAGTCACCTCCGCTTCTGTCCATCCTTTCTGTGAGGTTGCTCCTTCCTTCGGGCTTCCCTTCCTCTGCCTGCCTTCGAAACATGGGTTCCCCTCTGGGTTCCGTCCTTAACCCACCTCTCCTCTCAATCCGACGCCCCACTCCCAAGGTTTGAGCTACAAGGCCCATGGTCATTTGGGAGGGCTCTAACCACGTCCTATTCCAAACCTCGATCACTTCTCCCCTTCTGCTCTCGACTCCCACAAACCAAGCTAGACTTTCCCTCTTCTGGCTTTGTTAAAAAGGAGCAATCACACATGGCCACTAAACCAAAGTGTATTCAGTTGATCAGAAGAGGCCATTGACACAGCAGGATCTGTATGCACAGCTTTAATTGCAGCCCTGTTGTCCGCTCTCCGTGCTTTCCAAACATTCTTTGTCCTGCGCTGTGATGACACGGCCAGAGGGGGGACCAGAAATAGCTTCCCTGTAGCTGGGGGTCACGCAGGCCTCCACCCTTTCGCTAGGTAATTCCATCAGTGTTTCAAGCTCATTCACTTGTTCCCGAGAAACAGGAGGATGTCATTGGGCATGAGCCCAGCTCGCTGGCCACTGGCTCATCGGACCATGTGACCCATTCAGTCCTGCAGTTGCCGTCAAACAAGAAAGGCTCAGCAAGGGGACTTTGAGAGCCATGAGTAAGGGGGTCAGTCAGCCGCTGTCCAGCTCAGCTGCAGAGGTGGCCCAAGACCCTGGGGAGAACAGTGATGTGTAACAGGCTAGGCTGGTGACTCTTAAAGGTGGGAGTCAGAATCACTTCCCTGATTATAGTTACTTAGGTGGAGTTATTTTCTGCAGTTAAACGGGCTTCTCTGACCATGAGGGGCTACCACCTCTGCGTGAGTGACTCCCAAGTCCTTTCCTCTACCCGGGGCCGCTCCCCTAAGCTTGTCTTGCCCTCATCTGCCTGGATGTTGTTACTGACCCGTGGCCCCACATACACCTCATGCTCCAGGTTCCAGACTGAATTCATTGTCGTTCTCCTCCTGTATTTTAAATTTCGCCCCTAATTTACTTACATTTGTGAATATCCCTCTCCCCTAGTGACTACGCAGGACAGCGGGAATCACTCTGGATTCCTCCCTGCCTTCCCACCCCTTAGCCTCCCTTTCGGTATTTTGCCTCAGCTGGCCTTCTAAATCTTCCTTGACTCTTCCCCCTCTCCTTTATCCTACACCTTTTTTGATTATATGGGCTTGGACAAGCTCTTGGCCTCCCTGGACTCTGTTTTCTCTTCTGTAAAACAGAAGTATCAGTAGTGCTTTCCTAATAGAGTTATCGCAAAAATTACGTAATACTTTGAATTTGAATGATGTCCGGCACATAACAAGCACTTGGTTCAGATCTTCATCATCTTCTCTCTGTAAAACTGTGATACTGACTACTGGGCTTTCTTCCTTATTTTGTCTTGCTCAAAGCTACTCTTTCCAGAACTACCAGCATGATTGGGGGTCTAACCCACAGACCTAAGCACATTACTCGTCTTTTAAAACTCTTCAGTGGTTCCCCATCACCTACAGGAGAAGACAAGAATTTCTTAAGAAGGTAGATGAGCGCCTCCATGTACGGTCTAGCTTTCAGCCCTCGGCATCTTCTGACTTGCATTTCACTTTCTGTCTTTACTAATCTGTGTGCACGTCACCGAGTCACTGAAGGTGGGAGAGCAGGTGCTTCTGACCTTCCTTTTCTCGGAGGTGTCCCACCGCCACTTAAACCCACACCTTTGGCCACATGGCTTCCCCTGGTCAATTTAAGACTTAGTTCACGTGTACCCCTGTACCTTTACAGATTGGCTAGGTGCCCCTAACTCCAGGCGCCTCCGTACACACCTGGATGATAAAACCCCACAGACTGTACATGCGATTCTGCGTTTACCTCCCTACAGCCTTTTCCTCTTTGTATTCATGGCACGAGCCTCCACAGCATGCAGTGAGTGTCCAAAGATACTTGCTGTGCCAGACTATTTCCTAGGTTGAGGTGCTCTCCAGATGGGTCCGCGGAAGCCCCTGCTTTGCACTTTGAGCTGGGGAAGCGAGAGGAGGGGACTGCACGGTTCCAAGGCTGTCTGTTCTGGCAGGATGCAGCGTGGACCGGCTCCTGGAGCTGGGCAGGGGGGCGCCGCCGTGGAATGAACTAATCGTTAGGAAGCAGTTGCTCTGACACGATTAACACGTAACATTGAGGCCAGTTAAGGCCACAGGGGCCAGGTGCTGAAATGCAGAGGGCTGGCACCCCTGGCCGACACAGGTCTAGAGGGTGAGACAGCTGTAGGGCGGCCATGGGGCACAGCTGGAAGGGACAAGCACGGTTCCTGAGTGACCCCGACTACAGGTAGATGGTGGGGTTTGCAGGGGTTTTCATCACATTGCCTCGCTTCCTGTCCCGGGAAGGCGTACGATAGCAGTCTCCCAGCCCAGGAAGGCACGTGAACTTGAGCAGAGCAGGGGGGCAGTGCTGCTCAGTTGCTAGGTGAGGTGTGGAGGGCTGAGCTCAGTCATGCCAGGAGGGATAATCAGCCAGAACCAGAGAGAGGTGACCCAGGCAGGCTCTGAGGCGTCTGGGCACAGCGTGGCAGGGACAGCGGTCAGGATAGCCTGGGGTAGTGGTGGTGAGGATGCCGGGGCCATCCTTGGGCGCTGTGTCCCCGAGGGAGTGGCAGCTGGAAGCCGT
This sequence comes from Delphinus delphis, assembly GCF_949987515.2. NCBI lineage: Eukaryota > Metazoa > Chordata > Mammalia > Artiodactyla > Delphinidae > Delphinus > Delphinus delphis. The sequence continues at coordinate 5,370,455 of NC_082690.1, read as the reverse complement.
CTGGAGCGACAGGGTCATCAGGCAGCTGGGCCCGGGTGCAGGGTCCTCGGTTGAAGAAGGCGGCTAATTCCGAGGTTCACCAGGTGTTGGGGCACTGCTGACCGGCCACAGTTTCTGGTTCTTAGATGCGGTGTCCGTCCTCTCAGTGACAGGGTGCAGCATCATTTTAAAAGTAGCTTTCAGGGAAGACAAGACACACTTCCACATGGAACGAGCACACGGATTGTGAGAGGGGTCCTGATTTCAGAAATATTCAAGTCTTCCACCGAGAGGAATGCGGCTTTCATTAGCTCTGTGATTGGCGCCTCAGGAAGTGGGGCAAGATGGGTCCCACGGTGGGCACCCCCACGGGAGGCAAAGGCAGGCAGCCCCGGGACGTTCCGCGTGTGCGGGCTCAGGGGTCCTCCGGTTCCCGTGGGGGACAGCGAGGAAGGCAATCAGCCCCCCCGCCTTCGAGACCACCTCCAACCTGCTTTGCTCACTTCTGAAGGCTGCCAGGCCCTAGAATGGTTCTGCTCTCTCTCTTCCCTCCAAGCAGGGCTGGGTTGGGATTCTCCTTGTGCTGTGGTGCTTCCAAGATCCCCTGGGAGATGCCGTCGTCCTCATCGCCTGTCCAAGGGCTGTGCGTCCTTCTCTGTCAGGGACGGGCATCCCTGTCACCATGGGCTGCTGTATACGATTGGCTTTCATGAGGAGCCCCAGGGCAGCTGTCTGTTCCTCTTTTGGGGTGTTTTTATGCTGGTTCTTCATCTTTTCCTGGGTTCGCTGTCCCAGATGATGGATATTCCATAAGAGCCCTCCTCACCTCCTGTACACTGTCAGGGAAGCAATTTATCACTGCATTTAAAAAAATCCTCATTAAGACAAATTAAGGCAGCCAAGCTGGCAACAGAGGGTTTTTTGAAAAAAATAGCATTCATGAAATATTTATTAAAACTGCCATTGTAATAAATATTTGAAAACCAGTTATTAACTTTAAATCATATCAGTGTCAAGCATACGTTATATGCCGTCTGTTTCGCTAATTGAGTGTCAGGGTCAGACGCTCCGTCTCCCGGCAGGTCAGCTGGAGCCACGCGTCCACGCGCTCTGGTGGCTTCCCCAAAGTCTCTGCCAAAGAAGCCTCCAGAACCGAGATCGTCTGGAAACAGAGCAGCTCCTGGGATGCATGGGCGTCTAATGGCTCCCTGTCCAGCCGTAGACAGGAGCTTGGAGCGGCAGCGATGTGGCGACATCAGAATGGGCAGGAGGGGACTTACGGGATCCCCCAAGACAGAGGACTGTGTCTGCCAGCATTTACGATATGTTTGGAGATGGGATTAGTAGCCTCACAGAAATATTTAATTCTAGGAAATACTAGAGATCGCATGGAGCCAGCGCTGAATCCAGCCAGGTGTGATCTTCGCTGCACCAACCACATCTGTTTTTGTTTCCGTTTGGTTTGCTTTCTTTTCTTGTAAACGTGATGCGTCCGTTTGTGATCCCAGCCCGTCTCAGCACCTGTGAATCCCGCCTCTACCCATATGATACCCGGGACCCTCGTGGAGACCAGGGCACGAGCCCTGCCTGCACGCCCCTCTGTGTCTGCGCTCAGCCTCCCCAGCCACTATCCCCGCCATGTTCTCTTGTCTCCATCTTCACCTCCTGCTTGACTCTTTATTTGTCTTTTTCATTAATGCAAAGAAATTGTGAAGAGGAAAACGCAAACAATCCATGAGCCCCTCACCAGGAACGAACCTTGCCATGTGACCCTGCTCTGTGGGCGTTATCGGTGTTGCTGTCGGCTCCCTCCATTCTGACCTCTGTCCCATGGGCTCTCCCCGCTGCAGGGACATTGACCCTTCTTGGGTTCCTCGTGCTCTTTGAGCGCCTTCCGGCAGTGGGACTGTTCCCTTTCCTGGAATGCTTTTCCCTGCATCTTAGCAATCAGCTTTGTCTCCTTGTTTCTCAGTCCTCTGCTCAAGTGCCACCTCTTAGGGTTACAGCTCTGTGATGGGCTTTCAGAGCTCCCCGTACCTGCTCTCGTAGAGCTCATCACAGCTGTCGTTTTATGTTTGTTTATGGGACTGTTCCACCAACGTCTGTGTTTCCAACAGCTGTAAGATCCATGAGCAGAAGGATCTTGTCTTACCCCCCTTGGAACTCTAGCACCTTGCGCAGAAGCTGACGCATAGCGGGTGCAAAATATTTGTTGAGGGCATCAATTAAGAGGGAATGACTAGGTGGATGGCCCACAGCTATATTCTTTCTAGACACTTTGCATAAACGCCTACATTTTGACATGGTATGAACCACTATACATGATTATTATTTATCTATTTTATTTTATTATTTATTTATTTGTGTGTTATTTATTTAACACACAAAACCAAACAATAGGCATATTCTTGTGTTATTGTTCCCATTAAGAGAGGACTCAGAGGCTCAGAGAGGTTAGATAATTTGTTTAGGGTCACACAGCTAGTGAAGGATAGGTCCCAGGCTCGTTGACTTCTGATTTCATGCTCTTTCCTTTATGCCTTGCAGCTTCCTCTAAAGTTTAGCCCACCTGTGAAATATTCCAGTGCAAAAGCACATGTAGTGAATATACGCGTGTAGTGCAAAAGCCACAGTGAATATACGCGTATAGCGCAAAAGCCATAGTGAATATATGCACGTAAAGATTCGTTTTCTTGACGCTATCATTTCCTCCAGTCAGCTCCCTTGCTCACTTCTTATGACCACCCCCCCAAGACATCTTGCATCTGGCTTAAGGTATATTCCTTGAATCCTGTCCCTGACAGTTCCAAAGCCTGCAAAGATGCTATCACAAAGTACCAGCAAATATAATAATAAAGCTGTTCAGACCTGATGAGGGGGCAAAGCCAATTATTATTTTTCAATACAGTATAAGCTGAATGATTTGCCAATGGGGCAAGATAATTATCCCATGAGCTCTCCTGAAAGAACAGAATAAATGCTCATTCTGTAAACTACAATCTCATGCAAAGCAAAGGAGGAAAATAAATCTTAATGTCAGGATAATAACAGATACAGTAAAATCAATATTGATTATTTGGAGGAAAAGGCAGTAAAAACGTTAAGTTCTAAGGCTAAAATTATACTTTAAAAAGCTGGAGTTTAAGCACAGAGTAAGGCTCAGGAATGCATGGAAAGCGTTTTCTGAGCACCAGTACAAATGCTTTATTTCTGGTGTCAACACGCTGTGCTTTATGGGAAGATGCCGCTGCATGTCTGAGGACCTCAGAAGCAGAACGCGGGGCGTCTTCCCAGCGGCTTCTATTAATTGCGATCTCGAGGGTTCTGTAAATCTCTTACCTTTGTTTTTGGCCCTGTCGTACTTCTCCAGGGCTATGGGGGAACAATGGAGAAACATGTATCCTTCACATTGATATAAATGCAAAAAAAATCGAAGAGCAGTAACAGCCAGGAAAAAAGTCAACTCAGCTGCTCCTCACGTGACATCAGGCGGACCATCCGCTCGGCTTTCCTCTTCTGGGAAGTGGAGGTCTCTCTGCATCAGGATGAAGAACCGGTTCTCCATGGAGGCGCACAGAGGCGCAGAGAGAGGAAATTGAAGACCAAGTGGAAGGAAAATGCCGGATAATTTAGTTTATTTTGAAAGGGAAAGTGGCCTGAAGCAGACTAAGCATATCCAGCTCAGCACGAGAAAACGCCCCCAATTCAGTGACCCTGAGCCGTGTTTCCTGGGATGTGCCGTCTGTGTTTCCAGCACAACAAAACGGGAAGGAGAAAGAAAGGCTCGCAGAGCGGACCGGCAGGGCAAGGATGAAAGGAGGAGAGGGAGGCGGTCCAGTAGTGGGAGAGACACCGCAGAGAGAAGCATGCTGGCACCCACCAGCCCCACCCCTGCTTTCAGCTGGTCTCGTCACCTGTCACTCAGCCTTCCGGGACACCAATGTCCTCTTCTCTCAAGCAGGGAAGGAAGGGCAAGGGGATGGCCGAGGCCTCCTCAACCCCATGGCCCTGGAGGCTGTAATGCCCTGGACCACGACCTGCCCGTCACCTGGGCTCTGTGCCTCGGAGATGCTCCCTGTCAACTCAATTTCCATCAAGATGATATATGCATATGGCAATAAATCAAACAGAATAGAAGGCTGATGGTGCAAATAAGTCCTCCCTGCCCCCTCCCCCCATTCCCAATCCCACTGAGGTCCTTTCAGGGCAGCGACTGTCAGCCTTGACTACATACTCCAATCATCTGGGGGCTGAAAACATCTCAGCGCTCCAGCCTCACCCTACAGGAATGACAGCAGAGCCTGGGGTGGGACCAGACATCATTGTTCTTTGCAGCTTCCCCCAGTGATTGTCATGCGGCCCCGAGGCTGAGACCAGGTTCTAATCTAGGGCCTAAGGATGACTGGGAAGTACGTCTAAAACTCGATGTCTTGATTTATCAATTTTAGTCAATATTCATTTACTTCTTATACGAATGGCAAGAATTTAGATTATGAATGCTCTCCTCATACACACATCTCTCAGTATTTGAAACTTTTCTTGTTGTTTTAAAAATTACCCTTGACAAGCCTGATACATCATTTACATTCGGGTCTGTGGCACAAACAAGGCTTCTGGTTTTCGTCCACAGGTTTCCTTTAAGAGTGGAAAACTAATCAAGAGCATTTACATTATTGTGACCATGAAGAATATTATTCAATCTCTGGCCAAGGGAAGGGCTGGGATTGCATGTCCTGCTCTCTGGGGGTCCCCTCTAGGAGATTGTTCCTAGATTTGGAGTCAAATAGAGTCTTTGCTCAGACCCTATCATTTGCTTAAAATCGTGCCTCATTTTACACTGCTTCTTATTTAGAACATGAATTTCTTATGCAGTATTTTCTCATGAGGAATTAATGACCTTGTCTAGTACCATTGCCTTTGTCACACCCTCAATTATTTTTCAAACTCTCAGTGACACCTGCCCTCCTGAGTCCCCGTGTTCCCTGCTCACCTCCATCCATCCCTCCATCCCCCCAACTCAGTCTCTATGGGTGATTTTTCGGCTTCACACACAGCAGCTGTCGTGAAACATCCTTTGCTGCTCTCTTAAATGAAGTCCTCTGTTTCTCGGATCACACGTTTTTTCTCTTCTGGGGTTATGGAGTACATTCCCAAATAATTTCCCCAAAAAGGGTGGTTTAGAAGTAAAATTTTTTAGTCCTTACATTTTTAAAAGTGACATTATTCTTACAGTCGATTGATTGTCTAGGTGAGCATTAAGTTCTGGATTAAAATTATATTTCCTCTGAATGTTGAAAGCATCACTATACTAGTTTCCTCCATCCAGGTGGCTAATTGGGAATCAGATGAAATGCACGCCTGATTCTCGTAACTTGGTAGGTAACTCTTTTATTGATACTCTGGAAGCTTTTAGAATCTTCTATTTAGAATCTGGTTGGAGTAGTTTTTTGGCTAGTATTTTGTTACTTCGAAGCTTTTAGAATCTCCTCTTTATCACTGATAATATGTCTAGATGTAGGTCTTTTTGTTTTAATCTAAAACACTCATGTCCTTAGGCTCTGGAAATTCTCATCGATTATTTCATCAATAATTCTTTCCTTCTATTTGTTCTGTTTATTTCTGTCTAGGCCTCACATTAGTTGGACGTTAGATCTTTTGAATGGTTTCCCTTCAGCTCTTAGTTTCCCTCATTTCTTTTCTTTAACTTCTTGCTTTATATCTGGGAGATTTTCTTAAGTTTGTTTTCCATTTATAGCGCTTAAAATGTATCAGTTATATGTTTAATATTTATGAGTTCATTCTTCTGCTCCACTTACTCTTTTTCATAAGGAAGAAAATATCTTCTTGCATCTCTCTGAGATGGTGATGATGATGATGGTGGTAGTGGTGATGGTAATGAAAGTTGTCTTCTGTTTTCAAAATCACATCTTGTTCTTCCAGGGTTCTTTTTTATTTTTCTGTTTGTTTATCTAAGCCTTTCTCTTTTCTGCTCTGGTTCACATATTACAATAGATCTTTGTTTACCTCTTAATACTTAGGAAAGAATTACTGGGGATTCTGACTGTGGGCTCTGGGCATGGTGGGGCAGAACCACAGAGCACCAGCCTGCTTAACTAAAAGCCTTAACTTTCTACAGTCTGTTCAACTTCTTGAGTAAACACTTTTCTCCTTTGTTTTCAGTTTGGCTTTTCATTCCCTCCCTCTGCTGTGCCTGCTCGCTGCCCACCCAGAACCATATTGGCCTCCCTGGGGTGGCTGGACCCCACCTCACGTGAAGCCCCTTGTAGGCAGTGGCCTTTGGTACTTGCTTCATTACTCACCCCTGCTTTCCATCTCCAAGAAGTGCACGTAAACGTCTCTTTGTTAGCTACACTCCCATATCCAAGCTCCTCTTCTCATAGCTCATACATGTGATGTTATTCCTTTTTACGTGTCTGTACTTGCATTTCAATTGTTTCTTAGAAGGAACTGGGGACCTAGTCCACTATTTTAACCCTAGCCGAATTCTTGAAGATGTTAAATTATTGCGGGATAAAAGGTCTTCAATTCCAACTTATAGTTAAGTCTTCTGAATTTCTGTTCTGGATCAGGTAGCTTTCTGAGAAAGAAACATTTTCTGGACTCAATTGTCAGGGATCCTAGCAATATGACCCTGAGCTAGATAAAACCCAGTCAAGGACTAGCACCTGCCCATCACAGAACCACAGCACCAGAACCAGACAGAATCAGACAGAACTGCTCACATTTTCTGGTAATAGCTTCTCATTTTAGGAATCAGAGAAACCAACTGACCTGCCCAAATCACACAGCCAATGGCGCTCAGTCTTCTAACTCTCCTTCCACTGTTCTTTCCACTGCACTACCCTTAATTTTAATTAAATTGGTGTTGATTAAAATAAAATGCAGATCCTTTACCCGGCGGTTAAAAGGCTGTCTTTGAATAAGCCCAGCTCATGAAGCACAAATGAGATCATATCAGAGAAGCACAAATGGGATCGTATCAGAGAACCACAAATTCTAACAGCAACTTTAAAATAAAACTCAAACTTTTTAAGTATGTTTTTGTAGGGACCACATGGTGGACTCAAAATGTAGACACAACTGTTTTCCCCGGTGGCAACATGGTATTTTGGGGACCTACTCCTGCAGAGTCAGGGCCAGCGGTGGCCGCAGCAGAGCAAAGCCCTGTGGTCCAGAGATCCTGGCTGTGGTCAGGTGGGCACAGCATCTGGAAGACGGTCCAAGGAGGCACCTCCATAAGCAGGTGGCTCGTACCATCAACCAGAGCAGAGACCATGGGTCCCAGGAGTCCCAAGTGGTTTTCTCTAAGGGAAAGTGAATTCGTGTTATTTACAAAGCAAATCATCTGAGTCTGCTGGAGACTACATTTTTTTTTTTTTTAATCTGAAAAAAAAGAAAGAAAGAAAAAAGAGGATAATGAAGGCCAGCCCAGGCCTGGCTCACAGGCTCACATAAAAGCAGATGTAAAACAGATTTACAGCGGCATACCGCTGTGCTTTTATGTGAGGCCGAGGTAAGGCAGGCCCCATCCATCTCTGAGGGAACTGAAGTGAGTGAGATTTAAAAGGTGGCCTTTCTTTCTTGCATAATAGGTTGGACTCTTCAGAGTAAAAAGAATCGAAAGGTGTTAAGCATGATATTTATAACGGCAACATTGCACACCTATTTTGGTAATAGGCTTTAAGTACTTAAGACACAGAATCATCTTATATTTCATGTGCTAGGCTGTGTCTCTTCCTCTGTCAGTTCGTCACATAGGTGTTGATGTCAACACAGCCTGCAAGTAAGTGGTTGTTAACCCTGAGAGCTGATGTCCGGGGCCTTCATTAGCTTAGTATTCAAAAGGTCTTAAATTCCCAGGAGGATTCAGAGGGTATGGAATTGGATTGTTTCATGGGATACAGGGGCTGATCTACAACGTGGGAAAACGCTGGGTAATAATTACAAAGTTTACTTAATCTTCCAGAAGTTTAGTCTTTCTGTCATGAAATACTCATAAATCAGATACATCCCAAAAGTCTCCCCCTCCTGTGTTTTTTGTTAACAATGTAGGCAGAGTTGCAAACCTTTGTGATGGTTTTTGCAGGGAGGTTATTGCTTCGGAGGTGAAGTTAGAAAATTTTCAGGACCTTCACCAGGTCTGGTCATCGCCGTCACCAACAACTTTGGACACTTGGGTTTTCTTCCAGGTGCCTGGGAGAGGAGGGGAGAGGCTGTTGAGTGCAGAAAGGGAAACTGAGAAGTTTTTCCTGGCGTGATCCAGCGGGAGGCAAGGCTCCAATATTGCACTAACATCCCAAAAGAAGCCAAGGAGCTTCCCGATTCATTGCTGCAGAAGCTAAAGGCAGGTTATGCTGGATGAGGTGAGAATGAGTTTCAGAGTCAGATAAGGACACCTGAGCTTTGTAGGGAAAGTTGAAATGAGAACAATATCTTTGTCCATATTGAGTGCAGAGCAATTAGGTGAGACAGCAGAGGAGATAGGAGAAGACGTAGGAAGAGAGGAAAAGTTGATTAATTTCCCCACTTCTGGTGTGAAAAGTTCATCAACTGAAAAGCCACGAGTGCATGAATAACTAGGTAATAATGCATTTCACTGTCATGATGCCTCACTTAATTCATTCCTCCCCCACCTACTCCTCCCGCCTGTCTTAGGTTTATCATATTAACGTACAGTTTTTGGTATCTCTTTGGATCCCTCAGTTTTTTTTTACAACCTCCCAGCAAGGGTCAGTGACAAGTTCCCACTGTTAGAAAGAGAATAAAAACATTAACACAGATTTTTTTTTCTTTTTAATTTTTTTATTAATATTATTTTTTTAACTTTTTATTTTAAGTTGGAGTAGAGTTGATTAACAATGTTGTGATAGTTTCAGGTGTACAGCCAAGCGATTCAGTTATACGTATACATGCATCTATTCTTCAAATTCTTTTCCCATTTAGGTTGTTACATGATATTGAGCAGAGTTCCCTATGTTATACAGTAGGTCCTTGTTGGTTATCCACTCTTCAAAATTTAATTAATTTAATTAATTTATTTTTGGCTGCATTGTGTCTTTGTTGCTGTGCGCAGGCTTTCTCTAGTTGCGGTGTTCGGGCTTCTCATTGCAGTGGCTTCTCTTGTTGCGGAGCATGGGCTCTAGGCATGCGGGCTTCAGTAGTTGTGGCACGTGGGTTCAGTAGTTGTGGCTCGCGGGCTCTAGAGCGCAGGCTCAGTAGTTGTGGCGCACGGGCTTTGTTGCTCCATAGCACGTGGGATCTTCCCGGACCAGGGCTTGAACCCGTGTACCCTGCATTGGCAGGCGGATTCTTTTTTTTTTTTTTTTTAGAAATAAGAATTATTTAATAATCAAGGGTATTATTATTATTATTTTTTTAACATCTTTATTGGGGTATAATTACTTTACAATGGTGTGTTAGTTTCTGCTTTATAACAAAGTGAATCAGTTATACATATACATATGTTCCCATATCTCTTCCCTTGGCAGGCGGATTCTTAACCACGGTGCCATCAGTGAAGCCCTGGTCATCCATTTTTAACACACATTAGTAAAACCAGATCTACCCAATATTCTGTAATAACCTAAAAGGGGAAAGAATTTGAAAAAGTATAGATACATGTATATGTATAACTAGATCACTGTGCTGTACACCTGAAACTAACACAGCATTGTAAATCAACTATACTCCAATATAAAATAAAAATTTTTTTAAATAAATAAAACCAGTCTTGCTCCTCTGAGCAAGAGAATCACCGAAGAGCCCCAGGTAATCTTGAGGGCCTTGATGATCTCTTCACACCCAAAGAGGAAATACAAGTTAATATTTTCTTCCTTTTACTGTAAGAATCTTCAGCGCACCAACCTTTTGGTTTTCGATGAGAACCCACAAATGTATATTAATAAATCTGTGTATGCTTAAAATTTTGCATAAGTTTAATGCCATCTTCCTTCCTTGTCAGTCATGGATCCAATAATAGCAGCAGTGGGCATAAGAACCACGTATGCATTTATATAGGTAAAGAGTCACATCCTCTTTTTCTGGAAGATTTCTGAGTCGACAAGAGAGCTATTAGCCTACCAATTTATGTGTATTTCTCTCCAGGGCAAACTAAGACCAGATGTTCATAACCTTAAACTAAGCATACATTTGGCAATTCAGCAAAAAAAAAAACTGGATTTTGTTTGGTGGGGAAAGCTCTGGACATTTTGGCCTAGTCTTGTCCAGTTTCAGTCCTGAATTTCTCGTCGAGTCACCCCCAGGGCTCACCCTCATCAGTTAGTGACTCACGTCACTTGGGTTCTGTGCTGAGTAGATGCTCCCCTCCTTGGGCTGTACATCCCCCACTCCCCCGGAATGCTCCACGGACACCCTCTGCAGTGTAAACGACAACGGGAATTTCATTAGCGCAACAGAATTTAATTATCCATTTTTAGAATCAAGCGAGGATGTGGGGCTTACAGCTTAGCACTTGCCAGAAGTGCCCAGGGACCATCTTCTCTGAAGATGAGCGTGTGTGGTGTGTTCAGAGGCTGGGTTTTCCTGCTCCTTCTGCAAACCTACAGAGGCTGCTCCATCCCCACCGCCAAGCTCACTTCAAACCCTGCTGAGTACTGAGCCTGAATCCTAGGCAGAGAATCCCAGTCCTTAGATCTCACCAGAGTTTTTGTTTTGATCATGTTTCCATTTATCTTGTTTTTTTTTTGTTGTTTTTTTTTTGTCACGTCCTCTTTTATCCACAGTCCTGTATATGACCGGGTCAGTTTATGCCTTCTTCAATCACTGAGCTCTGTTTCTCTTTGAGTTATTATTATTATTATTATTTTACTGTTGGATTAGCTAGTTTGACGGAGGAAAGAGAATCATTTCAGCTTTGCCCCTGTTTGAACTTGCTTTGTGCCTCCGCACCTCCCACTGAAGTAGTGGGCTGATGTGCCGCGTTTGACACTCAGGAAAAGCTACCTGCCGTCAATGGAGAGCTGCTGTTGGCCCCGCCGGATGGGGCTGCCCCGGAAAGGCCTTTCCTCCCAGCTTCCTGGATGATGTTCGTGGGCTCACAGGGACTGAATAGCACGTAACTTGCAGACACAAGGGCATTTAAACGTGAGGACACTTGTTCCGATGTCCTTGGTTTATGCGTCTCTCCCTAACAGTCTGAGTGTCCTTTGTGCAACCTCTGTGATGTTCCAGGACAAAGGGAAAAGAAAGGGCCTTGAAGTTTGCCAGAATCCCTTTTAAAAATTCTTTCTTTCCCTCTGACAATTGGGATAACTCTTGACTTCAGAGCTCAAAGCCCTAAACTCTCTCCTGAACCCCAGGTTTGTCTGTCTCAGTTCCTAATTGACCTATTCATGGAAGGGTCTTCAGGCCCCTCAAATTGGATGGCTCCCAGCATCTTCATTCTCCCTACCAAATCTGCTCCTTCCCCGGTCATCATCCTAGTAGATTGTACCACCATTGCTTTAGTTGCCCAGGCAACTACATCTAATTATTTAAGTGAGGATGTCTCCTTGCTTCCTCGTCCTTCATTGCATCTCCCCAAACATAAAATCTAACAGCAAGTCCTATCAACTTTGTCTCAGAAATATGTCCCAAATCCATCTCCTTTCATCCCTCCTGCCACCACTCTAGTCCTGGCTACCGTAAATTTTTTGGGGCCTTCTGTGGGAGCCCCTCATCCTTCTCCTGCTCTCTCATCTACCTACCAATCATTTATCTACCTAATTTTAAAATAGGGAATAAAAGAACATTTTCTCATGATTTAATAAAGCACAAAAGGGCATACAGTAAAAACCACCCCACAATACTGTACCACGTCTATTCTCTCTCCTCTAACAAATACTAAATACAAACCAAAAAATAATTAACAACTTAGGCCAAACCATATGCAGTTGCTAATGTCTGATAATTTTTGACCTCCAGAAAATATGCTTTCATCTCTTAGTTTCTCAAAATCCCTTTTAGCTATTTTGCAACGTACAGACATGTAAATACAACAAAGTATAATTTGTGACCCACTCCCCTATTTTACACAGAGAGGCAATCTGGTTTGTACCAACTCTTTTTTCATTTAAAAAATCTCTCTTGGGGTTATTTTGTTAACAGTAAGTGGAGTGATTTTATTTTTTTTAAACAACCGCTGAGCAGTTCCATTATATGGGTAGACCCTTATCAATTGTCCTTCTCTGCTATTGATGGGCATTTAGGCTTTTCCCAATATTTTGCCATTTCACAATGCTGCAATGAATAACCTTGTATGTACACTGCTTCATGAGCAGTAAATTCTTATCGAGGTTTTTTTCTGTCACTCTTCCCTTCCTCCAATCCATTCTCTAACAACCTGGTTTTAATGTATCTTTTCCACTTACTATGGTTAAATATTCCTACAATACAGTCTTTCTGTATTATATTTATGCTTCTGTCTCATGATTTTTTCAAGCTGTTATATCGGTTGTAACCAATAGTATACACATTGAATCTCACTTTTTATCTCTTGAAAAAAGAAAAAAAAATCCACCAAACAATAAACTTGGCTAGACCTTGTTTTGGGAATTTTACAAGATGTCTGTAGCATTTAGATTTTTTTTTTACATTGAAAGTACAAACTGCTTTCTTCCTTCCTTCCCATCAGCTGTTGATCTCTCAACTGTTATAATCTAAAGTATATTAATATCTATGTAAGCCCTGAATGAACTTTATTCAATAAAATTAAACTTTTTGGCTACCGAGGTGATCTTTTTTAAAATGTAATTCAAATTATGCTATCCTTATGTTTAAGATCCTCCAATGACATCCCATCACATTCAAAATAAAACCTCCAAAGTCAGGGCTTCCCTGGTGGCGCAGTGGTTGGGAGTCCGCCTGCTGTTGCAGGGCACACAGGTTCGTGCCCCGGTCTGGGAAGATCCCACATGCCGCGGAGTGGCTGGGCCCGTGAGCCATGGCCGCTGACCCTGCACGTCCGGAGCCTGTGCTCCGCGACGGGAGAGGCCGTGACGGTGAGAGGCCCGCGTACCGCAAAAAAAAAAAAAAAACAAAAGAAAAAAAACCCAAAGTCAAGACGGGCCGATATGGCCCCAAGGGATCCAGCTTCTGCTGATCTCCACCCTCGTCCTGTGCCCACCACCCCCTCTCCCAGGTCACCAAACTCCAGCCTTCTCAGTGTTCCTCAAACATGCCAAGTTTATTCTGCATCGTAGGAACTGCACACGAATTGCCTACAATACTGTCCCCTGGATGTTCACATCGCTGTCTCCCTGCCACTTAGGTTGTGATGTGCTGGTTGGTGTTCAACATTCAGCTCTCTGGAAAAAAAAGAAGCCATGATTTGTAGCAATGGAAGCATAGAATTTGTAGATTTGTAGCATAGAACACGTGATAGATGTTCTGCTTTGGCCTACTTAAAGCTGCCAATGGAATTTCAAACAACTCACACAACTGTGGAAATACCTGTTCTTCTGAATCGGTAGCCAGCTCCAGCAGAACAGTGCTATAAATATTTCTTTTCCTGAACACCAAATTTAGAGTAGGCTCCGATCGCTATGAAGGGGCTTTCTTTTATATTTCACTTTAACAGTATCACCATTGATCTAATCTTTTCTTCTTCCTTTACTCATTTGACTATTGAATGCGAGCGCGCGCACACACACGCACACACATGCACACACACGCACACACACACACACACACAAGAATCTGAGCTCCAGGAAAGTAGGGACTTCCATGTTTCTGTTTCCTGTGCTTAGATTGGTATCTGGAAAATAATAGGTACTCGTAGAATGAACATGTGAATAAATGATTTCAATCACTGATCAATTCCTTAGCGTAATTTTGACTCCAAATCTTTAAACATTGTTCTTCCTGGTTTCCACCTGAATATGTTCCAAACATCTGATGTGACTCTCGTAGGACCAGTCTCCTTTACATTTTCCTACTGTGTGGTCACTGTTTCTCTGATGGCTTCTGCGGCGGACCTCTTTGTACTCTGCTTCCGCGTGGCTGTCCAGCCTCGCTCTCGAGCAGCCGCTACCCCATCGGCCAGGTCTGCTGGGCACCACTGCCCACGAAGAGCCACGTTGCTTCCCATTTCTGTGTCTTTGCATACAATATTCACCTACTCCTATTTGAACATTTCCTCCTCTTCCCTTTTCTATTACAGTTCTTCACAGACCAATTCAAATCCCAGTTCCTTCTTGAAGATTTCTCCTTCTATTCAACGCATACAGATATTTTCCTTCTCTGAACTTGTATCTACAGTAGAGAAAATATCAACCCTTGACCTAAAAAAGAGGGTGCACCTTTTTTGGGGTGTGTTTTTGTTTTATTGAAGTATAGTTGATTTACAATATTCTGTCAGTTTCAGGGGTGCAGCAGACTGATTCAGTTAGTCATACATATATGTAGATACCTACATTCTTTTTCTTGATTCTTTTCCATTATAGTTTATTACAGGATATTCAATATAGTTCCCTGTGGAGGGTGCACCTTAAACATGGACTGTTTAATCTGGTGACATTAATGAATTGATATTAATTTTCTTAGGGGTTATATAGAATGTCTTTATTTTTGGAAGATACTTGTTTGAAGTATTTAAGAATGGGGGGTCATGATGTCTACAATTTACTTACAAATTATTTTTGATTGAGGGGAGAGAGGAAAAGAGGGGATAAAGAGAGAGAGAATGGGGGAAAATGTTAATATTGGTGCACCGAGATGAGGAGTATTTAGTTGTTCATTATTGTATTATTTTTTCATTATTCCTGTAGGTTTGAAAATATTAGTATGGAATGTTGAAAGGTAAAGATGCATCAGAAATCTCTATTAAGCTTTATGGCATACAGTTTTCTGGATCCTACTCCTGAAGATCTATAGGTTCTGATTCAGTAGGTCTGGGTGTTTAGGTCCAGGTATAGGTATTTTTATAAAATTCCACAGTTGATTCTGATGTGCAGTGTCTTAGGTTGGGCTTCCTAGAAGGCTGGTGTGAGCCCACGTGCTTCCCTGGGAATAGCTGTCAGGAGGAGGGGAGTGAGGGAAGCCGAGACAGCTATGGTCAAAGCTAAGAAGGACGTGGCCTCAGCTGGAGACATCAGGTTGATCCCATGGGAAAGCTCTGGAGCACAAGTCACCCTGCAGCTCGGTCCCATTTTAGTTCAAGGGGCTGGCTTTTCGTATCCCCAGCCACTTGGTCACTGCTGAGGTCTGGTCCAGAAGCGGGGCTAGTGGTGGGAGGGAGGTGCCCAGATGAAGATCTGCCCCGGGCACTTACTTCTCTGTAGGAGACGTGGGGTGGGGGACACAGGAGCAGCACGCAGTGAAGGGCACCTGGGCAGGACCTGAGTGTTGAGAAGCATCACTGCCGTCAAAGAGGCGTGGGTTCGAAATATATGGCTCCTTATTTTCTATGTCCTGTCTCCCCAACCTGAGGGCAGAGACCATGTCTTCAGCTGCAGAAGTCTTCTGCAGAAGTTAGCACGGTGTCGGGCACGTGATATACAACCAGTAACTTCTTGCTGGCTACTTGACTTGGCCTAGCTCCGCACTCATAACAGCCTCTACCCAAGCCATCGGAGAAGTTCCCTTAGGAGACAGGATTGCGTGCGTGGCGCGGTAAGAAGTTGAATCGCACAGGGATAAGAGATACAGTTTTCAACTTGCACAAGAATCCCATCTCTGGCTGCTGGGTCGTTCTCATCACCTGCTCTCTGTGGTGCTCCCTGTTCAGAACAATACAGATTATCTCAGCGGGGGTCTCCTCAGAAACAAACCTCAAGACATAGATTCAAGGACAAGTAGTTTATTTGGGAGGTGATTCCAGGACACACCAGTAGGAAAGTGGGGACTGAGATGGGGGAGGGAAGGCAAGTTACCACCACGGGTTCATCATCAAGTTACCAGCATGGAATATGCACCTTAGTGTTTTCACACCCAAGAGCCTAGGGAGCTAAGATACTTATCTGCCAGTCATATCGATCATTGCTGGGGGACTCCTCTTGTGGGATTGGGAGACCTGAACGCTCGGCCCTTCTTGCCAGCGCTTGGTGGCGGCAGAGCCGTGTCCTGCCATGAGCGAAGGCCCTGAGGCAAAGCGATGCACCAACAGGACACTGGGCGGGAGCACACCTGCAGCTCCCAGCCCACCTCATTCTACCTGCACAGTATCCCTTCACGGGAGGCAATGATATCCTCTCTTGTGGACTAGGAAAGGGAGACTTCCAGATCTTGCCTATTTCATACTTGGCAAAGCGGAATCTGAGCTCTGATGCCTTTCCCAACAGTCTGTGCTCTTACTTCTCACTGAAATGGCCTCGTGACACATAGCAACGGAGGTGCCGGTAGCAACTTTGTCGATGGTGCTCACGATGATTACTACTGTGGAACTGATGGATGGATGGTCTAGGGTGGCTGGCAGCTCTCTTCAGGCCAGAGCTCAATGGTGAATAAAACCCCCCTGGGTGTTAGTAATTTGGAAATAGGTTTAGAGGCAGCACACACCCTCCTAAGTAGCAAAGGTCAGCCTGTCTGGAGAGCCATTCCTGCAGGAGCCGGTGGCACTGAGTGATTTCTCTGGAACCACCTAAGCCTCTAGGAACACCTGTCATTTCTCTGTCGGTCACAGCTCTAGCCTGTGTGGGGTTCCAGTGTCTGCTGCCCACCTTCACACGAGTCCAGAGTCCCCCCTTACGTCCTTCTGCATCTCCGCCAGCTGTCAGTGCCCGACTGTTCTCTTCCAGAGGCGTCAGCTCAGCTGTGCTGATTGAAGACTCTGAAATCCGTGAGCACAAGGAATAGAACTCATGGGGAGGGGCTGAGGCTGGAAGAGCAGAGCTCCAAGTTGACTCACGAGGATGGACAAGCTGTCGCTGTGGCGGGGGTTTCTGGGTTCAAAGTGCGCACGAGTCTCTGATATGTCCTGATTACTTTTTTGGGGTTTCCCCAGGTCTGTAAGACCTGCCACTACATTGACCAGTCCTGGGGCACCTTTCACAGGAAGCGTGTGCCCATCACCTGGGCACCATAACGCGTTTGCTCAGTCAGCTGGGTGCACAGCGCTTCGCTGGGCCTAGAGCTGGGGTACCTAGATCTGAGTCAGAGAAAAGAAAGGATTAATGTCTCCATTGCCATGAAACAGTGTCAAAGAAAACCACGTGGAAAGCTGCAGACTCAGAGTGCTTCAGAGGAGGCTGGCGGGTTGATCCTAGAAATCCTAGGGAGTGGGCAGAGGCGGGAAGTTGGATTTGATGGTCACTAAATTTCCTTCCCAATTCTAAGGTCCTACGATTCTATATCAAAGGCAAAGGATATTTTTATCTCTACCTGTAAAATAAATTTGAGAACTACTCTGTCTATATATATTTATTTATAAATTGTATATATATTACTGTACTAATGAGTGCAGTATGCAATGCTTTGAGAGTCAGAGGAATGTCCTGCTTCAGGGACTCAGAGACCTTTCTTCCCAGAGAGTGAAGTTGCTCCTTTCATTATCTATTTTTTTTTTTTTTTTTTTTTTTTTGAGCACAACACATTACACTTTTTTCCTGGCCAAGATTAAAAATTAAGAGGTGGAACCAGAATTTGCCATTTATGAGTTGTGCCACACTGGGGAAATTGTTCACCTAGGTATCAGTTTATTCATCTTTAAACTGGGGATATAAATCAGAATAGAAATGGGTGATGTAAGGAAAAGTGCTTTGTATATATTTCCATACATATGTCAGGAATTATTTTTGGTTCTCTCTCTGAGGGGAAATGGTATGATAAAATTGTGAACAACCAAAGATAAACTGTATTTTGATACTCTGTGCCTCTGTGGATGCTCTCGCTGAGAGAGAGAGAGAGAGAAAGAGGGAGAGAGGGAGGGAGAGGGAGAGAGAGAGATTTCTCGGTGTGATTTCAGTAAGCAGGCTTCAGAATTGGAGGGGAACAAAATGAAGGGTGAGGAATTTATTATAATGCTGATCTATTGCACCATCTAGAAAAGACGTCTATTTGAACTCCTGTTCAAGCAGCAATTACCTGGAAAATAAATGTAATAAGAATCTCCTAAGTTGGCGGTAAAATTAGCATCACTGAATTTTAATTAATAGTCCAGCTTGGAAGGAATATACTTCTCCTTAGATGAAAAGAATGACCTTAACCATGGAGCGAGCTCACCCAAATCAGTACTTTCAGTAGGTATTTTTTTCCTCTCTGAGTCTCCTGGAGATTTCTTGCACCCCAATGTCACCGGGAGCTCATCCCGAAGAAATAAGGTTGATCACCAGCCTGCTCTGTGGGCCTCCGTTTCCTCCGTTGTGAAATGGTAGAAACGTGTTTGGATGGGGAAGACTTGGACCCATGACCTGTTGGGTCCCTTTTAGCTTTAACACGTTCTGTATTTTGATTGAGACATTGTTGCTTCCAGGTCTCTCTGTTCTAAACCTTGCGGTAGTAACGGCAATGAGGCTTATGGTCATGAGGGTAGGGATTTATTGAGAACCCAGGACGTGCCGGGCCCCGAGTGAGGAGCTCTGCGAGCATTATTAACTGTGGTTTCCTGGCATCCCTTTGCAGTAGCTGTTATCTGCATGCCCATTTTACAGATGAGGAGAAAGATGCTCAGCTAAGCCTTGCCTGAGGCCATCCAGGTGGGCACCAAGTGGCCATGGGTGGTAACGGGGGTGATAAAAATTAAGTGAAGGTTTTTCACTGCAACTGTTGGGAGTCGCAATGCTTTGAGAGTCAGAGGCATGTCCTGCCTCAGGGACTCAGGGACTCAGACTTAGCAGGGCCAAGTCTCTCACGACATCCACAAACACCCAGCACATCACAGTTCCCCTGCAGAGTCCCTGCTCTTCCCACTTCCATCAAAGGCAGTGTGATTATTTCCTTACTCTAGTACTCTGGGCGTTTTGAGATCACCTTTGGTGATCTCTCCTTCTTCATTCTTCATATGCAGGAATTCATCAAATTCTGTTCTTTCATAACTTGATTCAGTGATAGTGTGTCAGAGATGGCAAGAGAGTTATAATAATAACTCCTTAATTTACATAGTGCTGTAGCATTTTTCAGAGGGCATCCATGTGCATTATCTTACTTAATCCTCACAGTGGCCCCTGAAATAGATGATCTGTATGTTACAGATGAAGAGATGGAAGCTCAGAGGGGACCACGTCAGATAGCCAACACAAGGCAGAGTCACGATGGACCTCAGGCCCAGCGCTCCCTGCAGCCTGGTTCTCCACTGTGTCTCCTATATTTGTCTTCTGTTTTTTATTGCCACAGTTTCTACCAAAGTCTAAGTCCACATCAGCTCAACTCTGCTTTCTGTAACAGCCTTGGGGCTGGTATCCTTGATTTCTGTCAGTCTATTGAAATCCAGGTTTAGATCCTAATTCCTGATTTTAAACCTCCAATAGATCCCCATTACTTGGATCTAAGTCACACTCCCCTAGACTCTCTCAAGTTTCCCATAACCTGTCCTTACTCTACCTTTGCAAGTTCACGTCCCACCTTCCTCTCTTATCACTGGGTCTTCCTACCATCCTCCGTATGTATCAGGCCGTTTGCTGTGTGATTTGTTTGCAGAAGTGGTTCCTAGCAGATGTGGTTCATCTTTGCAGCCCCAGCACCTGTCACTCTGCCAGGCGCATGGTAAGCTCTCAGCTCCGTGAATACATGGCCATGACACTTTGCATTCTATTCTCATCACTAAAAGCCTCAATTCTTTTCTTTTTTTTTTGCGGTACGTGGGCCTCTCACTGTTGTGGCCTCTCCCGTTGCGGAGCACAGGCTCCGGACGCGCAGGCTGAGCGGCCATGGCTCACGGGCCCAGCCGCTCCACGGCACGTGGGATCCTCCCAGACCGGGGCACGAACCCGTGTCCCCTGCATCGGCAGACGGACTCTCAACCACTGAGCCACCAGGGAAGCCCAAAGCCTCAATTCTTAAAGACCCAACAGCATCCCATTGGAATAATCCTAAATTCTGGGTAATACTTGTAGTTTATATCTTTGCTATTTAAAGTCTGGACCAGCAGGTTAAGGACCACCTTGGAGCTTGTAAGAAATGCAGAATCTCAGGGAGCCTCATCCTTAATCAAGCGTCATCCTTAATCTTGTTACAGTTTAACAAGGTCCTAGGTGACTGGCTATCACATTAGGTCCTAAGACGCATTGAACCAAAGGTTCTAGTCCTAACGTGATGGCCAACAGAGGCTTTAATTCACAAAAGCCTGATTTGAATCCCAGCTCTACCACTTACTAGTTGCGTGGCCTTGAATAAACTTGTAAAATTGTTTGGGCCTCTGTTTCTTTATACATTGACTGAGGATAATAATAACTCGCCCACCATGAGAGAGAGATTCTGTACGCATTACTACTAGCCAGCACAAACACTTACGTCGGGCATATTCTTACCCCATTTTAGAGCTGAGAAAACTGAGGCTGCTTGGTGCTGGCCAAGTAACACAACGCATTAGCTGGCAGAGTTGCAATTCAAACCTAACCTGCTTGATGATAAATGTCATTTTCACTCCACCTCACCATTCTGTTCTCTGCATTGTCAGGTGAGAGCACATATTATTGTGAAGGTTGAATAGGACTCGGTTGTTATGTGCTTTGTGCCCTGCAGAGCTGCATACAAACGTTATGAGTCATCAGTTGTGTTACTAGCTCAGATTGTTCTCTAATTGCCTTAAATATTTTATTCTGTTTCCTTGCGGTTAATAGTGTTCTTCCTTATTGCCTGGGTATTTGAGGAATTTGAGGTACCACTTCTTGCTGCGAACAAGAAATATCAAATACACGCTGAATGTACATGTGGGTGCTTGCATGCACTGATGAGTGAAGAGCCAGAGAGGAAATGAAAGGAGGTAGAACATAGGGAAGAAGAAGATAAATTGGCATTTGATTTATCTGGGGGACAGGAAAGTGTGAAAGAAAATTGATTAGAAGTAGGGCTAGGAAAGTAAAAGACATGAACCTGGAGTGTTTTTGATTATTCAAAGAGGAAGTTGGGATTCTTGAGAATGTCCCAGGTGGCAAAAGCTAGGCAAGAGCTGGTCATTGGGTTTAGATCTGGATTTCTGTAAGCTGAGTGTGGTATTTTCCCAGGAAGTTGGACTTTCTCATGCCATGCCGTTTGACCTTTTTGTATATTAATGTATTATTCACCCATCGGTGTTGCTGTGAGAGTTTTAAAACGGGAAGAATAATCCGGTGGTCAAAATAAGACCTTAGCAACGTCTAGAAACTAGAGAGAGTTGGTGTTGTTCCTGGAAGTACTTGCACAGTTGGTGACATCACCGAATGCATCTACCGTCACCCCCCGCCCCGTCCTCCTGCCTTGGTGCGCAGAGTGGTCACCACTGTGGTGGGAGCACAGCGCCACCGCGGGACCTGACTTGTGCATTCCTCCGGGGACCCCTCCAGGGAGGCTTTGTTCTCGGTCACAGCAGAGGAACTGAAGCAGCATATCTGGTTTCCAATAGGGTAGGGACATTTAGAACCGGGGAAGAGAGAAGGCATCAACCAGCTCAGGATGCCTGGAACTACTTTAGATTTCAATTTAAACTCAAGGATTGTGTATAGAAAACTGCGAAGAATGAATTTCTTAAGGACTGGAAGCTGAGAGAGTTCTAGCTAGTCTAGAAGCTGAAGTCCTTAGGGAACTAAGGGGAGAATCCAGAGTCTCTTCCTGTGCTGGGTCCAGGTGGACCACGCGTCTGCACTGTGCCTATAACGTACAGATTTGCCTTGAGTCAGTATTCTTAGACCCTCACACTGTTCCCAGCTGGGTGAAGAGTAGCCCAATCCCAAGGAAAATGAAGGGAAAGGGCTAAACGTCCAGAGCCCTGTGTAAGGAGCAAAGAAGGCAGTATCACATACTCCGATTTGGGGAATAACTTTGTATTTCATTACACATCCCAGTAAAATAATAATCTGCTTCAGGGCAGGGACCAGGACAACTGAAATGCAATTAGAACAATACTGACCTCAGAGTCCAAATGCTTTTGTTTAGACGTTCAGCTCTGCGTTTAATTGCCGTCTGCTCTGTAAATTTACTAAATCTTCGTCTATAAAATGGAATGATAATACATTTCATGGTTATTAAAATTAAATATGATGCCTGAGAACATTTTGGTAACTGCTGGTTTATCTGTTTTCATGTTACTCTAATATTTGAAAGTTGATTTCCTATATGGAAACTTTAAAAATCAGTGATAGTGACTTACTGAATGCTCACTGTGTGCTAAGCACTGCATTAAAGATATTATAGTCATACTGTCTAATCCTTGTGATACCTTTTTGCATTAGATACTATTATTGGCCACATTTCACAGATGAGTGAATTAACAAGATGAACTAACCAGCACAAGGTGATAGACTTGCTGGACGGCAGAGCGAGGACTGGAAGTTCCAGCCATCTCTCTGAAGCCTGGACCACCTTGGCCTTTCAGTTCCAGCATCATGAGGGACAGCTGGCCGGCAAGCCCAGGGATTTGATCTGTAATAAGATGAGGCAGGAGCAGGGCTGTTGGATGAGTCGATCCTTGTTTGCCCCAAAGTCACAGACCAACATCTTTGGAGGAAAATATGTTTTTGGTGTAGGGGCCCAGTTAAAGTTGGATTTCAGATAAACCATGAATGTATATCCCATACGTAATCTGGAACATACTTATACTAAAAATTATTTGTTATATTTTTATTTGCTAAATCTGGCAACCCTGTTATAGGAAGGCATCAGTCTCAGAATTGATTAGAATCTACCAGAACCTAAACCTATAATTTGGTCTCAGGGCTTGGCTGGGATGTGAGGAGTGTTTCTGGAATTGGGAGGACGAATGTCAGTGCACTGCAGCGGGACAGTCTAGATTGGGCCTCGGGACATCTGCTTCCAGTCCCAGGGACACTTGCCTGGATGGGGTGGCCCTTCCCCCAAGCCCACTGGCTCTACAGTCCCTGCAGGTCTTACCACAGTTCCTGACAGCAGCCTACCTTTTGTGCCTGGGCTTTGGAGCAGAAGATGTTGGAGTCGTTGCAGTGTAAGTGGGTGTTGTTTCCAGGAGCCAAAATTTTGGGCAGAGAAGTGGCTGTGAAGCAGGGGATGTCACAGGACTGTGTGTAGGAGCCAGGGGTGAGGAGGGAATTTACATGTAACATCTGAAAACCAATTCATCCCGAGCCAATTTCAGCTCAGATTAGGGGGAAAATTGCTGTTCAAGTTGGTATTTTCATTGCCAGGTTTATTGAAAAAATGAAATAAAAAAAGCCTCTTTGTTTTATGAATTTGTTGTAGATTACCAACAAAAGGGGGGAAAAGGGGTTTATGCTTTCTAGTTGGTGGCGAACCAGATTTTGACAGGCCTTTTGTAAGAGCAAAAATGCTCATGGATGAGCCAGGATACATCCTGTTCCATGAAGAGCCCACGACTCGGGGTCTCTGGATGGAATCTTTCCTCTGGCATGCGTCGGTGAATTCTGCCCTCCTTCTGGGGCTGCGAGCTGCTTGCCCCCATGTCAAAGCTGGGGAGTTTTGGTAAGGAGAGTGGCTTTCCCAAGGTCACAGGTGGGCAAAGCAGGCGGTAGCTGCTGGGCAGAGCAGGTGAGATTCCCAGCAGCTGGGCCTAGACCCTCTTCCTTCTACAGACGCCCCAGACCTCCTCCCAGGCCTGAGCAGGAAGCCTAGGCTAACGATGCCCCTGGAAACACTTGACCTGTCCCCATCGTTCCCTCAAGTTTACGGCCACCTTCAGGCCTGAAGTCTGCTCCTCTCCCTGGTACCCTGTCACCTCCAGCCCTCCCTCACTGGTGTTGTCGCTCCTTCCTGGCTTCTCTCGGTCTGCAGTGTGCAGGGATCATAACTTGTGGGGTCGTACAAGAAGCCAGCAGCCCTTCCATAATTGCCACTGACATGGAAACACAGGAGCAAATGAGTAGCCATTCATATGTCTCTGCATGACAGAACAGAAACCTCTACTGTGGAATTAAAGCCATAAGTATCCTGCAGGGCCCCTACCTGCAAACCAGCTCCCGACATCTGGAACGGCAGCTCGATCGAGCCACTCTGCTGTCACCGCGCTGCTGCTTGCCGGCTGCAGCTCAGCTGTCAGAGCAGAAGGGACAGGATGGGAGGTGTGGGAGGAGGAAGGAGGGGGTGACCAATCGGAACCTGGTGACAAAAGACCCCTTCCCCTACAGTGAACACAGCGACAGAGAGGCCCCACCCACCCCTGCATGGAGGTGCTCAGAAAGCCTGCTTGTGACAAAGGCCCTGTGCTTGCAAGAGGCATTACCCGCTTTGTGGCTGGTCTCCCATCTGGTTGATGGGCATGTGACAGCTCAGAGTTCGTGCTCCTGGAGGGAAAAGCACGGGGGGCCGAGAAGAGGGGAGACGCTGCAGGGTGGGGGCCGCCCACGTGGCCATGTCTGGGTCCCCGAGAGGGACAGCGCGTCACCGCCAGGGACGACTGAACCACGCAGAGGACCCAGGAGAAATCCAACCTGTGATCCTTAGAAGTGGGAGCCTAGCGAAGGGGGCTGTCTTGGGGCAGAGGGGAACTATTTCTGGCGGTGGGAGGGATGCTGGCGGAGGGGATGGCATCCCCTGCTCGAAGCAGCTGGTGAAATGTGGCTGGTCTCCTGGGGCGGGAATTCCCAGGCCTGGAGCTTTTCGCTGCTTTGCCGAATAAGATGGATCCTTAGCTACTCGCAGCCACTTGCATGGAGTTTGCGGGGCCTTGAGCTGAGGGTGGGCTGGAGATGCGTCCCCTTTCCTTCCCTTTATCTCCTTTGCCCTAGGCTCAGCCTTGTGCTCCAGCAGTGGCCCCTGCATGCGGCCCAGCTCTCGGGAGCCAGTCTCAGAAGGATGGCCTGGGTAACTTGCCCCTGGAAACTCTTAGGTCCTTTGTGCCTTACTTTTCCTATTTGCGAAATGGGAAGAGAAGTATTGGCTGGACACCATCTCTGAGTACTCACCTGAGTGAGTGAGTCAGGGTCTGAGATTTGAGACCTAAAGTCTTCATCCCCTAGTTTACCCAGATGAGAGCTGCCACAGCTGAAATCCTCCTGTTTCTAGGGAAATTGAGAAGGGTGAAAGTGAGAAAAACAGAAAGGAGTCCTTCCCCACAATAATTTAGGGGTGAAATAGAAAATACAGTTTTTTTCTGTATAAACCAATTTTGAGATTTCATGGAATGGTGCTAAAAATAAACAGCAGGTTATCCTATTTTACATCAAGGCAAAATGAGTAGGTGTTACTTCCAGGTGTAATCCTGTTGCTGGTTGTCATGTGGCTTTAGTTCCCAGGAGAACATGGGCTGACCGGCAGGAGAGAAAAATAGGGCTTCTAAGCGGACCTTCTCTCCAGCCAGCAACCAGGTGTAGCATTGCTCTCTGCTTACCTGTGACACCTCACTGAGGCCTTGGCATCAGTCAGTCTACATATTTTTTTATCTTAACATTCACACACATTGCTCTAAAATTCCTGGACTTTTCAGGACTTTTAAGACACTGCGGGGTGGGTTGGTAAAAGGGAGGAGTGTGGGCTCAGAGAACAGTTTCCACTCCAAATCCTGTTTCCCCACCCATGAACCATAGGCAGGACCACAGGCAAACTTTGCTCCCCAAGCCTGCCGTCTTACCTGCCAGTGGGAATAGGAATCTCACCCACTAGTGTGGTGGGAAGGTGGAGGGGCCACGGCAAGTACTTGGTCAGCACACACCTGGTGATGAATAAATTATTTCCTGTGCTTCCTGGGCCGGCCTCAACAGTAATCATCAGATGTCACTTTTCTGCTAAGGGATAGAGTGAAACAAAACAGCAACATACGCTATTATTTTGAGTTCATTTTTATGAGGGGAGATGGCTGGTTTTAGTCCCACCACCTCCAAGTTGGAACCCAAGATAGAGTGCTGAAAAAGCAAAGAGAGTGTGTGTGACCTACACAGCAGCCCGGGAATGGGTGGCTAGTCGTGCAAACGCAAAATCAAAGAACTGAAAAAATCTTCTAGGAGTCATCTGATCTGGGATCCAGTCTTTTGGATGTAAAAAACATATAAACTAGAAATTGATGTTTGACTCATGTAAAAATATTTTGAAGATTCCCATTAAAGAGACTTTACCTGGAGGATTATATAGCATATCTTACCATCTATGCAAACTAAGGGGCAGAAAAAGCATATATATTTGCCTGTATACGATAGACTATTTCTGGAATGATTCATTAGAAATCAGTAATTGGTCCCGGGAACTCTTTCTTAGGTCCTTTGTGCCTTAGTTTTCCTATCTGCAAAATGGGAAGAAAAATACTGGTTGTACACCATCTTCAAATACTAAAAGGATGAGTCAGGGTCTGAGGTTTGACACCTAAAGTCTTCATCCCCTAGTTTACCCAGATGAAATGCTAGTGAGAGGAATTTGATGGTGTTGATCAGGAATCCGAGGAAACGATTTCATGGGTTGCCCTCGATATCTTTAAAATTTTGAACTGCGTGAATGTATTGATTAGCTATTCAAAGTAAAAATAAATAAATAAAATTCAAACTTAGAATAGAGACTATACCTAGTGAAAATCAAAGCGATTGCTGTTAATTTCTAAGAAGTTACTTTAGTATTTGTAAAGCACGCTATGGCAGATGTACTTCAAAGATAAAATGTCGATTTTAGTTAATGCCCAGAGAAAATCACCGTCTTTGTGTCTGTGCCTGGGCTGTCTCATCAAGGATTAGCCCCCAGAAACAGTATTGGTGCCCGTGTGGACTCGGCGTGTGGGTAGCGAGCTGGCCTGGTTAGGGCTCAGCCCGCTGTGAAGCTGAGGCCTTAGGTTTGAGCCCTCACTGGCCCTTTAAGTCCCCTCCGTTCTGGAGACACAGATTGTGCCCCTCACTGTGATTAGCTGACTGTGGATGTGGCCGCTGGCCTCGCAGTGACAACCCTGGAAAGTCTAGCGATCAAGTTCATTACCGAGTAGAAAGACAGCTGAGGGGGTCGGCGGGTGGGGGGTGAATGTCGCGGTGGCGGTGTCAGAGGTGAGAGGACCGGGGGATACACGGGGCCCGGCACCCAGGCATTGCCTGTGGCAGCAGTGGGCCCACAGAGGACAACCTGGCAAGTCTTATCCTAGGCACCTTCAGTCTTCCTCACATGGTTCCCCACCTGCCACTTCTATTCCTGTCCCGGATGCTTAGACGTTATGGCCAGGATTGGGGCAAGTGCCTAAGTTGGGATGGGGTTGGAGCTGTGGCTAAAACGCCTAAAAAGCTTCACTGGACATTCAAACTAAATACCTGATCATATCTGGGGAGTCTTCAGACCTGGCATCAATTCCTCCTCTGCATTCTTGCTGGAATCAGTACTCCTAATATCTTTTGCATGAGAAAGTTTTGCAAGAGTGGCATGCCGTGTGTGTGTGTGTGTGTGTGTGTGTGTGTGTGTGTGTGTGTTGGGGGGCATATGGTGGGCGAGATGCAGCATGAACAGCCTTTACTCCCCTTCTTAGTGCTGAAGGTTTTCTAGATCCCCCTGGGGCTGGGAGCAGTGGGAGTGGGCTGGGCTCTAGTCCTTGTCTAACCATGTCTGTCTCTCCTACAATTTCCCGTATAAGGTTCACAGGCCTCCACAGCGTCAGCCAGATTGGAATAATAGTTTTAATAACATCCACTTGTAAAAATAGTTTCTGTTTCTAGCCCTGCTCCCACGTTAATTGTCCCGTTCACTAGACAGAACAAGCCCATGAAATGGGCTTATCTCCATTTTCCAGATAAAGAGATTGGGGCCGGCCTCAAGTGTCTGGTTCAGCAGAGGGACGGAGACTCACAGAGCTCTCCTGGTCCCTAAACGTAGCTGTTCCTCCCAACACGATGTCCTGGGACGCTTGGTGTTTGTGCTTCAAGGTCTGATTAGAAAGCCAGAAGGGCACACCATTGGCAGGGAGCTTGCTCACAAATTAAATGATATTCTTCCAAGAAAGTTTTCATTAGAGCCTAGATTTAAGCCAAAGTCCAGACTAGTTCTCATTTCACCTGAACTTAGTTTGAATGGCTACCTGTTAGTGTTCACTGGTGCTTACCTAGCAGGAAGTTATTGGTAAATATCATGCGTTTACCCATAATTACACAGCCATGCAGATTACTCACTAATTACGCTCAGCACGTGCAAAAGTCACTAGCACAACATATCGCCAGTACGGGGGGCAAAGGAGGCATGCTATTCTGTATTAATTTGGTAATTGCATATTATTTACCATATCAAGGGTTATTTTGACACAGAACAGTAACGGAGAGCTGTGGGCTTCACCTGCTGAAGCCATTTGCCAGCACAGGTCACGGGCAGTGTGACTGCTCCCTCACATCCTCCTCGTGTGAACTAGGGGATGGCCAGCCCACGAAGGACTCTTGGAGGTCTCGGGCCAGCCCTGCGGCCGAACAGCCGACTTGCCGTTACCCACGTGTGTCTGTTCCAAACAAATGAAAAATCCTAGCCCAGCCTCCCCAAAGCCCAGCGTGTTCCTGAGCTGCTGTGTGCTCAGGGAATTAACACTAATTTTAACATTAGCCCTAAGCAAAGCATAATTAGAAAGATAAATCTTCAGCAACTCTCTCCTACCCAGACCTCTCCGCCACCACCTCCCATGCACATCCCAGCCCCCTGCCATAATGCAGTATGAAGCCAAATAAATATAAGTGGCTCTGCAATGATCTGTAAGACCACGAAACACATTTGTTCAGCTAGTTGAACGCTGGTTCCGACGTCAGGCAGAAGCCAGTGGTGTGACACCTGTGAGGGTGGGACAGCCCTGCCTTCGACCCTTGGAGGAGGGCACTGCTGGGTGTGGACCTTCCCCTGCTCGTGCCATCGGCTCGAACACCGTACATCATTTGTTCCTGGAGCAGCTGCTCGCTTATCGTCCCCACAAGAACCTGTAAAGCCAATGGTGAGATATTTCTTGCGTGAAATGACGCTGCCTTGGACTTCAAATGCCCATCTTCATCTCCAGAAGTAACTGTTCATCTTTCATAGCTTTTTATCACTGCAGAAGGACTCTCCTTGTTTCTCCTTGAGAAGCACACGCAGATAAGCAGACGAAGCCCTGGTGACTTAAGGAAGGAGGGACCATGATACCAATCGGATCGGCCTGACCCCCAGAGGCAGGGAACATGGTCTGACATTGTGGTCGGTAGGCTGCTCTCCATCCCTGAGGTCGGGGAGAGCTGAGCCCGTGCAGACATGAGCACAGCTGGACTCTCAATTATTGAGAGAAAAGAAGGTATAGGATTTAGGGAGAACTTGGTGTGTGGATTGGGTACCTTTGAACTTTCTGCTTCACTCTGTTGCAAACGGGCTTGGCTGGTGAGAGCAGGCCATCTTGGTTCAGAAGACAAAACTCTGTTTCTCGTTCGTATTTATCTTTCTTCAAAGAGTCACTAAACAGCCAGCACAGTTTGCCTTCACACCTGCCTTCACTCAGGGAACACGTCCTCCTTTGGAAAGTGCTAAGTACCTTGCTGACAGCCTCACCATCAGCCTGCAAAGTGGCTACTAAAGGGAAGAGTGAAGCGGGCAACTCGGGAACAGAGCCTGGCAGCCAGGACCCTGGAGTCGGCCTCTGCCCCCGGTGGGGCATGAAAGACTACGTCCAAAATCACCCCAGGCTCTGGCCATTTCCTCAGGTCCTTTCTGCCGCTCCGGCCCCAGGTGCAGCTATTGTGGTTTTCCTGCGGACACCTCGTGAGCTACTGACAGCAGAGCAGGATTCTGTTCTGTTCCTCGCATATTTCCCTCACTTTTTTACCCTACAACTGTCATCTTTGGCTTTCTTTGTAAATTTCTTCTCTTTATGTTTATTACAAGGTGTTAAATATGGGAGGTGGGTGGACAGTGGGGACGGTGGATCACAGCTCATTCGAGAACTGTGCAGCAAGCCCGCTCCCTGCTGCTGGCGCCCACCGATTTCTAACCTGCCCCAAGGTAAAGTTCTAAACCTGGAGGGTCCGCCCACCCACCTAGAAGCATCCTCCGTGGTGCATACCCCCAGCCTTTCCTCCTAGGTCCCCAGTTACCCCACATCTCACGATGTGTGGTTAGAAGGCAGGCCTGTGAAGGGGCTGGAGTGGAAGGGGTGCACACACCCCACTTCACCCCTGCTCCCCGGGCTTTGTTCGAGGTGCTTCCACGGGATTTGCAAATCTACAACATGCGTGACCTCCGGGCTGTTTCTCACGCTCTTTCCTCCTCTTGGAATTTTCATTTGTTTCCATGTTTTCTCCATCTTTTTTTTTGAGATTTTTAAACAATTGAAGTCCAGTTGATGTACACTATTATATGTTACAGGTGTACAGTATGACGATACATGATTTTTAAAGGTTATATTCCATTTATAGTTATTATAAAATATTGGCTATATTCCCCGTGTGGTACCGTATGTCTTGAAGCTTACTTCATACCTAATGGTTTGTACCTCTTACGCCCCTACCCCTATATTGCCGCTCCCCACTGCAACCACTACCGTTGTTCTCTGTATCTGTGAGTTGCTTCTATTTTGTTATATTCACTAGTTTGTTGTATTTTTTAGATTCCACATATAAGTGGTACCTTACAGTATTTGTCTTTGGGAATTTCTGGGGTTTTTTGTGGGGACTTATTCATGGACCAGCTGTGGTTCCCCCTTTGTCACTGTTTCCCCAATGACCTCTAGCTGATTTCATCCCTCTCTCCTCTGATTTCCTATTGGCTGCAGACACAGACAGAACAAGCAGTTGGGCATGGGCGGGGTGTGCTTTTTCTATTAGTTTGCAGGCTTCTTTTTTTTATTGAAGTAGAGTTGGTTTACAGTGTTGTGTTAGTTTCTGGTATGCAGCAAAGTGATTCAGTTATATATATTCTTTTTCATATTCTTTTCCATTATGATTTATTACAGGATATTGAATATAGTTCCCTGTGCTATACAGTAGGTCCTTGTTGGATATCTATTTTATATTTAGTAGTGTGTATCTGTTAATCCCAAACTCTTAATTTATCCTTTCCCTTGCTTTCCCCTTTGGGAAGCATAAGTTTGTTTTCTATGTCTGTGGGTCTGTTTCTGTTTTGTAAATAAGTTCATTTGTATCATTATTTTAGATTCCACATTTAAGTGATATTCTATGATATTTGTCTTTCTCTGACTTACTTCACTTACTATGATAATCTCTAGGTCCATCCATGTTGCTGCAAATGGCATTATTTCATTCCTTTTTATGTCTGAGTAGCATTCCATTGTATATAGAGACCACATCTTGCAGGCTTCTGTTTTGAGATCTGGATTCTATCTTATTCATCTTAACATCCTTGGTGCCAAGAGCGATACCAAGACACAGAGCAAGCCCCACGTGAGGCCAGAGGGGGCCTAACTCTCAAGGTGAGCGAGACCCTCCAGTGACGGAGGGTCACCTTGACCTTTCTAAATACTAGGGAATCTATGGGAAAGGGCCTGACATCTCTTAGTACCTACTATGTGCTAAATGCTGGGTAAGCCCGTCACATCTGTTTCTCCGTTTAATTCCCAGGATACATGAAATAGGTATTCCCGCGCCCTTAACAGGTGGGGGAAGGCTAACAGGGGTTGAGGTGCCTCAGGCTAGTAAACGGCAGATTCCTCTGCAATTCGTGTTTCTCTGTCTGGAAAGCATGTGTGTTTTCCCGCCCTATGCTGCCTCCCCGGCGGGGAGGAGTGGGCGGTGAGGGCAAAGAGGGGTCTCCCTCTCCACCAGGAGCACCGTCTCCTGGGAGCTCGGCTGTCTTCCAGTCCTATGGGGATGTGCTTCTCTTCTTTCCCAGGGTCACAGACCCTGCCTGAGGGAAACCAGGTAACACCCACCTTCTCCACGTGTCATGCTTTCTGATGAAGTGTCGGACTCAACCCGACAATTTCTAACCAAATTTCAGGCTCCGCCATGTGCACCGTTGTCTGTGTTCCAACAGCCTCTGCGATCGTCGCTCAGGGCAAGTCGTTCTGGCTCCTGCCCGGTAGAACCAGAAATTCACTCTGAATGTGGGCCATGGCTGCCTGAAAACAGTGTAGTTTCCCAAACACGCTCCCTCTGAGCCCGCCGCCCCGCACTTCTCTTGTCAAAATGCCACTCACTGGATCTGTCAGCCATATACAGGTTTTCTGTGATCTCTTGTCTGCTGCTTTAATTGCTGCTGCTTATTTATTATGATTGTATCTGAATTGCCATGGAGAGCCAGTGCTGAGTCGGCGAAGGTACCCAAAGACGGCGTCACAGCCTTGCTGTCAGCGAGGCGGCAGGTCTGGGTTACAGAGTGGAGGGCTACGAGGATCGGGCGGACGGGACGGGACAGTCCCGCCGACCCGTGGGGCTGGTGTGTAATGGCGAGTCTGCATGGAGCCGCATCGGAGGAGGGGGTCTCTGTGTAGACTAAGTGCTCCTAGAGACAAGCAGCTGAGCATCTTCCCGAGCCTTGCACAGCCCTTGTAGGACTGACTGAAGTCAAACATGCTGTAGTTCCCCTATCAGAATAACTCTCGCAGTCTGGTCTCGTGTCTCCTCCCGCAGCTATGATGGTGCTGTCAGGGTCCAGCCAAGAGTCCCCTCACCCAGCGCCCGCCCACCCCAAGGACTGAGTGACATAAAAATGTCCCACGTGGCATCATGACTTCTTACCGGTCAGCCTCACGTTCGAAGTGGCCGTCGCCACACAGGGTTCACATACGCTAAAGCCCATCCCTCCGTGAAAGGGCTCTGCTCAGAGTGTACAAGCCGGGCCACTGAAGGCCATTCATCCACCAGTGACTTACTGAGCCTTTAATCTGGCCAGGCCCGTGCTAGGTACTCCCTCCCCACCACCATCCTTGGTGATGGGGGGTAAGGAGGGGCTGGTAGGAGCTGCAGAGAATGAGAAGATCTGGTTCCCATCTCCCTGGAGCTAGGGCTGGTGGGCGGGTGGAGGTGGGAGGGGATAGATACACAGAACTACCAGCAGTAGCATCACACGGCAGGTGAACTGTGTCACCTGCTCCCCTCTCTGCGCTCCAGCACTACTGCGCTACCGAAGAGTTCACGTCAGTGTGCTTAGGTGCAGAACCAAGATGTCCCTGCATTCCATGACCTCAGAGTCCTTGTGTCTGTTAGGAGGAAGGGTGAACAACAGTCAGCTCCTCGAGGAAGTAGTCTCTCCCTTTGTGCATTGCTTCAGTCGGAGAAAGCATCTCTGTTCTTCCCTTGGTACTTTAGGCTTATTGGTGGGGAAAGTATTGTAGGAAAAAAGTAGATCTACCTCCGTGGGATGAAACTCTGGGCAGAGAGGCCAGGGGGAGGAGGGGGGTGGGCAGCCCCAGCAGGAAGGCAGTGGCCTCGGGGGTGATGGGCATTGGGGAACCCCAGGGTAGGATCTGCTCTGAGAAGAAAGTGAGGAAGCGGCCATCTGTGTGCAGAGCCAGGCGGGCACGGAGAATCTTCAAGGGGATAAATACTAAGAGATTGCCATCCCTTTTGGGATGAGTGCCAGGGAACACAGCCAGCACACGGTTATTGTAATCCCTGGGAGGATTCATTTGCCAGCTACTAAAGCGAAAGCAAGAAGCGCCCTGAAATGGAGACTAGCTGTTTCGGAGCAATTAGCCATTGGTGCCTGCTGCTGTCTTTGGAGAAACTCCAGAAGCCATCGGGGTGAGAGGAAGGCAGGAAGCTGTGGTCGGCTGCGGGGAGATGACTCCATCCTGGGTACCTCTTCCCACCTGACAGCTCCCTGTGGACGCAGCTCAGGGGCTCCTGTTCCCACGGGGTGGGGGGCAGTCTACCCCTGCCCTCAGGATGGCACCAAATCGTCTGTCACAGCCTCAGTCCACAGGACACTCCCCACAGCCGAGAACACACGGTCCAGGTTAGAACAGGTCAGGTTCTCTGCTCACATCAGCTGCTCTCAGCCTGGGACCCAGGGACCCTTTGAGGAATTTGCCCACACCTGACCCTCAAAGGAAGCAGTAACTGTGCAGGTGACCCTAAGGCAGGAGATGGATGGGTCCCAGCCTGAGCAGCTGGAGTTCGTTCCCTGTGGACAGAAATTCCAAAATACCAATAGCAGGACGATCGAGAGAGGAGGCTGGGCCCTGCCCAGATAAGAAATAAAAGACCACATATTCCTCGTTCTCGGACTCAAGGAGACCTTCCTGACTACACATGCACAGAAGGGCTCCCTGGAGGTCAAAAAGGGAGGGGGCACCACCCCATAGTAAGTGATGTCAACTACCCATAGGCCTCTTTGCTAGAATCCATCTTGGCTAAAAGATGAGTGCACGCATGGGAGGACCTTGAGATAAACCAAATACAGACTCAGAACCAGGCAAAGCAAGATGATTGGCCAAAGGAAATCTGGAAGAAATGCCCATATAAGTGATTTAGACTGCCACGAGGGAACGACTCTCTCTTGCTGAACCCGCCCCTGTGTCTATCCACACATGCTGTACTCTTTTCCTCCTAATAAACACTTTACTTGTTTCACTATTTCCCATCTCTATGTGGAAATTCATTTCTACATAGCTGACAGGCCAGGACCTTGTCACTGGCCACTAGTCCCTGGTGATCTAGTGGCTAGGATTCGGCTCTCTCACTGCCGTGGCCCGACCCCAGCCTCCGGCCAGGAACCAGAATCCTGCTTCAAGCCGCTGCAGGCCGAGGCCACCCAAGATCAACCCCACCTCCCAGCATGGATGGGTGTGTGTGTGTTTTATTTTACCTTCCCAGTCTTGTCTGGGGAACAGTGAATCGCCAGAAATTGTTTATGAAAACAGAGAAAGGCTAGAGAAGTCCTTACTACTCCCATGCTGTCATTAATGTGCTATAAAAACGTAGCTCCCCACCATGACCGTCTCAAGAAGAACCAGTAAAACGTGGATGTACTGGGGTGCAGGCAGGATGGGGGCACAGGGTGGACGTGAAATCATTAACTCATTGCTCAGTACAGGAAGAGCTGCTGCCTTCTCTCTCTTTACTGCCTCCTGGAAGTATTTTAGACTCTGGTCTTACCGACTCGGGTGCCTGTGGGTCCCTCCTGGCTTCCCGGGGCTTGGAGCTCCTGGGAGCACCTCCGGCTCGTTTGTCCTGCATAGTCCTGGGTGTGTCCTGTGTCCACTTCCCCGCCTGTCCCCCCAGGCCTTCCTGTGAGCTGTGGCCACTTTCTGGAAATAAATCCATTGGCGTAGAAAGGGATTAGGGTCATTACAGTTGAATAATTAGCAACAAACTTCCAACTTTATGAAGCAAAAGAAGTGGTACATGTTTCATTCAGCCTGCATCACTGCATTGAACACAGGGAGATCTGATTGCAAGGAAAGTGTTCCACCTGCCTGGGTAGATGAACACTGGGGAGGGAAGAGATGGGATGAATGAACACGAGCTACCATTACAACGTCAAGTATAAATGCAGGTGTCCCAACAGCTCTTTAAGCAGGGATCTCCTTTGTGCAATGAAAAATAACTTTCCACCTCTTTCCTGTGGACCATTCTAGATCCTGGTCCTTTCCCCACCCCACTGCCAGCCACCGCCCCCAAACTGCTCAGGCACTGCCCATAGGCAGGGCTGGCGCTAGGGTGGCCCTTGCTCCAGGCTGAGAAGAGATGCCCTCTTCCCGGTGTTTTGTGATAGGGTTATTGGGTTAGCATCTTACTAGCCTGAAGGTGAACTTGGATTGCCTTTTGAGAGATCACGTCTCTGTGGACGTGTGCCGGGAGGTCACAGAGGTAACAGAGAGGACAGACCGTGATCCCAGCAGCAGTCTCAGGAAGCAGTCCCAGGAAGCTCTGTGCTGGATGCTGAAGTGGGGAAGAGAGGAGACAACAGAATGTCACAGAGGGGTGTGGACAGCTAATCCCCAAAGGGCTTCCCCATAGGATGCCCCACTCCAACTACTAAAGAAGAACCAGGTCCCCGAGACTCTCCCCTTCACTGGGAGGCCAGGAGGTACCCGGTGACGCCCGGCAGAGGGAGCCTTCCAGGCCCCAAAACACAGCCCAGCGTGGATGCCGGGTGCTTCTGTGTGCTGTCCGGTCTCTCTGAGGTTGGATGAGAAGAGAGACCTGGGAGAAGGGAGAGGAAAGACTTTGCTTCAGGTCATTGTGACCCTCGAAGGAGGCAGCAACTGTGAGGATGGCCCCGTCTCCCAGTCACGGATGGGTGTCTGTTTTCTGACCTCTCAATACTGTTTCCCAAGGACTTACATGAAAGAAGTTAGTATTTCCAAAGCACTCCTCATTTGGAAGGCGACCCCAGGGGAAGGCAGTTTGGAATTCAACGTGTTATTTTTCGAGGCCTAACAGAAGTAAGGCCTCTGCCCATGATGGTCGTCCTTCTCTGAAACCCGTTGGCCTTAGGACCAGTCTTCCCCCACTGCACCTAGATGCATCCCCGCTGCGCTGGTACTCTTTCCTGCGCACGAGCCTCCCCTCCCTTGCTGGAGCCTAGCCTCCTGGGTGCAGAGGCCTTGCCGTGCCTTGCCTCCCACCCCCGTCCCCGCAGTGTGGCCTAGAGCAGGGCCCTGGCGCGGGGGTCAACGGGCTAGGTAGTATGGAGACAGGGGTGAGTCATTCCTTGGCCCTCCTCTCCCGCCTCCTGTGCTCCCCTTCCCTCACAATCCCTAGCGCTCATGCGAGGCTGAAAGATGATAAAGGGCTACCACAGGCCGTGTGGACTGGAAGGAGAGCAGCGCTCGTCTTTGCTTGAAAGATGGAAGAGCTTCTTGCACACACGTGGCCAGCAGTCTCCCTGCGTCCACGGTACATCAGTTAGCTGGCTGGAGGATGGCTCGCCAGGGACACTGACAATTCACCTGCAGGACCTGCTCTGCCGGAGTCATAATCGGAAGACAACTCTGGGCTCAAGTCATACCCAAGACAGTGTGTTACCTCTGCACACTCGCCAGGGGAAGCACAGCCGTCAAAGCCCCCTGGGAACCCTGGGTGAGCGCAGGCTGGGCAGGGGAGGGGGGGGGTCCTAGGACATAGCCCCAGGCCAGAGAGGCCGCGGCTGGGGGCCTGGGGGCAGGACCCGAGTTCTGGTGGGACCACTGCCACCCACCAGCAGGGCCCCTGCTAATGGGAGGGAGCCTGTGGGCAGGCCCAGCTGAGCCCCAGCTCGGGGACGGGTGCTGACAGCCCGCAGGACCGCAGGCAGAGGGTGAGCGGGACTTGGAGAATTCAGAGGAGAGCCTGGCATTCGAGAAAGGGGCTGCAAGGCTGTCAGGGAGCTGGAAGCCAGCACAGGCCGAGCTGCTGGCCTCAGCGGGGAGGTGGGAGCCCCGTGTGCAGCGGCACCATCGGAACATCTTGATACGCTGCTAATTGAGCAGCCAACACAGCAGAACCGTGTGGCCCCGTGCAGCTGAGACCTGAGACTCAAGTTCCCCTGGCTCTCGGGGAGCAGGAGGACCACCTGCCAGGGCTGCGGGGAAGGCTGGTGGTGCCAGGGAGAGCGGGCTGGGCAGGGCTGCCAGCCAGTGCGCCGGGGTCTGGCCCTGGTCCCGAGGAAGGCCTGGCTCCAAGGCTCCGCTTCCCGCAAGGCCCTCCTTCCAGCTGGCAGGACGGGCATCTTCTGAGCCATGATGGTGATTCTAGCCCAGGCCCCATCTGTGTGGCTTACGTGCAGCCTCACACGCTGTCCTTCTTCATCCTGCCACCCCTCACCCCATCTTAGGGGTGACGCAGCTCAGGGTTCAGGGAGGCTAGGTGACTAGGTGACAGCTAACAAGCAGCAAGGCTGGGACGTGACCCCCGTGGTTCTTGGCTTCAGAAATGTTGCTTGACAGCCTCGGTGTAATCCGGGGGAGAAAAGGATCTGTCCTTCTGTGAGTGCTTATTTCACTCAGCCTGACATCCTCCAGGGTCATCCATGCCGTCCCGTATGGCAGTACGTCAGTATGTTTTCTTTTTTAAGGCTGAATAATATTCCATTATGTGTGTGTGTGTGTGTGTGTGTGTGTGTGTGTGTGTGTGTGTGTATCTATATATGATTTTCTTTATTCAGTTAATGGGCACTTAGGTTGTTTCCACATCTTGGCTATTGTGAATAACACTGCAGTGAACATGGGGGTGCAGGTATTTCTTCAAGATCCTGACCTCAATTCTTTTGGATAAATACCCAGAGGTGAGGTTTTTGGATCATATAATAGTTCTACAATTCCACTTATATGAGTTATCTGAAATAGCCCAACTCAAAAGGAAACCCTCTTACACTGTTGGTGGGAATGTCAATTGGGAGAGCCACTATGGAAAACAGTACAGAGGTTCCTCAAAAAACTAAAAATAGAGTTACCATATGATCCTGCAATCCCACTCCTGGGCATATAGCTGGAGAAA
This sequence comes from Delphinus delphis, assembly GCF_949987515.2. Taxonomy (NCBI): domain Eukaryota; kingdom Metazoa; phylum Chordata; class Mammalia; order Artiodactyla; family Delphinidae; genus Delphinus; species Delphinus delphis. Next base: position 5,332,128 of record NC_082690.1, on the reverse strand, counting down.
ACCGTAATTCAAAAAGATACATGCACCCCAATGTTCATAGTAGTACTATTCACAATAGCCAAGACGTGGAAACAACCTAAGTGTCTATCGACAGATGAATGGATAAAGCAGACATGGTACATATATACAATGGAATACTTCTCAGCCATAAAAAAGAATGAAATAATGCCATTTGCAGCAACATGGATGAACCTAGAGATTATCATACTAAGTGAAGTAAGTCAGAAAGAGAAAGAAAAATACCACATGATATCACTTACATGTGAAATCTAAAATATGACAAAAATGAATTTATCTATGGAAAAGAAACAGACTCTCAGACATAGAGAACAGACTTGTGGTTGCCAGTGGGGACGGGGTGGGGAAGGGATGGATTGGGAGTTTGGGATTACCAGATGCAAACTATCTCATATAGGATGGATAAACAAAGAGGTCCTACTATGTTCAGTATCCTGTGATAAACTATAATGGAAAAGAAAATGAAAAAGAATGTAGGCATATATGTACACCTGAAACACTTTGCTGTACAGCAGGAATTAACACAACATTGTAAATCAACTATACATCAATAAAATAAATTAAAAATAAAATAAAATAGTTCATCTCCTAGAAGCACAGACTAGAAGGGCAAGGGCGGTGGCCTGGGGCTGGGGGGAGGGGAAAAAGGAGTTGTTCAACAGGTATAACGTTTCAGTTGTGCAGAGTGAGTAAATTCGAGAGATCTGCCTGTAGATGACATTGTGCCTGGAGGTTAACAATACTGTATTGTGCACTTAAACATCTGTAAGAAGGGAGGTCTCATGTTAAGTGCTCTTACCACGATAAAATAAAATTTTTTAAAAGGAAGAAAGAAAGAAGGGATCCACGGTGACCCCATCAGTCATAACATTCATGAATTTCTTTAAAACTTTTTGATTCTAAACATAAGTGGGGAGGATTTGGGGCACTGGACTATCTCATACTCATCCGATACTTTGCAGTCTAAACAATGCTTTTACAATAACGTCATATTTGGTCTTCACCACTTCACAAGGTAGATATTTACTCCATTTCTTCAGATGTGGGTAAACAGGTTCAGGTGATGAGGACGCTCCCTTGGTAACGGGGCTGGTACCCACCTTTGGACACTAGCTAAGGCGCCCGCCCCACTCACCACGTGGTGTCCTCGGCAGAGACATCCTGGGGGCGGGGCACTGATCTGAGCCCCGCCTTCACTCTGAAATCAAGCCCGGCCGCCCCTCCCACCTCCCGTCCCCACTGCCCAGCTCCGATTTGTCAAATGCTGATGCGTCTGTTCCAAACACGCTTCCATTTGGGGGGTGTCATCCTTCAAATGCATTTGTCCCGTCATTTGACTAATCCAGGAGATTAGGCCACTGCGAGGAGGCTTTGATGTAGCGGGAGGAGTGTTTAAATACGTGTGCCCCTCTCTCCCTGTATCTGGGTGCTTCTCCCTCCTGGCGGCCCCGAGGAGGGGAAGGCTGGGCTCACACAGGTGAGGGAGGGCCCGTGTGCAGCCCCGTGTGTCCCCTGTAGATGAGAAAGCCAGCACAAATGAAGAGAAAGGTCTGAAGTCTCACATTTTTTTTACCAAAAGTGAAAAATCAATTGGTGACCTTAAAGAAGTTTATGAATTCCTAGCTTAGGAATCAATGCGCATTGATTTCTGTGCCTCTGCATGGCTGTACATGTACACCATCAAATGATGAAAGCTGTGTTTTGTCGGGCTTGGAGCGGGGACAAGCAGGCACCATTTCTAACAGATTGCCAAGAGTGAAAAAGGAAAAAAAAAAAAAAAGTCCACCGTGCAGCATCTCAGCCTGGAGCCTGCGGCCTCTGGCTGTGACTGCCGGGTCCCTGCTCCGGCTGAGATCAGGGGGTCAGCAGCAGGGATCCCTGACCCGCCCCCTCACTCCTCTTCCTCACGCCCCTTCAGCTCCACGCCTTCCCACACACACCTGCCTTCCTGGAGGTGGTTTTCTCAGTTTAGATTCACAGGGTGAGGGATTGCTAAGGAGGAGAAAGATGGAGGCAGGACAGACAAGCACAGGTGTCACATAGGGTGACTTGATAACTTACATTTGAACACCGTATCCTGTTTAAAGAATGCTTTTCCATACGTTATGCCATCTGATCACCTGACACCCCTGGTTTTTGGTCAGAGTAGCCCTCATTTTACAAACAAGGGAGAGGATACTAAGCTTGTGATATAGATGGTATGTAACACAGCCGGCACTGACACGAGGTCCCTGCACCCCGTCTCACGCACTGGGGCGCCTTCTCCAGTGCCCAGCAGACAGGGCAGCTCTGCCGTGTTGGGACCTGTAGGCTAAAGGAGAATAATCTGTATGTAGAGGGAAAACCTACAGACGGGCATGTAACACTGACAGAAGGTAATGCAATTGAATGGGTAGGAGAATAAACACAGATATTTGGGGGGCACGGAGATGGGAGAATCTGGGCCAGAGAAAGAGGCAAGTGAAGGTGGACTTGGAGTCCTGCTGGGCAGAGGGGGCAAAGCCATGGGCCACCAGCTTCAAGACTGCCGGCCTGAGCTGCAGCCTAGCGGCAGGTGACCTCTGTCCCCCACTCCCACTCTCCTGTGCCTGCTGTGACTTCTAGCTCAGTGCGTGCCATTTGTCATCGTTTGGTCCAGGGGCCCAGAGCCCTCTCCCTTACCCTCCACCACCCATCGGTCACCAGCTCTTACTGATTTTGCTTCTTCCATTTTCTTGAATCCCCTTCTTCTATTCCTCCTCTGTCTCTCTTAGTTCAAGTTCCCATAACTTCTTACATAAAGCGTTGGTGTCCCCTCCGCAGATACGTATATCTATATGATTTTTAAAAACCCATTGTGAGGGAATAAGCCGATTCTGGTCTTAGCTGTGATTTCTCCCTTTTCTCTCTCCTCTCCCTTTCCTCCCTAAATAGACAGGTCACGAGCACTGGCCAGGACCACAGGATCCAGAAGTAACTGACATGGAGAGATGGCCTGGAACTGCTGAAGGACTCCCCAAACCTCCCCAAGTCTGTGGGAGGGAGTCTCTCAAAAAGATTGTGGTGGAAGCTTTTTTTAGAACCTGGTCACATAGGGAGCGTGAAAGAGAAATTAAGGTGACTTATAAAAAGATGTATTTCTTATATACACCTAAATTTCTGGACTGTGATTCACACACACTAGCCCCATGTATTGCCAATAAATTTCAGAGACTTTCAAATTTCAGTTTAAAACAAAGCGATGTTTCACGTCTCTCCCTACAACTCCCCCTGAGGCCTCAATAGCCGCCTGAGTGACCCAGCTTAAATGTGCATCTGATCATTTCATTCCCAAATTGAAAACCCTCGGGGCCTCTGCATGCCCACAGGATCAAGTCTAAAGGTCTCAGTGGGGTCGTCTGTGATCTCCACCCCTCCCCCATCTCTCTGGGTTCCTTCCTCTCTACCTTCTCTCTCCTGTGTTCTAGTGTGGATCTCAGCCCCTCCCACGCTGTTTCAGGCCCCATCACCTTTACTCACACTGTTCCCTCAGATGACATCCTTCTCCCCCAGTTCCTTGTCACCTGGACGATTTCCACTCAACCTTAGAACTTAGAACTTAGAACTTAGAACTCAACCTTAGCCTTGTCTCCTCAGAGATCACTTCTTCCAGAAGCCTCCCCTGGCCCCAGGCTGACCCCGCAGTGCTTTCTCCGAGGACCCCTCTCACACCACCACACCCATCTTGAGCCCAGCTCTGCGGGAGGGCTTGGTGTGCCTAGGTAAGGTCGAGGTCAAGGTCACAGTTGCTAGAGGGGCAGTGGCAGGTGAGAGAATAGCCTTCAGGAGAAACCTGTCTGCTCCCTCCACTTTCTGTCTCATTTGGGGCCCTTCATGGGTTGACTTCCACGAGGCTTTCAGCTCTGGAAAAAATAAATACTGGGGGCTTAAATGAGTGTGTGAAATGAAAGGTCAAGGAGTAATAGCCAACCAAAGTGACTTCCGGCACAAACGGTCAGCACTTCGGGAATAAAATTCCCTCTGTTTCTTTGGGGCTTCTAGGCCCTTCTGTTTGCTGAAGGCTGGTTAAACATGGCTCGGAGAGGGACAGAGAAGAGAGAAGTCCCCCCACCTCTGCGCCCCCAAAGGGGTAATGGGCTCCAGAGAAAGGGGAGGGGGGCGGTCCACAGGCTTCCATCTGTGACCCTGTTCCCTGTTCTCTCCCTTAAGCTCTTCTGCATCGTTGGCACTGGGACAAAGGCATGGGGGCATCTCGAGCTGGAAAATGTTGAGCTGATAATAAGTAGGGATCCTGGTCAGTGCCCGACACCACATTCGCCTGACTTCGAGGGCTAGAGTACAACGAATGGCTGGAGATGGCGGCCGTGCAGCACAGAGCACGGAGGAGAGCTGGGATGGAGGGAGGTGGGACCGGCTTTTGAGCCCCAGTCCTGAGTCCTGCAGCAGAACCAGCAAATAATCAGCCCTGGGGACCCCACAGCCAGAAGCCAGGCTTCCTCTGGCACCTGCTAGGATGCCTCTTGTGTCCTTTTGTCCGTGTGCGTGTCACTGTGTCTGTGGATCATGTGTGCCGCATACATACGCATACATTCATACGTGCGGGTGAAGAATTGCGAAAAGAGGGGCCGGTTGCTTGGGTCCTTCTCTCTCACAGGTTTGCATTTATTTGTTCTGGAAGGGAGCGTCAGTTGGAGGATGCCTGCTCAGAACGGTGCAGAGCCTTCTGCTACCCACTGTGCACACAGAGAGGGACAAGAGACAGGGAGGGTTTCAACCCAACCTGTGAAGCCGGCGACTCTTTTTTTTTTTTTTTTAACATCTTTATTGGGGTATAATTGCTTTACAATGGTGTGTTAGTTTCTGCTTTATAACAAAGTGAATCAGTTATACATATACATATGTTCCCATATCTCCTCCCTCTTGCATCTTCCTCCCTCCCTCCCTCCCTATCCCACCCCTCCAGGTGGTCACTTAATCAGAGCAGCCCGTTATAGAGGCTGGTTTGTAAAGGTGAGAAAACCTCCCTTAAAGATCCCTGGAAATGCTTGTGGGGAGACACCCCTGCTGTGGGGTCAGTAAACAGTCATCCTTGGGCTTGCGGGGCTGAGGCAGGTAAGGAAGGGGGAGGAGATGATGGGGATTGTTGTCTGAGGCAGGACAAAAAAGTGCAGTTGGAGACGGGGCGGGCCCAGCAAGATGGCCGGCGTCCTGCTTTATTTCGTGGAAAAGAAAATTCACTCAGAAACATGATAAGGAGGAAAGTAAACAGCCTGGAGTCAGGATGCGCCAACTCCTCACAAACCAGTCATTTCAATCGTGAAGGGGAAGGCGGCTGGGAGGAGGATTGGGGCTTGATCTCTCCAGTTGGCAGCCAGAGGCCGTCCAGTGGGGTGGATATCTCTGCTTGGAGGTATTGCTTTTCATGTGTATGTTGGCGGGCGGGGATCATAGGAGAATGGGGGAGAGGAGCTATGAGGAACACGTATTGAGAGACAAGAGTTTCTCAACCTCGGCAACCTTGGCATTTGGGGCAGGATAATTCTTGGTTGCGGGAGCTGTCCTGTGCATTGTAGGATGTTAGCGGCATCTCTGGTCCCTACCTACCAGATGCCAGTTGTATCTGCTTCCCCCCACCCAGTTGTGACAACCCAGAATGTTTCCAGATATCACCAAATGTCCTCAGGGGGTAGAATCAGCCCTGGTTGAGAAACCCTGAGTCTGTGCTGGGCACTTCTCCCTCATTCTCTCCTGTAATTCTCACTACACACAGGCCTTTCTCCCTTATTCGAGACAAGAAGCCAGGCTGGAACTAGACACCAGATCTGTCTGATTCCAAGGTCTGGTCTCTGTGTTCCACCAGCTTCCACGGGAGTGGAGTCCATGCCAAGTCCCCTGACTGAGGACAGTCTCTGTTCAGGGAAAACATGCAGAGACCTGATCGGAATGCCCTTCCACGGTCCAATGACCTTGGATGTGACTCTATGAACATCTGGAAGACCTCCTGTCTCTCTCCTCTCTTCTTAACTTCAGCCACACCAGAGATTCCAAGATGGGAGAGTCCATCCATCCTTCAGCTCAAGTGAAATCTTGGTCTGCAGGGGGGAGAGGAGAGAGCAGAAGAGGAAGCACAGAGAAGGAACAATATGTGAAGCCAGTTCACATCTCAGTACGAAGAAACCCACCAGGCTCAAATTCACTGGAAAGTAAGTGTCTTTCTCTACCAGCTCCTATTTAAAGTAGAAGTAGGAGACTTTGTAGGAGAAATCAAAGCAACATCCTTTCCTGTTGATATTGGGAACCTAAGAAAAAAATACCGTGTCCATTGGTTAGGTCTCCAGATGAGTTTACTATTTTAGTACGTGTAATAATACTTTTATTATGGTGAAATTAGCACCACTGGTGGCGTGCTGTGTGGTTCACTATCACTGAAGAAACCACGCGTAAGAATCAAACACTTCTAAATGTTCATCATTGATATTTATGGCTGTTTTTCAATTTAGGGCCTTACCTGTTCTTACCTGAAATTTTTGAACAGTCCCTAAACAGGGTTCCCCAACTCCAGTCTCCACCTTTTCTATTTCGCCAGTGTCTCCTCTATATTTATGTGAGGCTGATATTTCCATAGTGTAAATCTGCCCATCCCTCTCCTCTTTCAGTGCTGCAAAGGCTCCTTCTCAAACCTCAGGATAAAATTTAAATTACTTGGCATGACTCACAGGATTTTCTGAATATGAGTTAGAATTACTGTTTGCCATTCCTATACCGAGCTTATATTTCAGTCACACGGAACCAGTGGAAATTCTCCAAATGCTCTTGGCTTCTTCGTTTCTTTATAAACTTTTGTAACTGCTGTACACTTTGCCTGGAATATCCTTCCCATTTTTCTCTAGCTGGTTAATTTCTTCTTGTTTTTGAAGACTCAGCTCAGGGGTCTCTTCTTTCTAGAACTCTTCCTTAACGCTCTCCTCCTTTGTCTACTCTGTTTGCCTTCTGCAGTAACCCAAGCAGGCCATGGTGACATCCTAAGTCAGAAAGTTACTTGCTAATTTCTCTGTCTCCTTCACTAGCCTGTGAGTGTCTCAAGGGCAGGGAATATATCTCAGTCATCACTTTACCCTCAGTGCCTAGCACAATGCCTGACGTAGAACAGATGGAAGAAATACTCAATAAATGTTTGTCAGATACTTGGCTGGCTGTACCCATTAGTCATTGATGGTTCAGCCCAATCATTTACCTTCTCCTTTTGGACACCCCAACTTAGATCGTATTCAAACCTTAAAATTGATCAGAAACACTCTCATCCAGATCTTAAGAAACTAGTAAGCCATTTTGGGAGGGATCAGTTAGTTTTTATTATTCCTCTGTGAAGTATGGTATTGAGTGACTGAGCTGTCAATGTTCAATCTCTTCCACCACTTGAACACTTGAAAACCAGAGGGAGTGAGGCTGGAAAACACAGTAGATGTCAGGATTAAAGCAAAGGGAGTGTCTTCTGCCTTTGCTGGATTTGAAGTCCCCCTCTGACACATGCTCACTGTTTATTATTCATGGTGCCTTTTACTTGTTCACAAGGTTTAAGAATCGTTGCTATTGGGTTCGGGGCATCCCAAGTGGTCTCTGTCTTCCCAGTTAATTACTTATCTCTTCACCAATACCAAGATGATCCTTTGCATACAGTAGGTGCTCTATCACTGGATCTACTAACTGACTGACTTAGCAGTTTGTTCTGCCTGAGGGCAGGAAAGAAAAAGAAACCTCCTTAGGATGCTTTATTCCAAGACGGGTCATGGTAAGGATTCAAGCTGTGCTGAGCTGAGCTGAGCAATTTACGTAAACTCTTTATTTATTAATTTATTTAGCCTGCCCACCCACCTTTCTTCACAGCTGCAAATGCCTGTTAACACAACTGTGGATTAGGAAAGGCGTCAGAAATGTGTTAGGAGCAGAAGGTTTGGAGTCTGTTTGGCTGTTAATAACTTGTGAGGAGTGTCAGTGGTGCCCCTGGATTAGCCAGTGCCGGATGGAGCCCAGCTCAGCAGCCCTGCCCGGGACCCTTTCCCCCTTGGGCTCTGCTTTCTCCTGGGAAATCCTGTGCCTCATGTTATCCGAGGGAAGAAGAAAGTTTTCGTCTTCCTTGGCTACGGCAGATTTATTTGTGAGCCAAACGTAGTGCCAACTTGACAGTCCAAAGGGTCAGACTGTGAACGGATTGATGAAAACTTTGTAATAGCACATGCATCTGATCACCGACTATCGGTAATGGGTGGAATTGATTTTTTAAAAGTAACTGGACTTAGTATTTCCTTTCCCCCCCTAACTCCAGGAAGAGACAGGAACGATGATGTTTGCAGAGTTTTGTTGGGGAGGATGGTGTGGGCTTGTCCCCAAAGAGGAAGGCCTGGATGGTTCATGAGCACTGCAGAGGTGGAAGTTGTGAGTTCAGAGCTAGAGTTGGAACCCTCCAGAGACAGGTGAGAGGAGAGACCCGTTCCTTGACATGTCCCAGGTGTGAGGCCTGGATTCTACAAGGCAGACCGTAGCGGAGGAACATCTTCAAAGCCCAAGAGATGGATGGCAGATGACAAGGACAAAGGCTGGTGCTGGGCGGTGACCTTCGTAGGTGGCCGTAGCAATAGGAAAAGTCAAGACCGGGACCATCATAAGAGTCCATGGAGGGAAAAAGAGAGGAGGCCCCAGATTACTGAGCCTGGTAGCTGGGAGCTCACAGCAGATCAAGTCTGATTTTGAGAAATCAAGTGACGTTCCTTGGATGCTGCTAGCATACCAGCTACTATTTTTGGAGAAGCTGGGAACCTCCTAGAAACATGGGAATAAAAATAAACAGATTGTTGATTAGGCTCCATGCTATACGAGCCACTGTACAGAGAGCTGCCTGTTCTGTCTGCCTAAACTGGGCTAACGTAGTTTCTGTCCTCGAAGAACTTGGATTCTGAGAAATTCTGGTAGTCTGTTTTTACAGGAGTTTAGAATTAGTTCATTCTTTAGCATGCCTCCCTAGGAGAGAAGAGAGTAAGGAAGGTAGGTTGGGAGCAAGGAGGTTTTCAAGCCCTTTTAGTTTTGACACTGAAGCCACATTCAAGCCTGACTCGCGTTGGATATAAATGTATAACCTAGAATCCATTGCCCGCTGCCTGGAGGCTCTGGTTGGGAGCGCTGGCTCTGGAGTCAAAGGCAGGCCTGGGTTGTAGTTTGTGCTCTGTAATTCAAGGTCGCACCACCTTGGTGAAGCCCCTGGCCCCATAACCTTAACAGTGTCTCCATCTGGAAAACGCAGTTCTTTTTTTCTTTTGGCCACGCGGCTCGCCTTGAGGGATCTTAGTTCAGGGATCGAACCCACGCCCCCTGCAGTGGAAGCTCAGAGTCCTAACCACTGGACCGCCAGGGAAGTCCCTGGAAAATGTAGTTCTTAATAGTTCCTACCTCATGGCGCTGCTGAGGATTCCAAATGTGATGGGACTTGCATCTTAACAGAGCATATAGGCTATCTACAAAGAAATAAATATCTATTCTGATGTCAAAAAGTGAAACGTGCTGTGAAATTAAAACAGAGCCAGGGTAGGTGGTTATTTTCGGTCCTGGTCGTTGGGAAGGGCCTGCTCCCAGGAGACGGCGAGGTGAGGGTGTGAGCTGATATATATAAAGAACATACTTTCTTTCAGACCCCAAGCTGAATGTTCCAGAACTGCTTGTTACTCTCTTATTGAAACACACAACAACTGATTCAGGACTAAGGCCCCGCTCATGAGAACAGGGGTTAAGGAGACATGGCAACTCTCTTTCTTGTATTGAGTCTGAGTCTGCAAGGCTCTGGCAATGACAAAGCGTACATAATTTGCTACCTTGGAAGATGTCCTAACTATCGAGACAGTACCCTTGAAAGATTGCCAAAGAGATGTAAAGAATGAAATGTAAAAGGAGCAAAAAGGGGGATATATGCAGGGTAGAGAAAAAGAAAGCATATAGGAGTGTGTGTGTGTGTGTGTGTGTGTGTGTGTGTGTGTGTGTGTGTATGAGAGAGAGAGAGAAAGAGAGGAAAAGCTACCAGAAATGAGAAGAGGTGTAGAAACTAAGAGATGCTTTTTATAATTTTTTAATAAAGGATATATTGTGAGTCAATGGATTTCACTGGGTCTCAGTGGGTTTCTGAGCCCCAAGTTTCTTGCGCTGCATTAGCCGGACTGTATAAAGAATTGGCTCCCAGAAAGGCACGGTCATTTGTTCTCAGTTCTGTGTGCTCCCCAATCCCTCACCGCTTGATGTCAACTTTTGACATTTTCCATCCAGCAATTTATACACTGTCACCTGCCAGCCCTCCCATAGTACTCGTGTTTGTTTGATCTCATACAAACTCCCCTCTCCGATCTGTTGATGCAATAATAAATCTGGGGACCTTTGAAGATAGTGCGCTGTGGGAGATCACAAATGGAAGTCTTTTCTTGACACTTAAGCATCCTGAATGCTGAGTCCCCAGTGCTGATGGGGCTACATTGTGCATCTCCTTTTAGACACATTTAGACAAATCCATCAAGCAGGAGTCCCTAAAAGCCTGTAATTTTCCAGGCAATATGGGAGCTACCACATTGGTAATGGAAGATTCCTATAGAGCAGCGTGATCCTGAGCTAAGCTATCTATTTGAATTAAATTGTTTTAAGCACTTCTGAGCTCCTGGTGTGATAGCAGGAGCCTCACAAGATTTAACTTAAAGACATGGGCCTGACCCTCAAGAAACCTAAAGTCCCAAATAGCATGTTCCTTTGGGATATTACTATTTCTCAAACACTTTTTGGTATCTCATAGCCCTGTGTGAACATCTGCAGGGACTCAGTTGGTTGCTGAATACATTTTAGGCTCTTTAACCTGGAATTCTGTCTTCCCCAGGTGCTTTGCTGCCTGTCTCTCGATTTCCTCCCTTAAAAACCCTCTTCTCTGACCCCCTGCCCCACTCCCAGCCCCTGAGCACTGCCAATCATTGCTGTCCATGCCCTACCCATTCCTGAGAACTCGCTTCAGATCCTACTTCTTCCATGCATTTCCTCATCCCTCTTCTTTTATTTTTTTTTAGTGGCTTTCCTTTTTAGAGCAGTTTTAGGTTGACGGCAAAACTGAGCAGAAAATACAGAGTTTTCCCATATGCCCGTCTCCCCACACCCAAGCCTCCCCTACTATCCACTTCCCCCACTACAGAGGTGCATTGTTACAGCTGATGGACCTACACTGGCACGTCATCGTCACCCCAAATTCACAGTTTGCGCACGAGGATTCACTCTGGTGTCCCTCATTCTGTGGGTTTTGACGAACGTATAATGACAGGCCTCCTCATCATAGCATCGTGCAAAGTAGTTCCACTGCCCTAGAAACCCACTGGACTCTGCCTGTTCATTCTTCCCCCCCAGACCCTGACAACCACTGATTTTTTATTGTCCCCGTAGTTTTGCCTTTTTCAGAAAGTCATGCAGTTGGAATCATACAGTATGCAGGCTTCTTTCCCTCAGTAACAACATGCACTTACGGTTCCCCCATGTCTCCTCATGGCTTGATCGGTCATTTCTTTTTCGTGTTAATAATATTCCATTGTCTGGATGTGCCATGCCTTGCCGCTCCTTCAGAAATGCTGGTAGTTCTTAATGTCTAGACCTGCTCTGTCTGATGCACGGGCTGCTAGCTACATAACATTTAAATAAAATGGCTGTTTAGATTTAAAATAATTAACATTAAGTAAAATTAAACATTCAGTTTCTCAGTCACATTAGCTACAGAGACTGCTCGGTAGCCCCATGTGGCTGGCGGGTACTGTTTTAGCCCAGATACAGGGCAGCTCTGATCATTCAGAAGGTTCTACTGCATACATAGCCCTGCTCTAGACTATTGATGTGGTCACTAGGCATGTTATTTTTTTTTTTAATTTTTAAATTTTTTGCCTGCACCACGCGGCTTGGGGGATCTTAGTTCCCAAACCAGGGATTGAACCCGGTCCCTCAGCAGTGAAAGCCTGGAGTCCTAACCACTGGACAGCCAGGGCATTCCCACTTCCCACTAGGCATGTTAATGTATTGAGGTTCTACGGTAGTTCGATGCCTTGTCTAATTAATGTACGTTAACTAATTTAATCCCATTCACAGCCCTGTGGGTGTGGTGCTATTGCTATTCCCATTTTACACAGGAAAATCTGAAGGTCAGAAAGGTTAAGTGATACATCCAATGTCGCAGTTAGTGGCGGCGGGGCCGGGACTGGAGCCAGGTGTCCCCGACGCCAGGACACTCTCCTCAGATGCTTAGCATCCTGCCGGTCATCTGCTCCGTGACAGCTGCTCCTTCACTTCCGATCCTAAAATCCTGCCTCAGCAGGGGTTGCACATAATCCATCGTTTACAGATGAGAAAACTGAGATTTCAAAATGTGAGTGAGTGTCCGTGGTCCCAGGGGTGAAGTCATCGGCAGGACAGCGGCTGGACGCCCGGCCCCTCCCGGCCAGACCGGCAGCCTTTGTTCCGCCCTGCTTTCCGGGACGCAGGGGCTGTCGCGTACTTCGGCAGCACCGAAGCAGTCAGCACAGAGCCTTTGGCAGACCCAGATCTCTACTTGCCGAGGGACGCGGAGAGGAGAGACCACAGTCTAGCTTCCTCCCCGCCGGGAGCTGTGAGGGGTTTGTGAGACTAGAATGTCTTTCACATGCCTTCCTGGGCTATGGTTTGCCTTCTTCTGAGAAAGACAGGAAGCAGACGTGAGGTGGTGAAGAAGCACACGGCACTGGCCGTCGGGAGCAATGACTCACTCATTCACCAGCGTTCGACACTTATTGGGCACCCACTGCATGCCAGACCCTGAGACAAGATGGGTCCAGATGTGAGCAAGGAAGCTGGGAAGGCGGTGTGCAAATTCAAAGCTGGAGCCAGAGACAGAGGACGCCCTGGGAGCAGCAGGCAAGCAGTGGCGGGATGGGAGGGGCGAGACCGGGCCAGATGCTATCTTTTGCAGACACAAAACTTGTGGAGGATGAAGTGGCCTCCTTGGAGAATGCCTGGTAAATGCTAAAAGCAAGATCAATTTCTGACTTTTTCTCTATATAGGAGAAGCCTCCTGACCCTGGTGGAGGTGCCTGTAGCTACAGAACCAACTGTGATTTCATATTTACGGCTGGAATTTACAGCTCTGCCCTCCCAACCCCCTAAGACAGCCAAGGTCCCTTCAAATGGACATTTGAGCTTGGGCTGATTTTCGGTACTTCCTGGGGAGAAGAAAGAAAAGAAAAGAGTTAGGAGGATGATGGTGGAGGGAGGAAGTGTCTGCCTTCAGGTCTTGGGAGAGACAGTCACTGGGTGGTGACTATTGAGTGGACGTGCACGGCCCCCCCCGGACCACAAGGGCAAGGCAGGTGGGGAGCAGGGCAGTTTTCTAGAATTCTTGTACAATCCCTGTGCAGACTTGCGCCCACCCCCTGGAGCCTCGCCCCAGCAGCTCAGGAACAGCTGGAGGACACAGCAGCTGCTGGCCTTAGCTGAGTGCGTGGCTGGCGCGGCCGCCCCCATCGCTCAGGTCCTGGCCCCACCTGCCGCTGCAGCTTCGTGCCCTTCCTGCCCTGGAGACGTGACCACTGCTGCTCCTTGTGCGCCCCTCCCCCCGGGGCCGGACCTGAGCCCCCAGCCCTTTCTCCTGCCCGCCTGCTCCTCTGGTGGCTGCTCCTCTGTGGCCGCCCTGCTCAGCATACCCTCCATCACTTCTGTAGCCCCTGTCCTCCTCCAGTACTTTTTCCTGCTTGCGTGGTGCCGAGTCTGGAGACAGAATCTCAGATCCCACTGGCTGAGCAGATGGGGTGCTGCTGTCCAGCTCTGCGGTTTGCCTCCCGCCCCTGCCCTCTCCTCAGACACAGGTGACCAGAGCGACCCTTTTAAGTGTCAGTTGCCTCTTGCCATTCCTTGACTCGGGGCTCTAATGGCTGCCATTCATTCTGAGAGCAGAGGCCAGGTTCCCTTCATCAAGGGACAACAAAGCTTTACACGGCCTGACCCCGGCCCATCACTCCCCCGCCCAGTCACTTGGCTCCAGCCACACTGGCCCCCTGGCCGCTCCTCACATGTGCCAGCTCACCCTGGACAAGGGCTGCCCGCTTCTCCTGTCCCTGGGGGGCTCTTCCCCTGGACGCCCACGTCGCTCACTTCTCTGCTGCCTTCAGTGTAGACCAGCCAGGCTAGAAAGAAAGCTTTGCAAAAGGATAAGATGAGAGAAACATCCAAATTCACCTCCCCCACCTCCTTCCCTTCCCTTCTGGCAGTCTCTAGTCTCTTCACTCTGGTTTTCTTTTTCTCCGGAGCATGTGCCAGACATGGCTGTATCCGGGGCTCAGCCACCTCTGAAATCTCTCCCATCTCACAGCTCTTCTTTCCTCTGGTTCAGTTTCACTCCCTTCTCCACAGTGTTGGCAAAATAGCCTCCAGCCTCTCTGGGCTTTAGCCTTCAGTTTGCAAACCCAGTACAAAAAGCAGGCTCCATTTCCAATGGTTCCTGAAAGAGGACAAGGGCTGATTCTCCCTGGACCAACTTGAGACTTGGCTTATTTTTGAACCACACTGTGTGGCCAGGGGAGGGGACCCTTCTGCTTGGTGAGGCCCGGATCACATATCTGTCCCTGGAAATGGAGTGGGGGTGGGATAAGCCCTGCCCAAAGCATCGAGCTTGAAACTGATGAGCAATGGTTCCCAAAGGGAGGTTCGGGCACAGCTCCCAGGAGAAGGGGAGATGGATCCAGGGCAGATGAGAAGACTCCATATTCACTGGGTTCCCCCCAACCACTTCCCCGTTTGCTTCCCAGCTCTTCCCCCTGGGTCCATCCTGTCTGCACCCTGCAGTCATTTTGAGCTCACAAAATATACCGTATCATCTGTTACTCTCCTGTTAGTAAGTCTTTGGTGCCTAGAGGTTACAGTCCAAGCATCTTAGACCAGCATTAAAAGCCACTGCAGATCGGCCTCACCTCATCTTTCCCATCTTGTCTCCTTGAAAGCTCTCAGCCTGGCCTGGTGGGGCTGCTCGCTGCCGAATCCCCCTCCCAGGCTTTCTCTGCGTGAGCGCCCCCCCCCCCAAAATATAGCGGTGTCGCCTCCAACCCGACCACTTCCTTCAATACCTGGCCGTGCCTTTCTGAAGCCCTAGAATATTGACCACTCTGGCCTTTCCTATACATTGTCCTACATGGTTAGCTATCCACTCAAGACCTCTCCCTCCATTCCTCCAAGCCCGTGGTAGGTCACTTGAGGGTAGAGACCATCTTGCATGTTCCCCGTAGCCCCAGCTGTGAGAACCCGATAAATCATGGCTGCTTGTTCAGGTGCCACTCTTCCTACATATCAGCCTGATTCCAGAGAGCTTGCTTCTGCCTCCTCAGGCCCTGCAGCTGGATGCTGAGACTGTGGGTTGTGTGTGACATTAAGGACAAGTCCGTGGGTCAAGTCAGTGGGTCTGTCCCCCCCTTCTCTCTTCCTGTCTCCTTCCTCAAAAGGAGGGATTTCCTCACCAGGGGTCAGTGTCATCCCTCAGATTGTTCCTAGTGGTCTCTTGTCCTCTGGAGACAGGTTCCGTGCTCTCACATAACTGGTCAATCCCTGCTTTCTTCCCCTCCCCCACTGCTTGCCCCACTGCTTGCCCCCCTGCTTCCCTCACTTCACACTCTCCCTCGGACACTGCCGTGCTGTTGTGGGCACTGCCCTCCAGCCAGGAGCGCTGGCCGTGGGACCTTGAGCTCTCTGAGTCTCAGTACTCAGATTGTAAGGTAGAGACACAGGATGTACTTCACAGTTGTCACACAGACCAAATGAATAAGGCATGAAAACGCTTTTGATGGCGCTAGATGCAGAGCGAGCGCTCAGCTTCTGGTGATGGAGCCCAGTCCGTCTCTCTCAGCTGCTGCCTCTTTGGTCACCGCTGACATGAGACTGCCATCTAGTAGGCTTGCCGCTGACCACTGTGAGGGGCTGGCGGGGATGGGGGCCAAGTGAGGCCCCACGTCCTCCTGGGGCAGGGAGCGTGGATGTCTGCTCTGGCTCTGAGGTGTGAGCGTGCGGCTGTCGTGCCTCTGTGGGTCCATAGCCCAGTCCCCAGGCGTGGATCTGCCAGCATCTCCAGTGGTCTCCCTGCTAATCAGAGGGTGGAACAGAAATCCTAATCTGACCCGCACGTGGCTCTGGGTCACTTTTCCTACCAACTCCTGCTTCACGCGGTAGGTAGCACACAGGGCAGGGGGCTACGCTGAGTTTGCAGGTTTTCATTTTTATGAAGCTCAGGCCCACCTTCCCTCCACTTTTTTGCTATTTTCCAGATCATCAGGTAGAATGAGTGTGTTGATGGGGACATATCCAGTGCTCCTATGGTACAGAGACTTCAAGTGAACGGGAATAAAATAAACCAAGAGTGGCTCTGTGAGGATAAAGTCCTACCGTGAGAACGAGTTTTAGAGTCAGACCCCCGTTCTGAATCATAAAGAAGTCGAGAACTTGAGCCCAGAAAGGAAGAAGGAACAGGGAGAAGAAGCAGAACTCAGTAACACGGCACAGCATTTCCAAGAGTGTGTGCACCTGCCCCTCCGGAGCTGACTAGGTGGGAATCTGCTCGGAGAACGATGCGTGTGACGCCACCCACTGGAGCTCTGCGGTGCACATCGATGTAACCTCAGAAGTCGTAAAGGGAAAAAAATGTGTTTGACTTGATGTAGCTGAGTTTTTGCCAGATTAGATGGGTAGAGCTACACTTTTTTTCTGCATAATGACTATGAACACTTCACAGAGCTGTTGTTTCTCAGAGTATGTCATCAACCACGCAAAGTTATACACAGCTCCAAATTGGACTCTGTGTACATTGTAGGAGTTCATTCACTCATTCAAAAATATTTTTGATCCCCTACTGTGCGCCAGACCCTTAGGCCCAATGATGAGAAAGACAAATCCTCTACCTCATGGAGCTTACCTTCTCCTGGGCAGAGACCGACAAAAAGCACACCAGATGGTGACAAGTAGGGTAAACAAGGGTTCCTGTCTGCAGAGAAGGTGGGAGGGATGGACTAGAATTTCAGGTGTGTGTATGTGGGGGGTAGATAAGTCACCCAGACATCATCCCAGGAGAGGAAGCGTCAGGGCCTGGCCCCAGATGTGGGATGTGCCACCTGGGTCTGAAGAGCTGCAAGGAAGCCAGTGAGTTTGTGAGGGGCGGGTGTGGGGTTTAAGGGACAGGAGGAAGGAGGTGTCAGAGTGGGTGCTGGAATGATTCTGTGAGAGGCTCAGAGAAGGGGAGGCCTGGGGAAGGGGCAGGAGTGAAGGAAGGGTAGTAGAAAGACCTCATGGCATTCCACACGTGGGGAACGATCATAAGGGAAGGTGGGAGGTGGAGAGCACAGCACATGCTCTGGGCTCGAGGTCACAGGGTGTGGACTCAAGTCCCCCCCCCCCCACCCACAGATCTCCGTCCCACAGTTACCAGGCAGGAGAGCGGCAGCCCTCCCCAGGATGCTGGGTGGTTATACATGATGCTGTGTGGTTATGTGTGTGCCAAGTGCCACAGAAAGGGACGGGATGGTTTCCACAGAAACAGGTACTCGGGCACCTTTGCCAGCAGTGATGTGTGAACCGCTCTATTCCATCACGGTTCAGGTAGAGGCAGGAGGCTGGTCTCTAGGATGCATTGGACATCTTTCTTGCTCTTAATGCCCTCTCCCAATCCCCACGCCTCAATGAGATAAGAAATAGGTACTATTGCCCATCACGTTTTAGAAACAGGGAGACAGTGAGAGCAGTTAGGAGTTTTGTTTGAGTTCTTCCTGGAACTCAACCCTTGGAAGTGGAGCCAAGATAGGGCTCCGCAGTTGTGTCTGTTCTGCTGACCATGACTCATTTCCAGAAGCTAGCCATGCATTCTATAAAAAGTTTTAATTGTGGTAAAATACACGTAACATAGAATAACATCTTAACCGTTTTTAAGTGTACAGTTGAGTGTTAAGTGCATTCACATTGTTGTGTAACCCATCCCCAGACGTCCTTTCATCTTACAAAATAGAAACTCTGCCCATTAAACAAGAATTCCCCCGTTACCCCTCCCCCCAGCCCCCGGCAGCCACCATTCTACTTTCTGTCTCTATGAATTTGATGGCTCTGGGGATCTCTGATAAATGGAATCATACAATATTTATCTTTTTGTGACAGGTTTTTTTCACTTAGCATAATGTCCCCAAGGTTTGTCCATGTTATATGTGCCAGAATTTCTTTCTTCTGTAACACTGGATAATGTTCCATTATATATATTTATCCATGCTTCCATCAGTGGACACCTGGGTTGCTTCCTTCTTTTGGCTATTGTGAATAACACTGCTTTGAACACAGGTGTATGAATATCTGTTTGAGACCCCATCTTCAATTCTTGTCCAGAAGTAGAATTGCTGAATGGAAAATATGGTGATTGTATTTTCAATTTCTTGAGAAACCTTCACACTGTTTTTCATAGTAACTACACCACTTTACATTCCCACATATAAGGCACAAGAGTTCCAATTCCTCCACATCTTTGCCAACACTTCTATTTTATGCTTTTGTTTCTTTGTTTGTTTGGTTTGACTTTCTTTTATTGTAGTCATCCCATTGGGTGTGTATGTCTCATTGTGGTTTCGATGTGCATGTTTTTAATGATTAGTGACGTTGACTACATTTTCATGTGATTTTTGGCCATCTGTGTATCTTCTATTCATGTCCTTTGGCCATTTTTAAGAGGGTTGTTTGTTTGCTAGTCAAGAAATTTTAATGATCACTGGGATAAGATAATAAATATAAAGGAATAGGGCAAGCTGGGCTAAGAGTTTATCAGCCCGGACTCCAATATCCCAGCTGGCCAAACCTCTCAACCTCCCCACGGACATGGCGAAGCCTCCGATTCAGGGTGGCTGTTGACACTAGTGGTGAGAAATTCTGCCCGCCAAGAAATGACTGGGGAGAATCAGGGCTGGCTTTAGGGCCCTACCTTTCATCCAAACTGAGGTTGAAGAAGAAATTATTTCTGTGTAAACAAAAATTTTTGTCCTTTCCCTTTTCCCTTTTTCAGCCCAATCTGAAGTATTACTATATCCACAGCAACCACAGCAACTAGAACCACCACCATCCCGACCACCACCCCTGCTACCAGCATGGATCACGAGCTCACCGTGGACCACATCTGGTGCCCCCAGATGGAATCCGTCAGTGTTCAAATCCCTAGGTGAGAAATCGCCAGCCATTAAGTCATCTGATTGGCTAAACATCCTAAGCATCTGAAAATGAGAAGACAATGTGCGTCTTCTTTTTTTGTTTTTCATCTGTACCAGAAAGTAATGAAGCGGAGGTTGGGAATTTTAAGCAGCAGCTTCAGTCAGGCTGGGTGGTTTACAGAGATTAACTTACCCCCTTGGAGTGCTCAGCAACCAACCAGAAGGCTTTCCCCAACCAAGCAATTTTATAATTAAGTGATAATTGTTTTTTGGAGGTTTCTTTTTCCCCCTGGGTAGCCTAGAGAAAGATAAACAGCTGCAGGAATCAATAAGCATCAAGGTCATAGGCTGAATTATTTACCAGTTCTCTGCTATTTATCTCAAACTTTCCTCTCTACAAGGAAAAAATTGTGTCTACTTCACATGAGATTTAGAACGTACCTAGTTTAGTTTCACAGTTGTTATTACTGTCTTTACCTTTTTATGACTGAGCAAAATTGCTGTTTCGCTAACAAAGTCTAGAGAGGGGGAGCGTGGAAGGGTGTGATGCCAGGGTTCATTCACTGGGCTGGGCCCTAAGCTGTAGGAGTACTGGGGTTGGGGGATGGGCAGCAAAAGATGCAGGCTGTCTGCACCTAGCCCCATACACTGCTTATTTTCATGATTACTACAATGTCTCCCTAACAGCCCTCCTAACCTTCTGGTTCTTGTCCCACCCACTGTGGATGCCGCAATCTTTGGTCAAAATGATCTTTCCTAAACACAAATCTGTCAATTCTCTATGAAGAAGTCTCTAGGATGATCTAAATCCACCTAAGGAACCCAGCCGTACATCCCTTATGGGTTTTGCAGCATCGTTCCCCTCTGTGCACACCTGGCCTCATGTCCTACTGCTCCCTGACTTCCGCACTAAATTCCTGCCGTACTTCTTTGAGTTCTTCAAACCTATCACGCTCTATCCCCTCAGGGTCACCTCAGCTGTTGGTCCTGCTGGAATAATATCCTTCTCTTTCCCAGGGTAAGCCCAACTCATCTACATTCTGTTAGCCCCCCCCTCCCCTTTTAAGTCTGGGTGATTGCCACTTCCTGGGTCCCCCCAGAGCACACGTCCCAACCCCCATGACATGTCTTGGGTCATTTGAGATGAAGGACCATCCTTATATGAGCATGTATAATATCACTAATAATAGTTCAATGTCTAGTCTATAATAGACAGTCAATACCTATTTGTGCAGTTGATGAAGGAATCTCATAAGTTACCTTGGGCCACGGAGAAGGAAATGGGGCTCAGGGAAAGTGTTGCCTGGTAGAATGTTGCTGTGAAATTGTAACTAAGCCTCTCTGCAGAGCACCTTGCTTGCCTTTGGCTGAACCACACACTAACAGAAAATAGCTGTGAAGGTTTAAAGAAAGCACGATACGCTATAAAAATTAATATTAAAACTCAATATATTGAGAGTTGGTTATTTTTTTATAAGATTGTTATTCCTCTAAGCAAACCTGCCCATTTCCATGTATTTTACTATCGAATCAATTCGTATACAACCTTCAATAACCTGTTCTATAAAACAACGAGATATCTGCACCAAAAATATGTACTTTTTGGTGAGTCCTTCACTTTTTCGGACCATTAGCATATTCAATAACAGGTACAGGAATAAAGAGAGATTCAGGGGACCATCTAGGCAAGATAGGTATGCGTGACCTCTGCCAATTCCGAGTTGAGTTAGAAGCACCTACACCCCAAATCAAGTTGACTTAATGTTATTTCATGTCCTTTGCAGGCACATTACCAGTTTTTCTTCTTTGGCTGGTAGGTAACTTTGAGTCACCTCCATATGTTTATAGGGTGCCAAATATTTGGATGGAAGGCTATGTGATAAACATGAACAGAATATCTGGGTAGATAACTCAGGTTTTCTTTATTTGGAGTTTTGAGTGCTTTGTAGACAAATCTAAGACACGTGGTCTCCTATCTGCGGTCCTTCATCTTCCTTGTGGTCTTGGATGTTGATCCTGGCTCCAGGCCAGGGACCAGGCGCTCTGGCTCAGTGTGCTTACAGGGCTGTGAGCAGCTTTGGAAGAGCTCCTTGATCTCTATTAAGGGTGTAGGTACCAATGATGCACTCATTTTCCCACTTTCTTTCTCACGCCTCCATTAATGACCAGAAACTATTAGTGAATGACCAGAATCAGTCTGGCTGCTTGGTGAGATTAGAAGACTTTTACTTGTCTTGCAACTGCTTGTAGGAAGCCAGGTGCAGCATCAGGTTATCGTGAACTCACTTTCTCTCTCTGCATCTCTCCTATTAAGTAACGCCACCCTGGGGCTTGTTCCTGATAAAGCAGCTTTATAGAATGCAAAGTGATGGGTCTCCACACAACCCTGGTTATTATTCTCCATCCAGGGATGGCTTAAGTTAAGTACGGCAACATGTTGGCAACAGTCAACAGTCAGGAGGCAACAGTCCCTCCTGAGAATCTTGGTTTTAATTCTGAGACAGTGTTTATCTTGAGAAGAGATTTTTCAGAGGTTAGATAGGGGCAGGCCTACATAGGGGCTGAGAGGCTGGATAGGACGCACCACTGGCTATTTGGAAGGATTCAAATAACTCTACAGCAGGAACTCGAACCAGCTTTGCGGAATATTCTGAAACCCAATTCTTCACATTAATCATTCTAATCCTAACATCCAGAGACTGGAGGGGAGCAGTGTCCCCATGAGGACCACTGAAAGGAAAATCCTGAGAACAAATGGAAAGTGCTGGAAATAGGAGCAGCTGAACTGAGAGCCCAGAAAGCCTGCAGCCCAGAAAAAGCTGGTTTAGGATCAGGCAAATGATTAGGTGATTAGGAAATCCTACGCAGTACAGTGAGCAGGCATGCTTATTATTCTTCTTTCACTGATTAGATACCAGCAGAGGTTTGGAAGGGTGAGGGCATATCCCATGCCACACAGGTTGACCCTTGAATCTATATATGTGTATTGTTTTCCCTTACTGAAAAACTGCCTTTACTATTTATCCATAGAACCGCTCTACTTTCTTAAAGACTATCAATCAACTGCCCTGTTTTTTAAGAAATACGTTGATTCTACCATAGACAAAGTTAGCAAGCATTAAAGTAGGGATTGGATACTCTTTTCAAAGTCCCTGTCCCCAGTTAAAAAGTGATAGCACGTTCTAATTGTTTGCTTTAAATCGGGATAACACAGGGCTTGCATAAGAAATTTGAGATACCATGCAAAGTTACCAAATTTTCTTGGGCAAAGAAAATTAAAGAAGTACTATATTAGTTGGGATTTATTCTAAGCTGCTATTACAGAGACCCACTCAGTGCAATGCTTAAATGAGAATTCAAAATCTCAGACTTTTTATTAAAAGTACTTCTCAACCAGTAGACAGGTGGACAGAAACTTAGGACACACACACACACACACCTTTCCTTTTAAGGCACAACTAGGAAGTGGCAGCCCTCAGTCACATGGCCACACAGCCAAACAAGGCTGGGAAACCAGCCTTCAGCTGGGTACCAGTGTTCCCAGGTAAGAACCAGGAATTCTGTTACTGAAGGAAGAAGGATCAAATGATATTGGTGGACAGTTTGCAGGTTCTTCCACAGGTGCACACACAGAAGGTATGTAGGACAACATGGAACTCAAGATATTAAACTACTACTTGGACTGAGGTTGTAATTGAAATAAAAAAGAGGAGAAAAAGGAACTTGAGGTAGGTAAGTGGCAATCCTCCCAGACTTAGATAAAGAGGATCAAACATAGATATGTATGTTGCAATTGGAAGAGGAAAGGAGTATGTAGTCCACTTTCAAGTCCTTTAAATTTGGTCCAAACTAGCCTAAATGGTGCTCAACTCTATTCAGTTGTGTTGCTTGATAGTGGCAGTCCCATAAGGCAGTTCTCTTTAATTGGGCTGGATTTGAAAATTTGTAATTCTTTAGCTCTTTATTTTGAAATGTCCCTCTTTATTCCCGGTGATATCACATGTTCTGGAGTCTACATTATCTGAAATTAACAGTCTCTCCAGCTTTCTTATTGTTAATGGTTTGCTTTTTTTTTTTTTTTTATGGTATGTGGGCCTCTCACTGTTGTGGCCTCTCCCGTTGTGGAGCACAGGCTCCGGACGTGCAGGCTCAGTGGCCATGGCTCACGGGCGCAGCCGCTCCGCGGCATGTGGGATCTTCCCGGACCGGGGCACGAACCCGTGTCCCCTGCATTGGCAGGCGGACTCTCAACCACTGCGCCACCAGGGAAGCCCTGCTTAACATATTTTTTTATACATACCTGTGTCTTCATATTTAAAGAGGTTTCTTGTAGACAAGACATAGTTGAGTCTTGCGCATGTATTCAGTCTGACAATTTCTGCCTTTTATTTGATGTGTTTAGACCATTTATATTTAATGTGATTATTGATATGGTTGGATTTAAGTCTACCATGTTGCTACTGGTTTTCCTTTTGTTTCATGTGCTCTTTGATCTTATGTCATCATTTTCTGTGGCTTTTTTGGATTAATTAAGGATTTTCTATGATTCCATTTTATGTCCACTACTGGCTAATTAGTTACATTTTTTGTTTTATTTAATTTAATTTAATTTTTATTTTTTAGTGGTTGTTCTAGGGTTTATAATATGCCCT
Source organism: Delphinus delphis (assembly GCF_949987515.2). Lineage (NCBI taxonomy): Eukaryota > Metazoa > Chordata > Mammalia > Artiodactyla > Delphinidae > Delphinus > Delphinus delphis. The sequence goes on along the minus strand of NC_082690.1, from coordinate 5,308,244 downwards.
TAACTTATCATAGACTGTTTTGAAACAATATTACATCATTTCTTATATAATGTAAGATCCTTACAACAGAATACTTACATTCTCCTGTTCATCCTTTGTGCTATTTGGATTGTACATTTTACGTATACATATATTATAAAATTCCATAATATGTTACTGTTTTTTTTGCTTTGAACATTCCTTTATCTTTTGAGAAATTAAAAGATGAGGAAAAAAGGAAATATTAGTATTTTAAAATACTTTTTATTTCTTTGTGTAGATCTATAGTTCCATCTGTTACAATTTTTCTTCTGCCCAAATAACTTCTTTCAACATTCCTTGTAGGACTGTTATACTGGTAGTAAATTCTTTCAGCTTTTGTTTGCCTGAAATAGGTTTTATTTTGTCTTCAGTTTTAAAGGCTATTTTCACTGAATGTTATGAAATTGTACAGAAATAGTAGTTATAATATGAGGGTCTTTTTAATGAGGAATTGTTAATATTCACTAAAATGAGTTGGCCAAAATGTTTGTCTGTACACCACTGGCCAGTTTTATTACATGGCAGGAATGTAATTATTTTGTTGAACAAAATAATTTTTTTTAATTGGGGTATAGATTTTTTTAAATTGGTATATAGTTGCTTTATAATGTTGTGTTAGTTTCTGCTGTACAGTGAAGTGAATCAGCTGTATGTTTACATATATCCCCTCTTTTTTTGATTTCCTTCTCATTTAGGTCACCAAAAAGCACTGAGTAAAGTTCCCTGTGCTATACAGCAGGTTCTCATTAGTTATATGTTTTATACATATCAGTGTATATATGTCAATCCCAATCTCCCAATTCGTCTGACCCCCACCCTCCCCACTTGGTGTCCATATGTTTGTTCTCTACATCTGTGTCTCTATTTCTGCTTTGCAAACAATTTCTTCTGTACCATTTTTGTAGATTCCACATATATGCGTTAATATACGATATTTGTTTTTCTCTTTCTGATATATTTCACTCTGTATGACAGTCTCTAGGTCCATCCACGTCTCTACAAATGATCCAATTTAATTCCTTTTTATGGCTGAGTAATACTCCATTGTATGTATGTACCACATCTTCTTTATCCATTCATCTGTCGATGGACATTTAGGTTGCTTCCATGTCCTGGCTATTGTAAATAATGCTGCAGTGAACATTGGGGTGCATGTGTCTTTTTGAATTATGGTTTTCTCAGGGTATATGCCCAGTAGTGGGATTGCTGGGTCAAATGGTAATTCTATTTTTAGTTTTTTAAGGAAGCTTCATACTGTTCTCCATAGTGGCTGTATCAATTTACATTCCCATCAACAGTGTAAGAGGGTTCCCTGTTCTCCACACCCTCTCCAGCATTTAACAAAATAATTTTTAATAAAAACTTAAAATGATTGTAGTAAGTATGAATTCAACATGTACTCATTTTTCTCTACATTAACAGTGGTTTTTGTTGTTTTAGTTTTTTTTTTTTTTTAAACAGTGGTTTACAAACATTGATGGTGTATATCCTGGAGGGCTTGAAGCTATGAGGAGCAGAGGAGGGATATTCCTGGGTGAGGGTGTGGTGTGTGTGTGTGCAGGAGTTCTAACTGAAGCCCAGTAATTGAAGCTTGAAGCATGACTATAGGGATTCCTCTATTGACAAAGACATTGAGCAGCCACTCAAGTTGTAGATGAAAGAATAAATATCTCTGTTCCACTTTGTCTTTCGTCCCTCAACACTGTAAAGCAGATAGGACTGAAAATTATCAGGATGTGAAATTAATACTCATGGACTTAATAGTGAAGGAATGGACAAAACATCAGAAGCATTTTAGAAAGTATCTTTTTGGACAACCAATCAGGGTACTTTGTTGGTCTGTCTCTAAAAGGAGCCACACACTGGATAAACAGTCATTTTATTTTATTTATTTATTTTTTAATATCTTTATTGGAGTATAATTGCTTTACAATGTTGTGTTAGTTTCTGCTGTACAACAAAGCAAATCAGCTATATGTATACATATATCCCCCATCCCCTACCTCTTGAGCCTGCCTCCCACCCTCCCTATCCCACCCCTCTAGGTGGTCACAAAGCACCGAGCTGATCGCCCTGTGCTATGCGGCTGCTTCCCACTAGCTACCTGTTTTACATTTGGTAGTGTATGTATGTCAATGCTACTCTCTCACTTCGTCCCAGCTTCCCCTTCACCCCTGCATTCTCAAGTCCGTTCTCTATGTCTGTGTCTTTATTCCTGCCCTGCCACTAGGTTCATCTGCACCATTTTTTGAAAGATACATATAGCACAATGTTCATTGCAGCACTATTTAACAATAGCCAGGACATGGAAGCAACCTAAATGTCCATCGATAGATGAATGGATAAAGAAAATGTGGCACATGTATACAATGGAATATTACTCAGCCATTAAAAGAAATGAAATTGAGTTATTTGTAATGAGGTGGATGGACCTAGAGTCTGTCATACAGAGTGAAGTACGTCAGAAAGAGAAAAATACCGAATGCTAATGCACATATATAGAATCTAAAAAACAGTCATTTTAGAGCTTCCCTGTAAGGCATATTTCAGATGTTTTCCAGATGGGCACACTATTGACAAGTAGTTTATCAAGAGTTTTATTAAAAAGTCAAGGCCAGGGTTGTCAAGCAGAGAAGCCGAATAGCACAGGGAGATCAGCTCGGTGCTTTGTGACCACCTAGAGGGGTGGGATAGGGAGAGTGGGAAGCAGACACAAGAGGGAGGGGATATAGGGATCTATGTATCCATATGGCTGATTCACTTTGTTATACAGCAGTAACTAACACAACAATGTAAAGCAATTATACTCCAATAAAGATGTTAAAAAAAAAAAAAAGATGACTTTCTTCTGGCCTCAGCTAATGGTTGCCAATGCGATTGCCAATAGCAGCTTGTTTCGAGGAAAAGAGAGCTTCCTACTCTGGTTGAGTGGGAAGGCATAGGAGTATATATGTGCCAGGCCATATATACTTTTAGGATTATGTTCAGATAAAGTCGTATTCAACTCTCATATACTCTTGTCTTCAATACCAAGGGTTACCCAATTTCTAGGTAGTCCAAGATATCCCCAAAAAGCATGATAATAATCTTTTTTATCTGATCTGTGCAATATTAGCTACCAATTACATAGGTCCCTCAATAATCCCCAAGGATAACTTGGAAACCATCTCGCCCAGCTGTACACCTTGCTTTGGCTATTCGGGGTCTTTTGTGTTTCCATACAAACTGTGAAATTTTTTGTTCTAGTTCTGTGAAAAATGCCATTGGTATTTTGATAAGGATTGCCTTGAATCTGTTTGCTTTGGGTAGTATAGTCATTTTCACAATGTTGATTCTTCCAATCCAAGAACATGGTATAGCTCTCCATCTGCTTGTATCATCCTTAGTTTCTTTCATCAGTGTCCTGTAGTTTTCTGAATACAGGTCTTTTGTCTGCTTAGGTAGTGTTATTCCTAGGTATTTTATTCCTTTTGTTGCAGTGGTAAATGGGAGTGTTTCCTTAATTTCTCTTTTAGATTTTTCATTATTAGTGTATAGGAATGCAAGAGATATTTGTGCATTAATTTTGTATCCTGCTACTTTACCAAATTCATTGATTAGCTCTAGTAATTTTCTGGTAGCATCTTTAGGATTCCCTATGTATAGTATCATGTAATCTGCAAACAGTGACAGTTTTATTCTTTTCCAATTTGGATTCCTTTTATTTCTTTTTCTTCTCTGATTGCTGGGGCTAAAACTTCCAAAAGTATATTGACTAATAGTGAGCAACCTTGTTTTGTTCCTGATCTTAGTGGAAATGGTTTCAGTTTTTCACCATTGAGAATGATGTTGGCTGTGGGTTTGTCATATATGACCTTTATTATGTTGAGGTAGCTTCCCTCTATGCCTACTTTCTGGCGAGTTTTTTACCATAAATTGGTGCTGAATTTTGTCAAAAGCTTTTTCTGCATCTATTGAGATGATCATATGGTTTTTATCCTTCAATTTGTCAATATGGTGTATCACATTGATTGATTTGCATATGTTGAAGAATTCTTGCATTCCTGGGATAAACCCCACTGGATCATGGTGTATAACCCTTTTAATGCGCCACTGGATTCTGTTCGCTAGTATTTTGTTGAGGATTTTTGCATCTATGTTCATCAGTGATATTGGCCTGTAGTTTTCTTTTTTTGTGACATCTTTCTCTAGTTTTGGTATCAGGGTGATGGTGGCCTCGTAGAATGTGTTTGGGAGTGTTCCGCTCTCTGCTATATTTTGGAAGAGTTTGAGAAGGATAGGTGTTAGCTCTTCTCTAAATGTTTGATAGAATTCACCTGTCAATCCATCTGGTCCTGAGCTTTTGTTTGTTGGAAGATTTTTTTTTTTTTTTTGTGGTACGCGGTCCTCTCACTGTTGTGGCCTCTCCCGTTGCGGGATGCACAGGCTCAGCGGCCATGGCTCACGGGCCTAGTCGCTCCGCGGCATGTGGGATCTTCCCGGACTGGGGCACGAACCTGCGTCCCCCGCATCGGCAGGCGGACTCTCAACCACTGCGCCACCAGGGAAGCCCCTGTTTGTTGGAAGATTTTTAATCACAGTTTCAATTTCAGTGCTTGTGATTGGTCTGTTCGTATTTTCTATTTCTTCCTGGTTCAGTCTCGGAAGGTTGTACTTTCTAGGAATTTGTCCATTTTTTTCAGGTTGTCCATTTTATTTGTGTAGTTGCTTGTAGTAATCTCTCATGAGCCTTCGTATTTCTGCAGTGTCAGTTGTTACTTCTCCTTTTCCGTTTCTAATTCTGTTTGAGTCTTCTCCCTGTTTTTCTTGATGAGTTTGGCTAATGGCTTATCAATTTTGTTTACCATCTCAAAGAACCGGCTTTTAGTTTTATTCATCTTTGCTATCGTTCCCTTCATTTCTTTTTCATTTCTTTCTGATCTGATCTTTATGATTTCTTTCCTTCTGCTAACTTTGGGAGTTTTTGTTCTTCTTTCTTGAATTGCTTTAGGTGTAAAGTTAGGTTTTTTATTTGAGATGTTTCTAGTTTCTTGAGGTAGGATTGTATTGCTCTAAACTTCCCTCTTAGAACTGCTTTTGCTGCATCCCATAGGTTTTGGGTCGTCATGTTTTCATTGTCATTTGTTTCTAGGTATTTTTTGATTTCCTCTTTGATTTCTTCAGTGATCTGTTGGTTATTTAGTCACGTATTGTTTACCCTCCATATGTTTGGAATTTTTACAGTTTTCCTGTAATTGATATCTAGTCTCATAGCATTGTGGTCAGAAAAGATACTTGATATGATTTCAATTTTCTTAAATTTACCAAGGCTTGATTACTATGATTGTGCTACTGTCGATTCCCCTCTTATGGCTGTTAGCATTTGCCTTATGTATTGAGATGATCCTACGTTGGGTGCATAAATATTTACAATTGTTATATGTTCTTCTTGGATCGATCCCTTGATCATTATGTAGTGTCCTTCTTTGTCTCTTCTAATAGTCTTTATTTTAAAGTCTATTTCGTTTGCTATGAGAATTGCCATTCCAGCTCTCTTTTGATTTCCATTTGCATGGAATATCTTTTTCCATCCCCTCACTTTCAGTCTGTCTGTGTCCATAGGTCTGAAGTGGGCTTCTTGTGGACAACATATTTATGGGTCTTGTTTTTGTATCCATTCGGCCAGTTTATGTCTTTTGGTTGGAGCGTTTAATCCATTTACATTTAAGGTAACTATCAATATGTATGTTCCTATTACCATTTTCTTAAATGTTTTGGGTCTGTTATTGTAGGTCTTTTCCTTCTTTTGTGTTCCTTGCCTAGAGAAGTTCCTTTAGTATTTGTTGTAAAGCTGGTATGGTGGTGCTGAATTCTCTTAGCTTTTGCTTGTCTCTGAAGGTTTTAATTTCTCTGTCAAACCTGAATGAGATCCTTGCTGGGTAGAGTAATCTTGGTTTGTTTTTTTCTTTTCATCACTTTATATATGTCCTGCCACTCCCTCCTGGCTCGCAGAGTTTTGTTGAGAGATCAACTGTTAACCTTATGGGGATTCCTTTGTTTGTTATTTGTTGCTCTTCCCTTGCTGCATTAAATATTTTTTCTTTGTATTTAATTTTTGATAGTTTGATTAATTTGTGCCTTGCCGTGTTCCTCCTTGGATTTATCCTGTATGGGACTCTCTGCGCTTTCTGGACTTGGTTGACTATTTCCTCTTCCATATTAGGAAAGTTTTCAACTATAATCTCTTCAAATATTTTCTTAGTCCCTTTCTTTTTCTCTTCTTCTTGTGAGAACCCTATAATTTGAATGTTGGTGTGTTTAATGTTGTCCCACAGATCTCTGAGATTGTCCTCAATTCTTTTCATTCTTTTTTCTTTATTCTGCTCTGCAGCAGTTATTTCCACTATTTTATCTTCCAGGTCACTTATCCGTTCTTCTGCCTCAGTTATTCTGCTATTGATTCATTCTAGAGAATTTTAAATTTCATTTACTGGGTTGTTCATCATTGTTTGTTTGCTCTTTAGTTCTTCTAGGTCCTTGTTGAACGTTTCTTGTATTTTCTCTATTGTGTTTCCAAGATTTGGGATCACCTTTACTATCATTACTCTGAATCTTTTTCAGGTAGACTGCCTATTTCCTCTTCATTTGTTTGTTCTGGTGGGTTTTTACTTTGCTTCTTCATCTGCTGCATATTTCTCTGGCTTCTCATTTTGCTTAACTTACTGTGTTTGGGGTCCTTTTTTCACAGGCTGCAGGTTCGTAGTTCCTGTTGTTTTTGGTGTCTATCACCAGTGGGTAAGGTTTGTTCAGTGGCTTGTGTAGGCCTCCTGGTGGAGGGGCTGGTGCCTGTGTTCTGGTGGATGAGGCTGGATCTTGTCCTTCTGGTGGGCAGGACTGTGTCTGGTGGTGTGTTTTGGGGTATCTGTGAGCATATATGATTTCAGGCAGCCTCTCTGCTGATGGGTGGGGTTGTGTTCCTGTCTTGCTTGTTGTTTGGAATGGGGTGTCCAGCACCGGAGCTTGCTGATCGTTGAGTGGATCTTGTTCTTAGCCTTGAGACAGAGATCTCTGGGAGAGCTCTCGCCGATTGGTATTATGTGCGGCTGGGAGGACTCTGGTGGTCCAGTGTCCTGAACTCGGCTCTCCCACTCAGAGGCTCAGGCCTGACACCTGGCTAGGCACCAAGACCCTGTCAGCCACGTGGCTGCAGCATCAGTCTGCCATTATTTTTGCTTTCTTTCTCTCTCAACAACTGAGCACGATAACATACACCCTCTTTCCCCTGAACCGGGAGAGGCTGAAGGAGAGCTGGTGGGAGCAGGAGTAGCCAAAGTCACAGTGGAGGCTTGAGTCCAGTGGAGTCAAAACAGCACGAACCACCTTTCTCCCGTGCCCTGCACCAACTTTCCTAAAGCCATCTTAATTAGTTTATCCACAGCCACAGGGAGACCACCCCGATTCTGGAATTGGAGAAAAACTACCATAATGTATTGTCATTACCGCTCTTAACATATAGGAGTCTATCAAGAACCTATAGGGTTCAAGTTCATCTGTTCAACGTTAAAGCATGCCTTTATCTAGCCATGCTTTCCAAGAAAACTTGTTTTTCATTTATAATTTTTTTCTTGTCCTAGAAAAAATATGTACTCCTGTTTGAGTTCATCTGAATTCAAATTCTAGAGGAAAATAGTCTTGTGCTACTTTTCCTCTCATTAGAATGCAGAATGTGACAGTGGGTAGGCTGTGGGCTCTCACACCTGGGAGTAGAAGTGGCAGTGAAATGGCTTTGCATTCATCCCGGAAATACATTGAATGACCAGTGCTGCTGCTGGTGATGAAGACTCAGAGATGGTCAAGGTGTACATGGTCCCTGCCTCCATGGAGCTCCAATCCAGCGATAGAGAAAGGTACTAAAGAGGAGTCACACACATAATTATCTGAGTAGTGTCTGGGGTGGGGGAGCCTAAAGGGCTCAGAACTAATGTTTTGGGGGTGTTTAATTTATTCTGGGAGTTGAAGGCTGAGAAATGAAAGATGAGAAGTTCAGAGGAAAAAGGGCCAGGGTGGGAGTGCGTGTGGTGGTCCAGAAGTGGGGAGGAGCTTGACTGCATTTGAGGAAAGAGAAAAAGCCAGTGTCCAGGGGCCAGAGTGAGGGAGAGGGTGGTTATATGGCAATGAGGTGCTGATTTGGGGCTCAATCGTGCTGGACCATGGAGACCATTCTAAGGACTTGGAACTTCATTCTAAGATCACTGGGAAATCATTGAATCCTTTTAAAACATGATCGTGATTTAAGGCAAAACGTGATTTGCCTTTTCAGAGGAAAATGGGCTGGAAAGAGGTGGGAATGTATGCAGAAAGATGTTGCCGAAGGGTGAAACTGAGCTAAGATTTTAATACTTTACAGATGGTCTTGGCCATTCTCTCATCCTTCTGCATGCTCCAGCCAAATTAAATACTCTTTTGTAACACTTAGGGAATAGAAATCCATTTATTAGGCAAGTGCACAAGGAAGAAAAGAGAAAAAAATGGCACAAATTACCTGCTCCTCCACTGCCATTACGCCAGACTCTCCCTCACCGGGGACGTGACTTGTGGTGCTGGTGGAGCTAGTTTATCATCCTGGAGAGAGCCAGGGGAGTAGATGTGGATGTCAGGGTATTAACTTAATGAATTCGGGTACGATACAAACTGCAGTAGCCCTCGTCTGCAGACAAAACTTTCATAATTCCTCTCCTATTTCTGCCTTTTGAACAAATCTAGTTTTTCACTGTATCTCCATCTTGAGTTATCTCAGGAACAGGGGACTTGTCTGTCAGGACGTACCACACTCCCAAGGTCCAGGAAAGGGGCTGGGGGAAACTAGAGTCTAACTCTCATTGGGTCAACATGTCTCTCTTACTTAGACAAGTTTACTGAATTAAAAAACAACAACAACAAAACAATTCAAAAAACCAGTCTTCTATTGGGACAGATTAACCAGTAATAAATTCTTTTTGATTCACGTTGTTTGGAACCAATCCTATGGAATGTTTGCCCTTCAGTACCAATATGGCCTTGTTTTTGTTTGTGCTTTTTGCTTATTTGTTTCAGTGGTGGTGATAATCAGTAGAGGAAAATTCCTGTAGAGAGGCGGAAGCATGCTTTATGATTTTTCTTCCCATCATCCAGGGTTAGCAAACCACAAAAATACTCTTTTATAGCACTTAGGGTAAAAGATATTTTTAAAATATCCTCTACAGGAGACTGTCTCTGTGATAGGATCATCGAGACCAAAATTATCCCTGCTACACTCAAGCTTAGTTTTCATTTCTCATCTCAGAAGATCTCCAGAAGGGCTTAAAGTGATGCTACTTAGGTGTGGTCCATGGACTGGTGCCAGACCATGAAATGCTTGTCACTGAACTGCGATGAGATGCGTATACAAACTGAAAATAAGCATTTAGAAATTTTCATAAACATTTCTATAACTTTTTACCTGTTCTGTGGAATCGAATAAAGAATTCAAGCTAGTATTTTATATGTCTTAATTTTTTTTTCATTTTCCTTGTAATTCATTTCTGTTGTATTTTATAAAATCATTTAATCCAGAAAGGATTGGAAAAAGAACCAGAGCCTCAAAACGTGGTCCTCCCTGTACTATTTGATTTTTTGCAACTTCTTATTAATCTATAAAGAGTTTAAATAAAAAACTAAAAACTATGAAAAAATGTTAGAAAAAATAGCTGCTCCCTCCCCACAGATAGAGAAGCACTATAGCACTAGCCTTGGACTGAATCAGCTAGACAAACAGGGGGAAGAGTAACTTTTTAAAAAAATTGTAAGTTCATGGTCAGTAGTTATGGCAGGACTCATGAGGATATAATCTATTGCCCCCTTTTTTATCCATTATCTATAATAGTGCTGTGTAAGGAAATCAAGCAAACACACACAAAGACCAGTGGCATAAAGCAATGAACACTGGGCCAGCTGTGGCCCACGGGGATCTCTCAGTCTCCAGCGGACTAGCCTGGGCTTGTTCCAAGAGGGCACAGGAGAGGTGGCAAGGCCCCTCCAGGCCTGGGCTCAGAACTGACATTCTCACTGTGTTCCATGGGCAAGTTATGAGGCCAGAACGGATTCCAGGGGTGGAGGAATGGATTCCACTCGATAGGATGCTGGATAAAGAAAGGGGAAGAATCGGGGCCATTTTACAATCAACTTACCAGGTCCTGGTCATCGTATGAGCTTCCACATTCTCCAAAGAATCAGGGCGAGGTCAGATTTCAGATGTTAGTGCCTGACTTCCTGGCCCTCAGGGCTGTTGATGAAATACTGCCCCTCTCTGTCAAGTGACCAAAATAGACACCATTAATTGATCACTATACTCTGCTGATGAACTTGGAAGTGAGTTTAGAATCTTTAGAATTGGATTTGCAGATTGAAATCTGTCACTTAATGCTGCAGTTATGGACAGTCACAAGCAGCTCGGGAGCCACGGCCCCTCGGGGGGCAGCACGTGTGTGCTGCATGGTTAGTGAGAGGTGAATCTACCTTCTTGGCTACTAATCTTGACCCCTCACGGTGACTGTAGTCCAAAGATAAGGCCCATGGATATCTGTCTACAACCTGAAAAGCGGAAGAACAGCCAGGCCTTTGTCAAGGCAAGCTGTGTTCTCCCACCTGTGGCAGGTAGCGGCAGGCTGCACGTGGAGGTCCGTGGTGCGTCTCTGGGTTAACCCACAGTGTAGTTTTGTTAGTCTCGGGATTATCAAGGGTAACGGATGTGGTTAGAATACTAGAAATTCTCAGGAACGGCACAAATGAAGCCTGAACACCTTACGTAACATACTGGGTCTGAATTCAGGGCATGGATGAAATCATATTTTGGATCCTCTCCTATAATCTTGGAAGACTGAAGGAGAAGGCAGAGGGAACTAGGAGCTGCATGAAATGATGAGGATTTCCCTGCTGCGGGAATGCTGTTCCTTGCCCAGTGGGCCGTAGGAGTTGCCATGGCTGAACCCAGCACAGGTGAGCCCTGGAGATGGGCTGGAAGCCTGGGCAGAATTCTTGACAAAGCACAAGTTCTCCTGAGCTTGGCATTTGTTGAAATCTGTCTCTGTTACAATGATAAAGCTTCCAAAGAACAATTGAAGAGACCTGGGGATGTAAGAGAGGCAGAAACAATCCATCAGCCTTTCTTCAACAGCATCTCTGCATTGGACCTTGTGATAAAAACATCACCTAATTGTATTGAACCTTTACACCAATTCAGGAAGATTGTAGGCCCACTTTACAGGGAGTCAAGGATGGTTAAGTGAGTTGCCCAGGGTTCCGTGGGGGATCAGTTATAGAGTCAATATTTAACTCAGATATGTGACATTAGAGCCTGTCTATCTACTATACCCTATGACCTCTCAGAATTTGAGAGCTTTGAAAAGGCAGGGGTTGGCCTGGTTTGTTCCAGGGATAAGGGTGCGTGAGACTCGGTGGTGGAGAAGCAGTGTGGTTTGGATCCAGGGAAGACTGAGGCAGCTGTAGCTAGACCAGGGGCACAACGTGGATCTTACCGCTTCCCGTGGAGTCCTTGAAAGTCACAGAGACCCCAGTGAACTTCCCTGTGTGCTTTGGTTGGCCAAGTAGGACCTAGCCCACCAAGAGGCAGGCCCCAATAGCAGGTGGGCTGGGAAGGGTATGAATCTGGGGGCTTAGATGCATGAGAAACCTTCAGGGGTGGAGAGCCGCTCATCACACTAGTCCAGTAAGAGGGAGTGGGGTTGGGAGGAATAAACGACTGGGGAGATGTCAACAGGTAATAGAAGTCCACCTGGGCTGTCAGTCTAGAGTGGTCTGACAGACGTGGGCAGGCCCTGCCATGGAGGGGGACACAGTGACAGGGCCTAGGTCTCAGGGGCTGGGTGAGTCCCCCAAGGATAAGGCAGATAACACAGAGACAAGAGCACAAGAGGGGCCTGACTGCAAGATGCACCCTCTCCTCAGCCCCAGCATCCCCAGTTACCAGACCCAAGACAGAGCACAGAAAGGGGCAGCCTGGGAGCGAGTCGGCCCGAGGATGTTGCGTGAGGATTCTTCAGCTGCCCTGTCAAGGATTGTATTGGTCCTACCCCGCGCTCAGGCCTGAACGGATGGACAGAGGCAGAAGGAGCAGAGTTACTTGCAGCAGAAGGCTTGGGGCAGGGAGACAGGAAATCCAGATGGTTTCATAGTTAGCAAAGGGGAGAGATTTATCAGTTTCTCCTCTGCCCTGTCGTCTCAGACCCTGCTTCAGACAGACCCAAGACTTCACAAACAAGGCCTGGGCAGCTCTATTTAATTTTTCTCTTTTATTTTGTAGCGTTCTGAACCAGTAAATTGTCACAGTCTCGTATTGGGCTGGTTCCAAAAAACAGTTAAATTGGCTGGAATTACAGGAGAGATTTGAGTTAGACGTGTCAGAGAACTTCCTGATCTGAAGGGCACCGACGGGAGACAGTAGAGTTGTCTCCTCTGCTTTCACGCTTGCTCTGTTTCTCCGCCCAGTCCCTTCTCTCTTTCGAGTATTTTCCCCCTCTTTCCTCTTGCTTTTCACTTATTGATTTTAGCCGGAGCCAGGAGAGAGCTTGTTACCGCGGCCTTGTTCCTGAGGGGGGAATTGACATGGAGATGCTGTATCCTGTGTGCTGGGAGAGGAGGGATGACAACCTCATGTTAAATTTATGTGTTCTCATTTTTGTTGAGGATGACTATTTCTGTGCATTTTATTTCACCCTTTAAACATTTATGTTCCTGTGTTATGATTAATTAAGTGTAGTAAAATGAAGTGTTTGCAAAGGTAAAAATACCCTGACTTCTCTGGAGTCTTTGTACTTCACCTTCTTTTTACTATTGTCAGTTCGTATTTCTCTTTGTTCTTTTCTCCTTTTTGTCACCTTTCTTTATTTTTCCCTTTTGCTCCTCGGGGCCAGTCTTTCGGTCCCCACACCAGCAAAGTGTCTGCTGATGCCGGATGCTTTCATGACAGCAGGGGGGATGTAAATTGATACAGCCGCTATGGAGAACAGTAGGGAGGTTCCTTAAAAAACTAAAAATAGAACTACCATATGACCCAGCAATCCCACTACTGGGCATATACCCTGAGAAAACCATAATTCAAAAAGAGTCATGTACCACAATGTTCACTGCAGCTCTATTTACAATAGCCAGGACATGGAAGCAACCTGAGTGTCCATCGACAGATGAATGGATAAAGAAGATGTGGCACATATCTACAATGGAATATTACTCAGCCATAAAAAGAAACGAAATTGAGTTATTTGTAGTGAGGTGGATGGACCTAGAGTCTGTCATACAGAGTGAAGTAAGTCAGAAAGAGAAAAATACCGTATGCTAACACATAAATATGGAATCTAAAAAAAAAAAAAAAAAGGTTCTGAAGAACCTAGGGGCAGGACAGGAATAAAGACACAGACGTAGAGAATGGACTTGACACAGGCAGGGGGAAGGCTAAGCTGGGATGCAGTGAGAGAGTGGCATGGACATATATACACTACCAAATGTAAAATAGATAGCTAGTGGGAAGCAACTGCATAGCACAGGGAGATCAGCTCGGTGCTCTGTGACCACCTAGAGGGGAGGGATAGGGAGGATGGGATAGGGAGAGTGGGAGGGAGACGCAAGAGGGAGGAGACGTGGGGATATGTGTATATGTATGGCTGATTCACTTTGTTATAAAGCAGAAACTAACACAACATTGTAAAGCAATTATACTCCAATAAAGATGTTTAAAAAAAAGAATTTAAAAAAAAAAAGAAAACGGGGTTATTCTAACCAGCCCTCTTTCCTCTCCCTCCCACCCCTGCCTCCTCTTCCCTTTCTTCCTCTTCTCTTTGTTTTTCATCCATCTCCTCCCATTTTCCCATCCCAATGGATCCTTCCCAAAATAAGTTCTATCCAGAAAAGGGCAGTGACCGGTAGAGTCAGCCCACAATGTCACAAGCCGAGGGAATTTCAACAGCATTGGTGAGCGGGCATCCCTTGGGCCTCTGTGCCCAAGTCAGATAGGATGAGTTATGGACACCAGAAGAACATTCTGGGGTCACCATCTCTAACTTGCAGGTCGATAGTCTTAATGAAGTGACTAGAAGTACAAATAAAAGTTACCTTCAAAGTTAATTTGTTTAAACCTTCTGATACTGGATTCTAAATCTGTCAGAAGGGCTTTGTCGAGCGTTGGTTTAGAGATGCCTCCATCCAAGGTTGAAATGATTTACTAAAGGCTTTGGGAGCAGACTTAAAGGTGCTGATGGACAAATATTCATTTGACTAAGTCAGTGGTTCTCAGACATCCAGGTCACTTGGCGGGCTCATTAAAATGCAGGTTCTTGGGCCTCCTCTCAAAAGATCCAGGTTCAGTGTGTCTGGGCAGGGGCCCAAGAAGCTGCATTTTCAACAAGGTCTTTGGTGATTCTAAAGCAGGCCATTCCTGCACTGCACTCTGAGTGCTTAAATGAATCAAGGCTGTCGTTATTCTTGAGATGAGGGTGAGGAAAAAATTGTAAGTGATCTGTGAGGTTACTCAGGTATTTGTGCCCTCAGTGCATGTAAAGTTCTGTGTGGGACCCTGAGTGGGAAGCAAGGAAATAGAAGGCCAGGTCCGTATCAGCCCTTCTTCACATGTCTTTTTTTAACTGAAGTATAGTTGATTTACAATGTTGTGCAGATCTCTGCTGTACAGCAAAGTGACTCAGTTTTATACAAATATACAATATTTTTAAAATATTCTTTTCCATTATGGTTTACCCCAGAAGATTGGATATAGTTCCCTGTGCTATACAGTAGGACCTTGTTGTTTATCCATTCTACATGCAATAGTTGATCTGCTAACCCCAAACTCCCAGTCCATCCCTCTCCTTTCCCTCCTCCCCTTGGCAACCACAAGTCTGATCTCTGTGTCTGCATTCTTCACCTGTCTTTAATTGCTCCTCCAAGGTTTGAACCTTGGTTAATTTATCCACATCACAGTGCGGTCAGGTACGCCCTTTTCTTGCATTCGCTTCCCTAGGTCTTATACTAGGCATTTACTGTATAAACATACAAACAATCCAGGAAATAAAATAAAAAATATTGTAGTAGTTGTAGTAGCAGTAGTGATATCTGAACGAAGGTCTAGGGCTACATCCAACCAGGGGCGTCCTGCGGTCTGCATGGAAATGATGCTGAACACACCTCATAGCATGGCCTTTCTTCTAAAGTGGGGCAGCCAAGGCACCTGAACATGTTCAGATCAAGGTTTGTGTGCTGCCTCATTGCTTCTGACAGAGCTGGGGTCTCAGGGCCTCGCCCCAGAGGCTTGGGTGCAAACCCCAGTGTCCTGGCAAAGCTCCCACTGGGAGGGTCAGCTTCGTGTGCTTTAAACCCCTCAGCCCCTTGTTTACATCCTGCTTCTTACCCTCCTCCCTTAATTATGGTCTCATAGTCAGGATTGGTGGAACCATCCTTGCTGCCCTTCTCAGGACAAGATATTTTCCTGCCCTTTGCTTCACCTGCCAACTGTGAACAACCAGCCTAGGGCAGTGCCAGGGCCCGGGAGACGCCTTGAAAGACTTGCAGGTTCCTGAGAGGCAGGAGACTGCAGACACAAACTCTGTGCTTTGCAGCTGCCATGGCCGGGGTGGGGACATTGAGCCGGCGGCAGTGCAACTGTGTGTGTGTGTGTGTGTGTGTGTGTGTGTCTGTCTGTCTGTGTGTGCCCGCATGCTCATGTTTATGAGAGAGATCTGAGTGTAGGTAGATGGAGTCGTCCTCTACTTTTTTTTTTTGCGGTACGCGGGCCTCTCACTGTTGTGGGCTCTCCCGTTGCGGAGCACAGGCTCCGGACGCGCAGGCTCAGCGGCCATGGCTCACGGACCCAGCCGCTCCGCGGCACGTGGGATCTTCCCGGACCGGGGCACGAACCCGTGTCCCCTGCATCGGCAGGCGGACTCTCAACCACTGCGCCACCAGGGAAGCCTCCGTCCTCTACTTTAAGAAGAGTGATTTCTTAAAGGGTTTCTTCAAATTAGCCTTTTAAAATTATATAAAGAGAGTATCAAAAGATTATCTGTGTAAAAATCGACTTTGGAATTTTACATATTTTAAATTGGTTTGCCATCAATATTCTGTGTGGTATAATTCAGTTTGGCTTCATTTCTTTGGGGAGGATACAAATCGCTCTCATCCCTGCCCTTGTGAAAGCTATCGATGGGATGCTCACATGAACTTAATGTACTATTTTGTTTGTTTCACAGGATTATGATTCCTGGAAAGTCCATCCACGTGCTCCCGGTTAAGAAACACTGGCTGGGGTGGATAAGAAACACCCTTGTATTTCTTGAGTATAAGCTGGGGTCAACACCCAGAAAAGGTAGGTATCAAAAAGGTGTAAACCCGGTGTGGATAACAGAACTAACCTGAGCATCTTAAACCGAAAGGGACTCAGAAACTGGCTGTTGTTTTACCTCGTATTTTAGGGGTTTCATTCTGGTCTGACTGGGATCAAATTGCTCATGAGAAAAAAAGGAAGAATGACAGTTATTAAGAATACATACACATTTTTTTAAACATCTTTATTGGAGTATAATTGCTTTACATTGTTGTGTTAGTTGCTGCTGTATAACAAAGTGAATCAGCTATACATATGCATATATCCCCATATACCCTCCCACTTGCGTCTCCCTCCCACCCTCCCTATCCCACCCCTCTAGGTGGTCACAAAGCACCAAGCTGATATCCCTGTGCTATGCGGCTGCTTCCCACTAGCTATCTATTTTACATTTGGTAGTGTATATATGTCCATGCCACTCTCTCACTTCGTCCCAGCTTCCCCTTCCCCGTCCCCGTGTCAAGTCCATTCTCTACGTCTACGTCCTTATTCCTGTCCTGCCCCTAGGTTCTTTAGAACCATTTCTTTTTTTGTTTTAGATTGCATATATATGTGTTAGCATACGGTATTTGTTTTTCTCTTTCTGACTTACCTCACTCTGTATGACAGACTCTAGGTCCATCCACCTCACTACAAATAACTCAATTTCTTTTCTTTTTATGGCAGAGTAATATTCCATTGTATATATGTGCCACATCTTCTTTATCCATTCATCTGTTGATGGACACTTAGGTTGTTTCCATGTCCTGGCTCTTGTAAATAGTGCTGCAGTGAACATTGTGGTCCACGACTCTTTTTGAATTATGGTTTTCTCAGGGTATATGCCCAGTAGTGGGATTGCTGGGTCGTATGGTAGTTCTATTTTTAGTTTTTTAAGGAACCTCCTTACTGTTCTCCATAGTGGCTGTATTAATTTACACTCCCACCAACAGTGCAAGAGGGTCCCCCTTTTACCACACCCTCTCCAGCATTTATTGTTTGTAGATTTTTTGATGATGGCCATTCTGACTGGTGTGAGGTGATACCTCATTGTAGTTTCGATTTGCATTTTTCTAATGATTAGTGATGTTGAGCATCCTTTCATGTGTTTGTTGGCTGTCTGTATGTCTTCTTTGGAGAAATGTCTATTTAGGTCTTCTGCCCATTTTTGGATTGGGTTGTTTGCTTTTTTGATATTGAGCTGCATTAGCTGCTTGTATATTTTGGAGATTAATCCTTTGTCAGTTGCTTTGTTTGCAAATGTTTTCTCCCATACTGAGGGTTGTCTTTTCATCTTGTTTATGGTTTCCTTTGCTGTGCAAAAGCTTTTAAGTTTCATTAGGTCCCATTTGTTTATTTTTGTTTTTATTTCCACTACTCTAGGAGGTGGGTCAAAAAGGATCTTGCTGTGATTTATGTCATAGAGTGTTCTGCCTACGTTTTCCTCTAAGAATTTTATAGTGTCTGGTCTTACCTTTAGGTCTTTAATCCATTTTGAGTTTATTTTTGTGTGTGGTGTTAGAGAGTGTTCTAATTTCATTCTTTTACACGTAGCTGTCCAGTTTTCCCAGAACCACTTATTGAAGAGGCTGTCTTCTCTCTGTTGCAAATTCATGCCTCCTTTATCAAAGATAAGGTGACTGTATGTGTGTGGCTTTATCTCTGGGCTTTCTATCCTGTTCCATTGATCTATATTTCTGTTTTTGTGCCAGTACCATACGGTCTTGATTACCGTAGCTTTTTAGTATAGTGTGAAGATGGGGAGTATGATTCCTCCAGCCCTATTTTTCTTTCTCAAGATTGCTTTGCTATTCGGGGTCTTCTGTGTTTCCATACAAATTGTGAAAATTTTTGTTCTGGTTCTGTGAAAAATGCCAGTGGTAGTTTGATAGGGATTGCATTGAATCTGTAGATTGCTTTGGGTAGTAGATTCATTTTCACAATGTTGATTCTTAAAATCCAAGAACATGGTATATCTCTCCATCTGTTTCTATCATGTTTAATTTCTTTCATTAGTGTCTTATAGTTTTTGGCATACAGGTCTTTTATCTTCTCTGGTAGGTTTATTCCTAGGTATTTTATTCTTTGTGTTGCAATGGTAAATGGGAGTGTTTCCTTAATTTCTCTTTCAGATTTTCATCATTAGTGTATAGGAATGCCAGAGATTTCTCTGCATTAATTTTGTATCCTGCTACTTTACCAAATTCATTGATTAGCTCCAGTAGTTTTCTGGTAGCATCTTTAGGATTCTCTATGTATAGTATCATCTCATCTGCAAGCAGTGAAAGTTTTACTTCTTTTCTGATTTGGATTCCTTTTATTTCTTTTTCATCTCTGATTGCTGGGGCTAAAACTTCCAAAACTATGTTGAATCATAATGGCAACAGTGGGCAACTTTGTTTTGTTCCTGATCTTAGTGGAAATGGTTTCAGTTTTTCACCATTGAGAAGGATGTTTGCTGTGGGTTTGTATATGGCCTTTATTATGTTGAGGTAAGTTCCCTCTATGCCTACTTTCTGCAGGGTTTTTATCATAAATGGGTGTTGAATTTTGTCAAAAGCTTTTTCTGCATCTATTGAGGTGATCATATGGTTTTTCTCCTTCAATTTTTAAATACGGTTTATCACATTGATTGATTTGTGTATATTGAAGAATCCTTGCATTCCTGGGATAAACCCCACTTGATCCTGGTGTATGATCCTTTTAATGTACTGCTGGATTCTGTTTGCTAGTATTTTGTTGAGAATTTTTGCATCTATGTTCATCAGTGATATTGGCCTGTAATTTTCTTTCTTTGTGACATCCTTGTCTGGTTTTGGTATCAAGGTGATGGTGGCCTTGTAGAATGAGTTTGGGAGTGTTCCTCCCTCTGCTATATTTTGGAAGAGTTTGAGAAGGATGGGTATTAGCTCTTCTCTAAATGTTTGATTGAATTCGTCTGTGAATCCATCTGGTCCTGGGCTTTAGTTTGTTGGAAGATTTTTAATCACAGTTTCAATTTCAGTGCTTGTGATTGGTCTGTTCATATTTTCTATTTCTTCCTGGTTCAGTCTCAGAAGGTTGTGCTTTTCTAAGAATTTGTCCGTTTCTTCCAGGTTGTCCATTTTATAGGCATATAGTTTCTTGTAGTAATCTCCCATGATCCTTTGTGTTTCTGCAGTGTCAGTTGTTACTTCTCCTTTTTCATTTCTAATTCTATTGATTTGAGTCTTCTCCCTTTTTTTCTTGATGAGTCTGGCTAATGGCTTATCAATTTTGTTTACCATCTCAAAGAACCGGCTTTTAGTTTTATTCATCTTTGCTATCGTTCCCTTCATTTCTTTTTCATTTCTTTCTGATCTGATCTTTATGATTTCTTTCCTTCTGCTAACTTTGGGAGTTTTTGTTCTTCTTTCTTGAATTGCTTTAGGTGTAAGGTTAGGTTTTTTATTTGAGATGTTTCTAGTTTCTTGAGGTAGGATTGTATTGCTCTAAACTTCCCTCTTAGAACTGCTTTTGCTGCATCCCATAGGTTTTGGGTCGTCATGTTTTCATTGTCATTTGTTTCTAGGTATTTTTTGATTTCCTCTTTGATTTCTTCAGTGATCTGTTGGTTATTTAGTCACGTATTGTTTACCCTCCATATGTTTGGAATTTTTACAGTTTTCCTGTAATTGATATCTAGTCTCATAGCATTGTGGTCAGAAAAGATACTTGATATGATTTCAATTTTCTTAAATTTACCAAGGCTTGATTACTATGATTGTGCTACTGTCGATTCCCCTCTTATGGCTGTTAGCATTTGCCTTATGTATTGAGATGATCCTACGTTGGGTGCATAAATATTTACAATTGTTATATGTTCTTCTTGGATCGATCCCTTGATCATTATGTAGTGTCCTTCTTTGTCTCTTCTAATAGTCTTTATTTTAAAGTCTATTTCGTTTGCTATGAGAATTGCCATTCCAGCTCTCTTTTGATTTCCATTTGCATGGAATATCTTTTTCCATCCCCTCACTTTCAGTCTGTCTGTGTCCATAGGTCTGAAGTGGGCTTCTTGTGGACAACATATTTATGGGTCTTGTTTTTGTATCCATTCGGCCAGTTTATGTCTTTTGGTTGGAGCGTTTAATCCATTTACATTTAAGGTAACTATCAATATGTATGTTCCTATTACCATTTTCTTAAATGTTTTGGGTCTGTTATTGTAGGTCTTTTCCTTCTTTTGTGTTCCTTGCCTAGAGAAGTTCCTTTAGTATTTGTTGTAAAGCTGGTATGGTGGTGCTGAATTCTCTTAGGTTTTGCTTGTCTCTGAAGGTTTTAATTTCTCTGTCAAACCTGAATGAGATCCTTGCTGGGTAGAGTAATCTTGGTTGTAGGTTTTTTCCTTTCATCACTTTAAATATGTCCTGCCACTCCCTTCTGGCTTGCAGTGTTTCTTCTGAAAGGTCAGCTGTTAACCTTATGGGGATTCCCTTGTATGTTATTTGTTGCTTTTCCCTTGCTACTTTCAGTATTTTTTCTTTGTATTTAATTTTTATAGTTTAATTAATATGTACCTTGCCGTGTTTCTCCTTGGATTTCTCCTGTATGGGAGTCTGTGCTTCCTGGACTTGATTGACCATTTCCTTTTCCATATTAGGAAATTTTTCAACTATAATCTCTTCAAATATTTTCTCAGTCCCTTTCTTTTTCTCTTCTTCTTGTGGGGCCCCTATAATTTGAATGTTGGCGTGTTTAATGTCCCAGTGGTCTCTGAGACTGTCCTCAATTCTTTTCATTCTTTTTTTATTCTGCTCTGCAGTAGGTATTTTCACTATTTTATCTTCCAGGTCACTTATCCATTCTTCTGCCTCAGTTATTCTGCTATTGGTTCCCTTTAGAGACTTTTACATTTCATTTATTGTGTTCTTCATCATTGTTTGTTTGCTCTTTAGTTCTTCTAGATCCTTGTTAAATGTTTCTTGTATTTTTTCCATTCTATTTCCAAGATTTTGTGTCATCCTTACTATCATTATTTTGAATTCTTTTTCAGGTAGACTGCCTATTTCCGCTTCATTTGTTTGGTCTGGTGGGTTTTTACCTAGCTCCTTCATCTGGTACGTATTTCTCTGTCTTCTCATTTTGCTTAACTTACTGTTTTGGGGTCTCCTTTTCACAAGGTGCAGGTTCGTGGTTCCTGTTGTTTTTGGTGTCTGCTCCCAGTGGGTCAGGTTGGTTCAGTGTGTTGTATAGGCTTCCTGGTGGAGGGGGCTGGTGCCTGTGTTCTGGTGGATGAGGCTGGATCTTGTCATTCTGGTGTGCAGGACTGTGTCTGGTGGTGTGTTTTGGGGTGTCTGTGAACTTATTATGATTTTAGGCAGCCTCTCTGCTGATGGGTGGGGTTGTGTTCCTGTCTTCATAGTTGTTTGGCATGGGGTGTCCAGCACTGGAGCTTGCTGGTTGTTGAGTGGAGCTGCGTTTAGCATTGAGACGGAGATCTCTGGGAGAGCTCTCGCCAATTGATATTACATGGTGTCAGGAGGTCTCTGTTCGTCCGATGTCCTGAACTTGGCTCTCCCACCTCAGAGTCTCAGGACTGATAGCTGGTTGGAGCACCAAGAGCCTGTCAGTCACACAGCCAGGTACATGGTTAGTTTCTTGCTTTTTGGGAGGTCTGAGGTCTTCTGCCAGCGTTCAGTAGGTGTTCTGTAGGAGTTGTTCCACATGTTGATGTATTTCTGATGTATTTGTGGGGAGGAAGGGTGATCTCCACATCTTACTCCTCTGCCATGTTGAAGGTCCTCTTGGGTTCCTAATAGTTGTATTTTTTTTCACAATGATACTGTGATGTGATTGTTTTTATCCCCATTTTGCAATGAGGGACTAAAGGCTCAGAGAAGTTGAATTACTGACCCTGGATCCCCCAGCTAGTGACAGAGATACCAGCCTTGATCAGCTGGGTTTTCCACCCTCTGGCCTCTGCTGTTACCTGGACCACCCTTCTTCTTGGTGCTGCCCAGGAATCACAGAGCTGAACACACAGGTCTTCACCAGGTCCTCGTGAAAACCAACCCTCTTATCCCCTCGTATAAATGAAGGAAGGGATGCTTAGAGAAACAAGTGAAATTTCCCAGGCCAGAGCGTGCCCACCTTTGTGTGCATGTTTTATGTTCCCACGTGGGTTTTTCCTCCTCCCACCACCCACTTCAACACCCACCACCGCCTCCAAACCCATCCTGCCCCCTGTTGAGCAGCATCTTCAACAGAACAAGCCGGCCCTCTGCACAGCCCCAGGCTGCACCTCTCTCCGGCGTCTCCTTGGACCAGCCTTGCTGAGGCCTCCCTGACTCAGGTGGTGTCCAAGGAGGTAACACTGTCCTCACCTCTTATCATACAACGAAAACTCTTGGGGAAAAATAAATTAAGTCCAGACCAAAAAAAATATATAAATGAATAAAGCAATCCTTTCCTCCAAGTTAATTAATTTGAGCACTATTTTCAGGAAAAGCATTTCTTAAATTCCTATCGCTGAAGGCAATTTTCCTGCCACAATCACTCAGTGTTCCTGACAGAAAGAAGCATAATCACTCCTTGAGAGAAGGTGACTGGCAGAAGAAGGCTGAGGGGAAAGCAGATTTCTACAGCCACTGAAGGGGCCACAGAGGCCTTGGAGGACCCACTCCCCAACCCCAGGGAAGCTCTGGTGCCTGATAAACATGGGTCTCTCTGCAGGGAATAGTGACTCCTGTGGGTGCATACGTGTGCACACATGACAGTATGTGTGTGATGTGCGCATGTGTCTGTACGTGTATGCGAGCACACGTGTGCACATGTGTGTGCGTGTCTGTGTCTATGCACGTGTGTGTGTATGTGTGCTGTGGATGGAGAGGGTAGCAGGAGTTTTGCATCCACAGAGACCCTGGGCGTGGGGGCCAGCCCGTGTGTACAGGCGGGGTAGCCCATGTGTACAGGCAGGGCCGCCTTCCACAGCCCTGGAGGCCAGCTGTCTCAGCGTATCTCTGTTCCTACTTCTGTGTCTTGGCATCGTTTCAAGCCCAGACCCAGCCAGGCTCTCTGCAGGGCATGGAGTTGACCATTACTGCTGGGGAAACTGTGATGGAGCTTTTTCTGCTCTTGGAAATAGGGGCAAAATACAGGGTCAGGGCCCTGGTTCCCTTAGCCAGGAAGGGTGATAACAGCTTCCATTCATCAAGCAGCCAGGCGTTGGGCAGAGCACTTTCTGCACTGGCACACATTTCTTCTTAGTACCCTTCCCACACCCCTGACAAGTTGCCATTTGGATCACTGGTTTACGGGGGAGGAAACTGAGCCTCAGGGGCAATATGAGTCCCCCGCTTCACACAATACAGCCAGGCTTTGAGCTCCAGTCAGCTCAACTGTCAGGGCTCCGCGCTGAACCACTGCACTGTCCTGCAGCCCGTTACCAAGTCCTGGGCTCCCCTCTGGCTGGGCCTCCTGCCAAAGGAACCGTGGACCTGGGACAAGCTCGACCAGGAAGAATGTCAGAACGGAACTAGGGCTGCTTCTCTCTGGAACGGAAAGTCTCTCCATGGACTTCGCTAGCTGGAGGACAGAACCCACTTCTGCTCTGAGGGGTAAGGGTGATTCCGAGGAGGGGTGGCCCTGAGAGAGGCAGAGACGCGGCCTGAGCTGCTTGCGCACAAAGGGCCCGGGGCAGGGCGGCGGCCTCAGGGCCCAGCGGGTCAGCGCTTCCCCTGGCGCCTTTGCTCCTTACGGCTGTGGCTCGCTGACATCATCCCGGAGCCGGTAATCACGCAGGAGTAACTTGAGGATACGATATGATTTCCTCCTCCAAGTGGCAGGTAGCAAACCTGCATTTCCTGCTGCAGGTCTGCACCTGTGAGCATCAGGGTCTGAGCAGGCGTGGCCTGGATCCCACCTGCATCTGATGCTGCCAGTTCTGTGACACTAGGCACAATGTATTTTTCTCACCCGGAGATGAGTGTCACCCAAACAATTCATAGCTCATTAGAGGAGGCTGTGTCCTGCTAAACAAGGCCCCTGGGAGTTGAGGACATTTCTCACAAGCATTGTAAGTAAACCTGTGGAGTCTGAAGCCAGGACGGAGAACGTCTTTTCCTCAGGCCTGTTTGTGCTCCCTTTGGACCAGCATACCCTGCATCTGAGCTGACAGCTGTTTCTTCTCTCCTAAATCACAAGGGCTGGAAGCACCACTGCAGGGCACTGGCATGTCCCCTGAGAAAGCATCAGGCTTTCTCAGGGGACATGAGGAATATGGGATGTACTCCCCTTGCACACGACTTTGGGACTTTATCTGTGTCCCTCAGCCCTTGTCTGTCAGACCAGACCAGATTTAAGGGTTCTCATGCTTTTAGTCTTTTTCTCCTCTGCCTTACATTTATTCATTGACGTTTTAGCTCCTCTCCAGGTCTGATGTGTTTCCCTTCTATCAATTCATACACAGATGTTTGTCTAATTTGGTGGCTCTCTACCTGGTTATAGGTTAGAATCACTTGGGGGAAATTTTTAAAATCCTGGCACCTAGAGACCGGATGGGGGGAAGATGGGCTATTGATCAAGGGGACAGAATTTTAGGACCTAATGTACAGCATGGGGACTTCCATGTATACTTGGAATTTGCTAAAAGACTAAAGAATAGATCTCAAGCGCTCTCATCACACACAAAAAAGGTAACATGCGAGGTGAAGGATGTGTTAATTAACTTTAGTGTGAGGATCATTTCACAATATATGCACGTATCACAGCACACACTGTATGCTTTAAAAATATATACAATTTTTATTTGTCCACAAAAAGGAAAAGCAAAAAATGAGCAGAGAAGTTCTGTGCAGGGAATGGGAAAGGAGGGCGTGAAGGTTGGCATATCAGAGTGTGGGGTACTTGGGGCAGGACAGTCCTTCACGGGAGGCTGTAGAGGGGGTTTAGAGCCAGATGGGGTACAGGGCACATGATGGGGGTGGGGATGGGAGGCAGGAAGGGACTTTAGCAAGTTGAAGGGAAACACGGTTTCTTTTAAAGCAAGGTTAGCCAACTATGGCCCATGAGCCGAATCCAACCTTCTGTCTGTTTGGTACAGCCCAGCTAAATGTCTGGAAAAAAAAAAAACTGTGACACAAGAAAATTGTATAAAATTGAAATTTCAGTATCCATCGGTAAAGTTTCCTTGTAACAAACGTACAAAAACCAAGATACTGGCACCCATGTCCCATCTCAGATCAACTAAAAAGGGTTAGGCGTGGGGAGGAGGGGTCTTGGGTTTCCGTTGTTCTTTCAAAGCTTCTCAGGTGGCTAAGTAACCCAAGCTGAGAATTAGTAATCCAGTTCTCACTCTATGTTGGTAAGAATCCCCGCCTTGCGAGGTGGATGCCAAAACTCGAAATGCGATGGTGTCTGTAATTCTTTGTAAACTAGACAGAAACATGCACACAGATGTTTCCTGCTGCCCTGGGCTCTTAGACAGAAGCTCTCAGTTGGATTCCAGGTGTTGGTGCGCCGTGAACACAGCTCTCACCTGCAGTCCTAACCCCCCACCTGCCCGCTCTTTGCAGCCTCCTTTCCTCCCCAGCTCACCCCAGGCAGCCCGCGTTGACCTGCACCTGCCTCGGGGTGTCTCTAGGCCTGGCTGATGTCACAGGTAGCTTCCAGCCAGAGATCCATCCCTGCAGCTGGACAGAGTCCTCAAATTCATGTCACTTGTAAACCGATCTGACTGCTGTCGGTCGGGAGATGAAATGGTCCCTGACAGGCACTAAGGTGATCCTCTGAGCTGCACCTTGTCCACCCAGGGCACTGCTTCCTGGAAATGGGCCCCTTGGCCAGGTCCACCGAGCAATTACCGCTGCACAGAGAACACCTGCCTTGCAGCTGTGTTCATCAAGTCAGACAGAGCCTGTGTCAAATCCATTGTCACACGGTGTTACCCCATCCCCAATTCCATATGTGAAATAAATTACCACACATTAGGGCATGTTCAACACCATAATGGAGCATTTGTCTGTACTATTGTTTGCATAGAGGGGGCAGGAGGAATCATTATCAAGTGATTGGAAATAGATTTTACATCTGCACCAAGGGAGGAGGGGCTGGAGCTAAGGTAACTGGATTTAGAGCCTCGGAGGGAACCCCATGGAGTCCCTGTGCCCTGCCCCCAGGGCTGGAGGGCTCGGAGAGGATGCTGCGTGAGGCTCCTCCAGTCAATGAAGAAAATATTTATTCATACCTGGAGGGTAAGAATAACTTCCTTTGCATCTTTTAGGTTCTATTAGGTTCTTTGACTCCAGAGAGCTGGCTTTTGTCCATCGGAACGCACACACGGCGTCGTAGCCCTCCCACCAAGAAGATAGAGAAGCAAGCTTGAAAGCCTAGGCTTGAAATAAGACCACCTTGATAGGAATCCCCATCCAGCCACTTCATTGCTGTGGGGTTGTGGACAAGGCAATCGCCTCTAAACCTCAGTTTCTTTACCTGTAAAATGGGGGTAATAAAAGCACCAGCCCAGTTCTCCCTCTCTGTTGGAGGAATTAAAAGAGACAATGCATATAAAACATTTAGTCCTGTACCCGGTACTATTTTATTTCCTAAACCTTAGTGTCTTAGTCAGTTTGGGCTGCTGAAACAAAATGTCACAGACCGAGTGGCTTGTTACAATAGAAATTATTTCTCTCAGTCTGGAGGCTGGGGAGTCCAAGAGAAAAGTGCCGGCAGGCCCTCTGTCTGATTCAGAGATGCTGTGTCCTCACATGTGGAAGGGGCGAGGGAGGTCCCTAGGGTCTCTTTTACAAGGGCACTAATCCCTCATCACCCCCCATAGGCCCCGCCTCCAAAGAACATCACATCGGGATTAGGTTTCAACATTTCGGGGTGATACCTTCGGTCTTTAACACAGCACTGAGTACTGTTTTAAATTAAAAGTTTTCTTCTCCCGCCTCCTCTAATCACAGAGGCTCTTGTCCTTCAGTCACGCTAAACACCTTCTCAGAATATCATCTTCTGAAGTCATTTTTCTTCCTTCTCCCCTCCTGCACACCTGCTGGGGAAGGAGCTGGCCTTGCTTACCGCTGAAAACCTCCGCAGCTCCGAAGTCCTAAATGTGGCTGGTGAATTCAAATACACGCATGCACATCCACACACGCCACCCTTGCATGCACAAAGGCAAAGAAAACCGATGAAGGTTAATTTTTTTGGCCCTTCTCATAATGACTCATCCATAACGATTTCTACTGGTTGCATTTTCTTCTGTGACAGAAACAATTTACTGCGTTCCTGCAAAGCCCATTTTCTCAGCATGATCTAGTTGTGTGGTGGTTTGGGAAGTCATTTACCGGTATTTTGCTTCAAAATAGCTTACAAAGACAAAGGGGTTCTGTTGACACCAAGGTGCATTCCTTATGGGCTGGAAAACTTAGGATAAAACCATTTAAAAAGTAAAAACATGGTATTATCGTCACTTTGAACTTCGGCTGTAAATCACACACCCCTAGGTGAGACAGGCCTCTCCTCCCCTTCATTCCCATGTCTTGCTCTGAGTGCCAGCTGGGCACTAGCTTGCTCTGTGTGTTTGCATGGGCAGATTCACGTTACATCTTGCTGGAAGCTCGGTTTCCTGTTTGATCCTGAGTCCCATCCTCAGAACCCCAATGCACGCTTTTCTTCTGTGTTCTGCCTGCCTTTCACACCTGTAGAGGCAGGTAACCCATGCCAGACCCATAACTCAGGAGTCCCACAGAGACCTCACCTTCAAGGATGCCGTCTTTGGTCCCCACTCTTTTCTCCCCTGGAGATTCCTCTGTCTGGGAGTGTCGATGCGGGCTCTCCCAGGGCTTCTCCGTTCAAGTTGCAGAGCCGAGAACTTTCGGGCTGTGACCCCGGCCAGTCCCTGACTTCGGGCCGAAGCCATGAACTTTGTCTCCATCCTTCAGCTCCCCAGGGAGGGAGATTCCTCAGCCTCGCCCAATAAGCCGCTGCAGGCTGAGCTCCTTCTCCAAATTAGACAGGATTTAGGCTTCGTCTTGGTCTTAGAGCTGGAATACATTTGTTACTGGTTTTGCCCAAGGTTTTCTACTCCCTTTAAAATTAATAGTGGTTTTAGGATTTTATAATGGTCAAGGTTTATGATCGTCAGTCTAATCCTATAAGCCTAAATCCTAAGCCAGCATGAGCTATGCTCAGGACGGCCCCAGCAGCTGCACAGATCTTTCATTTCCTGAGCAGTTGACATGAGGAGGGGAGAGAGAAGCAGCCACCATTAGCTCCAAATTGCATTCTCGCCAACTGAGGGGACCCTGTGGGAATTTACTGCTAAAGGAGAGGACTTCATGGACCTTTACATTTGTCAAAGATGAATTTGTTTATGTTGCATTTATAATTTTCAGCAAATATTGGGTTACTGTACTACACTTCTGGGCATTTTATAGTTTACTCTCTAATCATTTGCTCATTAGCAAACGTCTATTGAAGACCTACTATGTGCTAGGCCTTGTGACAGACTCCAAAAATATTTTTTTTTAGATGTTGGGGGTAGGAGTTTATTAATTATTTATTTTTGCTGTGTTGGGTCTTCGTTTCTCTGCGAGGGCTTTCTCTAGTTGTGGCAAGCGGGGTCCACTCTTCATCGCAGTGCGCGGGCCTCTCACTATCGCCACGTCTCTTGTTGCGGAGCACAGGCTCCAGACGCGCAGGCTCAGTAGTTGTGGCTCGCGGGCCTAGTTGCTCCGCAGCATGTGGGATCCTCCCAGACCAGGGCTCGAACCCGTGTCCCCTGCATTAGCAGGCAGATTCTCAAGCACTGCGTCACCAGGGAAGCCCCCCAAAATATTTTTTAAGTGGTGTCTGCTTTGGAGACATCCTCCCAGTTTAGAGGAGGATGTCCACATTCTCAAAAACATCCTTTTCTTTCTATAGCTGTAATTTTCCACTCCTTTAGCTGGCTAGTTAGAGCTCGAAAGTGATGAGGATTCCCAAGAAATGCTGCTGACTTGATATGGGTAACGTTCCCATCCATGTCTGCCTCCTGACATCTTGACTCTTCCTTTCTCCTTTCTGTTCCTTCAGCAGAGGAAGATGTATGTTCATTTCTAAACAAAAATACCCATGACTCATGAAAGTATCCGAGAAAAGGTCACATTTCAAAGAAGTAGCCCAGAATCCAGCCTGTCTCGTTTTTTCTGTCCTGATTTCTGTTGAGTCCTGAGCATGTGCTAATTTGTACTGCATTGGCATCGTGACAACTGGGATCCCGGGACAGAGAGCTAATTCTCTGTTTCTCAAGTCTCCAGAGTTAGGCAAGCAGGTAAGAAGTCCAGTGGGTCTGCAGATGGAATACTTAAGGCTGGAATTGTGCCGTCTCTACTCCACCTTCATGGCTGGTACCAATGTCCTGGAGTAACCTGGGAGGGGCATCACCAAGGACTGCAACCGTGACCACACAGTTATCACTGGGCCTCTCCTGGGCCACTTGGCCAGATTCAGGGCATTGTTTTCCTCACCCTTCCCTCCTGGGAGGTGCTGAGCACGGCTAAGTGACCCTGGCATCCTGAGGAGGAGGCCGACCGTTGTCTTGACCTGCCAGGGAGTCCTGGAGACACAAGTGTCTGGTTAGTAGTAGAACCAGCTCCTTGACAAGGATCTTTTAACTTCTTAGAGGGAGGCTTCAGATGGCAGGCGGTTGGAACCAGGAAGGAAAGAAGTGGGCAAACAGTGTTTCTTTTTGCTAGTGCCATTGCCTTCGGAAACAACTCTCACCCCCATCTCTTTGGCCCATTGGGGGCTGGGCTGATTGACCACCACCAGTAGGAAAAGACTTCATCACAGAGCCTCTTCCCCCAACTAACAGAGACCAACGCACTTTATTTGACTGGCATCATCCCATGGCACTGGGCCATCTAGAATGTCTCTGTGGCCTTTTTTATGCTCCAGGCAGGACTCCTGAGGCCAACCCCGAAGGGCAGCTTTGGCTGTTGAGCAGGTGACTCCATTAATTTGGATGAACTGAGTGTCAACAAATTGGAAATCAAGGGCAGCCCAGGAAACTGTCAATTTGAAGCAGTCTGCTGTGTGTGTCCAAACGATCCTTAGGAGCTGGATTTTGGAAGCTTGTTTACATTGGTTTACGTAATAGCTACAATACCCCAGGTAGATTAAGTAATTTCTTCATTTAGAACATCCAAACCTCTATGACTTTGGAGAGATTTCCTCCACCTTGTCAAGGGCAAACACTTGCTTTATTCCTTTCCCCGATTCTTTACTTAAAGACAGCAGACTGCTTCCTCCCACACGGCGACTACAGGAGCAGAGGTGAGTGGAAATTACCACAGATGTTTTATGATGTTCAAGCCCTTGCAATCTTACTCCACAGACTGGCTAATAGCTTCTCTCCTGTGTTTTCTCATTCTGTCTCCTGTAATTTTTCCTCCCATTTTCTTTCCAAGTCAGGATCTTTGCCCTTTGCGTGAAGCATAATAATACTTAGCATTTATGCGAAGCTCTGCGGCTCCCCCATTGCACAGATGGGAAAACTGAGGTCCCAGTGGACCGGCTCACAACCCAAAGCTAGGTAATCCTTCTCCCACATCAGAGCCTCTGGCTTCAAGTGAAGGCTCCCTTCACACTTGGCGCCCAGGAGTAGTCGAGAGAGAAAGGGAGAAAGATCAGAAGTTGCCTTCTCTATTAAATCCAACCCGTTCCCATTTTCAGTGATTTTCTCAGTGATCTGAACTGTGGAGAGTTCCAGACCTGTCCAACAGAAAGTGCTCACCCTGCACTTTTGGGGCTCCTCATGGCTTATAAGTCCATCCCCGCCTATCACCCACGTCATCAATGGAAACCAGAAACACTCAATCAGGACTCAAGACTAATTCCTATCCAAAACCTCTTGTGTGGCTTCCTCTGAGTGCACCCACCTTCTCGTGTGGTCTCCTAGGCTCGATGTGACTGGCTTATTTATGGGGCAGAATCAATAACTCCACTGTAGTCAAGCTACAGTATGTTTACTGCTTCACCATTTCTACAAGGTTCATCTTCGTTTTGGGGATTGAATTGGTCGGACATGATGGGTTCCTTTTAAAGCCACATTGGTGATTACCCGACACATAATCATTTTTCTCCCCATTTATTCTTTCTTGATTTATCTTGGGAATATTTATCATGGGCAAGTTAGGTGTTGTTACTAATCTCTCACTTTCTGAGTCCTGATCTTTCTGCCTTTCTAAAGACGCACATTGTGTTGGTCTTTCTCTAGTCTTTGGAAAACTTACAAGTCTTTCATGAGTTCTCAAAAATGGGATTTGCTGAAACTAAGATTCCATCCGTCGTTTCGTTAATGACAGCATCCGCTAGGTTATAAGACTTCGAATGGCAGGGGCAATATTTTATTCAATTTTTTTATTCCCCATGGTGCCCTGGAAGATTAACAGGTACTTAAAACCTGTGTGAAGTGCACCCAGCCCTCTGGGAAATGCTGTGGAATATATTATCTTGCCCAAACTTCTAGGAATTTTCAATTTAGGTGGGTGAGCAAGTCTTAACAACCATGAAAATTTTAGAAAGTAGTAAATGACAATATGATCAAGGGCCAGAACTGACCATAAAGGCCATGTGTATAATGCTCCGGCAAGTAGGATAATTAAGAGTGGGATCTTACAGCTACATGCCTGGCAGTGGGCTTTGAGTACAGCGAGAGACAGTTGGGGGCTTCCATTAGAGGTTTGGAGTCAGACAGATTTGGATTCAAACCCAAGCCTTCTGCCATTGAGTGGCTGTGTGGTTTGGATGAGTTACTTGATTTCTGCAGGCCTTGGTTTACTCATCTGTAGTACAGGAATAATGATATTTCCAACAATGCAGAGGAAAGAGAGTTCCGTCCCTTTGGTTCACTACTGTACCCTCATCAGCTAGAAAAGTACCTAAAAGATCAAAACATATTTGCTGAAACAATCGACCTCACTCGGTTTTTATTAGTTTAGGTAATACACATATATTAAATTTTTGGTAATACATGTATATTAAATTTTAACACGGTATTCGGCTTAATAAAATCTTTTATTTTCATTATTATCATTTCACCCGGGCTTAGGAGTCTGACCTTCTGGTCATGGAGGATTTGAGTTCTATTTTTCCTGTAGCAATGAGGCAGCAGCATTTTTAAAAGAGTCTCAAGTCTGTAGAAAGCTGTGCACACATTCTGACCTGGTCCATGCATCTCCTCGCCACTTTACCATGTTAATTCATCATTTGTTGACGCCAGTCTTTCTGGATGATTTTCTTTGGTGTTTTCCTCAGATTATGTGACTTTTATCTCTTTTTCTGCAGCCTCCATCGCTTCTTTTTTTTTTAAATTTTATTGAAACATAGTTGATTTACAGTGTTGTATTAGTTTCGGGTTATAGTAAAGTGATTCAGTTACACACACACGTGCATATATATATATATATATATATATATATATATATATATATATATATATATATATTCTTTTAAAGATTCTTTTCCATTATAGTTATTAAAAGGTATTGAGTATAGTTCCCTGTGGTATACAGTAGGTCCTTGTTGGTTACCTATTTTATAAATAGTAGTGTGTATATTTTAATCCCAAACTCCTAATTTATCCCTACCCCTCTTTCCCCTTTGGCAATCATATTTCTTTTCTATGTCTATGAGTCTATTTCTGTTTTGTAAATAAGTTAATTTGTTTCATTTTTTAGATTCCACATATAAGCAATATCATAGGATATTTGTGTCTGTCTGGCTTCACTTAGTATGATGATCTCTAGGTCCACCCATGTTGCTGCAAATGGTATTATTTCATTCTTTTTTATGGCTGAGTAATATTTCATTGTGTGTGTGTGTGTGTGTGTGTGTGTGTGTGTGTGTATATACACACACACACACACACACACACACACATATATTTATATATCACATCTTCTTTATCCATTCTTCTGTTGATGGACATTTAGGTTGCTTCCGTGTCTTGGCTATTGTAAATAGTGCTACAGTGAACATTGGGGTGCATGTATCTTTTCAAATTATGGTTCTCTCAGGGTATATGCCCAGGAGTGGGATTGCTGGGTCATATGGCAACTCTATTTTTAGTTTTTTAAGGAACCTCCATACAGTTCTCCAGAGTGGCTGTATCAATTTACATTCCCACCAACAGTGCAAGAGGGTTCCCTTTTCTCCACACTCTCTCCAGCATTTATTATTTGTAGACTTTTTGATGAGGCCTTTCTGACTGGTGTGAGGTGTTACCTCATTGTGGTTTTGATTGCATTTCTCTAATAATCAGCGATGTTGAGCATCTTTTCAAGTGCCTGTTGGCAATCCTCCAACTCATCTTGATAGCTGTAGGTAATTTTCTTACGAATGACCAATGCCCAGTGTGAGTCCATGAGATACAGTCTGAAGTCCTACTAGCTCCTGGACAACTAGTTTACAGTTCTTGGGGAAGGTCTTCAGACCTTCTGGGAAATTGAAATTACTCCCTGTCAGATGCGAAGCATTTTCCCAGCTACCTGACTTTTTTGAAATTCAGAACAGGACCAATTTACATTAGAGACACTATTTTTATAAAAACAGTACAGACTAGGGGTCCAGACTCTGACATTTGCTGGCTGTACAATTTTGGAGAAATTAACCTCTTTGATTTTGCATTTCTTCTTCAATAAATTATAGTTAAAAATACCTACCAAATCAGGTGGTGGGCAGTGTTAAGAAAAATGTTGGGTGTAAAGCACTTTATATGCTGCCTGGCATATAAGTTGCTTTTATTTTTCTGTTTCTTGTCTCCAGAAGCCAAGTCCAGCCATTCATAAGTTCTCCAAAATGGGATCCATTGATCCAGAAGTCATTTTTCATACATACAGAGAGTGATGCTCAAAGAACCAACTTCTTGCAACTGAGTCTGGGTGTGGCCTGTGCTTTCAGACACTCCGGAGTGCTGAGGGCTGCAGGGGATTCTCAGCATAACTAGAGTCCAAACTAACTCTGGCACCTGAGACCACAGCAAGCAGTACAAGGTGTCAGGTCATGAGAGGGACGGGAAGGAGTGCAGAATCCCAGTGTGGTGGTGGTTCAGAGCTGGGGAGTTAGGAAGGTCTTCACTGAAGATGCCCTGGAATCCTGCCTGGCCCTTGAAGAGCAAATCTGGCGGGCAGGGGAGACTGAGTGAGGTTTCTACTGTCAGAATATTGTAAAAAAAAAAAAAAAAAAAAAAGGAGCTTTTCCTGAACTAGACTTACCAGATGTTTTAGGGGTGTAAATATGAGGTTATATACACTACCTGGCAGTCAGGAGACCCCAGCAGCCCAGCAAGAGGCCATGGTGAGAGCAGATGAAGATGGAGGGAGACACAGGTCCCAGCTCCATGCCTCTAGTACAGAGGGCAGGGCTCTCAATGGCTCTGCAGGTGGACCTGGCCAGCAGGGGTATTACGACAGGTGCCCGGGGGCTGAGGACATGAGTGCATATTTAGGGCCAGTGCATTTCACAAATCTCTGGGCACCATTCACGGAAAATTCAGTAGGAAAGGTCCCGCCTAAAGTCCACACAAGGCGGCATCCCCGAGGGTGGTCCATCCTGTACGGTGGTTCTTGCCCAGTCTGCATATGCCCTGGGAAGATGCTATCTGTAGTGAAGAAAGCCTGCAAACTCCACTCAGTCAGACGAGATGGGTGCTCAGATAATGTTCACGAGGTGAAGGACCAGGCTATTATACTTAGATTTTGCTACTACCACAACCTTTTATATGTCACGTGTGGCAACACTGCAAAGTGCATCGCGCATTGACTGTAACTTGGAATTCCTTCCATTCAAAGTGGGTTTTTATAAGCACATGTGTCTCCATGCTGTGTGGGTTGAGATCATTTTAAAAAGCAGTAAAAGGTCCTGCAATTATCTTCACTGACTTGCTCATCTTTAAAATGTCTTCCCTCTCTTTCTTTCTTCCCTTCCTTCCCCTTCTTTTCCTTTCCCCTTGCCTATTTCTCTTTCTTCCTTCTTCCTTCTGTTGGCAAAGTGAGCTGTACAACATGCTTTCAAGGAACTCTGGCTGTGAGCATGAGAACTACCTTGGGGCAGCTGACATCACATCTGGACCACATCTGGTCCCTCTGGTCTACTTCTCCTCCCCCTGCCTATATTTTATTTCTAACGCTACCTTCGAGTCTTGGCTTCTTTGTTCTCCATGGATTTTGTATTTGTCCTTTTTTGGAGTCTTTCAAAATTTTTTTGACTGTGAGATACCATATGAAATGTCCTTTACATGCTTATCCCAGCACACATGGACAAATATACACACACATACATACAAAACAAATAAAATCGTTGCTAAACAATATTTAACCTCATGGGGGATGCACTCTGACATTCTGTACTCTATTCTGTTCTCCTCTATTTCATCCCATCCATCCAATTCCACTTAAAAATAATTCACTGGATTCATTTCATAACACATTAATGGATAATTGGGAGTTTGGAAAAACTCTTTTTTAAATGATCATGGACTTCTGAATTAGTTCCGTCTCTGAGTGGTCTTTGGTTTCTACCTGATTCCTGAATATTTTTGATTGGACTGTCTCCTTGAAATCCCAGCCAAAAATGATGAGACCAATAATATGTAGTAAAGAGCATGTTAACAAGTTTGAAATGATTTTGTGGAAGCAGCCACATGAAATTAGTTTAAAACTGGAGGTCTCACATTTTATTCAGTTTTAAAATTTTTTTTCTATTCTGTTCTAATCTCCACCTGCATTTGGATGAAAATCCTGGCCCGTGCCTTTTTTGCTCTCTATTAAACAAGTGTGCACACTGGCCAATCAGTGCGGACAGTGGCAGCGGGTGATCCTTGTGAGTGTCCCGAGACCCTCAGCTCAGTATCCGATTGGCTCTTGAGTGACCAATCTGTTGTTTAAGTCACAAATGCAATCTGAGTTAGGAAATTAGAAGATGCCATCTAGCAGAGAAAGACAGATCTCATATGCTATCGCTTATACGTGGAATCTAAAAAAAAATGATGGAAATGAACTTACATATAAAACGGACCCACAGACATAGAATACAAACTTACGGTTACCAAAGGGGAAGGGGGGGCTACATTAGGAGTTTGAGATTAATAGATACACACTATTATATATAAAATAGGTAACCAACAAGGACCTACTGTAAAGCACAGGGAACTCTACTCAGTATTTTGTAATAACCTATAAGGGAAACGAATATGAAAAAAATATATATATATACGTATACACATATATATAAAACTGAATCACTTTGCTGTACACCTGAAGCTAACACAACATTGTAAATCATTTATACTTCAATTAAAAAAAAAAAGTTAGCCTTGAGAAGCAAAGAATGCCCTTACCAGAACATTTTAGCCAGTTTAAAAAAGAAGGCCGTCTAGGGTTTTCATCACAATTCTGAACTTGATTTAACATCAAATCAGCCCTCAGTCAGCATGACAGTAGCCTGGCTCCTCTCCCACCTCGGCGTGCAGATGCCTCTGAAGGGGGTGGGCGGGGGCTGGAGATGGAGGAGTGCTCATGGGAACAGGGCCCTGCTTCCCGTGAGGGGATTGGGACCTGCCAGCTGAATAAAAAGGTACGTGTCCACATCGGGAGGATGGTGTGAGAGGTCCCAGCTGGTGGGAACTGTCGTGGACCCTCGTGTCCTGTTCCCTCCTCCCTGGCAGGAGCCCTCTTGGACAGGATTCAGACTGGCCCTGGCCCACCTTTCCTTCTCTGGCCTGGCCTGTGTCTGGCCACGGGACGCTGGGAGTGCTGATCTCGAGGTAGCCACCATCTGATTTATCCTTTTCCTGTGAGTCCTGTCACTTTATGAAAAGTATTTAGAACGACAGGAGGTTATAAAGAAAAGGTAAACTGTTTAGCATTATAACCCTTTGTGTTATTGTAAACCAGGTCAAATCAATCAACCTCAAATAAAATATTCTGTTGCATTATTTAATTATGCCTTGCTTTGCAGTAGATCTGATTTTTCAAAATCAATGTAAACTTACTCTCTGAATAATCTTTTCATATTTAGGATTTGCTACTAAGATAATAGCAAAACAAAATCTGTAATCCACTCTTTTCTGTGTTCACAAATGGAGTCTTAAAACAGGTATTCCAAGAAAAGAAAACATGGTATCCTTTTTCTCAGTGACCACAATAGTACTTGGAGGGTTAAGTTCAAGGTATAGATCCCCACCCCCCTACCATCCCCCATCCCACCACACTATGAAGTAATGGGAGGAAGAGGGAAGCCCAGTTAAGCCATGAATTGAGTCAGGAAAATAAGGGATCACCATGGTGCAGGGGCTCGGGCTGGAGAGAACAGGGCCGAGGAGGGGGACGGTCCATAGGGATGCAAAGAGGACCCGATGTCTTTTGTGTTCCAGGCTCCTGTCGTCCACTTGCTCACTTTAGCCTGGCCTTCGGGTAACTCAGTGTGTCCCGGTCTCTTTGCATACTGCTAACTCCTTTCTTCTCCTGGGTCTTACGGCCAGTAATGGGAAGATAATTGTCATTTAGTTTTGATCCAACCTTCCAGGTGGCAATATTTCCCTATTTTTCCTTCTTTTGATGACGATTGAAATATGTTTACAATTCAACAGCTTCTCTTTAATAATGAGAGTTTGGTTTGGAGGATGGGGTTTTCCAGGTGGAGGTCACACAGAAACACTTTGTGGATCGTAAAGGAACACGTAGAATAAGTACAACTGAGGAGAAAATATTGCTATTTAAAAAAATAAATGACTTCATTTATGACTTGTGCATTATAAGGGACGGCAGTTTTTATCTCAGAGAAGATGGCTCTTTTGTTTAAGAAAGCCAATTAATAAGCCTTTGGGTTAGGCTCCAAAGCCTAGTCTGCAGTGGCGGATTGAGACAAAAGAGAATTAAATCTCTCTGCATCATAGAGCAGAAGCCGTGACCCACGTGATCTAATTCCAGAGCTGGGTCACAATGAAAGCAGCACAGTCGGAGCTGGAGTCCCGTGTTCGCATCTCTTGAGTCTGTCTTTGCCAGGGTCTAAGGACAGAGCCCGTGGTTCTAGTGCCCCTAGGGGCCCTTCTTCCAAAAACCATTCAATCTCCTCCATCTGGCAACCCTCTTCACCGCTTTCCCCCTGCCCTCCCTCCTGCAGGATTTGCCACTCATGGGTTGGGTTTGCAGAGCAGTAGCCCCTGGAGGGTCCAGTCTGTTCTCATTGGAACTGTGGCTCTGAGAATTCTCTCCTAGGCTACTGTCTCACCCAGTAGAGGAAGGAGCAGAAGCCTGGGGAGGAACTCTCGCTTGCCTTATCCCAGGTGGGGGTGATGGGAAAGATGACAAACTCTCACATGTCAGTAATTTTTGTTCCTTCCTGAAAGTTACTGGAAATTACCTGCAAAGGAAAAGCATTTAGCCACCCTGGGAACTTAGGGAGTAAGACAGCGGTAGGGTGCCTTGGGGATGGAGTATGATCTATAGGGCTCCCAGGAGGTACCCAGAAATGGGGGCCGGAAGGAGAGATCTTGTGCTGGGAGGAATTGATGGTTTTTAGGAACAATGGTATCTGGCATTGAATTTGATATGGTTTCTCTTATAGCCTAAAATTTCCTGCTCTTATCTTAAAATCTTCAGTAAAAGCCTGTTAAATTCAACCACCGGTGTTTCTCTGGGGAATGAGAGGAGGAACCACGGCCCAAGGTTGAGATGGAGCAAAAAGCAGCTCGAGGGTGGAGGGAAGGAGCCAGGGCGAGAGAGGAGACCAGAGACTGGACTTCCAGACAAAAGAAGGGGAGGTTCTGGGGGGGGACCCAGGTGCTGTGAGACAGTGATGCCTACGGGTCATCCGCGAAGCAGATCGTTCACCTCCAGGAACTAAGAGTTGTCTCAGCTCCTGGGCATGTCCAGCCCTAATGTGAGAGGGGCAGGTGTTCATTCATTACCCTCACCTCACCCTGGTCCTCCCAAGGGTGTCCCCGTCGCATCGCTGCAGTCAGCAGCAAAGATAGCATCCTCTGATGACCTGCAGAGAACTGCCTAAGACAGCATTTCTTCTCTGCGGGAGTAGACACATGTTCTCTCCCTCTCTCTCTCTCCCTCCCTCTCTCCCCCTTTCTCCCCTTCTTTTGACTGATTCATTTGACACTCCCAAGGCAATCTTTTGCTCGCAGATTTTCTTTTAACCTCCAATTTATTCCCTTCATTTTTAACTGTTGCTTAGTTGCTTCCAGAAATTTACTTCTTTCACTCTCTCCAGTCTCCTTTGTTTTTCTTCCTGCCCCTCCCTGTCTCGCTCTTTCTTTCAATGTGTGAGAGGAAAATAAAACTGACTCTAATTATGGAGGATGAGCATAAGTAGTGCTAGGGATACACCTGCAGCAAAAGAAAGGCACCCCATAAGTTTCCAAGTGAAATGACACGTCTTGAAGAGCGAGCGCCATCAACCTCAACAGCCCTTGAGGTAACCCCAAAGCCTCCTTCACCGAGCACCGCATGGGCTCCATCTACCTCCTTATCTTTCTCCAATTAATCTTACTTTCCTCAAGAATGAACGTTCATGTCAAAAAAAACGACATTTCATCTTATTGTTCTACTGTTTGGTTTAATTACCGGTATCGCACAGTGATTGTTTTCTACAAAGTTTTCTTGCAACTATAGCATAGTGGAAGCACGTTACGGGTGAGAGAGGCCTTTGTGGGCTAGGCCAGAGCACTATTTATAACATTGTTTCTATGGGAAAGCCTATGCCAGGTCCCAAGCAACTCACTTAAAAGTGAACTTCTTGATTAGAGCTTGGATCAGAGCCTGCACCTGGGGAGGTGCTTGGTCACGCATCTACGGGATAGGTTTGTGATGGCTGCATCCATGCGTGTTTCCAGCAGCACACAGCTCTCTTACCTGTTCTCGTAACACATGGCTATTGGTCATGCTCTGGGCAACTTACTGGCTAAAATGCAGAATCACTTGCAAAAAGGCAGGGGGATCCCTACTTTACGTAAGGGGCTCCCGTTCACGTATACAGTTCTGGGACTTTGCTTCTGGGCATGAGAGGTGGTTTCCAGGAAAACTTTGTTTATTCATAGGGAACATAATCCTCTGGAGGGCTCAGAAGTCCTTTTCTGCCGGACCCTGGGAGCAGCGTTTTATGGTGGGAAATGCACAAGTGCTCTTTCCATGGCTCATCTTGAGTCAGTCAACTTAGCTTTTCAAACCCCTTCACAACAGTTATTTGGGGAAGACGTGTGTAATAAGCATCACACACACACACACACACACACACGCACCCACACACACACCCCTCCCCATTCATTTTCCAATCCCTTGTGATTCTTTGGCTGTACTAGGGTTGGCCAACGGAGGCTGTTTTCTGAACCTAACAGCAGTTTGCTTTATGGATTGGGAACTTTAATCTGCGGAGCATTTACCTCCAGTGATGATCAACTGGGGAAAAAGAAATTGTCAGGGCAATGCAGTCCCAGGCCCAGCTCCCAGAACGAGTCCCCTGCGGAGAGCCATTTACACTTAGGATGAAATGTGATCACCTCCTGCTTACTGTGGTGTTTGGGGTGATTTGAATTGCAATGTAGTGTATCCCATCCACAGAGTAGAGAAAACTGAACCGGTATCATTAAAGCTCTGAGTGTTGAAATAAGTGGCCTGGGCCTGGCTTTCCTGGCAATAAAAAATTCAGCTGGTCGCAGCAGAATAAAAGAAGCCCTACTAAGTACTGCCTGCGCCAGCTTCTCTGGTAGACGGTCTAGGGCGCGTGTGTGTATGTGTATGTGCGTACGTGAGTATGTATTCACACACACATATTTTTTCCTCTGGTCACTGCTCTTTCTCTCTTACATACATGACTTGTCAGAGGAGCCAGATTGTTCCTCTGAGGGGCAGGAATATTTGCGAAGCCTCTAAATTCTTTTCCAGCTCCCTCCGAAAGATAAGGAGCTGAGGGGCCCTGGGGCTGTTGCAGGAGGGTTGCGTCCACACAGCAGTAGCACTTCCTGAAATACAGGCACCTTTGACGCTGCTGGCAGCACCGCCCTTAATAACATTCTTCTTTACAAAGTGCTTGTTGTTAAATATTTATGAGGCCTTGCAAGATGGGCCCCTATCACTGCCTGGGAATACATAGATTCCAGGTTGCTCTGCAGAAGGGGGACCTGCGAGTCTTTCCACCCCCTTCTCTGTGATGCTGCACAGCTCTGGGCTGATGACATCACTGCCTCAGTGGAAGGATGCTGCAGAGGTGTGGGTTCCAGAGCCAGAGCGCGACGGGGGTGGGAGGGGACGGGGTAGGACTTTTCCCGGCCAAGCAGGCTTTGCTCCTACCATCACAACATTTTAAATATTAATAGGAGCCAAAAATACGCTCATAAAAAATGAACAAAAGTAAAATAAAAGCAAAGGCGATAGACTGGGGTGGGAGGGACGTTTGCAGTAAAGATGACGAATGAAAGACCAGTGGCTCTTTTCGTCAGCCCCTCGCGCCTCAGGTAGACAGGTGTTCAGCAGGAGAGCACAGCCACTGGTTTCCTGAGCTCGACTGTGTCTACGCAGCACCTGAGGATCCGGCCACCTGAAGCTCCCAGCGCAGAAGGGCTGGAGCGGGGCCAGGGCGTCTGCAGCTCTCTGCAGCCCCCAGGTGAAACCGAGCTGTTTCTGGTCCTCCTGGGGAGGCGGGGCCCTCGCCGTGCAGTCCAACAGAACTTTCTGTGTTGACTGACAGGGTCCATATCTGTGATGTCCAGTCCAACCCAGTGGCCACCAGCACATGTGGCTACTGAACCCTCGAAATGTGGCCAGTTGGCTGGGGAACTGACATGTTAGTTTTATTCCATTTTAATTCACTTAAATGTAAATAGTCTCATGTGACTTTTGGAGGAGGAAGGAGGAGGTTTCTGCCAGTTGTCTTGGTGGCCAGCTTTTATCAGTGAAAGGTGATGTCTGGAACTTGTCTGCCGCCCAAGGTGAGGACGCGGCGGAGCCCAGGGCACCCGGCACGCTGAGCCAGGCTGGGCTTCAGCCTTGCTCCCGGCTTCCGGGTGGCGCCTTCTTGGCCCGACTGCCAACCTGCCTCTCTCCTGCCCACCCTGCCCTTGGCACAGATTAGACCCTGTGCCGTGTAACCCGGGTGAGGCCGGGGTCCCACCCAGGTCACACGTCCTTGCTAGTGTCACACAGCATGGTACTGAGCACCCTTTTGCGGTCACCCACGCCACGGAGCCTGTGTGTCCCCATCAGCCCCTGCGGCCCACGGACACCCCTCCTCTCTGACTGTGGTTTGGGCTGTTGACAGGCTTCTCGTGAACAGGTGAGGCCGCGGGACTTGGAGAGAGCGGGCACCAACTTCAGGCAAACACAGGTTCAAAACCTGACTTGCTTCTTCCCACCTGTGTGGTCTTGGACAATTGCAACTTCCCTGAGCCTCAATTTCCTCACCTAGAAAGTAGAGCTATGATTGTATCTACCCTTCAATAATGCTTTGAGGCGTAGAGATAATATTTACGGAATGTGCTCAGTAAATATCTGCTGCTGCTAATAATTAATAATAATAATAATAATAAATTCTATGCTTGATTTCTTCAGCTGGCCCACTGGCTCCATCTCCACTTATTCCTATTATTATTCTCTTCTTTCAATGAGCCCACCGTTGATGTCCCCAAATCTTTAAAAAACCGAATAAATGAAGACAGGGTATAAATTCCTAAGAGGGATTTTGCCAGATTTACTTTATTAAGTGGAGCACATGTGAGAGAAAACACCAGTAGAGAAGACAATCTCGGAATTGTTTTTCGGCCTGCTAATCATTGAATAAATGAAAAGAAAATCACTGCTCAAGCTACTAAAGCGTCTGTAAGAGCAGTATGACTCTGTGCTGGTGGCACTGTAATTGGGGTAATAATTCTGGAAAGTAATCTGGCAAACCTCATTCATTCAGGGAACATGTACTGAGTGCCGACCAAATTTCAGATATTTTGTTAGGCTCTGGGGATACAGAACTGAGTAAGAGCAGATCTTTATCCATAAAAGTTTATAGAATGAGCATTATGGAACACGTGTCCTCACCAAAAATGCAGCCTGCTTCTTCACTCAGTAACCCCAAAGAAGTTATTTTTAAAAATATCTTCTTACAGTGATGTGCTTTGCTATGCCATCTATTATAGTGAAAA
Source organism: Delphinus delphis (assembly GCF_949987515.2). Classification (NCBI taxonomy): domain Eukaryota; kingdom Metazoa; phylum Chordata; class Mammalia; order Artiodactyla; family Delphinidae; genus Delphinus; species Delphinus delphis. The sequence goes on along the minus strand of NC_082690.1, from coordinate 5,264,721 downwards.
ACTAGCTATTCTCCCAGATAACCAACAACTAAGAAATGTTTAAAATTATAATAAATTATCAACAGTAAAATGTAACATTGACATTCAAATTACAAACATGAGAACTATGGAGACGTTCAAGATAATGTCAGATGAAAAGAACACAGAATAGCATGCACAAAATACTTTGACTATGAAAAATGATAGATGAACAAAGTAAGAATCAGATATCAGTACCTGTTAGAAATGGGGTTTTATGGGGTTTTTTTGTTTTGTTTTGTGGTACGCGGGCCTCTCACTGCTGTGGCCTCTCCCGCTGCGGAGCACAGGCTCCGGACACGCAGGCTCAGCGGCCATGGCTCGTGGGATCTTCCCGGACCGGGACACGAACCCCTGTCCCCTGCATTGGCAGGTGGACTCTCAACCACTGCGCCACCAGGGAAACCCGGGTTTTATGTTTTGACTGGAGCTTTACATTGTGGCAGTCATTAGAGCTGCTGTGCACACGGCCTCCCACTAATCCTACGTCACCGCCTTCCTGCTTCCCGGATCGTGGTTTCAAGGGAGGATGGCAAGTCCCTGACCCCTGAAGTTAAGCAGAATCATGAAACTTGCTTGAATAAATGACATGGAAGTAGAAGGGCCACACAGTACAGCTTGGTGAGAGCTTCAAAAGCCAGTCCTCTTAAGCTGGACAACTCACATCCCCTTCCCTGCCCTGGCAACCAACTACAGTCCCCATGTCAGATGCTGCATCTGCCTGCATCCTGGAGGGAAGAGGTAGGCAGCAGAGTCCTAAACCAGAAATGCATATTTACCATGAGTGAAGGCAAATCTTTGTTATTTTTAGCCCTGCAGATTTCTTAACCAATATCCTGATCAATACAGATATCTGTATTGTTTACTAATTTTTAAATTGTATCGATCACGTATTAATTCTAAAATGACGATAATATGGCCTCGCAGAGCTGTGCCACAGATCACAAGATGTCATGTTTTGACCTTGGAACTCACCATTCAGGGGGCCTCTCCTCCATAAACGTTAATGAGTTTGGACATCACTTTCCGTGTTCTAATTCGGCAGTTCTAAGACGTGGTCTCAAAATCCCTTTATACACTTTAAAATAATTGAAGTCCTCAAAGAATATTACGTGTGGGGTATCGCGATCAATGTTTGCCGTATGAGAAAGAAAACCTGAAAAGAGAGAGATTATTTATTAACGTAAAACAATAACCCCTTTATAGAAATGTATTCATGAAAAATAACCATAGTTGCCAAAATTGAAAAAAATTAGTAAGAAAATGTCATTATTTTACATTGAGCAAATCTCTTCAATGTCTGGCTTCAGTTGGATTCTCAGATCTGCTTTTGCATTCAATCTGTTGGAATAGGTTGTGTTGGTTGAAGCAGATGAGGAAAATCTGGCCTCACACAGATGTACAGTAGAAAAAAGAAGTATCCTAATAGGTTTTTCCAGTAACTTTGGATATTCTTTGTTACTACACCAAAACTTGACAGGTGGTCGTAGTTTTTTAAAGGTCAACTGCAGTGTGAACTCTGAAACTGTGTCAGTGAATGTCTCAAAGTCTGTTCTATAAAAATTCACGGGTCCCTCTTGCACTCCTGATGGCTCTTTTGCCCGTGTGTGATTGTATAACGTCAAGCATTGGCCATTTGGAAAATTCTGGTTTGTTGAGTTATTCAGATCATCCCAAAGCTGACACATTTCATAATACAATATCAAAAGTCACATTTATTAACATAACTACTGATCGTATCAGAGAAGTAGTCTTGAGTATTGGGAAGCTGTCAAGCTCATGGCGGCAGAGACACATTTTTTAAAAATTCTGATTTTTGCTCAGAAGCTCATATTTTATCACTGGCAACAAATACTGTCAGTTGTTTTCCTTTAAGTGACAGCTCACTTTGCTCATTTTAAAGAAAATGTCTGCCAGATGCCTGAGTCTGAATAACCATGGCTTGTCTAGAATTTGCTCTTTCAAGCAAAAACTGGGTTGCAACAGCAAAAAAAGTAGCTAGTTGAACCCATAACTCAATCACCTTGAAATCACCATCCTACCTGGCTTTGCAGCATATGTGCATTAGGGGTACATCGGTCTCTCAACAGAATATTAAAAGGGTCTGTATTTAAGGGTTGAGATTTAATAAAATGAATACTTTTTACTGTTTCATTAAAGCGTGTTCCTAAGTGAACTGGCTTTTTATTTTTCTCTCTGTGGGCATATGGTGGTGAAGAGTAATACACTGGCCACTAAGACATTTTGGTGCCACTACTGGATCCCTGCTGAGGAGCCAGCATTTTTACCCACCATTGCGTCTGGATCACCGATGCAGGCATCAATGGAGCGGAAAAGCCGAACAGCATTCTTAGTATAACGTGAAAATGATTTTGACCCTCACGGACTCCCGAGAACGTGTTGAGGAGGCCTGGAAGCCTGCCATCATGCCATATGCTGCATGGGGTGCTGCAGTGGGACACCTGTCTCCTTCCCCATCCTGCTCTTGGTACCTGTATCTATTGCGCTCCAGTTTCCTTGTCTGCAAAATAATAGTATTCGTTCACTCATGCATGTGTTTATTCGTTTAACCGATATTTATAAACTGTTACGTGCACTACCTGTGTGAGGCACTGGGGAATCCAGCCAAGAAAAGGTGGACAAAGTTTTTGAACTCATTTCATAGTCTAGATGGGACCGAACAGTACCTATGCATGTCTCTCTGTGTGTGTGTTTGTGTGTGTGTGTGTGTGTGTGTGCATTTATTTAGATAAAAATGATATATAAACACTTAACAAATCATACATGAGTGAAACCAGTACAGACTGTGGTATGTGCTAGAAATTACATTAACCAAAGCGCTCTGATGGGAAATGTCTGTGGGGCGGGGTGTGGGGAGGACCACAGTGGACCCAGGATGGGCAAGGAAACCTCTGTTCTAAGAAAGAGACATTTGACCTGAGACATAAAGATGAGCCAGTACCAGCAGGCACCTTTCCAACCCTAATTTCCTGTGATCTTGACAGAGCCCCACGGGGAACCTCAGATGTTTCTTTGGGATATAAAAGGGGTGGTTCAAGAGGACTTGGAAAGGGGTAGATAAGATTAATATCAGTCAACATTTATTAAGCACATATTACCTCCTTAAAGCAGGTTTTAAGGGCCTTACTTGTAATAACTCCAGTAACACAGTAACTCCATGAAATAGAATTCTATGATTTCCACTTTGTGGAAGATAAAATCAAGGTCTGGAGGTCACACAGGTAGGCAGTACTAGAGGCAGGATTCAAACCCAGGGAGTCTGAATCTCGAGGTATTAGCCGCTCCCTGCAGTACATAGGAAAGACTGTACCATTTCATAAAACATACAGAACCCCCCCCAGATGGGTATCTGTTATCACTAGTATTGCTATAAATGCATTTTAAAAATACATGTGTCTAATGGACACCAAGGGGGGAAAGGGGAGGTGGGATGAATTGGGAGACTGGGATTGACATATATACACTAATATGTATAAAATAGATAACTAATTAGAACCTGCTGTAGAGCACAGGGAACTCCACTGTACAGTAGAAACTAGCACAACATTGTATAACAACTCTACCCCAATTAAAAAAAAATACGTGTCTAAATAATACAAACTGAGTTGATTTTAAAATATTTCAGAAATTACAGGACATGTTATCTATAGACATGACTAAAATTGGAACAGTGGTAAGAGGAATGAAATTTGAGCTATATAGAAGGGGTCAGGGAAGGAAAAGTACCGGGGATTAACTGTCTGCTTCTGGCCTCGTTCTGAGCCTGAAGGGGAAGGTTAAGTGTCTGAGCTTGTGTAAGGAGCCGGCTCTGTACAGCTGCTCACACCTGAGGGGCTACTCTAAGAGCAAAGCAGGGAGAACACTACTCATGATGCATGTCTAGGGGGCAAACCTCAGGACCGCTCTTTTTGATCAATTTGCTCCAGCTGCCTCTGCGCTCTGAAAGACACGTCCACTGGCCTGTTCCTGAAGTCCTTTCTTACATCTTACAAAAGCCTTCTCTTCTCACACATGCACACACTAATCTTGGCCTAAGGAGGGTTGGTGCCCCAGGTCTGGCTGTATTTCCTGTGAGAGGCAACACTGTTTTAAGAGCTGGTATTTAAATACTCTGCTGGAATGTTTTGTAACTGAGCACCGGGGCGACCTGCAGAGACCGAGGTTTTATTAGCGGTGGCTTCTGGACTTGCTGTTACAGTCATGCAATCACAGGACACAGGTGTGCTTGGTCTTGACTTTCCCTTTCAAGAAGCTTCTTTTTCTTGAGTAGCGTCCTTTAAGTTTGTTCTATTTTCTCAGGATGGATTTCAAATCTGGTCTTTTTTGTTTGCTTTTTTAACCAGCAGATAAGGTTCTGGAGAAACCAAACTAGAAGACCATCTGAATAAGAGTGTCTAGGAAATCGGTAGTTTTCATAATTTGATAGATGATGAAGTGGATGTATCAGTTTGAAAAGGAAGGTTAAGTTGGAGTCAGCACTGTGGAGGTTTTTGAGCGATAGTCCCGGTTCATTTTGACAAACCAACTTACGTATCCTGTCAGCAGAGACAATGTGGACTCTAAAATTCTGATTTGTTGTAGATTCATGTCTCCTTTTTAGAGGGTGCGTTGGGCAGATGCAACCTGAATCTGGATGTTGTAGTTCTGTTCTGCATGGAACACCATCTCAGCCTCATGAAGGGGATGGGATTAATCATTGCATCAACCAGGGTTCAGAGAGCACCTACTATGTACAGGATGCAGGAATCATGCTGGGCACCAGACAGACAGTGAGCAAGGAGGATGCTGGCATTGCCCCACAGAGCTGGCTACCTCGCTGCTGCTGTGAGTGACATGTTATTACAGAATTTAGTCCTGCTGACATACAGATACAATGAAGCCCATGCTGTTAACAAAGATATGAAAAGTCTTTATGATAAAAGGCCTAAAGATATGCCATTATTATTATTACAGCTGACAGTGGGTAATGGTGGTAACAAGACCCACATGTATATTAAGGTTTCCTTGTACCAAAAGGAGGATGGGTTTCTCCTAAGAATCTATTAGATAAAAATTTTAGGTATGAATTCTTTCTTCTTCTCCTTACCCCCGAACACTCAGTTTTCTTGTGCCATGACCTTGCATGCCAAAATTTGGACAACAGTTCCCTATAAGCATTGTCCTTGGGGGAGGGTGGGCGAGTATTAAAACAAAGAAGTCCATTGTCTAATTAAATATATAATTTAATATGCAGCAGAAACAAAAGTCTTGGAAATGAAAACTTTCAATTTGTAAGTGTTGGGCTTTTGGAGAGAAACAAAGTCTCAGGGCATAAAACGTATTCTACACCAACAATTGGACGGAATATATTACATGATGGTATGAAAGTTACATTTCACATGACCAGAAGAGATGACCAGAACCCTTTCCAGAGAGATGCAGAAGTGGGCATGGAGAAAAGGTCACCGTTATGGGCCCCCCTGCCTACCAGCCCTCTCCACACCATCCCAGAGCTAGTGGTGGGCGGATGGCACGTGATGGACGAATAGGCAGATAAGTTCAACGTGAAGAGAAAAGGGAAGGCTGACACGTTCCTTCCTCGGTCCTCAGCTATGGAGGGTCCAGGTGAAGGAGGCGCCCGGAAAAATTAGCCTGGGGCCATTTCACAGAATCCTGGCACTCCATGTGGTCCCAGGGAGCAGACGGGAGGTCCTGAGCCCCCAGGGAGGCACCGAAGGATGAGCAAGCGCAGAGAGAATTGAAACGACCTGTGCTTGGGGCAAAGATGACTCAGAAAGTCTGCCCCTGCCTGTCCCAGGACACGCTGGGATAGTGGGTGTCAGCAGAAGACACCAGGGGAAGTGACGAGGTCCGGAAGAGGCAGGCTGGTCCCATCCCAGAGGGAACTGGCAAAGACAGAGGATGGAGATAGACCAGTAACAATGCCCTCAACAGCCCTGGATGACGCCCAGCCTGCCAGCCTCCTTCTTCCCCTCACCCCGGTCAAGGTCAGTCAGGGAGTGGGGGGCCACAGAACAGAGCGTTTAGCCAAAATACGTTGTTTTAAACTAGAAGAAACAGACCAGCTTGAAGGGTCCAGGTTAAGTTTTCCACAACAGAGTACAAATGAAGGCTTAGGAAAGCTCAGTAATGGAGAAACCTTGACGTTCCATCTCAGTACATGTGAATTTGTGACACAGCAAGGTTGTGACAGTCAACATAGTGGTTGATTCCCTCGTGGTTTGCACTTTGTTAGAGCTGCATCTGAGTGTTGGCTTAGATGAGAGCTCTAAGGTGATGTGTTGACGGCAGGAGCTACAATCACTTAGGAGAACAAGGGACAGGGTTTCTAAAGAGTTAACATAGGAAAGGGACGATATATACATCATGTATATATTCAATCCCTGATGTGATTTCTGTCTGCAGGGGGGGAAACAAATCACATCCCTGACCAGACAAAATCTAAGCATTTTGTGGGTGAGTTGAAATTTTTAGTGAGTGCAAAGTTGCTTTGGATGGCCTGCCAAGTTGATGCCTAGCATGAGTATGCCCTTAATGTGCCCAGATCAATATAAATATGGATATCCCAGTGTGAATTAGGCAGGGAAAGTGGGACAACCTGACAGCCCCTTGCTGAGACACAGCAGCGCCCATCCCCTGGAAGGGCCTGAATAGCTGAGTGCAGCCCTGATGGACTACAGTAAAGAACAGCAGCCTGGAAATGCAGGTGCTTTGGAGATGTTCGCTTGACAGACTGAAGCCTGTTTGTCATCTGGGCTGTCACCTCTCAGAGCTTTAAATAGGAACCTCTATAGGATGTTACATAACCTGCTGGCTCACAACAGCCCCAGTGGAACAGAGCCCAGGGCAGCACGGAGGAGAAGCTGGCTGTGAGATGAAAGACGAGGACCTGCTCTCCTTCCCCTTAATGGATTCCATGCCTCCTGCATCGGCATGCTTGAACACACAGCAAGGGGAAGGAGACACATGCTCTTTAAGGGCTATGTCCATCAAGAGAAGAAAATTAGTCATGGCAAAGTTGGGAACAGAGTGGGAGTGAAAGGAGCTGTGGGGCTGGGCACTTGGGACAGTGCCCTGGGCGATGTAGGGACCTCACCCCCTTTCTGTCCTCCATCTACTTGATTGACGCTGCCCATCCCCAACACCACTGGCCAACTGAAGGCTGAGAGTTGAACTCCATTTCCCCCTTCTGGGAAGGGCTGTAGCTTCAGTTGCACAAGACTATAATATGAGTTGAAATGTTCACAGGTTGGAAATCATGTAATGGTATGAGCTTTGGAGATGTCCTGTGGGCACAGTGTTGCTGGTTTGATTTGTACACTCTTCCAAAAGGACGCAGCCCTTTACTGATCCTTCCAGCAGGGAGAGGTTAAGTCAAGCAGAGCCAGTCAGGGAATAATCAGTACAGAAATACCTTGTTACATGCAACTGGTGTAATCCTGAGAACTTACATGTAAAGTTTGGTGATGAGTTTTATTTTAGAGACCCTGGAGGAGCTGGCTATTTAAAGAATTCTGATGTAAGAGTAAAGAATTCTATTGTGATGGGATGACTTACTCCCTATTCCCTAATTTATCTGTTCTGTAAATTTGAATTTTGCATATTAAGTTTTTCTTACCTCACTTACATTACCCACGTGCTGCTGAGTCATCAGAGGGCATGAAGCAGAGAGTGAGATTTTGGATGTAAGTTTTCACATAATCATGATTATTTCACTAAAATAATGCTAAGGTAGGTTGATAGGTTAAGGGGCTTGTTGATAGGTTAAGGGGCTGTACTCAAGTGTGTGGAATTTTCATACATTCTTTGTGACCACCTTGTGTTATGTAGGGGTGACCACATTAGCAGGCATGACAGGTTATGTATGGTGCACATAATCTGTAGCTGCAAATTCCCATGAAATGATTGTTGAGACTGTCATACTTTTGCAGTGTGGTGGCAGCTCTACCAATAGAGGAGCAGGTATGGCTGACAATATCCGTATAGTCCGCTATTTACAAAGTGCCAGCAATCATTTCCCTTGTTTAATCTCCTCCCACACTGATGGGTTTGCCCACACAACTTGTGTTGGCCAATGAAATACTAGCAAATGTAACTTAAGCAAAGGCTTGAAAATTGCTTGTGTTTTGTGGCTTGCTCTCTCTTGCTCCTCTGGTAAATGCTGTGACTACTACCATAAGAAGGAGCCCAGGCTAGTCTTTTTGACGACGAGAGATGTGCACATGAGTCATCTTTATTGCCCCATAGACATCCTCAACCAGCAAGTAAGGAAAGCCATCCTGGACCATATAGCCCTAGCTGAGTCACCAGCTGACCACAATGATCAACCAAACCATCCCAGACAAGAACTGCCTAAGCAACCCATTGGAACTCCTAAAAAATGTTTGTTATTCAAAGCCACAGTTTTGGGGTTATTTGTTATGCAGCAAAAACTAACGGGTACATGAGGTAGGCACAGTGAGTTACAAGTGTGTTTGTATAAAGGGGGAGGGGCATTGTCTGGATGACTTATGCACTGACAGCTGTAACCTATCAATCAATTGATTATATAATGGGAAATTTGGAAACTAAAGAATTGATTAAGAGAAGTTCACATAGGACGATGGCTGAATTATACAGAGATATATTAAATAATTAACTTAGCTACGTATGTCAATAATTGAAATACTTGTGACACAGGTGTGACATTATCTCACGAGGGAATTAGCACATTCTTGTAGCTTTAGATAGCTCCTGGCAAAGTCTCAGAGTTGGTCCCATTCTTCACAGGCTTACCTTGGGCTCCACATTTGTCCCTGCAGTCTGGTCCTCATCTTATGTGATAACAATGTCTCTAGAGTGTGTTGGCTACCAGTGAGCCTCAATATTGCTCTGTATTTATTCAGATCCAATTTATGTCGTTTTAAGCATTTTCCCTTAAAAGCTGCAGCTGTTACTGTTATGTCGTTGTTAATTTTAAAAAATTTTGCTATTCCTATATTTTTGTATGTGCACATCTGCACGTGGCATGGTACTTTTTTCAGTCTTGTTTGGAAAAGTAATTCTACTTCAGTCTTGTACTTTCTATTTGATGTATATCATTGATCCATGCTGGTTGTGGCTTCCCTGAGCTTCACCAGCAAGTGAGCTGTGCTCATGTGCGTGACTTTTGGGGGCCATTTGCACCCACTTCTCAATGATGGAGTCTTCCTGTCTTAGCTTGGCTGCTATAACAAAATACCATAGACTCGGTGGCTTAAACAATACTTGTTTCTCACCATTCTGGAGATGAGAAGTCCAAGATCAAGGCACCGGCTGACCCAGTGTCTGGTGAGAGTTCTCTTCCCAGTTTGCAGAGGGTTGTCTTCTCCTGGTGTCCTTACAGTTTGGAGGGAGCAAGTTCTAGTCTCTTTCTCTCCATATAAGGGCACTAATCCCATCCCGAGGGCTGTACCCTCATAACCTCATCTAAACCTAATGACCTCCCAAAGGCCCTGCTTCCTAATGCCATCCCATTGGGGGTTAGGGTTCCAACATATGAATTTCAGGAGGACACAAACATACTCCCTTTAGTCATTTGTTCCCCTAAGCTTAGCAGTTAGACGTCCTAGAACCTTAAAGGTCTCTGCTCTGCTTGCATGGCTATTTGGCCGTCCCCCTGCCTGGCCCTATGTTGATCTGACTGTGCTGGCTGACTTAGCCACAGTGACAGTACCCACTGCTGCCCCGCTTGACCCCTTCAGGGACAGCACACGCCATACACCGGAGGGACCACCTCTGTCTTCTCCACTGCCTCTCAGACTCAGCGATTTCTCTCATCATTGCTGACCCTAGGGTCAATAAATCTTGCATCTCCTCGTAGCTCACTGGGCTGGCTGTGTTTCTCATCCTTTTTGTTTTGAATGAAAAAGCCAGAGAGGGTCCCAATAAGCCTTTTGTGATGGAATTTCATGTGTCAACTTGACAGGGCCACAGGGAACCCAGACATTTAGTCAAATATTATCTGGGTGTATCTGTGAGGGTGTTTTTGGATGAGCTGAACATTTGAATCTTCAGGCTGAGTGAAGCAGACTCCCCTCCCCCGCGTGGGTGGGCTTCATCCAGCTGAATACAACGGAAGAGCTGAGCTCCCTGTGGGCAGGAAGGAGCTCCTCCCACATGCTGTGGGGCTGGGATGGCAGTGGTTTCCTGCCTTCAGACTGGAGCTCACCCTCGGCTCTCCTGGGGCTCTCATCTGCTGACTACAGATCTTGGGATTTCTCAGCCTCCAGCACTGCATGAGCCAATTCCTTATCATAAATCTCTTTCTGTACAAGACACACACACACACACACACACACACACCCCACTGGCTCTGTTTCTCTGGAGAACCCTAAGTCACTTATCTCTGAAAGCTATTTGTCTCAGGAGAAAACAACAGACCCTTTCCTCATTTTTTTTCTTTACAAAATGCCACCCTTCTCTAATAGCTATAGAATAAAGTGTAAATGGTCATGCTTAATATACATGATCCCAGGCATGCATTTAAATCAGTACTGTTCTAGAACAAGCTGTCAAGTAGCATTCTCAAAATCTTTAATCTTTTTCTGACCCAAGATAAGCAAATTTTAATGACTTGAGAAGACAGTAACCTGGAAATGGGTCGTGGTGATGCCACTGAGTTAGGCCTCCAGTGATTTAAAAATAGAAATTCAGCTTGAGATGGGGGTGGTCTTGACAGGTCATAGACAGGATGGGCTGTGCTTCTCAGGTGCCAAGGGTGGGAGAGAAACAGCTCCAGGTTCTCTGGGGCTGAAGTGAAAGAGAAATAACAGGGGTCCCGAGCAGCTGTCCAAGGCGGGTGTTGAAGGGAAACTAGGTCAAGCTGACTTGAATTAACTGACTTGAAGCCGTGTCCCAGAGATTCCTCATATGTATCCAATACTACCCCAAGATTCTCTGCCGCTCTAGTACAATAGTTTGTGTCCCTCTGTTTACTGACTGATGTGCCAGAAAGGACAGAGTGGGGAGTGGCACCCCAGAGTCAAGCGGGGGACGGTCACCCCCATGGCGTGAGGGAAGAGCATGGTACTTGGAGGACTGGCGGGTTTCCCAAGACCCCATGAGCACATTTCAGCAGCTGTGTCCTCATGGCTGCTGGCATCACCCCAGATCAGACGTGCCCAGAGGTCCGGGTCGCTCCCGGGTCTGTAAAGGGAAGGGCATTCACAAAGAGAGGTGCTCCTCTGAACACGGGATTTCCTGATCTCGGAGGTACAGTGAGAGGAATGAGGCTTTCTTAGAAATTGCACTCTCCGTGCTGGACTTTCCTTTTTCTTCTTGTGCTCACATATCCCAGTCTCTCAACTGTTTCATGTTTGGGTTCAATATGGAAACACTGGGGAATCCCCCTACCAGTGGAGGCCAGACTGGGAGCTGCCTGCAGCTAGGAGCTTGTTTCAAGCCTTCTCATGTTTCCACCTCCAGCAGCATCTCTGTGTGGCTGAGAAAGCATTTCAAGGGCTGTGCTGGTGTCATCAGCAGGGGAAACCACATGGGGAGGCAAGGGCTTTGCCGGGGCGTCTCCTGGCTGTGCTCTGGGAAACACGTGCAAAGAAGCATCTGAGCCAGGAGGCAGGCAGGGCGATCAGTGACAGACACGGTGCCCTGGGCTGGTCTCATGCCAACATGCCCGTCATACCTCTACACCCGCAAAGGGTTAGCCTTGCCTTGGTTAGCGGGCCCACCGAGGCAGTTCCTCTTTTGCAGTCTGGCGTGTAAGTGTACACAACAAAAGACAAATATTCTAACAGTAGAATGAGAAAGGGAGCGAAAAATCTAGATTTCCCAGCGCTCTACAAGCAGGGAGCTCTTCAGCCTCCCCGTGTGCCTTTACCCAGCACGTTCGAGCAGGTAACAGTTCTGATGCTCTGACCTGTTTGTCCCGCAACTCAGAGAATCACAGTGTGCTTGAGACAGAAGGACTTCTCAGATCATATAAACCAATGTTCACTCCTGGTTTGAGTTTCTTCAAGCAATCATGTCTTGTAACCTGTCAATAAATGTATGTCCGGTTTGCCTGTGTGTGTCTGTGCATATAATGTTTACATTTGAAAAAGGCAGGGATGAAAGAATCAAATAGGTGGTTTACAGCAAGGTAATTCAGAGGTTTTAAGATGTTGGTGTATACTGCAGTATTTCTAAAGAATGTGAAGCCAAAACCTCCAATAAGAAAGATACACGCACGTAAACACACACACTCATACACAACTTAAGCAAGAGTTTTATGAAACAGTATTTACCCTTACTATGTGTGATGCCCTCTGATATCTTTTATTCTAATTTCTTTTTAAAAAAATGTGCATTGAAACCTACTTAATTTCATGAGAAATTTATTGGTCATGACCTGCAATTTGAAAAACTGGCAGAGTACAATTTTCTATGAGGGAGACATATTATTTGATATTTCCCCCATTTATTTGACCGTTGCATCCTTTCTGGTGGAGAGAATGTCCTACGGGACCGGTGTTCCATGGAACATGCTTTTTGGAAATGCTGACCTAGTCCAGGCCCTTCTTTTCATAGCTCAGAGCATGAGAACCAGAAAGAGGACACGGCATGCCCAAAGTCACACAGCAAATTAGTGGCAGAGCTGGAGCCCAATATCCAGGTGACCTGATGCCTAGATTGGCTTGCTTTTTCTATACCCGTACCCCGAGGAAGATGATGATTATGTCTATTGCCTTAAGAGATAGACTAGTTAACAATCAATCAACACCTGCCAACTAGAGGGTAATGAAGGAAGAAACACAAAGGTGATCAAGACAATATTTCTTCACTTGAGAGACAGACACATACAGGTACCTGAGATATAAGCCAGACCATGATGGATGCTTGAATAAAACCATGATCAGAGAACATGGGGGAATGGGGGAGGGGAACAGAACCAAATGAACATGGATGGGAGAGCTGAGAAGACTTTTGAGAGCAGAATTTTAATAATGCCTGGAGGGGTGGCCAGGACTTTCATACACACAAAAGGGAACAGATAAATTAGAGGTAATTAAGGGCACTTCGGGGGAAGAGATAGCATGAGCAAAGGTAGGGGAGGTACTTGAGTGTAGGTATTGGGGAAGAGTGCCACTAGAGAAAATGCCTGGTGGGAGGAAAGCTAGAACAGCAGGGGATGGACATTGTTCATGTAGGACCGCAGTGCCTGGCTCTATCGTTGGTATTATTTTGTAGGCAATATGGGGTCAATGGGATATTTTTGAGCACTGTTTCCAGTAAGATTTTTCTGGCATTCTGGAAGCTAGAATGTCAAGGAATATATAGAAGAGAGAAGATTCAGGTATGAAGTTGCTGCAATAGTTTAAGTACAGGGTAATAAGGACCCAAACCAACTCAGAGAAAGTGGGGTTGAAAAGGAGAGTGGGTACAAGAGATATATTTAAGTTAGAGTCATGGGGATTTGACAAGTAATTAGGTAAAGAAGAGGAGAATAGTGAGCTGAAAGGTCTCAGCACTTGGGTGAGTAGAAGGACGATGATAATATTATCCAGTGTACAGCGCCTTGGAAATGAACTTTTAAGGGGAAGATGGTGATGTCTTTGGAGGAGATGGGGTTGATGAATTTCAAGCCAAAAGATACTATCCATAACGTTAGAAAAAAGCTAGTGCTCACGAGGATCATTTGCAGGTTGGAGATTGCCCCTGGTTAACCCTGTCACACCATGGGTTCAGAGCTACTTAGTAATGAACTCTTTCTGGAACTAAACTTGATTAGTTACAAGAGGAGTGTTTTCTGACTACTTTTCTTGAAATATTTTTGCCCTGAGGTCTTTGTGCAACGGGGCTCTTTTCTTCAGTAGCCAGAGATACCAGAGACTTCCTCTAGGAATGGAAGGCATTTGGGTATTTCTGCAGTATTTACAGTATTAAGGTTGAGCATAAATGGGCGAATAACAATAATAGTCATCATGAAATGTGAGTGGCGATGAACATGAAACATGTGAAATTTGGTAAAGAAATCAGCCAGACTAAGGTGGAAAAGTCATGACAGGTAGTCAAAAGTAAGTTTTCAAGATAGAGAGTGGTGAGATGCTGGAGGAGTCTTAATGTTAAGAAGAAAAAATGTAGATATGGTAAAGCTGAAAATAGAAAACCATTACCTTCTTGGGGAAATTACATACTGCAAAGATGTCTTTAACGAGGTTTGTCTAGCATAAAAATTCTTGGTGAATCAAAATTGGGGAGTTACTCAAGTCAGGGAGACCTCTAAGGTCACTGCAGTAAATTAAAGGAGTTGAAGAGGATCGTATCTAGTATGAGGAATCTAAAATTGTTCTTTCCAGGATCATCAATAACCTCTATTTAAAAAACATACGATATTCATTTGCTGTCTTTGGTATATTTAATCCTTTAACATCTTAGACATTGTCAATCACCATCTTCTCTCTGAAACTCATCTTTTAAGAAATTTGTTAACTCAAGTATAATATGTATAAAGAAAAATGCACAAACCAAAAGTGCACACATAAATTAGTTTTCATAAAGTCAAAACTCCCATGGAACCAACATCCAGAGAAAAGAATAGGACATTAAGCAACACCACAGGACTCCCCTTCTGTCCCTTCCTATTTACTTGCCTGAGCTCCAGAGCTAACCTCTATCCTGACTTCTACCACATCAGTTAGTTTTGCCTATCCAGTTAATCTACGTAAATGGAATCATATACCTTTTATTCTTCTGTATCTGACTTCTAGTGCTTTATAGTACGTCTGTAGGATGCATCCATGTTTTTATACAGCAAAAGTTTGTTCATGTTCATTGCTGAGTAGCATTCTATTCCATAAATATATCATGATCTAAATATTGTAATGTTACTAGATAGTTGAGTTATTTCCAGTTTGTTTCTACTATGAATAGTACTTGCTATGAAAACTCTCATACATGTATTTTGGTGCATATATGTATACATTTCTATTGGGTATTCACCTAAAAGTGGAATTTCTAGGTCATATATTCACCTTCAGGAAATACTGCGCAACAGTTTTCCAAAGTGGTTATATCAGTTACACACCCACAAGTACTGTATGTCAGTTCTAGTTGCTTTATCTCATCAACAATACTTGGTGTTATTGGTCTTTTCAACGTAAGCCATGTGGTGATATTTTAGTGCTTTAAAATTCATGTTTCCCTGATGACTACTTAACTTGAATGCTTTCTTATGTGATGATTGCCACTTAGATATCATATTTTGTAAAATGTCTGTTCAAACATTTTGCCCATTTTTAACTGAGATTTTGTCTTTTTTCTTTTTAACATCTTTATTGGGGTATAATTGCTTTACAATGGTGGGTTAGTTTCTGCTTTATAACAAAGTGAATCAGTTATACATATACATATGTTCCCATATCTCTTCCCTCTTGCGTCTCCCTCCCTCCCACTCTCCCTATCCCACCCGTCCAGGCGGTCACAAAGCACCGAGCGGATATCCCGGTGCTATGCGGCTGCTTCCCACTAGCTATCTACCTTACATTTGGTAGTGTATACATGTCCATGCCTCTCTCGCGCTTTGTCACAGCTCACCCTTCCCCCTCCCCATACCCTCAAGTCCATTCTCCAGTATATCTGTGTCTTTATTCGTGTCTTACCCCTAGGTTCTTCATGACATTTTTTTCCTTAAATTCCATATATATGTGTTAGCATACGGTATTTGTCTTTCTCTTTCTGACTTCACTCTGTATGACAGACTCTAGGTCTATCCACCTCCTTACAAATAGCTCAATTCCGTTTCTTTTTATGGCTGAGTAATATTCCATTGTATATATGTGCCACATCTTCTTTATCCATTTATCCTATGATGGACACTTAGGTTGTTTCCATCTCCGGGCTATTGTAAATAGAGCTGCAATGAACATTTTGGTACATGACTCTTTTTGAATTATGGTTTTCTCAGGGTATATGCCCAGTAGTGGGATTGCTGGGTCATATGGTAGTTCTATTTGTAGTTTTTTAAGGAACCTCCATACTGTTCTCCATAGTGGCTGTACCAATTCACATTCCCACCAGCAGAGCAGGAGTGTTCCCTTTTCTCCACACCCTCTCCAGCATTTATTGTTTCTAGATTTTTTGATGATGGCCATTCTGACTGGTGTGAGATGATATCTCATTGTAGTTTTGATTTGCATTTCTCTAATGATTAATGATGTTGAGCATTCTTTCATGTGTTTGTTGGCAGTCTGTATATCTTCTTTGGAGAAATGTCTATTTAGGTCTTCTGCCCATTTTTGGATTGGATTGTTTGTTTTTTGGTTATTGAGCTGCATGAGCTGCTTGTAAATTTTGGAAATTAATCCTTTGTCAGTTGCTTCATTTGCAAATATTTTCTCCCATTCTGAGGGTTGTCTTTTGGTCTTGTTTATGGATTCCTTTGCTGTGCAAAAGCTTTGAAGTTTCATTAGGTCCCATTTGTTTATTTTTGTTTTTATTTCCATTTCTCTAGGAGGTGGGTCAACAGGATCTTGCTGTGATTTATGTCATAGAGTGTTCTGCCTGTGTTTTCCTCTAAGAGTTTGATAGTTTCTGGCCTTACATTTGGTCTTTAATCCATTTTGAGCTTATTTTTGTGTATGGTGTCAGGGAGTGATCTAATCTCATACTTTTACATGTACCTGTCTAGTTTTCCCAGCACCATTTATTGAAGAGGCTTTCCTTTCTCCACTGTACATTCCTGCCTCCTTTATCAGAGATAAGTTGACCATATGTGCGTGAGTTTATCTCTGGGCTTTCTATCCTGTTCCATTGATCTATCTTTCTATTTATGTGCCAGTACCATACTGTCTTGATTACTGTAGCTTTGTAGTATAGTCTGAAGTCAGGGAGCCTGATTCCTCCAGCTCTGTTTTGCGTTCTCAAGATTGCTTTGGCTAATCGGGGTCTTTTGTGTTTCCATACAAATTGTGAAATTTTTTGTTCTAGTTCTGTGAAAAATGCCAGTGGTAGTTTGATAGGGATTGCATTGAATCTGTAGATTGCTTTGGGTAGTAAAGTCATTTTCACAATGTTGATTCTTCCAATGCAAGAACATGGTATATCTCTCCATCTATTTGTATTATCTTTAATTTCTCTCATCAGTGTCTTATAATTTTCTGCATACAGGTCTTTTGTCTCCTTAGGTAGGTATATTCCTAGATATTTTATTCTTTTTGTTGCAATGGTAAATGGGAGTGTTTTCTTGATTTCACTTTCAGATTTTTCATCATTAGTGTATAGGAATGCCAGAGATTTCTGTGCATTAATTTTGTATCCTGCTACTTTACCAAATTCATTGATTAGCTCCAGTAGTTTTCTGGTAGCATCTTTAGGATTCTCTATGTATAGTATCATGTCATCTGCAAACAGTGACAGGTTTACTTCTTTTCCGATTTGGATTCCTTTTATTTCCTTTTCTTCTCTGATTGCTGTGGCTAAAACTTCCAAAACTATATTGAATAAGACTGGTGAGAGTGGGCAACCTTGTCTTGTTCCTGATCTTAGTGGAAACGCTTTCCGTTTTTCACCATTGAGGATGACGTTGGCTGTGGGTTTGTCATATATGGCCTTTATTATGTTGAGGAAAGTTCCCTCTATGCCTACTTGCTGCAGGGTTTTTATCATAAATCGGTGTTGAATTTTGTCAAAAGCTTTCTCTGCATCTATTGAGATGATCAAATGGCTTTTCTCCTTCAATTTTTTAATATGGTTTATCACATTGATAGATTTGCGTATATTGAAGAATCCTTGCACTCCTGGAATAAACCCCTCTTGATCATGGTGTATGATCCTTTTAATGTGCTGTTGGATTCTGTTTGCTAGTATTTTGTTGAGGATTTTTGCATCTATGTTCATCAGTGATATTGGCCTGTAGTTTTCTTTCTTTGTGACATCCTTGTCTGGTTTTGGTATCAAGGTGATGGTGGCCTCATAGAATGAATTTGGGAGTGTTCCTCCCTCTGCTATATTTTGGAAGAGTTTGAGAAGGATAGGTGTTAGCTCTTCTCTAATTGTTTGATTGAATTCGCCTGTGAAGCCATCTGGTCCTGGGCTTTAGTTTGTTGGAAGATTTTTAATCACAGTTTCAATTTCAGTGCTTGTGATTGGTCTGTTCATATTTTCTATTTCTTCCTGATTCAGTCTCGGCAGGTTGTGCATTTCTAAGAATTTGTCCATTTCTTCCAGCTTGTCCATTTTATTGGCATAGAGTTGCTTGTGGTAATCTCTCATGATCTTTTGTATTTCTGCAGTGTCAGTTGTTACTTCTCCTTTTTCATTTCTAATTCTATTGATTTGAATCTTCTCCCTTTTTTTCTTGATGAGTCTGGCTAATGGTTTATCAATTTTGTTTATCTTCTCAAAGAACCAGCTTTTAGTTTTATTGATCTTTGCTATTGTTTCCTTCATTTCTTTTTCATTTATTTCTGATCTGATCTTTATGATTTCTTTCCTTCTGCTAACTTTGGGGGTTTTTTTGTTCTTCTTTTTCTAATTGCTTTAGGTGCAAGGTTAGGTTGTTTATTCGCGATGTTTCCTGTTTCTTAAGGTGGGCTTGTATTGCTATAAACTTCCCTCTTAGAACTGCTATTGCTGCATCCCATAGGTTTTCGGTCGTTGTGCCTCCATTGTCATTTGTTTCTAGGTATTTTTTAATTTTCTCTTTGATTTCTTCAGTGATCACTTCATTATTAAGTAGTGTATAGTTTAGCCTCCATGTGTTTGTATTTTTTACAGATCTTTTCCTGTAATTGATATCTAGTCTTATGGCGTTGTGGTCAGAAAAGATACTTGATACAATTTCAATTTTCTTAAATTTACCAAGGCTTGATTTGTGACCCAAGATATGATCTATCCTGGAGAATGTTCCATGAACACTTGAGAAAAATGTGTATTCTGTTGTTTTTGGATGGAGTGTCCTATAAATATCAATTAAGTCCATCTTGTTTAGTGTATCATTTAAAGCTTGTGTTTTCTTATTTATTTTCATTTTGGATGATCTGTCCATTGGTGAAAGTGGGGTGTTAAAGTCCCCTACTATGAATGTGTTACTGTCGATTTCCCCTTTTATGGCTGTTAGTATTTGCCTTATGTATTGAGGTGCTCCTGTGTTGGATGCATAAATATTTACAGTTGTTATATCTTCTTCTTGGATCGATCCCTTGATCATTATGTAGTGTCCTTCTTTGTCTCTTCTAATAGTCTTTATTTTAAAGTCTATTTTGTCTGATATGAGAATTGCTACTACAGCTTTCTTTTGGTTTCCATTTGCATGGAATATCTTTTTCTACCCCCTTACTCTCAGTCTGTATGTGTCTCTAGGTCTGAAGTGGGTCTCTTGTAGACAGCATATATATGGGTCTTGTTTTTGTATCCATTCAGCCAATCTGTGTCTTTTGGTGGGAGCATTTAGTCCATTTACATTTAAGGTAGTTATCGATATGTATGTTCCTATTCCCATTTTCTAAATTGTTTTGGGTTTGTTATTGTAGGTCTTTCCCCTCTCTTGTGTTTCTTGCCTAGAGAAGTTCCTTTAGCAGTTGTTGTAAAGCTGGTTTGGTGGTGCTGAACTCTCTCAGATTTTGCATGTCTTTAAAGGTTTTGATTTCTCCATCAAATCTGAATGAGATCCTTGCTGGGTAGAGTAATCTTGGTTCCAGGTTTTTCTCCTTCATCACTTTCAGTATGTCCTGCCACTCCCTTCTGGCTTGCAGAGTTTCTGCTGAGAGATCAGCTGTTAACCTTATGGGGATTCCCTTGTGTGTTATTTGTTGTTTTTCCCTGGCTGCCTTTAATATGCTTTCTTTGTATTTAATTTTTGACAGTTTGATTAATATGTGTCTTGGCATATTTCTCCTTGGATTTATCCTGTATGGGACTCTCTGTGCTTCCTGGACTTGATTAACTGTTTCCTTTCCCATATTAGGGAAGTTTTCAACTATAATCTCTTCAAATATTTTCTCAGTCCCTTTCTTTTTCTCTTCTACTTCTGGAACCCCTATAATTCAAATGTTGGTGCGTTTATTGTTGTCCCAGAGGTCTGTGAGACTGTCCTCAGTTCTTTTCATTTTTCTTTCTTTATTCTGCTCTGCAGTAGTTATTTCCACTATTTTATCTTCCAGGTCACTTATCCGTTCTTCTGCCTCAGTTATTCTGCTATTGAACCCATCTAGAGTATTTTTCATTTCATTTATTGTGTTGTTCATCATTGTTTGTTTCATCTTTAGTTCTTCTAGGTCCTTGTTAAATGTTTCTTGCATTTTGTCTATTCTATTTCCTAGATTTTGGATCATCTTTACTATCATTATTCTGAATTCTTTTTCACGTAGACTGCCTATTCCCTCTTCATTTTTTAGGCCTGGTGCCTTTTTATCTTGCTCCTTCATCTGCTGTGTGTTTTTCTGTCTTCTCATTTTGCTTATCTTACTGTGTTTGGAGTCTCCTTTTTGCAGGCTGCAGGTTTGTAGTTCCCGTTGTTTTTGACGTCTGTCCCCTTTGGCTAAGGTTGGTTCAGTGGGTTGTGTAGGCTTCTTGGTGGAGGGGACTAGTGCCTGTGTTCTGGTGGATGAGGCTGGATCTTGTCTTCCTGGTGGGCAAGTCCACATCTGGTGGTGTGTTTTGGGGTGTCTGTGGACTTATTATGATTTTAGGCAGCCTCTCTGCTAATGGGTGGGGTTGTGTTCCTGTTTTGCTAGTTGTTTGGCATAGGATGTCCAGCACTGTAGCTTGCTCGTCGTTGAGTGAAGCTGGGTGCTGGTGTTGAGATGGAGGTCTCTGGGAGATTTTAACCATTTGATATTATGTGGAGCTAGGAGGTCTCTTGTTGACCAGTGACCTGAAGTTGGCTCTCCCACCTCAGAGGCACAGCACTGACTCCTGGCTGCAGCACCAAGAGCCTGTCATCCACACGGCTCAGAATAAAAGGGAGAAAAAGTAGAGAAAAAGAATTAGTAGAAGTAGAAAGAAAGAAGGAAAGAAAGAAAGGAGGGAAGGAAGGAAGGAAGGAACAAAGAAAGAAAGAAAGAAGGAAAGAAAGAAAGAAACGAGGGATGGAGGGATGGAGGGACGGTGGGAGGAAGGAAGGAAGGAAAAAAGAAAGAAAGAAAGAAGATAAAGTAAAATAAAATAAAGTAAAATATAATAAAGTTATTAAATTAAAAAATAATTATTAAGAAAAAAAATTTTTTAAAAATGGACGGATAGAACCCTAGGACAAATGGTGGAAGCAAAGCTACACAGACAAAATCTCACACAGAAACATACACATACACACTCACAAAAAGAGGAAAAGAGGAAAAAATAATAAATCTTGCTTTCACAGTCCACCTTCTCAATTTGAGATGATTCGTTGTCTCTTCAGGTATTCCACAGGTGCAGGTGCATCAAGTTGATTGTGGAGCTTTAATCCGCTGCTTCTGAGGCTGCTGGGAGAGATTTCCCTTTCTCTTCTTTGTTCGCACAGCTGCCGGGTTTCAGCTTTGGATTGGGCCCCGCCTCTGCGTGTAGGTCGCCGGAGGGCGTCTGTTCTTCGCTCAGACAGGACGGGGTTACAGGAGCAGCTGATTCGCGGTTTCTGGCTCACTCAGGCCGGGGTGGGGGGTGGGGGGCGGGCACGGAGTGCGGGGCGGGCCTGCGGCGTCAGAGGCGGCGTGACGTTGCACGAGCCTGAGGCGCGCCGTGCGTCCTCCCGGGGAAGTTGTCTCTGGGTTCCGGGACCCTGGCAGTGGCGGGCTGCACAGGCTCCCCGGAAGGGAGGTGTGGAGAGTGACCTGTGCTCGCACACAGGCTTCTTGGTGGCGGCAGCAGCAGCCTTAGCGTCTCATGCCCGTCTCTGGCGTCCGCGCTTTTAGCCGCGGCTCGCGCCCGCCTCTGGAGCTCCTTTAAGCAGCGCTCTGAATCCCCTCTCCTCGCGCACCAGTAATCAAAGAGGTAAGAAAAAGTCTCTTGCGTCTTCGGCTGCTCCAGACTTTTCCCCGGACTCCCTCCCGGCCAGCCGTGGTGCACTAACCCCTGCAGGCTGTGTTCACGCCGCCAACCCCAGTCCTCTCCCCGCTCCGACCGAAGCCCGAGCCTCAACTCCAGGCCCCACCCGGCCCGGCAGGTGAGCAGACAAGCCTCTCGGACAGGTGAGTGCAGGTCGGCACCGATCCTCTGTGCGGGAATCTCCCCGCTTTGCCCTCCGCACCCCTGTTGCTGTGGTCTCCTCCGCGGCTCTGAAGCTTTCCCCCTCCGCCACCCGCAGTCTCCGCCCGCGAAGGGGCTGCCTAGTGTGTGGAAACATTTCCTCCTTCACAGCTCCCTCCCACTGGCGCGGGTCCCGTCCCTATCCTTTTGTCTCTGTTTATTCTTTTTGCTTTTGCCCTACCCAGGTACGTGGGGGGTTTCTTGCCTTTTGGGAGGTCTGAGGTCTTCTGCCAGCGTTCAGTAGGTGTTCTGTAGGAGTTGTTCCACGTGTAGATGTATTTCTGGTGTATCTGTGGGGAGGAAGGTGATCTCCACGTCTTACTCTTCCGCCATCTTCCCCTCTGGCCTAACATACTCGATTTTGTCTTTTTTCTAAAATTATTATTTATATACTCTGGATATGAGTCCAGTCCTCTGTCAATTACATATATTACAAATATTCCTTTCCATTCTATGACTTAAGTTTTTACTTTCTTAGGTATGAAAACATAAATTCTGAATTTTAACAAGTTTTTACTTTCTTAGGTATGAAAACATAAATTCTTAATTTTAACAAAGTCCATTTTATCCACCTTTTTCTTTTGGCTAGTATTACTTACGTTCTTTTCAAGAAATCGGCCTAAATCAAGGTAATATAGATAGTGTTCTTTTTATCTTCCAGAAACATTGTTTTTTATTTTCGTTAGAAACTGAAATCCACCTGGAATTTGCTTTTGTATATGGTGTGAGGTAGGGGGTAAAAAAAAATTCATTTTTTCCCACATTGATATTAAATTTATTCAATGTCACTTATTGAAAAGATTATCCTTTCTTCACATCACCACAGTATTACCGTTTTTGTAAACCAAACGACTACATGAGGATTGATTGATTTCTTTCTTTTCCCTAACACAGCCTATTTATTGGCTTTGTAATGACTGATAGTACATTTCTCTTAATGCAGTTATTCCAGTTTTCGGGTCACCCATCCAGCGTGTATGGGATCTGATTTTATCTCGATTGCACCCCTCCTACCATATGGTTGTGGCTTCTTCTTTGTCTTTGGACATAGAATATCTTTTTTGGTAGGTTCCAGTGTTTTTTGTTGATGGTTGTTCAGCATTTAGTTGCGATTTTGGTGTTTTCATGAGAGGGGGTGAGCTCCTGTCCTTCTACTCCACAATCTGTGAGAATTTCTTTCTGGTTCTCTATAGTTCTTGTATAATACTATCCTTGCTTAATTAGTGTAGTTTTATAGCTTTGTAATGACTCACGATATCTAGTAATTCAAGTGGGCCAACTTGCTTATTTTTCCAGATAGCCTTGGTTGTTTTTATTCCTGTGTATTCTGATAACTTTAGTATCAGTTGGTCAGTTTCCACCAAAAATTACTGTTGCGATATTGATTAGGATTGCCTGGAATCTGTGCATCAGTTAGAAATGATTTAGCATTTTCACAGTATTGAATCATTGAATCACCATCTATACCATGCCTTATTTCTCCATTTATTTAGAATTTCTTTAATTTCTCTTAGGAATGACTTGTAGTTTTCTGTGCATGTGTACCTTTTGGTTAAATTAGTCCTCGGTGTTTGATGTTATACAAAGTTGTAAATGACAAGGTTTGCAATTTTCATAATTTCATTGTTTGTTGATAGTATATAGAAATATAACTGATTTTTATATAATTAACTTATGTCCAATGACCCTGATAAATCTGCATATTAATTCTAGCAGTTGTTCTCCATAGATTATTTTAAAATTTTCTAGGCTCACCAGCATGCCATCTGTAAATAAGGAAGGTTTTATTTTTTTTCTTTCCAATCATGATACCCCTCTTTTTCTTCCTTATTGCACAGGCTATGAGTTCCAATATAACTTTGAAAAAAGGTAGTGATAATGGTTATCCTTGTCTTGTTTTTGGTCCCAAAGAAGAGTCTTCAAACTTTCATTAAATATTATTGCTGTAACTTTGTTGTTGTTGATAATTGTTATCAAATTAAGGAATCGCCTTTATATTTCTATTTTGGCAACAGTTTAAAAAAATTTATATCATAAATTGTTGTTGGATGTCATCAAGTGTTCTGCATCTAATGAAGTGTTAACAGATTTTTTTCATTTAACTTACATATGTGCTAAATTATATTGATCATTTTGTTTTGATTTCTCAAAACTGATTTTGAAAGAGGTGGTTTTTACTTTTTTGTAATGTTTTTGTCATATTTTGGCAACAAAAGTTATGTTGGTCTCATAAAGCTAGTTAGAAATAGAACTAATCTGCTGTGAAATTCCTCTGTTGGATTTATAATTTCAGGGCTTTTTTTTTCCAGTTTAAGAATTTCTGTTTGATATGTTTATGTATGTGGTGCTTTCTGGCACAATTCTCCATCCAGTCATTCATTTTCTTAAACATATGAATTACAGCTATTTAGAGTTCATTTCTGAAAACCCAAGTCAGTATCCCCTGTGACAGTTTTCTACTGTCTCTTTTCCTTTTGGCTTGTATTTTAATGTGTCTGATAATATACGTTTTTAATTCTAGACCTGGAATATAAAGGATTAGAGAGGCTCTGGATGATGTGATCTTTCTGCAGAGTAGTTCACCCTACTCTCTGGCAGCCAACTAGAGTAGAAATAGACCACATCCATCCAATCAGAGAGTGAGCTAACAAAAGGCAGGGTCCCAGACTGTGAAGCCACCTTCTGAGTCTTTCTCACTCCTAGGGTCTAGCCCTTCAAAGGTTCTGACTGAGACCTGAATGTAATAGATGCCCCCCAGATATTTAGTAAATGAATGAATAAGTGAATGAATGTTGGGAATAGAGGGGAAGAGTAATTGTGATGAACAATGCATAAAAAAAGAAATGTTTCCAAATAGTAAATTAGATTTAAGGACAAAGAGGGAGGGATTATAAATAGCAAAACAGTTTTAGACTGTGTATCACGGTATCACTGATAACAGTCAGTCATTGAGAGCAGGCTTGAGGTGTTTGGAATGGAGACACATAGGAAGAGGCAGGGAAGGTTATGAGTTCTGTTTTAAGTTAGATAACATTGGGTGATATAAGGCAACCCAAGGGCAGACTTATGGTAGACAGTTACAGACATGGGATACAGGTCGAGAGGTGTAGGCTGAAGGAGGGGAAAGACATCGCAGCTACTTTCCAGCCCACAGGTCACAGCATGTGCAAATTTCATAAGATTATATAGATTTGACAGCTGTTTAGAATGTTATTTATGGATATAGCAAGAGAAATTTGGACCCAATAAGAACTAGAACTCAAGAGTTCTGCCTTCTGAAAAGTCCAGTTATGAATTAAGTTCTCTCCGAAGTTCAAAGAGATTTTGAATGAACAAGCAGAAGGTATTTGTTTATTTTTCTGAGAGAAAACTTCTCAAGGGGTTATCTTTTCTGCTCATCTTCCTGGATCCTTTGTAATCTCAGGGCTGCTAAGCATGGTTACAGGGAACACATTCCTTTATAAAAGAAATAATTTTAATGGTTCCTTAATACTCCCTATATAGGCTCCTGGCTATTTGTAAGGTCTTTCATTGGTTAATCCATTCCTGATCTGTGAAGTTGTTCTGTTATTTGTCCTCCTGCATATCTACATATTGATAAAATACATGATTCAGTACCAGAGTAGGCAGTTGAGCTGCAAGACTCACCTAGGTAGCCTACTGACCGTTCTCTTTAGAAAGCTACTGAACCACACAAATCTATTTAGTAACCTACATTTTTCTGTTGTGGGTCTGTATATATTCCTTGGGAGAAATATTCCGGACAGTCACAGTGATGGCTCAGGACTGCATTTCTCTCTTTCTGGGCAATGATGGAGCAGGAATCCATGTATTTGTGGCTTCAGGTGAGCCTCCAGCACGAATTATAGTAATGGTTCCAGGGGCCCGTTAGTATCCTAGAGTCTGTAATAGGTGTTTCTAGTTCTCATGAAA
The DNA here is from genome assembly GCF_949987515.2 of Delphinus delphis. Taxonomy (NCBI): domain Eukaryota; kingdom Metazoa; phylum Chordata; class Mammalia; order Artiodactyla; family Delphinidae; genus Delphinus; species Delphinus delphis. The sequence continues at coordinate 5,238,573 of NC_082690.1, read as the reverse complement.
ATATTGAACAAACATCAAGGAAAGATGTTTTACAACCTGAAGCTAATGCAGAGGGTCGTTACCATTGTTATTAGAAACAATCCAGATGATTTAGCCAAGACCTTTGACAAGGGTGTACACCTGCCTGCCTGTCTGTGGATAACGGGTGGCTGTTTATTACCCATGCTGTTAATTAGGTGAAGGATAAGGCTGGGGATGGGAGGGATGTCCACTCCAGAGCATCTAAATTGGGAGAGGGTGAGCTAAGAGATCACAAGGACTCCGTCACAGATGGCACACTCGGTGCCCAGGTCAAGCTGTGGGCACAGGGACAGCAAGAGACTGCCCTCAGGTCGTCTGGCTGCTTTCCCTCCAAACTCGAATTGCATCTTCTCCCAGAATCCTCCTTAACGTGAACACTGCCAACAGTTTACATCCTTTTTACTATTGTGATACACCCTTGCCATTATTTTGGGCATTTGAGGCTGGTGAAAATCTATGCCTTTCTCCATTCTACCATCACCATTACTGAGTTATCTCTTCCTGATAATACTGGGATTGTGTAACTGCTACAGGAATAACTTGAGCCTCAAGCTGAATCGTGCTTCGGTAAAGTGAGTGAGAAATTCTGGGTCTACTATGCAGTCATTTTTTTAAAATTAAAAAGTAAAATAATACTTATTTAGAAGAGTTTAAAGCGACCAATTTACTTTAATGAACAACTTCTGTAACAAATCAAACAATACCAAAATGTTTGGTAAATGACCAAGAAAAACACATACACATAGACTCACAAGAGCCATGCATTGTTTTTCTTAATGAACTTGTAACCCATGTACCTGTCTCGCAAGCCTGTTCACAGCTAGGCCTTATATAAAGCCACTCACACACTCCGGAACAGCGTAGCAAGTTTCCGTTGTCTTCTCCACCTCTTACATGTCTCACTCACAGTTGGGAGGTTGAGTCACCGTCCTTGTCTCTTTTTCTTACTGCCTGGACAGTTTCTCCATTCTTACAACACTGTAGCTCATTCTTTTTTTGTTTTTTCAGTACGCGGGCCTCTCACTGCTGTGGCCTCTCCCTTGCGGAGCACGGGCTCCGGACGCGCAGGCTCAGCGGCCATGGCTCACGGGCCCAGCCGCTCCGCGGCATGTGGAATCCTCCTGGACCAGGGCACGAACCCGTGTCCCCTGCATCGGCAGGCGGACTCTCAACCACTGCGCCACATAGCTCATTCTTGAGCCTGTCTTCTGATTGCTTGGTGGTTGGACGATTATAAATACCAACAGTAACCGACAAGTTCACTAATACTTTTTGAATTCTCTTTATTATATGTCAGATCCATTTCCTAATGCTTTAAATGCATTATCTAATTTAGCATGCCTAGGAAGTCAGTTTCTAGTTTGGGGATGGATGGAGTCTCGTGGAGATAAGATAACTGGCTGTCCCCACAGTGAGAGAGAGCACCATTGGGGTTGCACATACCTCATCCTTTCTCTGAATATCCTGAGACCATAGTAAACCCTCAAACTTTGATGTGTCGGCAGATCACCAGTGAATTTTGTTACAATGCAGATTCTGATTCTGGGAACTGGGATGGGGCTAGGATTCTGCATTTTTAACAGGCTCCCTGGGGAGGTGCTGCAGCTGGTCCTGGATCAACACTGAGTGATAAGGCCCAGATGGAATTCCTTCTTCCTTGAGGAAGGGGTGGGGGTCGAATGCTTGGAGGGTATCCTCACATCATCTAAGATCTGAAAGCGTCTCTTCAACTCCATCCCATTGCATTTTCCAAGTCCCAGAGGGAAATAAATTCAGTCTTTTCTTTTTCTCTGTTTCCATTTCAATGGACTATCCCTGTGGACGTCCACAGGGAAAGCTTTCTCTGTTGCAGGGGGTCTAGTGCAGGCCATTGCCCCTCTGTTTTTCAGCAAACACCCTTGGATGATGAGTTGCTATTGGATAGGAGCAAAACTTTTGATCTTCTGAGAAAGTCACTCCATTGTTTGCTTCAAAAATGCCCCGAGGCTGCCAGTTCCCCCAGTTGAGGCTTTAAACTTATGATGGCCATTTATCTATTTTCAAGCCTTTTAAATTCCTTCTCATTCGTGTGATTTGGGACAGGGGAGAGGGCAGCACCTGAATGGCCACTACTCGCCATTCATTATCCAATAGATCTCTATTAAGCCAAAGAATTTTTTCCCAATTGTTTCTTTCCTTCTAGGGATAAAGACCTCTTTTCACCCATTATGCCTCTGATCATTTTGCTGCCCTTTTCTGAAACTTCACTTTGTTGGGTCTGCTTCTTTGAGGCAAAGATGATCAAAGCAGCTCTAAGCACGCCAGCAATTTTTACAATAAATAGCATTTTCTGGGTTATTTTTCATTCCCATTTTCATGCAGCTCACTCACCTTGCTTGTTCTTTAAACTGTCCCTGTGCATTTTCTATGGCTTTATATCAAACAGAAAAGTCACTTCAGATTACATCAGAGTACTTGCCCCTACCGTGAATTCGCTTTAACTTAATGTTGAGGTTGGAGAAATTCAGTAAATTGTGTTCTCCACAATGGTTTCCTTTTCCTTTTTTTTTTCCTTCTTCCTGGACTTTATTGGAAGCATAGTGGTCTGCCCTGGCCAGAAGTAAATCTGAGAAGAATTGAGAATTTAAGAGTTTTTCAAGCCTTTATCCAATCATAGCCATTCCGGTCAGCAAGATAGTGTTCCCATAGCCTGTGTTCTTCTCACTTTCTGGGTCTTCCCAGTGGATAATTAATCACCTACTAATGGCATCTATTTCTGCTTTTCCAACTCCAACTCACTCTTACTACTATGACTACTTGCTACCATTCCTATTAAAGGCTAAAATTTCCTGAACACGTACTATGTGCCAGGCACATTTTAAGAACATCACACATGTTAACTCTATACCATTCAGTAGGTGGGTTCAATTATTATTCCACTTTACAGATGAGGAAATCAAGGCCCAGAGAGGCCCATGGTCAGACCAGGATCACACAGCTAGTAAGTGGAGGAGGTGGGATGGAACTCAGGCGCTCTGGCTCTGGAGACCCAAATTTTTACCACCAATCTCCTTACTATGTAATAGTCAGTGCATTCAGTGCTTTATACACATGAATTAAATTTCAGTAATAGTATGCCTTAGTTGAGGAACTCCACATTTCATTTAAAACTAAATATATCTCAGTCCTTCAGAAAGAAGTATTGATTAAAATAAAAGAGTAAGCAAAGTCCAGAGACTCCATCTACAAATCATAAGGTCAATGCCATGCTTGTCACAGTTGATACTTATGGGTTTACCTCTTGCAGGCTCCGTATAGACACTGAGTACCTTGAGGGCAGGAGGTGAGTTTTATTCATCTAGGAATCAGCCTGCAGTGGTCCCTAAGGAAGTTCTACGCACTCTTCTCTCTATGGCTGTGGAACTGATGCAAGGCTGCGTGGTATCTGGGGGTGAGTCTGGGGGGCTGGGTGTGAGCACCCTGGCTGGGCTCCTTCCCTCATTGCTTGGCTCTGGAAGGTTGCTCCACATAAATGCTATTTTCTCTGACTTTTCTCTTCTCTCTGTACCCTGAGCAATCTTCCCTCTGCTTGTGCCGGCCACATTTTGCAGCTTCCTCTGGCTAAACGTTTTTGTCCTTAGAGGGGAAAAAGCTGAATTCTGGCTTCCATGTCACTGTTGACTGTACAGAGCTGGAGGGCAGAGTTCACTCTCCCTCCAAATTCCTTTTATGCCTATAATTCAACACACTGTCACCATCAGGATTAGACAACTCCCATTTGGTCAACCCAAGAAATCAATTCCATTGACTTTGTTCCTTGTGACCTAGTACACCGGCCTAAGAGAGGTTCTCCCAGACTGCTTGATATCCTGAAGCTCTTATAGGTGACAAGGACCATTGTCCCCATCCCACATTATATACCCACCTTACATCCCTGATGGGTGTGGGATTAGTCAAGACATCTGAGTTTTCCCGGTCATACCTTCCATGTCCCTCAATATTTAGAGAGGTTGATACTTACCTTGTAAGGTCCTCAGTTGATGAGATTTCACAGGTAAAATGCCAAACACAACACAAGAACACAGTAATCATTTTAACAAGTGCTGCATGCCCCTTCCTGTTGTTTCTCTAATTCCCTCTCTTGTCTCTATTTCATCTTCACACTAAACTCTGAGCGGAGAGAGTAGACTTTGCTGTATTTGTATAAAGAAAGTGAAACTGAGGCCAAGAAAGACTTGCCTACAGTAACAGTTCAAGTCACAGGCCCAACACCTCACTCAGTAAGAATTGACCAGGGCAGCTTTTATTCTCAGTAAAGTATATTCACTCTCTGTGGTGGGGAATTTGGGTTCTAGGAATCCAAATGCAAATACAAAATCATACCAGCAAGCGTTTAAAATAAAATGGTAACAATAACGATGACACTGGCATTCACGTAGTGAATTTGTTTACTGGCTGTGTTGTACACAGCATGTTTATAGGTCTCTTTCCAAACGCACTTCAGCTGAGTACCATTTCAGTGGTGTAGTAGAAGGTAGCATCAGTAGGAACTCTCAGTTACAAGTGACAGAGGTTTATTTTATACTTTGTTATAACAAAGACATGGTGGTAGGCAGTGGCTCATGTTGGTTCAGCAGCTCAGTGATGTTAGGGCTCAATTCAGCCTGTATGTAATTCTATTCATCTCCTCAATGTCATAAGATGGCTGCAGCAGCACCAAGAATCAAGTCCTACATTCCAGTTAGGAAGCATGGAGCAGCGCAGGGCATTTCTCTTACCAGGGCGGAAAACCCTTCCCTTTTACATCTCTTTGACTAAAATGGAATTAGTGTCCACCTCTGGATTAGAGGCTGAGCTCACGTTTTCTAAAATCAAAGGGTCCCCTAAACAAATGTGGGGTGAGGTTCTGCCTGTTAGCAAGGAGAACTGGCTTTTAGGAAGGCAGTTAGCAGTGCCTGACATAAAAGAACATTGGCCTACAAGGAAAATGAGCAAGAGGTCAGTTCTTTTTCTCCCACTGGCTAACTGATGCGCGTTGTAAAGTCCTCATGTCTCTGCTCACCTGCAAACTAAAGACAATAATAGAATACTTCGCAAAGGGATGCAGTGAGGAAATATACGTATGCAGAAATGTTCTGAAGATTAAAAAGTACTGTGAAAAGCAAATTATTATACTTAGAACATTTTTTTTCATTTGGGGGAATATTAGAGGGCATAAAACTGTCTTTTCCTGATGGAAGTCACAGCCAAGTAGGAAACCCAAGCTGCTCATGTATGAAATTTGAAATAATCTAAGGTTTAACTCTAAACTCAACACAACAATAGCAGAGTTATTACCAGTAGTGTAAAGAGACAATAAAAAGTGATGGTTAAGACTTAAGGATTTGTATGTTACATATACCTGAGCTGAAGTCCCTATTCCAGCACATCTTAGCTGTGTGATCTTGGGCAATTCACTTATCTTTTGAGTCCCACTTTCCTTATTTTTAAAACAGAAAAAAGTTCCTTCCCCACAATGCTTTTGAGGTTTTAAATCACATGAAAATATACACAAAATAGTTAGTACAGCGTCTGGCAAAGGAGATGAACTCAGAAAATGTTAATTAATGAATAGTAATATGTGATTTACTAGACATTTCTCTTCCCTCCAACCATTCCCCCATCCGTTATGGAACCAGGTGCCCCTGTCTCCCTGGGAGATCACTGTCTTTTACCATATTGAACAGGTCCTGAATGATCTCAGTCCTCACGCAGGGTCCCTGAAGCTCCAGATTAACCTTTTTCCCAGGATGATTATTGACAATTTACCCTTAGTCTTTGCTTCCTGCCTCTTAACTGATTTTGGATTTGCAATGAGACTGTGCTTCTAGCCCTGAGTTTGCAAATGAACTCATTCCCTTCTTTGCCTGAATCTTGGCCTCTTGTTACATTGAGTGAAAATGACCCAAACTGAATTTTTCCCTGGCCTGGAAGAGAGCAGGGAATGAGAGATGGGAAAATGTCAAGTGATCAGTCAGAAATAGGGAGACCCCCTTAAACAAGGTCTCCTCTGTCTCTGATCCATGAATGCAGTTCAGAATTTTGGGAGAAAAGGAAGAAGATGACCAACTGTCATGGGTTTGGGGCATGATTCTTTCCATCTTAAAAAAAAGTATTTAACACGTGAACTCTATTATTTGGAGACTTAGTTTGGGGCTGTTTCACTTGTCAGAAATGTAATCAGGAATTGAACTGCTACAGTAGCACACTGCAATTTAAATTAGAATTGCAGGAGGGCTAGACCACAGGGAACAGGATTTTAACCCTTGATGGTTACAGGGAAGGCTGTGTAGACCCCTTCTCTGCTGTAAAACAGGACAGGATTTTAGGTGATGTCAGTTGCTGTCTGTCTCAGCCATCTCTCAGCTGTTGCCACGCATTCATCCTAACGTTAGTGCATTCTTCCCTCCTCCCCTCCTATGCCACACCAGGCTAGAGAAGGCAGGACACCGCAAGCTCAGACCTGTGGGCTGGTAGGGTCTGCAGAAACCTTTGAATGATCGATGGACTCAGGACAGGCCTGCAGCCCTCAGGCGCCCACCAAGTTGCAGCTTCCTACACACGGTTCACTCTGGAGACCTGGACGTACCGGTGTCCCTCTTGGAGCTGCTGCTTAACTGGGTTTTGTGCCTGCTTTTTCTTACAAACCCCCTTCAGCAATGGCTGAAAATGGACCACAGTTCCCCAGCACCGAGTCGGGTCCTGCTGCAGGTTGATGGTCCCCTGTGCCCGGAAAGCCCAGAAGCCCAGGGGCCAGCCACTGCCCTGAGCCCTAGTGGGACCTTGCACAGGTCGGCCAACCTCCAGTGGCCAGTCCCCAGATCGCATCAGCTTCCTGTTCTCAGCGTCCCCTCTGCCACCCTCCTCCCCAGGACCCCCCAGAACTGAAGACTGGGTGTGCTCTGGAGCCAGTCCACCTGAACTGTAAACATGACATTTTTCTGCATGAACTTTCAGATACCACCCAGTTCCACTTTCCAAGCTGGGCTACCAAACCCCAGGGGTATCAGCAGTGGCCTCTTGCAAGGTATTGGAACAAATATATCCGGTTCAAATCCTGACTCTGTCACGTACTGTGTGTCCTTGGGTAAGTCACCACCTTCTCTGAGCACCCACCTCCTCATCTGGGGATGGAGATAACGAAACCTCACCGTGCAGTCACTCAAGTAACACGCTCAGAACCACACCTGGCGCTGAGTAAGTGACAATACAAAGTACCTGTGATATGGAAGGTAAACCTTTGTTATCCTGTGCCTTCAAGTGGCAGTACTTGACTGCAATTTTTTTTAAAAAATGGTTTTAAACAGTAAAACAAACATGAACTCACTGTGAAGCAGAGTACAACATGCACATAAATTTTTAAGATAAAACAGGTGCCTTCCAGAAACTTCCATGCTTGTTGTGTACTGCTTCAGGCTCCCCCTCTGACAGCCCCGGGGGGAGAAGCTCTTTCCTCTGCTGTTCGAGGTATTTCAAAGACCTGAGCAATAAACAATAAAGCTTAAGTCAGAAAGAGAAGAACGCAGGCAATTTGTGGGGAGCAGGTCCCTGTGTGAGCTATGGATAATGATTAAGGAGATTCAGATGGTTCTGGGCTGTTTTCACAATAGACAGTTACCGCTATATCCTTCATCAGCCCCTTCCAGCCCTTCCTATCAAGCAAACACTCCCATCATGGCTGTAGAGGAACCGCCCAAGTTGTAATCTGGAGAGAAGCTCGGTTAGGAAACTTTGTGAGCAGAGATGTTTCTTAAGTTCTTTGCAACTCAGTTTCCTCATCTGGAAAATGGGTGGGTAATTCTTATCTCACAGAGCTGTAGTGGAAGTAGATACGTGTCGCTAAATTTTCTAGCACATTTCCTGGCCCTTCCCAGCATCCCTACTCCTGCTGCCTCGGCCCTGACCGCCTCCACCCCTGACCTGTGCACAGCGATGGCCTCCTCACTGGTCCCCCACCACACCCCCTGCCCCTGCCTCCACTCACCCCAGGGCAGCCAGAACAGTCTCTGAAGAACTGAGCTGCCCCTAGAACAGCTCCTGGGTGGACGGAGCGGAGCAGGTGGACGAGTCGGTTGTAGCTGAGCTCCCGTTGCACACAGGACGCCCTTTGGTGGACTCCCTTCCCACCGCTGCACGGGTCTGGCTGTGGCAGGGATCCACGGCAGTGACCAACAACCCTCCATCTGCCCACGGTCTGCAGAGAAGCCCAGCCTTGCCTGCACCGTCTTCTAGCTGCACACGACTTAGAGAATCACTCTAAACCAAAGAATGAGATTTGCATACGGGCATGAGGCCAAAAAAAAAATTAAAAATAATAAAAAATAAAAGAATTTCTCCCTAAGCAGGAAGCCACACAGCCCATAATTGGGGTAGGTATCTAAGGTGCCAGGACTCTGCTGCCCAGTGACACTGCAAACCAGCTTTTTCATCATAAGGGAATGAGCTGCCAATGATTTTCATAGCTTGATTAACACTCTTCAAACTGATCTCCATTGGGTGCAGAAGTGAAGCCTGGGGAAGATGGATGTTTCCTATTACTTGATGTAATGACTGTGAGGCAGGCTAATGAAATCTTTACAGCCCGAGTTTATAGGAAAAACCCAACAAACACAGATCAATACCTGAGTTACAGTTGGAATGCATTGATAAATGGGCGACAGGCTGTGGGCCTGGCCTCCGCATAGGAAAGGACTGCGGGGAAGAGGGCTTGGGGCTTGTTGAGACAGAGCTGGAGATAAAAAAGATGAAGGAGAAGGGTCCATCGGCTGGACTGATGGCGCCTAAGGGTGCTGGGAAGAGGCTATGATCTGAGCGTCTGGATGTCAAGGGAAAGAAGCACCAGATGCCCAGGAGGTGAGAGTGAGGGAGAGAGGAGGGCGTCTACCCAGTTGGCTTTGCGGTGAAGTCATCGGGTCCAGAAGTGAGTGATGGTGGATGCTCGTGGCCAATGGCGACCCGCCTTTGGGTCATGATGAGAACGGGCAGACTGTCCCTTCCGCTAATTAAAACCTCACCCCCACTGTTTCCGTTCCTAGCGCTCATTAAGATTTCCTTGCCATGCTGCAGACATCCTTTTGTTTCCTGAGTCCTGGGATCAGACCCCCGGCCAGGAAGGCCAGCGCGTGTGCTCAGCTACAGCCTCTGTTCTGCTGCCACTCAGAAGCCACCCTGGGGCAAGGTGACACCAACTGCTGGCCAGGGCCAGCTAAGAAAGTCTCAGCTTCTGACACACTGCCCATTCATTTTCTCAGACAGCATTCCTGGGCACAGCTTGTGGCTCAGGGAAGGAATGCAGGCTGGAAAAATTCATAGCTCTGGCAGAAAACCCTTCACCTCCTCCACGTTCTTAGCCTCTGCTTACGTTTGCTGCAGTGGAGGCTGCGGTGGCCGCCCTCTCCCCAAGCCGCTCGCTGACTCCCCCGCCCCCTCTCGACTGTGTTCATTGTCTGTGTGGCTCAGGAGAGGGATTTTTGTGTGTTCTCCTTGCTGTGTCCCCAGCTCTGAGCATCCCTGTGTTAGCAGCCCACCGCAGACAGGTGTGTTGGGTGCACGGGCCTGTGACAACAGACGGGGAGTCCGCAGTGAGAGACAGATAGGAGCCTGCCCAGCAGGAGGCTGCTGCCAGTGACCAGCCGGGCCTCCAAGGATCTGGGCTGTGGTCCTAAAGCCCACGGCCTTTCCCCATCACTCGGCTGCATCCCAGAGAAGATTCCAGGCCTCACAACTAGCGGAGCTGGCCCACAGCCTCCAGGCACGGGACACGTGGCCAGAGACTCATGCGGCACATGCCAGCACGTTCACGGCCGCAACCTCGCTGGGCGGTAATGAGAACCACCTGCTGCAAGACAAAGGCAGGAAGAGCAGAGCAGCCCGGCCGTGGGCTGGAAATAGCTGCAGGGCACAGCAGCAGGCTGGCTGGGCACAGGCGGGAGGCCAGGGGCCGGGCGCACCCTCTGTAGCCGGGGCCCGGGCACAGAGCCCAGGAGACGGCGCTTCCTCAGGACCTCCGGCCTTGGCCTGACAAAGGGAAACGTGAGCTAGCACGTGTGAGCTTTGAACGCGTGTCACACACTGTGCTCCACGCCTCTCTACGCTACACTTGATTTGCTACTTAAAATAACTCTGCGCGACGGATCTCACTCCCGTCCTGCAAATGAGGAAACTGAGGCTCGAGCAGGTCACCCTCTGGGCAGTGGGGCAGGTGGCTCAGGAAAGGAGCGCAGCCCCCGGGCTGGACTGCGCGGAGCTGGGGCCCCGAGGCACCAAGGGAGGTGGCTGCTGCCACCCTGCAGATGCTACGCTTCTTCCTGGGAGCACTCCTGTCTCCCCACCCCGACTCCACCATGACCCGCGGCTCAACCTTTGAGGTCAGGGAAACCATCACATCTCTGACACCCTCCCCAGCCTCGCCCGTTAGACCCTGTAATTACAGAACCGGACCTGATGCCTAGCATGCTGGCGCCTGGCTGGTCGGGGCTCAAATATTCAATGGCACACAAATCAATGACTAAAAAAAGGTCTAGAGCAGCACCGCCCAATAGAACCCTCGGCAGGGACAGAGGGGTACTTTAGTCCGTGCCACCCAGGGCAGCAGCCTCTGGTCACAGGTGGCCCCGTCTGTCGTGTTGGACATCACGTCTAGAGATGCGGGCTTTCTCTGCTTCCACCACTGCTGCCACCTGCCAGCTCGTTTAGTCATGACGATGTCGAGGATGGAGACCCAGCTGATTCCACTCTTGGGTGGATCCAGCTTCTCAGAACATGACGAGCTCATCTTGAAATATCTTTGGGGAACTTCCTCCATGTCCTTTAGCTGTCGGTCCCAGCTAGCCACCAGGATCATAATTTTTAAAAAGCGTGAGGATTCGGCTCTCCACGGGCCCCAAAGCCCTCTCTGACAGTAAGGCAGGCTTGTTCAGCAATTCAGAGGACCATTTTGGGTCCATTTTGCGTCTCAGCTCATTGCCAGGGGAAGCCGACCACAGAGACAAAACCCGGGTGTTAGCAGGCTGGGGGGCTTTTGGGTGGAGATTGTGGTACAGAGCGGGTAGCAGCCAGACCGAAGGCATCTGCGGGGGAGCAGTTTAGCATCTCCCAGGGTTCAAACACCAGGGCACGCCAACAGCCACCCCAGGACCTGGTGCAGCGGGAACAGATGGCCACTTGTTTAGAATGATCTGTTCTTCCTTCCAGAGCACGTGGGACCTACCTGAGAGTTGAACAAGGATCAGGGATGACAGGTGGCAGGAGTTTTGGTCTCAGACTGTAGACGGAGCCGTGAGCCCAGCTCTGAAGGGAACATAATCTAGCTTCCTGCTCTCCAGTGTGGTTTTGGGGAGAAAGCCAGGTGGATCAATGGCCCCTGGGTGATTGGAGGCCCCCGGGTTTAAATGGCAGAATCACCATGTTTCCCAGTTAGGCCGAGCTTCCAGGGGAGGCGCCAGCTTGGGGCACCTCGTGGCTCAGTCCCCACTGACCTGAGACCTCGCTCTTGGAGAAGTCTTTCAAAGATGCTCTCTGGGAAATGAAGAAGATGTGATTGTGGCTCTCACCCAACCCTGGGGCGGGGGGGGGGGGGCCTGGGTTCTAGGTGTTAGTGGTTTACGGGAATGTTGAGCGTAGCAGGGAGAGACGGGGGAGGCCAACAATCCTCCAAGTTGTGCTGGGACACGAGACACGGTGGATGTCATATGCCTGCTGCACCCCAGCCCCGTGTGTCTCTGCCATGCATCCCCCCACCCTGGGCCAGACACACTTCCCACCCAGGAGCGCTGCTTCTTCTTCCTTCTTTCTTTCTTTCCTGTCCCAGGCCCCCTTTCTTCCTGAGCTGCAAAGGCACTTTCCCTCCCAGTGCCGGGGGGTGCAGGATTCCATAATCCGAGCGCTGACCCCGGAAGGGAGGCCCGTGGTGGCTGAGCTAATCCAAGCCAGCTGCCTTCCGCCCAGAATTCTCAGGATTCTCCGAGGAGTGGCTCAGGATGGAGCAAATCATTCGGCCCAAAGAAATGGGTTTGTGTGGTATTTGTGGAGGCAGCTCTGTACAACGGAAAAAGCCTCTTTTCCTGGCTGTCGGGATCTCTCTAGACCAGCCTCTGTTGCAGCCTGAGGGCAGAGCCTTATCATATAGGGCCTCAGTTTCCTAATCGGTCGAATAAGGGCATTGGACCAGGTCCCATGCTTGTCGGGTTATGTCCCTCAGAGGCCACCGCAGGGATGGAGGGGCTGGGACCCTGGAACCCACACGTCGGCTTCCTCTAGATTACCTACGCTCTTCTCTTTTTTGTTGGTTTACATTCCTGTGTCAGATTTGGTTTGGGGGCTAAAAATACTTTGAAATTGCTTGACTAGATGGTCTCCTAGGTGCCCTTTCCGCTCCATAATTTTAAGGTAGCACCTGCTAATTGGCTCCGATCATAAACCCAGGTCAGGGACCAACAGCCTGTGGTAAGAAGTCCTGAGACTCTGTTTCAACTCATTTTAGCAATTTGCTCACTTCTTTACATTTGACACTCGGGGTTACGTCTGTAGCTGTTTTTGTGTGTCTGAGCAGTTTTGTTTTGAAGCGAAATCTCTGCACTCTGGGAGGTTGTACAGGGGGAGTCTGCCTCCCGTCTCATTTTCCCTCTGCGGTGGCTACAGGCCTGTGGTCAGGTCTGTGAGGGAGGCCAGGGTCGTGTCTTTGCCCATCTCTTCTGGAGACTCGTGATGCCTCTGCCCCAGGAGGGGTCACCGCAGGAGGGGTGAGAGTGGTTTCATTCACAGGTCACGGGAGAAGATATACCTTACTACCCGTAGGCCAAATGTAATGACACACGAAGCACTCAGTAGTCCCCAAAGGTCACCCATAGGATGGATCCAGCGGCTTTGTCGTGAATACCCACTCTAAGTGCCAAGGCTTCAGTTCACCTCTTCCTGCTACCCTGCTCTTTGGGTCTGTGTGCTAGGAATCATTCTGTGAAACCTGCTTTCGGGAAGAGAGCTGAAGAACTCCTTTACCCTCCAGGGTGCTTTGTTATTTTCTTTTTAAATCAACTTTATTAAGGCGTAAATGACATACAGTAAAACAAGCCCGGTTTAAGAGCACAGTTCAACAATTCCGAGAACCGTGTTCCCGTGTGACTACCACTCCAATGAAAACAGAGAACATTTCTACCACCCAACCCTCTCTGTGTACTGTGGGTGCCAGAACGGCATGGTGGGTGAGAGAGGGCAGGGGGTGATGGGGACCCTTTGTGTCTTGACTGGGTTTGAGTTACATGGACTACATTTGTCAACATCCATGCAACTGGACGCTTAAGATGTGCCCGATTTATAATCAAAGAAAGTGAAGCTTAGAAAGATTAAATCCATTTCTCGGTGCCATACCCTAGGGCTGACCCTCGATCGGCCCCAAGGACCAGCGGATTTCTCTCCCGTGCTCTTAACTACCCTGCTGTTCTTCCTCCCTTCATTACCATATTCAGAGATGGAGGTGATGCAAACTGGAGACTAGCAGTCTGGCCCAACCTTCTCATTGCAAATAAAGAAGGAAACAGACCCTGGGAGATGAGGTGCTTTAGGGAGCAAATCAGTGGTGAAGTCCAGACCAGTGCCCACACTCAGCACTCTTTGAGTTCAGGGATGGTGCCACGCATGGTCATGCCAGTGATTTCATACCAAATAAGACTTCTCAGATTTCGCAGGGCCTCCACACACAAGAAGAGCTCTTAATGTCCTATTTTATGACAATGACACTTCCTGTGAACATGGAGTGCCCTACAGTCACACTTCTCAGACGGAACCAGAATGCACAGTGAATCCTGCGAGGATCTTGCTAAAGTACAGATTCTGATTTAGAAAGGCTCGGGAATCCCAAAACATCTTTGAAGCATTCAAAAACAAAATTAAGTAAATTCAATGTAGGCACTCCCATAATTTTCCTCTCTCCCTACAGAAGACACACAGGCACACACATCATAGTCATAGATCACTGTGAGCTTCTGATACCAACCTCAATTTGATCACCAAAAACCTTGACTGTAAGACAAATTCTTGGACATGGATTGATTGGTCACACCCACAAAGCACAACTGAACATTTCATTGGCTTACATTTTCCAGCTGGAATTAGATATCACAGGATTGAGTATTTTGATTGACTTTGCATCTGGGTCAGTTATAATTGCAGGTCCCAGGGACGGCTCTGCTGCACTAAGAGGTTTTCATCTCACGTTGTCAGAACCACGTTTGGCTAGTGATTAATTGATAGATCCCAATCCAAGTCCAATTGCTCTTCCTTTCTGTCTAGAAGGATTTGGGATTTACTGATTTCCGTCCAAGCTCATCTGGGGAGAACAAGGCTGCTACAGCAGAGAGGATGCCACTTGGGGTCCTGCATTGTGTGCTTTTGTTTCTTCTGCCAACTCCAACCAAGGCTTTATCTGCAGTACTTTCGGCAGCTGGCAGGCGTGATTCCTGCCTCAGACGAATCTGATTCCCCATCCCACTGCATGTCCTTTGATGGCATATTCATTTAGGCACATTACAGTCACACAGATGCAGGCTGACCCAGTTAGCTCTACACGCGTTGTGAATCCAGTTAATTGTGTATCAACTAATTGCATAATTCATTTATTAATGGACTGAATTAAAATCCAAGTGCTGCAGCTCGTCTTCAGAGCATCAGGGTTGGTGAGAAGCAAGGCTCTGGAAGAATTTCACTTTTCAGAGCCATGATTCTGCTCTCCCCCAAACTTAATCATAGGCTCTCTTTTTTTTTTTTTCTAACTTTGAATAAAGAGCCATTTCATGAAATTAGTAAGTATGAGATTTTTTTTAAAAGCTACTTTATTAAAATTATTGATAATCCTCGATATCTTGTTGCATAATATTGGGGAACAAATATAGACAGATCACACTGGTGCCACCCAAAAGAATAGTTTTGAGAATACATACTCCCAATTTAGAAGGAATTCAGGTTTTTCCTCTGTCCCTCCAGGTACCCCCTCCTGGAATGACCGTCCATTGCTGAATGGTCAGGGCTACATGAGGTCTCTGATCACTGGGAGAGATGCACTCTTACCACCTGTGGGCCCCAGAGCCCTGACCTTGGGTGATGGTTTCTACAGGAGGTTGCCTCTTGCCAGCTGCCAGCAGCAGAAAACAAAGGTGCAGGGTGACTTCTTCCTAACAACCTGCCATAAGCAACCACCCTACTGTTCCCAAAGTCCTCTCAGTGCTGGTTCGGGGAGCAAATCATCACACTTCTTTCTGTGGCTTTCCCACAAGTGTAGGAATAGCCCTCTCATTCTATGTCTTAGGTTGGGCTTCTCCAGCATTTGAGTGCAAATTCTTTTTTTTTTTTTTTTTTTTGTGGTATGCGGGCCTCTCACTGTTGTGGCCTCTCTCGCTGCGGAGCACAGGCTCCGGACGCACAGGCCCAGCGGCCATGGCTCACGGGCCCAGCCGCTCCGCGGCATGTGGGATCTTCCCGGACCGGGGCACGAACCCGTGTCCCCTGCATCGGCAGGCGGACTCTCAACCACTGCGCCACCAGGGAAGCCCCAGCCCTTGTTTTTTACTCTTCCCCACATCCCAGAGTCCTAATTTTCCACCTCAGGATTAAGTCTCTTCCCAGACAGACTCTCACTGTGTCACGTAACTTCTTTTCAGGGGAGGCACATCCATACCCACAGGAGTATATTCTGTCCCTGTTTCCTGAGAAAACAGTTACAACGTTATCTGTCTGTAGGATGTTTCTCAGTATGGGGGTTGGCTAAATCCAATACAGTATTACCTTGTTAACAATAAAATAGTAACACCTTCCTTTCATATTCTTTTTATAATTTGCAGTGCACTTGTATTTCTGAGTTGATTCTATCCAAAACTGGTAAGAGGGAGGCATCATTAGAGATCAGCAAGAAGAAAACCGAATCTCTAACAGGGTAATTTGGACCCTGGGGCAGCATGAAATAGCTAAGAACTCAGTTGACCTGGGTCCCAGTGTCGGATCCTTCGTTTACCAGCCGTGGGCCCAAACACGACTACCTGAACCCCCCGAGACTGCTTCGTATTCCTCAAATACGAAGTGAAATTTGGAATAGTGAATCCATTGGGTTGTCTCGAGGCTTAAATGGGATAATGAAGTCAGGATGAGTCGTTGGTACTTAGCATGAACTGACTCAGTTGAAGTCCCCCAGCACATCCACGGCCTGAGCCGGGCTCCTCTGGCTGTGAGGCTTGTCCTTTGACCCACCATCCAGGTTCCTTGTTAAATCCTGAGAAACGAGCCCAAATCAGGCATTTTGAGGTTGGGTTTGTGCTGAACTTCCTTTTCAACTCCTATAAAACCTGTAGGCCACCTTGGTGTAAGAAGCGGGAGGAGGGGGCTTCCCAGGCCCGCGAATAGAGAGAAAGTGATTGAAAAATAAGAATAAAAGCATAAATCGACCCAAATAGCTGCAGCTTCCACGGGTTTAAGAGAATGAATGTCATGTACCCGGCACAAAACTATCTTAACCAGAATGAATTTGCCTTTTTATGCTGAGAGGAGGCTGAAAAGCAGCTTACAGGGTCTTGGTGTCACTGGCATCATCTTTATGTTTTTCAATGAATAACAGATAAGGGATTCGTCTTATTACAGGAGAAAGGGCCAAATGTGTTTGCTTTCAAGTACCGAATAAAATGAAATGCATATTCTCAATGTGGAACTTCATTTTGATTATCCGTCTGGAGGAGGAGAGCAGAAAAAAAGCCTCCCAGACCCACCCAAACTCTCCCCCCCTGCTTTTTTTTATTTGTTACTGAAGCAAAATGAGGCCAATTGTTGGAAATTTCTGTGCAGCCCTGAATGCCTCAATGGTGACTCTCACTGAAATTAATGCATTTAATTTACCTCTTTAGTATATCAGAGGCGCTATTCAGAAGCCAGTTGGGAGTCCCTGGGCCTAGAAGCTGCGCCATGATGAGATGCACTCCGGCTCTCTCGACATGGGCTTGTCTGCAGGGCTTTTGTGCAAAGGAAGAAGTGGGGTGGGCCTTCTGTGTCCAGACCCCCGCCCCTTCCTCCATAGGTGGCTGTAGACTAAAATAACGGGAAAGGTTGAAATATAAGGCAAGACAAACACAAAAGACCTGTAGTTACCATCCTTCCACGTGTTCTGTACTGTCTTCTGTCACGGTGGCCTCACCAGTAAAGGAATCACTTCCATTCAAGGAAGAGTTTCCCACTGGGGGGATGAATTAAGGGGGCTGAATAGTTTTCTTTGTGGTTCAGCAGTTATTGGCTTTTTGACGTTAAGTATCCGCTTTGGCATCGCTCAGGATGGAGAGTAGCAAAGCTGCTTCTCCTTCCTCATTTATTCTCAAGTATCCAATGCCGGGCACTGTGCTAGGTCTGGGAGTGCAGTCGGTACAAGAGACACATGATGCAGGTCCTCCCAGAGCTTCTGGCCTGTTAGGGGAGGTCAGTTGTACACAGACAATCACACAGATCTACTTAATTACAGTTTTGATAAATGTCACAAGAGGAATACACAGGAGACCCAATCCAGACTGGAGAATTTCAAGAATGTTATTCCATAGGAGGCGTAGGGAACATTAGATTTTGAAGCATGAGGAAGGGCGTGTAAGGGCGGAGGCAAGAGTAGAACCCAGGTTCCCGGGCTTCTAACCTATAACTCATTCCCTGGCCTGTATCTGATCATGTTTGTGACATCTCTAGAATTGGGGCTGTCTTATGGCAAACACCTAATGACTCTCCAGAGGGCAGGAACTCTGCCTCTTTGATCGTTTTCTTCCCGGCATTCAGTGTGATGCTTTTCCCCAAGAGCCCGGTAGGATGAGAGATACTCTCCTATTTATTTTCAACATTTCCTGGGTGCCTGTCCTCAGTGTAGAGTTGTAAATTACTCTACACTATCTCCTCGAAGGATAGGGGGATATTTAGCGGCTTCTCACTCCACTCCTCCAATCCCACCAGGAGTATCTTCAGCAGGAAATCACTCCAAAGGATTTACCTTTAGAAATGGAAAAATAAAGCTTTCATCCAAGACTTCCTAGGCAACTTTATGTACGGTTAAAGTAGAAGTACCTGCCATCATGCCTCAGAGACATTGCAGGCTCCATTCCAGATCACTGCAATAAAGCAATTATTGCAATAAAGCAAGTTACACAAGTTTTTTTTTTCCAGTGCATGTCAACGTTATGTTTACATTCTGTAAAGTGTACAATAGCTTTATGTCTAAGAAATGTACATACCTTAATTTAAAAATACTTTATTTAAAAAAATGCTAACCATTATCTGAGCCTTCAGTGGGTCATAATCTTTTTGCTGGTGGAGGGTTTTGCCTCAGTGTGGATGGCTGCTGACTGATCAGGCTGGTGGCCGCTGAAGGCTGGGGTGGCAATGTCTTAAAATAAGACAATGATGTTTGCCACCTCAGCTGACTCTTTCTTTCACAAATGATTTCTCTGTAGCATGTAATGCTGTTTGATAGCATTTTATCCACAGTAGAACTTCTTTCAAAATGGAAGTCAGGGTTTCCCTGGTGGCACAGTGGTTGAGAGTCCGCCTGCCGATGCAGGGGACACGGGTTTGTGCCCCGGTCTGGGAAGATCCCACATGCCGCGGAGCGGCTGGGCCCGTGAGCCATGGCCACTGAACCTGCGTGTCCAGAGCCTGTGCTCCGCAGTGGGAGAGGCCACAGCAGTAAGAGGCCTGCGTACCGCAAAAAAAAAAAAAAAGGAAGTCAATCCCCTCAAAATCCTGATGATGCTTCATCAGCTAAGTTTATGTAATATTTTAAATACCCTGTTGTCATTTCCACAATCTTCACCTCATCTTCACTAGGAGTAGATTTCATCTCAAGAAACCACTTTCTTTGCTCATCCATAAGAAGCAAGTCTTCATCCTTGAAAGTTTTATCATGACATTGTAGCAATTCAGTCACATTTTCAGGCTCCACTTCTATTTCTAGTTCTCTTGCTATTTCTACCACATGTGCAGTTACTTTCCTCCACTGAGGTCTTGAATCCCTTGAAGTCATCCATGAGGGTTGGAATCCACTTCTTCCAAACTCCTGTTAATATTGATGTTTTGACCTCTTCCCAAGAATCACAAGTGTTCTTAATGACATCTCAAATGGTGAATACTTTTCAGAAGATTTTCAATTTACTTTTCCCAGATCCAGCAGAGGAATCACTATCCATAGCAGCTATAGCCTTACATTATGTATATCTTAAATGATGAGATTTGTAAGTTGAAGTGACTCCTTGATCCATGGACTTCAGAAAGTATATAGTGTAAGCAGCATGGAAACAACATTAATCTCATTGTCCGTCTTTGTCAGAGCTCTTGGGTGACCAGGTACATTGTCAACGAGCAGTAATATTTTGAAAAGAACCTTTCTTTCTGAGAAGTAGCTCTCAACAGTGGGCTTAAAATATTCAGTAAACCATGTGTAAACAGATGTGCTGTCATCTGCGCTTTGTTGTGCCATTTATAGAGCACAAGCAGAGCAGATTCAGCATAATTCTTAAGGACCCTAGGATTTTCAGGATGGTAAATGAGCCTTGGCTCAACTTAAAGTCACCAGCTGCATTAGCCCCTGACAAGAGAGTCAGTCTGTCCTTTGATGCTTTGAAGCTAGGTATTGACTTCTCCTCTCTAGCTATGAAAGTCCTAGATGGACTCTTCTTCCAATATAAGGCTGTTTCATCTACAATGAAAATCTGTTGTTTAGTGTAGCCTCCTTTGTTAATGATCTTAACTAGATCTTCTGGGTAACTTGCTGCAGCTTCCACATCAGCACTTGCTGCTTCACCTTGCACTTTATGTTGTAGAGATCGCTTCTTTCCTTAAATCTCATGAACCGACCTTTGCTAACTTCAGACCGTTCTTCTGCAGCTTCCTCACCTCTCTCAGCTTTCATAGAATTGAAGAGAAGTCGGGCCTTGCTCTGGGTTAGGATTTGGCCTCACGGAAAGGGTCTGGCTTAAGGGTCTGCTAGCCAGACCCCTAAAACTTTCTCCATTTCAGCAATAAAGCTGTTCGACTCTCTTATCATTCGTGTGTTCACTGGAGTAGCACTTTTAATTTCCTTCGAGAACTTTTCCTTTGCCTTCCCGACTTGGCTAACTGCTTGGTGCAAGAGACCCAGCTTTCAGCCCATCTCAGCTTTTAACATGCCTTCCTCACCAAGCTTAAACATTTCTAGCTTTTGATTTAAAGAGAGACGTGTGACTCTTCCTTTCGCTTGAACATTCATTCATTATAGATTAATTGACCCAATTTCAATATTGTTGTATCTCAGGGAATAGGGAGGCCTGAGGAGAAGGAGAGAGATGGGGGAATGGCCAGTAAGTGGAGTAGTCAGACACACACATTTGTGGATTAAGTTTGCAATCTTATTTGGGTGCAGTTTGTGGTACCCCCAAACAATACAATAGTAACATCAAAGATCACTGATCACAGATCACCGTAACAAATATAATCAAAGTGAAAACATTTGAAATATTGTGAGAATTATCAAAATGTGACACAGAGACACGAAGTGAGCAAATGTTGGAAAAATGTTGCAATACACTTGCTCAACGCAGGGTTGCCACAAACCTTCAATTTGTAAAAATTGCAATTTCCCTGAAGCACAGTAAAATGAGGTATGCCTGTATGTGGTTCCCTATGCATGGATAGATTTTCCCTTGATACTCAGAAAAATCCTATAAGATGCTGCCTCTGAAGATGAAATTCAACAGGAACACAAGATGTTATCCCTTCAGAAGGTAAACAAATTTTCTAGACCAGAGCAAGGTCTCCAATGTAATTTCCCACATGCATTGTGGCATGGTGAGGACTCCTACAACAGACAAGAGCAAACACCACCTTTGAAATTCAAATCATGGATAATATATGTAGAATTTGGAACTAGTGTTTACAAAAGAATGTGAATGCATGTTTCAAAACCAGCTTCAAGTGCAAATGGAGACTTTCTACGTGACATCGGGAGCTTATGGCTTCTTTGGGGGCCTCGGTAGTTCCATTTTCCAGCATGGGACCCCTGCTGTTGTGATAGTTTTTTCCTGATTACGATAAAGATGGATGAGGTACTTGGAAAATGCCAGAGATGGGTATGATCTGAAACGGTGTCATTACTGCTTTGCAACGCCTGCATGTCAGAGAGAACCGACTGAGGGTGGGACACAAAGCCCTGCCCTCCCTCCCCCCGCATCCCCCCACCCCCGCCGCCGCGAGTCCTTTAATGGCCTGACTGCGGGGTCTGGAGGAAGCATTGGCCCCGCCCACAACCCCACTGGGCGGGTTGTCAATCAGGAATGGTCCCAGCTCTCTCCCCTCCGCGCCCCGCCCTGTGCCATCCCTGTTTCCCCACCGCGGGGGACCCTGAGCTCCAAAGAGTAGACACATCGCGCAGCATGATGTGTGAGCCTCGGAGGGCGCCATCATTCACCCTGAAACGCTGTCGCGGAGCCAAGTTCTCCTGTGACATTAAAAACCTCACTTCAATGAGGAAAACAAACAGATAAAGAACACCAACTAATGACTTTGGAAGGCCAGAGAGCAGCTGAAATATTGTTTTTTTAAACGCAATAGATTTTAAACGGCATTTCCGACGATGACTAAGTTACCCAGTTACAGCGCTCTTCTCATTCCGAACACCTGTCCCGGTGATTCTCAATCCCCGGAGTGACTTTCATTTTTAACAATATTTATTACCACGAGTGGTACCACATTAGATGAAGTCCGCTGAAGCCAGACGCCACGTGCGTTGATGACACCCAAGGCAGTGCGTCCAGGAAGAGGTTTTCATCTTCCTTCAGAGGCTGCAGCTGTGCTGGGCTGCCGTGACTGCCAGTCCCCAGCGGGCCAGGAGGTAAGCTCAGAACCACGCTGCAGGATAAGATCACCCGAGGGTCTCACATGACTGTCGTCTCAAAGGGACTCTGAGCCTTTCACAGAGTGCCTTCTGGAGACACATCTAAGAGGAGCTCCGCTTGGCGTCCAAAGGCCAGTGCTTCAGGGCTTGGGAGAGAGCGGCTCTGTCATTGCCACACAGCAATGCCTTCTGCTCCTGAGAAACTGCTAGAGAAACTTCAGGAAGGCAAAGGGACGAGGGCTCAGACATGGCTTTGGTGCGTCCCTTTTTGCTCTTCAGACAAGACCTGAAATCAGCAAAGGGTAGATGGACGGTCCCTGCCTTGTCTCCAGCACAGGGTGTGTCACCTGCCCTTGCGAGTGATCTAACCTCAGAGAGAAACTCAGCCACATTCAACCACTAAGGAGCATGTTATCAAAGAACATTCTTTTAGCCATTTATTAACATTTATGGGAGTCTGCTGTATATTTTATACATGGCCTCTGATATGCCAGTTTGAAGACTGAGACCCTGCATTTAAGAGGGCTTTGATCCTAGTTACTAGGGGAGGTGGCCATGTACACTAATAGTTTAGTTGAGGATGGTAATAATAGTTAGCAGTCTAAGGACCTGGCAGTGTCAGCTGTTCAGTCCTCACTACAACCTTCAATCCACACACTGAGACACAGAGAAATAACTCATCCAAGGTCACATGACAGTAAGAGGTAGATCTGGGGTTGGAACCGAAGAAGTTGGTGCCCAGAGTCACACACCGAAGCACCGTGCTCGACAGCTTCCCACAAAGATGGGCAGGGAGGATGAAATTACTACCGTTTTTGGCTTGTTTACGCTGCAGGCTAACCGATGTTACAAGCATTTAACACGTGTTACATAATTTAATGCTTAGAACTACCCAGCCAGGTAGTCAGGTCTTTGGGTTGTAAGAAACATTTAAATGGGACTTAAGTGCTTCCCTCGTGGTCCAGTGGGTAAGATTCTGAACTCCCAATTCAGGGGGCCCAGGTTTGATCCCAGGTCGGGGAACTGGATCCCACATGCAACAACTAAGAAGTCCGCGTGCCGCAACTAAGAAGACCGCATGCCTCAACTAAAGATCCCGAATGCCTCAAGACCCAGTGCAGCCCAAATAAATAATAAATAAATAAATATTGAAAAAAAGAAATAGACTTAAATAAAAAGACGTGCTTAATACAAGTCGCTAATAGAATCAAACAATCAGGGCAGATCCCAGGATCACAATGGCCAGAACTAGGTACATGAGCATCGTCAGGACTCTCTCTCATTCCCTCTCGTTCTCTCTCCTCCCCTTCCTCTTCCCCTCCCCTTCCCTCTCTGCCTCCCTCTCCCCCTTTCCTTCCTCCCTCCCGTCCTCTCTTCTTTTCCTCCCTCTCTCTTTCTCTCTCTCCCCCTCTCTCTCATCTCTGGTCTACGCTTCATGTTAGCTCCACTCTGACCTACTATACACCAGCTATTATGACACAGTGAAGGCAAAGAAGTCTGGAAGCCCCTGACTTACACCCTCACATCTTTACCTTCAGAGTAAAACGTTCCTCTCCCCTACCCCCAGCTCTTAGAAATTTCTTAGTGAGGACATTGGCTTGTCTTGTATCGAGTGCCTACTCTTAGACTGAACACTATGCCTGATTAGCAAAGAAAGGTCATAAAAAATGCTATTTCTATTCAGACCACACCTTAGGCTGGGGGGTGTGGGAAACAAGTGTTTTTTCAGAAGAAGGGGTGAGAAGGGTGACATGACCATTGACAGAATCATTAGAAACTTAAGAGCCAGCCCGATGTATGTTTATTAAGTGTAGATGTATTGATACCCTATTTGCAGATGAGAAACTGGGATTGAGAGGGGTTAAGTAACTTGCTCAAAGCATCATCTATTGCTCCTGAGGGATTTGAACAGGATGGACGGGGACTGCGTAATCAGGCTCTGTGTGGGGCGGCTTAGCTTCTAAACCATCTGGCACATCATTAGGGATTGAACCACATACGAGTCCTCAAGGGAGAGCTGGTCTACGCCCTGCTAACAGGAGGTCTCCATGGAGTGGAATTTTTTTGCCTGGGTCAGAACAACAGGAGTGACGATTGAGTCCCTTCACAGAGATGCGGGGCAATGGGCTCTCTGTGCCCACAAAAGTTGCTTCGTGGTTGGAGTTTGCGCCTGGGGCTGAACGGTCATGTCCCCTCAAAATGCAGCTTGTGTTCTTGAGGCGAAGCCCTCATCACCTCACTGCGACATAAGGGCTATTCACATTTTTGTCTGTACCTGGATCTCACAGTCTCAGCCTACAGTTTCTTTCACTTCCCAGATCCTCCAAAGTTTGGAAATGAGAAAAGCCAGGATGCCGGATTGAACCATGCCCTGCAGAGTTCACGAGGAAGCCGTGTATCTGCAATTCAGGCTCAAGCCTGCTTTAACTTGGAACTTCCCAGAAGGCTGGGTTAGTGGTTCCCATCCCTGAATTCCATGGCCATCTCCACCTCCATCACTCTTCCTAAGCCCTGCTTGAGTTACTTCCTCTAAGAAACTTTTTTTTAATCTCGAAGGACTGTCTCTCTCCTTCGCGAGACTTCTGACAGTCTCTATGAACCACTGCTACTGCTTTGCAATGCGTTTCCTCCTGTCCTCTTTTCCTTAGTCAGGACCTTCACCTGCCCGCCCTGTCCTCAACCCCCTGGTCCATGCATGCTTCCTAGTTCCTGTTCCCTCTGGTAGGGAGCCAATTCATCCCCCTACTGTCGGACACTGTCTTCTAGCTCTTTCTGCCAAGTAGGCTAGAATCCTAAGAATGTGCCCAGTTTGTCTTGTGAATTTAACTCCAATGACAAAATCACTAGGGCCTCTCGGAAGGCAGCTAGCTCCCAGAATCCACCATTTCTCACCTGGCAGCTCCACCCTCGGGAAAAAGAACCAGCCACTTATCGGTAAGTTTCTGGCTCTGGACCTTCCTTTGTCACCTCAACTTCATCATCACTACAGGGGCTTTGTTAAACGACCCCATAGAACCTGTCGTGTTTCACAGTCTTTTCGGAATAAAGAGAGGGGTTGTCCTTTAATCACAAAAGAACGAACCAGAAAAAAAAAAAAAAAAAACTGGCACAAATCCTTAAGAATACTAATTATGAAGCATATTCCTGGGCCCTGTCTCCTCTAGAGCCTAAGCTGAATACACCCTAAGTTCCCTGTGGTTCAGTCTCAGACTTCTGTTGTTTTCAGAGAACAAGTGCAGTGTCTGAAAAGTGAGGGGAAGTTTCTAAAACCTTCGTTCGATCCCTCAGAGGGGGTGGTGTCTCTTCATGAGCCTCTCTGACTCTTCTTCCTGTCTCTTTGTCTTTACCCTGGGTTTTTCTTATGTCCTCAGCTAGTCCCTTCTGAACTATTCATTTTGGGGGGGTTTCTCCCATTACCCAGATTTTTGCAACAAAGTAAAGCAGAACGTAGATGCAGCAAGAAGAAAGCTCCTCTCTAAGCCGCGTGCCTGTACATGAGTGTGCATGTGTCCACCAATACTGTCCTGACTGCCATCCGGCTACAGAGGAGGCCTGGGTCCTTTCTGCCAGGTCAGCAGCTGAGCGGCCACAGGGCTTCGGCCCAGGGACCTTCTGGTGCTGGTCTGACTCACAGGCAGACCTTTGCTGCTTTTGCTCCCTGGAGGGGGGCAGGGAGGACTGGCTTGAGTCTCAATTGTTTCAATTCACTTAGCAGCTACTTCATTAAAATTTCCCTCCGTAAGAGAAAGATATTCCCCTTGTAGTTTATAACATTTTTTGAGAGTTGCCTCTCCGTAGATCCCCAAGTTAGCCAGAGAAGAATAAAGGTAATTAATGAATGCCCCTGCCCTCAAAGAATGTGGACATTAGGGAAGAGGTCTGTCTCTCCCTCCCTTTTCCTCTTTTCCTCCCCTTCCCTCTCCCCCTCCCTCTATTTCTCTCACAAGTACGTAAACATACACACTCATACACTATAGAAACACTTAAAAACCTACATGTAAGCAGCTATAAAAATAGAATTCCAACAACTGCACACTTTTAAAGTGTACGGGGAGATTCTTTGACACTTCTTGGACGAGGTGGTCAGCAAAAACATATTCTCAAAAGATATATTTTATAGGTGCTTATTTTCTTAACTTGAATAATGTGTTGCTTTAATCACTACAGAATGTGAAATTATCAGAATCAAATATCTGAGTTTCTTCTCAGAATTGTGACCCAGACAGTCTCCCTGGATTCATTCCCTTCTCAGTTCTTCACTGAGCCCTGACTTTGTGCCAAGTCCAAAGTCTGGGGGTCCTGCATGCAGAGATGGCTGAGACTGGACCCTGCCCTCAGGAGCCCAGAGGTCGCGTGGGCAGTGCCCCTCCAGGCACGTGGTGAGGCCACAGTCCAGGTGCACACAGCAAACTAGGACAGGGGAAGGATACAGCACCTTGGGTAAAGGAGCCATCAAAGAGAATTCCTGAAGGAAGTGATGCCTCAGATGTGTCTCCAAGGGCCCGTAGTCGTAGCCAGGTGAAGACCTGGTAGGAAGGTCATTGCAGCAGAGGCCACAGAGCAGCAGGGCCCAGAGATGAGATCTGGCTGGAGCAGCCAGGAGCGCTCTTGAGTTGGGGCGAGGACAACCTCACAGTGTCCGATGCTCCTGCGGCCTGACCTCCAAAGGAGGGCAGGTTGGGGGATGACAGTGGGCAGACACAGAGGCCAGATGATGATGGTCCTGTGAGCCATGAGGGGGATCTTGGATTTTCCCTGCAGGGTGCAAGTGGGGGACAGGAGTGAGTGGTAATTTGAGTCTGGGAGGAATGTCGTCAGACATTGATTTTGCATAGCTCGCCGTGTGCCATGGTTGGATTTGGGAACAGTTAGCAGACGGGATCAGTTTGTGGTCTGCTGCACTAATCCAGATCAGAACCAAGGGTGGATGAATTAGAATGAAAGAAAAGGATTCTAGAAACCCCTAGGAGGTAAAATTAGTAGGATTGGTAAGTGAATTTTAATCACAAATCATCTTGGCAAATGTCAGCTCTGTTCTTCCACTGGATCAATCCAGAGAGCCATGGAGTGGAGTCACCCCTGAGTCCAGGTCTCTCCAATTCTCAGCATCTCTGGTCAGCCTCCCCCCTCCACTGTGACCGTGGCCCTAGCCACCAGCACACCTCATCAGGAGACTATCGTCCATCCCGCCCAGCCTTCAGTGTATTCTCTGAACGGCAGACAGGGCCGGTTAAAACCTGTTGCTCAGAATCCTCCAGAGCTTCTCATTTCACCCAGCAGAAGTCAAAATCCTTAAAAAGCCCTAAAGCCCCACATGGCCTCCGTCCCCCTCCAGCCTCTGCTCCCTTTCTCCTGCCCGGGTCCCTGCGCTTGCTGTTCCCTGATGAGTGCATGGCTCCCCTCATCACTTCCCATAGGTCTTTACTCACATGTCACCGTGGCAAGGCCTTCCCAAGGCCCCGGGTAAAGTTGCAATGGTCGCCCCTAGCCCCGCATGTTCTCCCTCCCCACTTCATGCGTCTCCTTGCCCCCCCCCCCCCCGCACTGTCCAGCATCTAAGGAATTGTCTCTACACCAGCATTGCCTGAGGGTTCCCAGCTGTATCCCTATTGCCTGGAATAGCAGGTATTCAGTGGACCCTTCTTGTTGAATAAGTGAATAAGCAAAGGCACTGATTACACGGAGAGAGAGGTGGCTGGTGTTCCTGGTGAGGGTGGGTAGGTAACCAAGAGCGCAGGATAGCAGGGCAGGAGTCAGGTGACCCTGACGTCTGCGTGTGATACACACGTTAGACACTGTCCAGTTCAAGCCCCAGAATTCCCATAGATGATCCCAGAGGACAATGTGTTTATATAAAAGTAAGAGTGAACTGACTGTTACGACAGACTGAGAAACAGAACCACAGATGCCCTGCTGCGAGCCAGAGTCGGGACCCAGTGCAGCCCAGGGAACACGTGAGCGGGTTCAAAGCAAACCCCAAAGACATGGAAGCATGTACAGGGATGGGGAAGACTGTCCAGGTGTGAGGGGCACGGCGACAGAGAAGAAGGTAGTAAATTGTTCCTTTATCTTTGTAAAACAAAGTGTGCTCAGTCCAGCCACCCCGTTGATTTCCCATTGAGAAAGAGCTGACGGTGTCCAGGGCAGCCTGAGTGCCGGGCCTTGGAGCCCAGGCCCACACTTGCCGGATGACCACGTCCTTGTGCCCCAACGTGCTGGGGACTCCACTCACCATAAGGACAAACTTTTGGGTTTTCTTTCGGCTCCTGGTAGGTACTTATCTGTGTGCAAACACCCACACAGACGCATGAGAGTCAGAGAGTGCTCTGTGTTGCTGAATGGGAGTTTAGACTGTATGCCCAGCATGACTTCCAGCCGGCACGCCTGGAAAAGGCCCAGACGCTGGGGTCCACAGCTCAGCCCCCTCTCACCAGGGTCCCTGGGGAGCATTTGGAGCCTGGATGTTCCCACTCCTGGCGAGGTCTCTTCACCCGCATCTCCCCTTCTGCACCCTGCTCCATGCAGCGCACATGGGGCAGAGCCCCCCCTCTTGAATCCTTTCCAGTCCTTCCCATAGCTGAGCCTACAGTGCGTGTGTGTGTGTGTGTGTGTGAGTGTGAGTAGCGATGTGTGTTGTCTGTGCAGTGTGCCCATGTACGCAGTAATGTCTGCGTGTCTCTGCATGTGGGTACAGCCGCATTGTCAGATGTTGCATGGCTGACACAGGAAAGCTGTCTAGCACGATGATTCAGAGCATGGGGGGCAGAGTCTTCAGATCTGTGTCAAAGCCTCGCTCTGCCATTTGCTGACTTTTGATCTGAAGGAAGTACACAATGTCTGGAAGCGTTCCTTCTCGTCTCGAAAATGGGGAGAATAATATCTGCTCTTCAGGGTTTTGAAAAGAATTCATTAGAGTGGGATAGTGTAGGGTTAAAAAGTGGGATAGTTAGTGGTTATTGTTAAAAGTTTAATAAAATGACAACGGACCCTTGATACAGAGTAAAAGGCACATAGAAAATTGGAGAAGAAAGAAATATATGGAAAGAGAAGTGTGAGTAGGTTTGTGGCATGTTTGCAGGCCTTGGGAGAGGAGGTCTCTGCGTGAGGCCACCGGGCTGGCCTGGCCCACCCTTACCGGGGTCCGGCGCTGCCAGTGGAGACCCCCGAGCAGACTCCCCCGACAGGCCCACATTGAGTGGAGCCATGTCCCAGCCAGCTCAGCAGGACTGCTCCTATTCTGCATTAAGAGCATCTCCTCTTCCCCATCCTTGGACGACTCTCCGAACAGGAGGCCAAGGAGAAGGCCAGGCAAGAACAGGCGTGGGGACCAGGTGGCCTCTGCCCACTTCCAGAACGCGCCTGCCTGGGAGATGGGGCCTCCTTTCCTAGGAGCCTCTGTGGAAAGTAAACACAGGATCTGGCTCTCAGGGGCTCTTAAGCCAACCTCCCTGGAAACCAGCTTCACTCAAAAACGTTTAATTAACACGCTCCCACCTTCCTAAAAATAGGAAAGAAAAATCGACAAACACTAAATGGTTACAATCCTCGGATCAAAGTGGTTTTAAGTAGGTTGTACTCAGCTTCAGCCCCTCTCTCATCTCTAATCTCAAGCCAAAGATGTGGACTAATTCTTCAGGAAGGGGCCTGACGTGTCCCAAATGCGTCACGTGGACACCTGCACACTTGCCCATGGCGGCCGTGGTCTCTTCCATTTTATATGCAGCTTAATAGCTGGATTCATAGCAAAGGAGGTGCATTTCAACATCTCCCAAACCCTTGCTCCTTTATCCCTGGTGATGGCGTTGTTTGCTAAGCTTAGCAATTTGGGGTGAGAACGGAGTGTGGATCCGGTGAGCAAATACTTCCGGCAACACAGGCCTCAGGGCCTTTGCACTGGTCCCTCAGCCTGGAAAGCTCGTACCCCGTATCTTCATAGCTCCCTCGGCTCCTCTGTCTTGATTCAAGCATTGATTTCTCAGGGAGGCTTTCCCTGGTCCAGAATTTGAACACTCCCCACACAGAGATTATCTTCCCCCCTTCCTGCTTCACTGTGTTCCTGGGCGCGGACCACTTTCTAAACTGAAGACACTTGACTGATGTAAGTTGTTCATCTGTGTCCCTCTCAAGGAGGCAGGGAACAGGGATCTTCTTCTCTTTGGGGCTCTGATGTATTCCAGGGTCTGGAATAGCGCCTGGCATTTAGAAGGGGCTCACTTAATATTTGTTGGAGGAGAGGCAGTGGTTAAAAGGCTGGATTTTACAAGAATCGCTGAAACTCAAATCCCAGTTCCGCCACTGACCAGCTCCTGACCTTGGGTACCGCTTCACCTGGCTTCTCTGTGCCTTGGTCTCTTCATCTGTAAAATCGGGTGATGGTAACAGTACCTACTTGCAGAGTTGTTATGACTATTAAGGGGTGCTGATATATAAGATACTTAAACAGAGCTTGATACGTGATGTGGGATTTACAAGTGTCCTTTTTGACTATTGCTGGTAACAAGGACACCCCACAGTTATTAAGTACTTCTGTGCGCCGACAGTCCGATTGAGCGGGCTAATATATGTAAAGTACTTGGAATAGTGCTTGGCACGTTTACGTCGATAATAAATATTAGCTATCATTTTATCTCGTTTCATACACAAACCACACGGTGAGGCAGATACAATTACTACGCTGATTAAGCTCGGGGAGGTTACTTACCTCTTCCCAAGCCAGCCTGCAGGAAAGTGCAAATCCAGAGCCACCCCCAACATGAGGCATCCTTACGGGGGGACTGACTGGCCTCAGTCACATCTCCAAGGCACAGGTGTCATTGTTTGCTCACTGGCTGGTCTCTTCTTGACTAGTTGTTACTTTTAATAACTGTAAGGGGAACCCTGAGACTCTTTGGATCACCACGCCCCCAAAGTTCAAAGTCTACGCAAGTCTATTCTCTCCTTTATAAGGACGGGTTACAGGTAATTTGTCATCTGGGGACTGTTGAATGAAATTGTTTAAATTGGCTCAGTACGGACACTAAGTCCAGAGCGCGAAGCTTCCGAACCGACCTGGTTTGGGAACTGAGGCTGTGGCTTTCCCCTGAGGGCTTTCAGTGTATGGGCCGCCCTAGAAAACCCAGCTTTCTCATGATCCTTCCTGCAGGGATGCTGCCTGGTAGAGCACTCGGACGTCCCTCTCGGCCAGCCTGATGGGCGGGCAGTGGCCCAGCACGGCCAGGGCCAGGGATGGGGGGACAGGCAGAAGCAAACCTGGCACCGTCTTAAGATCTCAAGAGTCGAGGGGAATTTTCAGAACTGAGGGCAGGAGTGGGAGACAGTCAGCGGGTGAGCTGGACAGTGACAGTTTTGAGTGGCAGCAACGCCTGCAGGGACAGCCCCAAACAGCACTCCTTGGGAGGATTCGGCTTCTCTTTGGTTCCTGGCCTGAAATCCCCTCTTGCCTCAGCAGGTAGGTCATCACCGCTGAGAGGCATTTGTTTCTGCAGCTAAGGAGACAGTGCCCTGGATCTGCAGCCTCAGGGTCCAGAGCTTGTCCCGGGAGGATGGTGCGGCGTAGGATGCAGGAGAGCCTTTCTGCCCGGGGGCAGGCTACGGATACAGCCCTAGGCTGTGCCTGCATCAGACTCGCGAAAGAGCAGCTCTACAAATGGGCAATTGGAGAAGTCACCCAGGTGGGACCAGGGAAGGGGGATGGAATAGCACAGGGAGGGAAAGAAAGCATGCAGCCTGACGGGCTCTATTAATAGGAGGAAAGAGAACAGGACACAGGCAGCCGAAATAGCAGGTGCAGGGATGAGAGAGATGGAGATGAAGAGGGGATGACCAGAGAAAAAAAGAGAGGATCTGGGGTGGGCGGGGGCCAGGGGAGGTGCCTCATGGAGCTGATACGTAAAGAAGATGTTCTTCCTCTTTCGGAGGCCTGCGTGTTGGCCCAGATGGCATCCAGGAGCTCATTTACTGCCGAATGTCAGGGGCAAGGCTTACAGCATGCCAGCAAGGGCAACCTGGGCGAGGGGTTGCAGGTGGCATGAGCGTCTTTAGGAATCACCTGAAGACCCTTCCTGCCCCTACATGAGCCTCATAGCCTACTTCTCCCTCCTTCCTTTTATTTTTTGCTAAAATGTCGAAATTTGATGTCACTTTGGGGAGTAAAGCACACATTGGTCTCTGTAGGGGAGCTCCTTGAATAGCCTATATTACCAAAGAAAGCTGGCGGATCTGGTTGCCCTCTTCCAAGGGCACCAGAACCTTGCTGAGCTGTCCCGTGGGAGGACACGTGCAGAGTGAAGCTTCCAGCACAAGAGGGGCAGGCTGGCCTTCCTAGTGGGACCCCTGGAGAAACGAGGCCAAGTGAGAGAGTGTGGGTGTGCTGGGTGGAGGGACAGCCAGGGTGGGTGGTGGCGAGGCCCAGCAATACGAGAACATATGGCTGGGCCTCAGAAAGCATCGTGGCGGCCCCGAGTCACGCCTCGGAGCAGAGCTGTCTCCTGCCCTTTCCTTCCTTTGCTGTTTCCCCTCATGGGGCAGGAAGCTGCTTTTCTCACAGGACATTTCTCTGCCATCTCTTCTTTCCTCTCTGCTCAGGATGGAATCTCAGAACTCCCAAATATCTTTTTTTTTTAAATTTTTTTTCTGAAGAAGCAAGTAGTCGTTCTGACAAGTTTCTTGGAACACCATAATAAAATATTGGAGAAAAGTAGAACAGCCCCACACAGATTTTCTCAGTGCCTCTTGCTTCAAAAACTACTCCTCCAAAGCTGTGTATTATGAAACTAAAACATAAACACTTCTCTTATCCAATAGACACCTGCGTGTCTGTGACATTGCGTGTCACCGGTGTTCCTTGTTTCTGCTTCGCTCTTTTGGCTTCCTCCTCTTATACTGGAGCAGGAAAGGAGGAGGGAGGAGCAGTTGGAAGAAGAAGGGGCAGAGAGGCAGAGGGATGCAGATGGGTGTTGTCGAAATTTGGCCTCTGTTCACCGGTGCTGAACAGAAACGTGTAGAGAGAGTTTTGGGTGAAGGAGAAAAGAATGGCTTTCTAGCTTTGCCACGCAAAGGGGGCCACAGCGGGCTCATGCCCTCAAAGCTGCGTGTCCCGCCCTGGAGGGGGTCCTGAGGAGTCTTACAGTGTTCGAGGAGCAGGGCGTGGTCAGCTCGTGGACATTCTTCTGATTGGTCGGTGGTGAGGTAATTGGGAGTCAGCATCATCAACCTTCCGGTTCCAACCGGTCTGGGGTCTCCGTGCTTGTGGACAGCAGACAGTTAACTTCTCCCACCCGGTCGGGGTTTCAGTATCTGCAAAACAGCTCAAAGGACATGACTCAGAATATTATCTATGATTCTTGAGGAAGAACTAAAGGCCCTTGACTTTGTTTAATAGATAAACTATTATTCTTTTGTCTTGCTTGACTGTTTTCTTTTCTTTCTGCATTTTCTCACTTAACTGATTAAATTTATTCTTTGACTGAAGTTTTCCTACAGACAAAAGGCAGGCAGAGGGCATGGCTGGGCGTCTATTCTGGGGAAGCCTCATAGGGTCCTGCTCAGTTCCATGGGGGTGAAGGAAGAGAAAGAGGAAGATGAGACACAGGGCATCCGGCTGAGTTCAGGGTTCTGGGAAACACGTTTAGTAAATCAATTGAAAATCAGACTCCTCGTCAATATTTTTTAAATGTTTTTCTTTTGAACAGAGAGGAGAGATGTTGTGGTGGTGTTTGGTTTTATTCATTAGAGAGAGATCACTTTCTGTTTTTGGCAAGTAAGATTCTGCTTTGAGAGTGGAGAGGGTGGTGCAGTGGGAGGGTTTGGTACTCTCCACTCAGAGTAGAAAGAGAAGCCCAGAATTAGCACGCGTGGACTGTCAGATTCTGTTTAAGGCCTTTTCTTGCATCCAGAGAGATTACACCTAAGCCACTTAATGCTAAGTCGCAAGGGCTCCAGTTGGTCCCACTTCTATTAAAAATCCCGCCTAACAGGAGAGCATCGTATTTTTTTTTAAGAGGAAAAAGAGAAAAGCTGATGATGGTACTACTCTAACTCTAAATGATACTAGTTCTTCTAATCACTCAGTGATGCAGTATGTTTGCCATCTAATTTCATCCAAAACACCCTAAACTGAAAATAAAGTGCTGTTTAATAGGCATGCAAAGATGTCATTTCATTTTGCTGAATGTTCTAGTAGCAACTACTAATTATTTCAATGTATTTTTTTCCTGTAATTATTTGAAACAGACTATTCAGAGTTCCCCATTAACTTCAAAAATATTTCGGTGTCCTACAGAAATTCAATAGTATAAATTTAAATAGCTTTTTCCCTTCTTTCTTCAATTTGCTGAGAATACAGCTGCATGAGATTGAGGGAGGGAACACTTCTTGTGCAAACAGAAAGCAGCCGAAGAAGAAAGAAAAATCCCATCCCTAAACCCTCTCCTTCTCCTTGGAGGCCCCTTTCCTGCTGCATCCAATTTCCTTCTGGTTCTCATGGGCAGGGGATAGAACTAATCCACCAGATGCTATTTGTAACTTCCTCTGGCCAGAGAGAGGCTGGCAGGATGGGGATGGCAGATACAGGTGCCGAGCTGGCTGAGGAATTGTGTCACCGTTTGCAAGGCCACCACCTCCCAGAACCAAGCCCCGATTCCCATGTATACAATTTGAGAGGATGAAGAAGGACCAGCCAGACCGTGACCCCGTGGCAGCCACCGAGGGGCTGCCCTGCGGGGTGCAGACATCCTGGCAGTGGTTCCCATGGCCCTCTGAAAAGGAAGCCCGCACCACGTGTCTTTCTCTCCCAAGGAACTCTCAACCCACCGGCCATAGCATGGCCAGCACTGCAGTGAGGACATGGCGGGTAAGAGCGAGCTGTACATCTCCGAGGGTCACCTCCGAGGGACAGCAGAACGGAGAACCTTGATCCTGTCCAGCTTCTTTATTTGACCCTCCTGCGGCATCAACATTGTGAAGGAAGTTTCCCTGGAGCGAGATGAATAAACTATATATAACAGCAGGTACACTCAGCCACGCATATTGGGGTTTCTGTTCTGCAAGGAGCGTATTCATTGCACACAAGTCCACAGACCTTCCCTAAAAGCCACGGTGCTCAGAGCCAACATTATGTGGCGATAACGCCCTTTCCCATGCATCCCCCCACGTGGGAATAAGTGACAGGTGCCAGCCTGCGTGCTGGGCCGGCTCTGAGGGGTGAGCGGTGTGGGGCAGGGCTGAAGCTGGCCGCTGCGGGATGGGCCTCAGCCCACCCGCTTCCTGGCTTGGCTTCTTCCCTTCCTCGTGCTGTTCCTCCAGCCTGAAAGGTCCTTTAAGGATCTATTAAAGATCACTTGCACATGACAGAAATGAAAAACACAACATATTTCTAGAATCATGCTGCCTGATCTCTAGCTGTGTGGCAGAGATCAAGAAATGGGGGGAGAAGTTATAAAAAAAAATCAACTTTTCTTTCCTATCATTGAAGAGTTCCTACTTCCATGTGTACATATTCTGTCTTCCATTTCATCTTTTCAAGAATATCTTAACAGTGCAAAGCAACTGTACTCCAATAAAAAAAAAATAAGAATACCTAAATGCAACTCTCAGCTAGGCACAAGTTAATCAAACAATATTTGCTTGAGAGATAAAGAGCTATAGGAGGAATGATCCATCCAGGAAGAGGAAGTTCTACTGGCCAGTACAGAAAGCTCAGGGGGCATCACCATGGCTCCCAGCCCCGGGAGCAAGGACCGTCCAGGAATATTGCCATCAGGAAGCAAAGCTAGACAGCAGGACCGCATTGCTCTCTGCAAGTGTGCTGAGAAGCCATGAAGTGACTTCCCTGAAGCCTTAGGGTGGGTCCTGCCGGAAGCCCAAGTTTGGTGAGTCCCACCTCGGGAGAATTTCCGACTTTAAAATGTCCTGATCTTTTGCTCACGTGTCTCACTTTTACTGGCTGAGGGAGTCGTTAAGTAAAACGTGACATTTCTATGTACTTGAATGGTGTTCGGAATCCTCGCCTGCGTTGGTTCTCCCAGCACCTTGCGTGCTCACTTGGTGGATGAGAAAATATACTTTGAGATGGATGTTGGTTCCCAACGTCACCCAAGCTCTTAAGTGGCTAAGTGGAGGGATGTCTTTGCTGTGACAGCTTCATATCTCCTTTAATTTCTTAATCCATACCTCAACCTAGATGTCCCAAGAGTACATCACAACCTTCATGTTCATTGCCATTTTCTAAAGTTGTTTATCCTCCTTAAATGACCCCTCCCCATTCCCTATAACCATCAGTGGAGCCAAAAACATCAAAGTCAGCCTTGATTCTTCCCTCTCCTGGATGCTCTGGTCACTCAGGTAATTAGTCGTCATTTTTACCTGCTAAGTGGATCATAAGCCTTCCCTTCTTCTCATCTTACTAAACATGCATTCCTGTCTGTCATCAGGTTTGTCCCCTCAAATCCATCCTCCATACAGAGCAACCTCTGTCCATTCAGAATCCCGCAGCTTGGTTTCCACTTAAAACCCTTCAGTGGTCCCGCACATCCTTCAACAACATTGTAGTTGGGAGTCTGGGGTCCAGACTACTTACTTGTTTGCCACCTGACCGTCCCTGAAGGAGGGCGAAGTCTGCAGAGCTTTAGGGCTCCAGGACATCCAGTTTGAAAGTAACTGGATTATAGAATAAAAAGATCTTTCTAGCGCTTCCCTGGTGGCGCAGTGGTTGAGAGTCCGCCTGCCGATGCAGGGGACACGGGTTCGTGCCCCGGTCCGGGAAGATCCCACATGCCGCAGAGCGGCTGGGCCCGTGAGCCATGGCCGCTGAGCCTGCGCGTCCGGAGCCTGTGCTCCGCAACAGGAGAGGCCAGAACAGTGAGAGGCCCACGTACTGCAAAAAAAAAAAGATCTTTTCATGCAGTGAAAGCTCTCCAAGCCCTGGCCTTAGCCCACCTCTCCAGTCTCATTCCTTGTCATTTACTGTCTTCCAGTTTATATAACACAGGAAGGAACACTGAGAAGATGATAAATATTATTTTCTGTATTTGTTTTACAGATGAGACCACCAAGTCCTGGTGTGCCTAAGTAACACGCTCAAGGAGATGGTGTGAACCCCTGAGGCAGGTGGACCAGAGCCCACACTGCTCTTCACGACTAGCCACCTGTGCCCCTCATCAGACCTCCTGGGAAGGCCGTGCCTGAGTGGAGTCCAGGTTGTTTTCTGTGCCCATAGAGGAGGCAGAATATTTGATCCTGGCCTTCAGAGAATCCAAACAGAAACACTTACGTATCCTTAAATGCACTCACAAAAAAGGGCAACTAATTCAACTCGGAGAAGGACAGATTCCGATCTATAAAATATTGACCCCATAAGGTGGCAAGGATAAATACAATAATGTATATGGAAGACCTCTATGCTCTTGAAAGCAGAGAGCAGAAGCACAAAGACTTGCAGGAGCTGGGCAGGGACCATAAATGATTTTTCTATCCAAGGGGAATGGGGGTGCACAGGGAATCCCTGCCACATTTCAAAAAGCAGCAGCTGCTCAGTTCTAACAGGCCGTTAGTGCCCGAGATTCGGAAGGAAGCTCTTGGTACTGCCAACACTTCTGATTTTTAAGAAGAAATCTTGTTTCAAAATGTTGTCCTACCCAATTGTTTGTTGTCATGTATGGATCAAACAAAACAGCAGGAAACCGGGAGAGGGCTTTGGCCTGGAATCTGCCAGTTTGCAGCCTCTGCCTTAGAAAGGGCTTCGGGAAGGCCGGCTTTGTAGTTAGAGAAGCAGAATCTCACAAAGCAAACCACCTAAGGGCCGAGGAATTTGGAGTTGGCAGAAGCGTCCTCCCTGGGAGGGTGCGGTTGTAGCGGGCTCAGGAGAAGGAGACCGAGGACCGTCTGAAGACAGGGAAACAAACATCAGAGTGAGCGTCACCAGGCAGGCAGAAAATTAGAAGTGTCGGAATCGATCTGCTCTTCAGAGCCAGAGGACTCAATCAAGGTGGAAGACAGTAAAGAGCAAACTAAAATCAGCGAGCTCCAAATGGTTTGTTTGGGGCGCTGGCTCGAAAAAGGAGTCGCATAAGATGGTGCCGTCTTCCGCGGCCCTTTCGTTTTCTCACTTCCCCAAAAGCCGAGGAAGACAAAACAAAACACTCTCCCTTCACATCGAACTTTGTGAAGGATTCTCTCCTCTCGCTAAGAACCTTTTATGACTTTCCCAGCTACATTCAAGGAGATAAAAGGCAAACTCAAAAATTTCAGCAGATAACCAGAACCTATGAAACACATTTCAGAAGGTTAAAATAGAAATCGAAACATAAAAAAAAAAAAAGCCTGCAGTAAACCGTCTGTCCTCCAAACCTGTTTTACCCAGCCTTCCTCATCCTCTGATGGCAGTTCTGTCTTTCTAATTGTTCAGGCCCATTGGAATCAGTGCTGACCACCCACTCTGTCAACGCTCCACACTCGATCCATCAGGAAATCCGATCGGCTCCACCTTCAAAATATACCTGAAATCCAAGCGCTTCCTTCAGCTCTGCTACTAATACCTTCACTGAGTCAGCGTTGTCTCACCTGGATCATCGCAGGGGCCTCCTGGTTGTTCTCCAGCTTCTACCTAGGCCCCTACATCAGTAAGAATAGGCTACCTGTGGAGCAGAAATAATTATCAATCTCGCAGTCACTTAACCAGCAAAGTTACGAGAACACGCACTCTCACGGTTGAAATAGGTTAGTTGGTGGAGGGACTCTGTTCACCTCTTGCCCACCCAGACAGATGAGCAGCTACCATTGCCATCACATGGTGCTGGCAGAACTGCCCAGAGGCCCTGGAAGGATCCACCGGAAGTGAAATGTGTGACATCTGGTTACACCTCACTGGCCAAGCCAGTCACAGGAGGGTACAATCCAGCCGTGTCCCAGGAGAAGCAGACATACTCTGTGGATACACGAAGGACCAGCACACACCCCTAGGATCTGTTCTCAGCCCAGCAGACTGAGCCATCTTTTTAAGACCTAAGCTGGAAGGTGTCACCTTCCTGCCCTCCATTTCCTTGAGACAAAGCCAGAGCTCCTGTGGTGACGGCAAGGTGCCACATGACCCCATGCCCCATTATGTCTCTGGTCCCACGTGTCCTACTTTCTGTTCCTTTGCTCACTCCATTCCTGAGCCTTTGAGCTTCCTCCTTCCTGTTCCTCAGACAAGCCAGGTGCAGTCCCATCTTTGGGCTTCTGCAGTGTCTGTTCCCTCTGCCTGGATGTATATGTGCATGGCTAGTTCCTTCAAGTTTCCATCTGACCCCCTTAAATTTTTTGTTCTCAAATGTCTTCTTACTTAAAATTGCATCCGTACATCCCTGTGTTTGACCAGGGGAACCATAGCTGCTTAGCTGCATTATCTTGAGAAATTTGCTTAATCTCTCAAAGTTTCAATAGCCTCCCTTGTAAGATTAGGTTGATGGTATGTGACTTGCTGGGTTATTATGAAAATTGAATGAGAAAATATACACGTGACGTTACACTCTTAGTTGTCACCAGCATAGGGCTGGTTCCTCTCGCCCATCCCCAGTTGTAAAATAGCGCAACAGCCATTTAATGGTCTTTTGTAGAATTTCATACTTTGGGGGGTTAGAAGGGACCTTAAAGTTTATCTGGTCTCGTGTTTCCAAATTATCTCCAGATCCTTGTCGATGCAAACCAAAGCATAACAAAGCAAAAATAGAACAAAACCAAAACACAACCCCCCTCCCAATTCTGTGGCCAAATAAGGAAGGGAGGAAAGTTTCTCCTATTTATGCTCAATTTTTGGAGATTCAGAACTCACGTTAGCATATTGAAAACTCTGAGAATCCTTGCGGTAAAGAAACCTGTTCAACTTTGTTTGAACCAACATTCTCCAAACTTAATTGACCACAGAACCCTGCATTTTCCCCTTCACATTAATGCTTGTTAACATCCTGTAGAACTAATGTTCTGTTGAACACAACGTGGGAAGTGCTGAGCTAGTCTAAATCTCACAGTTACTTGAGAACTAAGCTGTAGACCAGAGAGGTTAAGTGCTCAGCCCACTGTGGCACAGAGGCAGGGTGAGACTGGACCCTGACCTGGACACAATCCAGGGCCAGGTTCCTCATTTCACACTCATTTCTTGATAAATAAAGTCATCAAAAGTGAAAATGGAAAGACACTTTCTCCTATTTACTGACATTGTCAGACTCGCTCTCGTGCCCTGGGTCAGAGATCAGGGCTTTCACTGTCCATTTTCATCCCCTCACCTTGTTCTTGCAGCAAGAACTTTTGTTTACCCCTGAGGTCCTCCTTCCACTTTGGATTTCAGGGTGCAAAAAAAAAAAAAAAAAAAACCTTTGAGAGCAATGTCCAGGCAGAACTGTTA
Source organism: Delphinus delphis (assembly GCF_949987515.2). Lineage (NCBI taxonomy): Eukaryota > Metazoa > Chordata > Mammalia > Artiodactyla > Delphinidae > Delphinus > Delphinus delphis. The sequence goes on along the minus strand of NC_082690.1, from coordinate 5,198,290 downwards.
GTTATTATTTATCTGTGCCCGGGTGTCTTAGTAGACTGTATGTCTAAATGAGGGGGAAAAATGCTCTATAAATAAAGCAACAATCACCGCATGGCTCTGTCGCGTGGGAGAGCTCACAGACCAAAATCTGCGACAGATGAGCTGTCATTGCCTAGACCCCCTCCCCACCCTTAAAGCCTACCTACCACATGCTCATGCCTTCTTTATCCTTTTCTCCTCTCCTGGGCAACGGGATGTGACAGGTGGACATTTTCTGAGTATAAACGTTTTCAAACGAAGTGGACGGGCTGGGTCCATGGGCTGAACATATACTGTTGGGAAGCTTAGCTCCTGGCTGAGTGTTAACGATGCTTTCTTCCCCAGCGTGCCCTGGTTTGTTTAAGAACGTCTGTGAGCGCTTCCTCTGGAGCCGTGTCTGTATCTCTGTTGTCGTTCATGTCGATGAAGATGACGTATGTCAGTAATGTACTGTATTCGCAGACATTGTGACACTAGTTGCAAAATGATGTCTCTGATTGTCACTGGGTTGTACGTATTACATACTTTCTTCTCGGATCTTTATGAGATCTTGGTTCTGATTGGCTTGTTTATGCCTCACAGTCACACCCTGAGATGTACAGGGACGATACGACGCCTCCTTTTCCTATTCATAGGTAAGTTGAGGCACAGATCAGAGAAGTGTCTTGCCCAAGATCAAATGATCAGATGTCTAGACATTTGAAGAACCTGGACTTGAATTCATCCTTTGACTAAATCCTGGACTGTCTTCACACTGATGATTCCTGACCTTGGAAGGGTTGTCTTAAATACTCCTTCCTTGTGCCTGCATGGGCTCCTCGGTGACTTGGAAACTGCACATGGTGGAGGCCAAGGTCAGGGCTGACAGATGTGTAAGTGCCCAGGATCCTAGCCTTCCAGCGAGACGCACGCTGCCATCACCACCATCATGGCCGAGCAGACAGACTTCCCAATCTATCCCCGGCCCTGGGCTAACTGAATAAGAGAAAGATGTGATCTAACCACAGTACCAGTCCATTTTGTGTGTAATGCATTTGTAGGCGTTAGTTAACAAGGGATGTGTACAAGTAGTAAAATATATAATATCTCCCAAAATAAGAACAGCTTTAGTGTGTTAGCTTTCCTGATTATAAAAGCATCGTTTACTGCAAACAATATGGAAAGTACAGAAACCTATGGAAGAGAACGTGAACATCAATTATTTCCCATTCCCCAAAGGAGCCCGAGGCAAACATCTTGGCTGGACCCTCTCCAGGTACAGGTCTCGCTCACCTGCCCACGAGCCTGTGCAGGAGGTGACATCTCTGCTCTCCGACATGGCTGCTTTAGTACCAGCTATAAACACAAATAAATTTAGTCAATTCTAGAGGGTGCCAATGGAAGAAAAGAAAATCTGGTTTGCTGTGGCTGGAACATATCAGTTGTTAAACTTTATAAGATCATAGACCTCTCTGAGATTTTGATGAAAGCCGTGGATAATTCTCAGAGGAAAAAAAATCTATCCACATACACAGGATACTTTGCATATAACATTAAGGAATTCAGGAGTTCTACCTGTAATTCCCCTGAAGCCCTTCAAGTCAGAAAGACTCCTGCTGTAAATGAAGAAAGAAGTATTCATAACTCTTATCACAATCTATATATTTGTTTACTTATGTAATATTTCTCTCTCCCACTAGATTATGAGTTTTACAATAGCAGAGATGGTTTATTTTATTTGAAGATGTACAGGCGGTGCCTGGTAGCTAAGATGTCTCAGTTATTTGTGAAATGAAGTAACAAATGAACGAATGAATGTGTGCATACGGGTGTTCCTTTGCACCAGCAGCGACTTATGCATGATATAAATAGGAGGACTGGTTAGGGGAAAAATAGGAAGGGGGAAGTTTTCATCTGCTTTTTTTATACAGATATAAAAAAAGATGGTAGGGTAGGGTGCCATTCTGTGAAGAGATAGTATTAGTTGTTTGGTGGGGGTGGGGATTATAAACTTTTCATCCAGGTAGGGAGGGCAGCAGTAGCCTGGGTCCTTGGAAACCCTGCCTCATGGTGTCATCACAGGAGGATCTTTTCATCTACTTGGTAGATATTGTCTGACCCAGATGCATGATGGGAAGGTATAACCCGGCACTGCTCACCATTTTTCCTTCTTCCTGTTGATGTTCTTCCAAATGCCTACTTTTCCCTGAATTCAACACCAGTCTGCTCAGGATCCAGCCTCTGTCTCCCTCATACTCAGTGTCTGGAAGCTCATATCAGATTGTTCACAGTGAATTCCTTATTGGCTACATTTCCATGGAAGACAACGCTCTTTACTCCAAATCATTGGTCCTGCCGGTGACTAGGTTTGCCTCTGCAATGCCCCTTGGGCTGCATTCCACTTCCTAGATTCCTAGATTCCTTCTTGGAAGTTCAGGCTTGAATGTGTCATGCAGCTGTGCTTCAGAGAGAGAAAGAGGGGTTAAGTGATGTACAGAGCAGGGCGTCATCTCCTGGCCTCTGCTGCTTGTCATTACCTTGTTCGGTGTACTCAGCGCTAATCGCGCAGTCAACACAAATATGCCTGGTGAGCTGAGCAGTGCAGAGCAATAGACTGGACGGGAAGGTTAGATCACAGCCACTCGAAGGGGGCGAGAGGCACAGGCGGGCTGGGTGGGGAAGAGCCCGGACGCGTGGAGTGGCCCTGAGTCGGCCTGCGGGGAAGCAAGCGGAGCTCTTCAAGGCGGGACCCCGGGGACCGCTCAGCTCTTGCTTCTCTCTCTCTTGACGTCACCGGCCTTTGAGACTTTCTAGCTTCTAACCCCAACTGTTAGAATGAGAATACCTGGCACCTAGTAAATAATCAGCAAACACATGCTGACTTAAACAGAGGGAATGATTTGATGAAATTATTCAAACATTTATTGAATGTCTCTCTTCCAGAGATGGGGCTAGTGCTCAAGATGCCATTGTCTGTTCTAGTCCAGAAGAAGGAAATTCACACACAATAATAATAAGTGTATAATATGTCGAAAGAGCTGGAGTAGACTTAAGTGACTGTTCTGCGAAAAGTGCAAAGAAAGAAGTGACTCTCTTAGCCTGCAACGTCAGGAGAACATCTAAAAAGCGATACGTGAGTCTGTATTTACTTGATCCACTAATATTGAGCTCCTACAACATGCCAGGGGTTGTGAAAAGCACTGAGAAGAAAATGGTGCCAAATCATTTTGGACTTAAAGGAGCTCACGTTTTACTGGGGAAACAGACCAATGAAAAGGCATTTGAGGGGGAGCGCTTGTGTTTGGTTTACTATTGTTTACAATGATACATTTGCTCCTCTGTGGGAGGATTATTACATGTGATCACTCCTGCCCTGCGTCCTGATGATAGGCTTGGCCGTGCAGGGGCTCTGGCCAGTTGAATGTGAGTGTATGTTGCCTACACCATGTCTGGTCAGGGACTTTACATCCTATGGATGCTTCATTCAGTCTCTTATGTTCCTATGTCACCTGCCATGAGAAGAGTATGTCTCAAAAGGGGGCTGTCCCCCAAGCAGGGCCTGAAAGAGAGGCTGCCCTGAGCAGATCTGAGCCTGACCCACAGGCTGAAGCAGAGACTCAGCAGCCAGGTCTTATCTGTAGACATGCAACACGAGCAACAAAGACGTCTCTCTGGTTTTGCTCTAAGCTAATGAGACTTGGGGCTGCTTGTTACACAGTGTCACTTAGAGCAATCTAACTAATACAGTGGTAATAGGGGTAAAGCAGAGACCATAGTAAGGAAACATGAGGGAAGTTCAAATGCCAGCTTAGAGCAATGGTCAGCAAAGACTGCCTGGGAGAAGAGGGGCATCTAAGCTGAGTCCTGAGCAGAGAAACGTTGGAAGGAGAAGGATGATCCAGAAAGTGGAGATGCTCAGGTAAAGGCCCAAATAAGGGAGGCTGGAGATATAACTGATGGAAAAAAGCCTCTGAGGAGGAAGGAGGAGGGAAATACAGTCCAGAACCTTGAGGACTGACAGCAGAGGCAGCACAGGTGGAGGTAGGTACAAAGATGCTTGTGTAGGCAAAGGACAGGAGCTTGAGACAATTTCAGGTTGATGTTCCTTTGGAGTCTCTGCTCAGGTATTACCTTATCAGTGAAGATCCTCTTTACCATCTTTTAAAAATGTCCATTTGTTCCTCCCCTGCCCCCTTTTTATTTTTCTCTGTGACAACTTCACTATTGGACATACTGTGCAGTAGAGAACTTGCTCATTTGTTTGCTGTCATTCACTTCCCACTGGAATGTAAGCTCCGCAAGGTTTTGTCTCTTATATTCCCTGCTGTATTCCTAGAACCCAGAAGTATCCCTTGCTCACGGAGGGACTCAGTAAATACTTGTTAGATGAATGGATGGTTGGATGATGACTTCTAGTTTTTCAAGTGAAACAGGAGGCAAAGTCGTCTGCCGAGGGCGTTTGGGGAAGCATAGAAGGAGCGCCAGGCAATGTTAAGAGCCCAGTGGAAGCTGGAGACCTGAGATAATTTGTGAGTTGTGATTTTCTCCAGAGGTTCTTCACAGATCCCATGAAGGAGGGGAGACGGATCCAGGGTTGAAGGTTTTTCAAGGTCAGCATAATGGAAAGAGAAAGATCAAGGACATTTTGGGAACTTGGCAGCAGGAGGTGCTTTTGCTTGAAGTGTTAGATCCTGGGGTCTTGCCTGGATGGAGAAAAGGAATGAAGACAGGAGGGGACAGATGGACAGGGGAGGAGGAGGAAACAGCCCTTATGATAATGAAATGGAGAATTCCAGGCCCAGTGAGTTGCTCATCCTAATGAATGGGGCTATGGGGGAGAGCCCTGTGTGAAATGAGCCAAGTAAGGCAGGAGATGTGGAAGGGTCCTATGTACCATATTAGGGGGATTGTCATGGAAAGGGCTCCAGGTTCACTTTGGACTCTGGAATTTACTAGTGCATGACTCCATGCGAATTATTCTCTCTAGGTATCCGTTTTCTCAATTTTAAACTAGAGATAATAATAACATCTTTCTCATGGAACATTTATGAGGATCGAATGAAATAAGATATGCAAATGCAGCTAGTATATTTAAGAGAATAAATCGGATAACATATGATACTGCATATTGCCTGCATAGAACAAGTGTTCCATAAATGTTTGTATTCTGTTTTGCTGTTTATTTGCTTATTTGGTTTTCTCTTTGGGCTAGAGGTTCACCCCTAAAATGTAGGTATGAGCAGGGTAAGGGAGAAATGAGAGCTATTTGATTCATCTGGGGAATGTTTTTAATACTAGACATGATTTCAGTATTCCCTCCAACTTCATCCTCAACCTTCAAAGAATCGCTGCAGGAGGTAGTGGGCTCCCTTTAAAAGTTTTTCTGTAGGTGAATAACGGGTCCTGATCTGCAAACACAGCTGTGGCGTTAGTGTAAAAAAATAGGTGGTGGGGGCTTCCCTGGTGGCGCAGTGGTTGAGAGTCCGCCTGCCGATGCAGGGGACGCGGGTTCGTGCCCTGGTCCGGGAGGATCCCACATGCCGCAGAGCGGCTGGGCCCGTGAGCCATGGCCACTGAGCCTGCGCGTCCGGAGCCTGTGCTCCGCAACGGGAGAGGACACAACAGTGAGAGGCCCCCGTACCGCAAAAAAAAAAAAAAAAAAGGTAGTGGAAGAGACCAGAGGGCATTACAGAGAGTAATGTTGAGGGGTAATGTAGGGGTCATGTTGAGGTCAAGATGCTTCTTTTGGCAGGAGACTGGGAAAAAGAGAGGTCCATTTGACCTCTGATTAACTTTTTGGGTGTCTAAGGAATTAGATATTAGGAAAAATGACGTGGATTCTCTGTAGTTTATGTTTGAAAGACTGGTCAAGATTCAAATCCTGAATCTTCCATTATTGGGTGTATAACCTGGACTACTTACGTCATCTTTCAGCTCTTTTTTTCTCATATGTAAAATAGAGAAAATAAAACTCACCGCAGAGGACTACTCTGGTGATAAAGTGAGATTATGCATCTGAGGGTCTGTCATGGAGGTCCCATCAGGCACTAAGTAAGTGCTCACTAAATGGCAGTAGTGGTGATTGTTGATTTTGGTGTTATTGGTTTCCGTGGATCTCTGGGGTGGGGAAATCTCTGAGTTTTACAACAGGTAAATAGTCGTGAGCTCTGTAGATAGAAAGTAATGTTTGGTTAATGTATTATTTAGGGTAGATGATAACCTCCATAATAAAGTGATTCTGAATTACAATGTTTTAAACAAAAGAGAATTTTATTCCTCCCTCACCTGACAGCACAGAGTCTGTGGAGTGGCTCTCCATTCCCAACAAGTGGGTCTACCTCCAAGTCCAAGGCAGCTGCTCTGTTCTCTCATCTCTAATACTCAGGGAAGACCTATCACTAGAAGAAGAAAACGAGCAATGAGCTACAAAGAAAGAATGGGGTGACTCTGGGCAAGGGAACTTGAGTGGGAAAAATGTCAGAGACTCATCCATTTTAAGCATCTCTATGACTTGGAAAATTCTTAGCAATGCATGGTTCACCCCTCATCTGCTAAAGCTGAATCAGATGTAACCTGGTCCAAGCAGCTAAGTTACAGAGAGTCCTAGAACCAAAGACCCAGCAGGGTGATGACCGCAGAAGCCCTGTAGGTGGAGAATCAGGTGGCCTTCAGGTAGGACCTTCGTCCTGGTTTGCCTGGGACAGCCTTGGTTTTAGCAGAAAAAGTCCCACATCTCAGGAAACCACTCAGTCCCAGGGAAACCAGGATGGTTGGTTAACATTTCTTCAGATTTTATTTAGAATTTTTTTTTCATTGTTGCTTCAGTTACTGCCAAGGAAGAAGACCGTTCTTTCTCCCATCCCTATAATAGCAACATGCCCAGACACACATCCCCCCCCCACATACACCCTAGAACTTCTCCATTGGGTTGACGTGCTATGGTCAAGCTCTTATGGAAATATCAGGATCAAGGAAAAATATCATTCATTCATTTATTGAGCACTTATTACACACTGACAGTACACCAAGTACTATGTTAAGCACATAATGTACAAGGACAAATGAGACATGAATTGCGATTCCCAAATGTTCACAGTTGACCTGGGGGGAGATATCAGTAAACTGATGATTACAATGGAGTGTGGAAAGTGCTGTGACGGAAAGAAGCTCAGGATACACAGGAATGGGGGGAAGATGTCCAGCCAACCTGAGGAAAGTGGGGCAGGTCTCTTGGACATAGTGACCCTGAGTTCCTGCTTGGAAGACAGATACTAAGTTTTCAGGCAGAGTAAGTGTGGGGAGGAAAGTGGGGCTGAGTGTGGGGAGAGAGTGAGGGTAGGATGAAGGGGGGAGAGAGCTCTGCGAAGCAAAGGGAGCATCTGAGTAGCTGGCACATGGCTTTGGAGTTGAGACTTACGAAGCTGAGACTTAAGAAGTAAGTTGGCTGAGTGATACCTCTTCCCTCCAAAAGCCCATTCCTTTATCACTTCTTCCCACACTGGGGTGAGCTGGTCGTTAGAACTGTGCGTGGATCCTAATGGATCTCTGGAAAGTGAGAAGGCTTCTTCTGAAATCTTCAACTTTAACGACACTCACCGTTCTGAGAGCAGGTGGATTAAGTCCATCAGAAGAGGATCACACACGAGTCCAGAAATGTCCGTGGAGTCCTGACTCCCATTCCTCTGCTCGCCCAGCCAAGAAGCATGCAGAGAAATACTAGAAAGTGTGAGCTCTCCAAATGCAGGTGAAGCACCTGTGAATTCATCCTCGTGCTCCAGAGCTGTCTCCTGCTGGCCGCACGTCTCTAACGGGGCTGTGTTAAGCTGCTCTAGGGTCCGAGGAAGGTACAAAGTTAGAGGTTCTTCCCATTGCTTGCATGAAGAATATTTAAAATGTTGACTAAAATAAGTAATTAAATCACAGGTTGCCATGATTGAGTCCAGTCAAAATCCTACTCAGTATTTACACTAACATTTGTCAGAACTTTAAGTTGCATGAACTTCTTCTCCTGAAACCAGATCCTGTCCTGCTCAAGGTCTAACCTCACAAGTCTCTTCTGTCTCACATAAGTTATTAGCGATGTCAACAGGTACTTGTGAGAGAAACACCTGGGATGCATTTCTTGGCCCTGACTTGAAGAAGAATATGGACTGAACTGTGTCCCCTCAAAATTCATAGTGGAAGCCCCAATGTGACTGTATCTGAAGATAGACTGTATCTTAATTAGATATCTAATTAAGGTTGAATCAAGTCATAAGGGTGGGGCTCTCATCCAACAAGACTGGTGTCTTTATAAGAAGAGGAAGAGACATCAGATCTCCCTCCACCCCGAAACTCCAGGCTGTGCACACCCAGAGGGAAAGCCACGTGAGACAAAGCAAGAAAGCAGCCGTCTGCAGGCCAGGAGGGAGCTCTCATTAGAAACTGAGTGCTGCACCTTGACCTTCGACTTTCAGCCTCCAGAACCATGAGGAGACACACTTCTGGTGTTCAAGCCGCCTGGTCCATGGCATTTTGTTGTGGAAACCCCAGCAAACTCATCTGTCCCCTTCGGAAGATGTCTTTGGTCCTCCTCAGATGAATCTCTTCTACCAGCTGCCACAACCCCAGCCTCTTCACTGGATAAGGAATAAAAAGAGAAGGACCTGTTCCTGAACCTCAACCGCCCAGAGGACAACGCTCTTGCTGGGAGAATGGGAGCGACCCGGTCCTGCACAGACCTCTGCATCCTTAGTTCCTCTCTACCCTGAATAAGATGAGGGAACCCTAGGAAGAAAAATGAAAATAATTGACAATAGCAGTAGAACTCTGAACCTCCACATCTTAGCAGGGTTGCAGGGGTGTTTCGGAGACTAGTCCAGGTTACAGTGTATCTTTGCTGGAAATATTGCTCCTTTCCTGGTCTGGGGGCAAATGGGCACCTCTGCCTCCGAGATCTCCCCGGGGATCCTTTTTCTCTAGAGAAGCGAACGCCAGTCCACCTACAGGGGACAGCTCTTATTTCTCAGCCAGCAGGAAGCATCGCCAGTGAAGAATGTTCCCTAATTATCCGCACACCTCCCAGCAGAGCACGGGTGTGTGAGCCGGGACGAGTGATGACGATGCATCTGGAAGGCTCACGGAGAGAAGACGGAGGCGCTCCCTCGCTGGCACTTATGAAGAATTCATGGATATTCCTGCTGCAGCCCCTTCATTTAGCCAGAACCCTTGCATAAGACGCATGCATAATTGAAAGGCCCAAACCGTCGGCTTCTCCATGAGAGCAGAGGCCGGCATCCCGCAGGTGGGTGGGTGCACACACACGGAGGTGCAGCGTGGGCCCTCTGACAGCTGCTTCTGTGGCCTCGGCGTTACTTTATGTTTAGTGCCTTATAGTTAGTGACACCCTGTCCAGCATGGGGTATTTCTTATCTAAGGAGATGGGTGCTGGACAGTCCCTATGGGATGGACAGTGTCGGGAGGGTCTCTCCATCTCACGGGTGGTTGATCTAGAATCTAGGTAACTGTTTTCTAACTGCAAGCCATGCCACATTATGGGTCACAAAATCAATTTATTGGGTCATGGTCAGCATTTTTAAAAAAGAATGCAATAGAATAGAATAAAACTTTTTGGTATACACACATACACACTCACACACACAATGTGTCCTGATGTAAAATGTGGATCACAATAAAAATTTTGAAAGGAAAGTCATTGGGGTCTGTGAACTTTAAGTCCCTTTTAAACCTGAAATTCCATAATTATATCAATCTTCTACTTTGTGCTGAGTGCTGAGCAAGGTATTGTGGGATTCGAATAGGTTGAAGATGGTCCCTGAACTAGGGCCCTGGTCCAGGGAGGGAAGCCAATAAATAGTATACTTCCAACGTATACTTCGGCCAGGCACTCTGCTAGGCTCTTTCTTATTGTCTTATTTCTTTTAATCTCAGCAAAAATCCTGTGAGATGTGTATTTTTCTTTTCATTTTCTGGGTGAGGAGATGGGCTCAGAAAGATGTATGTCACATAGTGATCACGGAATGCAAGACTTCCCATGAAATAATGGGGGAAAGATTACATTTCCAAGTGTTTGCTTCAGGCAATAACGGTCATAGGGAACCCACGAGAGGAGGGATCAGTGTGAATTGTCCCTGCAGGCTGACTGGTTCTCAGTGGTAGCCTTTGTGGACAAGGCCCTTCTAAGTTTGGGAAACAGAGTAAAGAAAGAAGCAGAATAAAGTTGAGATCAATTCAAAAAACAGGAACGGCATTCCAGGCTCTGTGTTAGGCCCTGGAACACGGCAACAAGCACCAAACATCCCTGCCCCCAAGGAGCTTAAACTGGAGAGCAGGCTCTTGCAGAAAGAAGCATTTGGGGGATGCTGCCTGTTTTTATATCTGAGAGAGTATTCAGGAGACTCAAGCAGTTCCCTGTTACCTGGAACTTATAGTTGTCAATGGGTGGCCCATGTAAAAAGCGTTCATTTTTTTCCCAGGCTACCAGGTTTCACCGATTAGAATAAGAACAATTTACCGAATAGCACAGAAGGTCTGGAAGAGCCTGGTGCTTTTCCAGAGCAGCCAGGAATACAATCAGGGAGTTTCTCCGGCAGGGACTGCTGTCAATAAAACCCAAAGTTTTAGCCAACCAGCCAGGGTGTGGGCTCGGGTGAGGTTCCCAGGATGCTTCACGTGCAGAGCTGGTGCCAGGCATTGCTCCAAAGACCCAGTCATCCTCTGGGTGTCTCATCTTTGCCTCTCAGTCACATGCCTCATATTATTCTGACTCGCCATGCCAGGGCTAAACTATCTCCCTGGTGTTTCACTGGTACCCACCAACCGCTTCTCTCCAACATTTTCTCATCTCTGTTTCACATCTTCGAGCAGAGCCAGCCACTGTGTCCTGGATTCCGTTCTTTGTCCTATTCTGTGTTCCTTCACCAGCTCTTGTGTTTTTGCAAAAGCCAGCAAAATGTCTCTTTGTCCGTCTCCTCTCTTTTTCCAACTCATGTCATTCCCAATTCACACCTCAGAGAGTGGCTGTGAAGCAACTTTTACACACAGCGCATGCCAACTCCCTCAAACACCTGTCATCTCTCAAACTAAGCTCCTTTAGGAGGTTTTCCCGGACTGTGGATCAGAAAGGCACCATCTCACCTTACAGAAACATCCTTTATATAAAACTGCTTCTCAAAATGAATTCAGTGCAGCAGACACACAAAATCCTTAAGAATGGCAGTCTACCTTTACAGTGTGGCCTTAGGACAGGTGTTTCCAATGGGGGAATACCTTGTCTTTCTACTGTCTTACGTGGTGCTTACAAGCTGGGAGGGTTCAGACAGCAGAGGCAAGACTGGGGTAGACCAGTCCATTCACACACAGCTAGTGAATTTATTGTGTGCAATGCCGTGTTGTGGACACATGTACTGGGGAGACAGAAGATGAAAGGAGAAACTCTGTTCTTCAGTAGTTTGCAGTTGAGTTGGAAGAGGGGGATGCAGATGTATTTGTAAGAATTCCTGACAGAGGACAGAATCCTAAGGCAAAGTGACACGTGTGGTTCCCAAGTGCTCCGGGCAGGTGCCTTGCTTGCTTGCTTGTTTGTTTCTCTTTCCTCTCAAGCTCAGCAGGCCCACAATCTTCCTGGGAACCACCAGACAGCTTCTGGGTTCTTGGCTTCCCCTCCCCGACGCGTGTCCCCGCCTCTCAGCCTCCCCGCCTTCCCCCGCAGTCAGGAGAGGGCTCCCTGAGGATGGATAAGAGTGGTGGTTTCATCTTCCACGCACTGTGTTCAGGGCTGGGAAAGGCATGCTGATGAGTCAGGAGCTTGGAGCAACTGCTGAGGGCATTAAATAATACAAAACTCAGTGTCTGGTTTTCAAAATAACCCAAATAAAAGCAGAATATTTTCTGCCTAATTTTGTCCATGAGAGTTTCTTGGCTCTTTATTACTTTTATGATACAAATATTTCATGACCATCGTTTCAAAAGAATAAACGAGGGACTTTCCTGGTGGCACGGTGGTTAAGAATCCACCTGCCAATGCAGCAGACACGGGTTCAAGCCCTGGTCCGGGAAGATCCCTCATGCCGCGGAGCAACAAAGCCCGTGCGCCACAACTACTGAGCCTGCGCTCTAAAGCCAGTGAGCCACAACTACTGAGCCCGCGTGTCACAACTACTGAGCCCGCGTGCCACAACTACTGAAGCCCGCGCGCCTAGAGCCTGTACTCCGCAACAAGAGAAGCCACCGCAATGAGAAGCCTGCGCACCGCAATGAAGTATAGCCCCTGCTCGCTGCAACTAGAGAAAGCCCACGTACAGCAACGAAGACCCAACACAGCCAAAAATAAGTAAATAAATAAATAAATCTTTAAAATAAAAGAATATGAGAATATACTAAGTACAATATGAAAGCTACTCTTCACCCCTCCTTCACCCCACCCCCGAGGCGAGCACTGTCTGCCCACTGACTCACCTCCATTCCCCTCTCAAGATAGAAGACACGGACACTTAATATTTGATCGATGACTGGAATACTATACTCATTGCTCTTTGGTTCTTTTCATGTAATAATAGCGTTCAGAGACACATAAGTACGTTAGCGATACCCCATGTGTAAACAACTGTATAGCACTCTGTGAAAGGGAAGAACAAAAATGAACCTTAAAATATTCCTTACGACGGCAATCTATGTGGTACTTGTTTCTATTATTAGACAAAACTGCAGTCAGCGCACTTGTAGCCGGCTCCTTGTGCCCCTGCATGTTTCTCCAGAAAAGAGAACCTCAAGGTAGAATTGTTGACCAAAAGGAAAAACACGTTTAAAATGTTGATTGATGTTTCACGTATGGCCCAATGGTGTGTGAAATGCTCTTCTCTTCCACCCGCAGCAACCCTTGACATTATCAGTATTTTAAAACTATTGGCAATCTATTGCAGGGCGTGGAGTGGGGAACCTCGTTATTGTTTAAATTTGAATATCTCTGTTTACTAGTTGGCTTGAAACTCTTCTCGTATGTTTGTTTGTTTTCTTAGTGTTTCCTTTCTGTGTATTGTTTACTTGCCTGTTTTTATACTGTGGCGTTGATGGGTATGGAGATGTGCTGCGTCCCTCGCATATACTCAACTTCCTAGGGACTCCAACCCCTGGCAGGCTGCCTGTCTTATCATGATGATTGGCAGGAGTGCCTTAGGTATTCCGGATGCCAAATGAAAGCTGCAAATGTAATGGGTTCCAAACCCATCAGCCAGAAGTGAAACTCTCCTCATTTCTCTCTCGCTGAATTTGATGTCCACCCTTTCCACTAGATGGCAGAAGCTGAATCTCAGACCCAACCGTCATGGCTCTTTTCCTCAGCTTGGGGTCAGGTTTCTGGGGTATGGGTACCAAGGTGTCGTTGGCAGGAGGCATCTGGTCTTCAGTCACATTTTGTCCACCCTGCCTCCCCTGAGAAAAGCTTTATATCCTCTGGTTCTTGATCTTTAAGTTAAAGCTGAGTCATTCTTTGTTCCCGTTCAAGGTGACTTGAGCTGATGCTTCAGTGCTGTTACTTGGTGCATAGGGATAATTCGGCTGTTTTTGCGCGTGTTACACATGAGAGAAAACGCTGAGTACCTGTCAAACCCATCCTTCCAGACACACCACACAGGGATTTTTTGAGCCATTGCTCTCCCACCACACAGGGCTGGGTTAAGGAGAGGGCATGTTGGGGTCTTGTGTATCCCCGGGCCTCACTTAAGAAAAAGAGATGTAAGACTCCTTGTTTCTGAGTTTTCTGTCACTTGTACCTCCACCATATGCACACACAGCCCCTACGACAACAGCTCAGCCTGTGGCAGGATTTCTTTCTCAAGATAACGAGTTTCTCAATTCTCTTTGTTTCCTTTTCAACTCCTTTTCTTCGCGAAGCCACTAAAAAATCTTGATTGAGAATGGAGACAGTCAAATCTGCAGATTGAGATGGTTACAGACGCCTTTCTCCAAATGTTATTCTATGCCATGTCCTAGGCTTTTGAAATTTGAAAACTGAGAAGGGACCCTTTTGTTTTCTGCATTATTCTGTGTCATGTGTCCTCTGAGGCAGGGAACGTAGAACGCCCTTGCTGCTGCCGAGGTGAGGAGGGGGCAGCTGGGTGAGGGGACAGGGGGCCCACGTAACAGGAAGGTAGAGAAAAATCAGTTATTATATCAAAATATTATTCCACTGCACCAGTATTTCTTTTACTTGTCTTTTAGCTTTGTTTATGGAGTCTTTTGTCATGCAGACATTTATAATTTTTGTACAGAAAAACCTGTCAATCTTTTCCTTTATAAATTCTAGGTTTTGTATCTTACTGAGGAAAGCCTTCCAGTACACAATTTAAAAACACATTCTCTGATATTTTCCTCAAATACTTAAAGAATTTTGTTCTTTATATTAAACTCTTCATCCCGTCTTGAATTAATTTTTTTGTAAGTTCAAGAAAAAAATTTGTCTCTGTCTGTCTGTGTCTGTGTCTATTTGTCTTTCTCTTTTCCTTTTAGATAGACCATTATCATTTTCCCAGCACCATTTATTTAATAGTGAATTCCTTCCCCACTGCTTTAAAACAATCTTTATTATAAATTAATTGCCCGTAGGCACACAAATCTTATTCTAAACTGTATTCTAGAGTATTCCAGACACAGAATAAGGAAGAGATGGCAGTTGTAATGCTTCTTCCTCAATTGGCTTCCTTTCCTGTGTGTATTTCATGAAGATGAATGTGATTCTAACGTCTAAAGAGAATGTTTGCAAGCAACAAGTTTCTAAATTTAAACAAGTGGCTTCATTTTTGATCCACCTCTAAAAAAAGAGTGAAACCTTCCAATTCTGGAGGAAAAAAATGCTTATGCTAGACTCCTCAGGGAGTTTAAAAGATCATCTGACTGTATGTAATTTTATATCTGATGGAACTCCACTGTGTTCTTTGGCTGGTAGATGCATTTTTAAATTTATTGGCTGATTATTTTTCTATTCAGGGTTTCTGCCTACTGAGTCAATGTTGGCAGTTCCATATTCCTAAGAAACCATTTATTTCATCTAGATATTCAGCACTATTGGCTTAGAGCTGTACCTCACGTTCTCACAATATTTAAAATTTAATTCATGTCTTCTTTCTTATTTCCAATAGTGCTTGTATAAAATATTTCCTTCGATGACACTAGCCTGGGTTTTATCTATTTTATTGGTCTTTTCAAATGACCAGATTTTATTGATCAGGTTTTTTGTTGTTATTGTTGTTTCTTTTATATCATTCTCTTTTATGGTTATTTGTTTCCTTCATTGACTCTGTGATTCATCTTCAAATTTTCCCTTGTAGCCAGCATTGGCCATTTGCTATACCTCTGGCCAATGAACACTACTAGGGTTTAAGGAACACATTTGTTTTCCTTTAAAATGGGGTGGACAAAAGCTAACACACTCTTTTCCTTCCTGCTTGGATATGAATGACATGTCTGGAGAAGCAACAGATATCTTGAGTGATAAGGCAAAGGCTAACAAAATTGTAAAACCCTTGGCTGGATACTATTTAAGCACTGGCTTAATTCCAGTAACCACACATTTCTGGACTTGCTTTTTATTTTTTTTAACATCTTTATTGGAGTATAATTGCTTTACAATGGTGTGTTAGTTTCTGCTGTATAACAAAGTGACTCAGCTATACAAATACATATATCCCCATGTCTCCTCCCTCTTGCATCTCCCCCACACCCTCCCTGTGCCAACCGTCTAGGTGGTCATAAAGCACCGAGCTGATCTCCCTGTGCTATGTGGCTGCTTCCCACTAGCTATCTATTTTACGTTTGGTAGTGTATATATGTCCATGCCTCTCTCTCACTTTGTCACAGCTTACCCTTCCCCCTCCCTGTATCCTCAAGTCCATTCTCTAGTAGGTCTGTGTCTTTATTCCCATCTTGCCCCTAGGTTTTTCATGACCATTTTTTTTTTTTAGAGTCCATATATACGTGTTAGCACGGTATTTGTTTTTCTCTTTCTGACTTACTTCACTCTGTATGACAGACTCTAGGTCCATCCACTTTACTGTAAATAACTCAATTTCATTTCTTTTTATGGCTGAGTAATATTCCATTGTATATATGTGTCACATCTTCTTTATCCATTCATCTGTTGATGGACACTTAGATTGCCGTCCTGGCTATGTAAATAGAGCTGCAATGAACATTTTGGTACATGACTCTTTTTGAATTATGGTTTTCTCAGGGTGTATGCCCAGTAGTGGGATTGCTGGGCCACATGGTAGTTCTATTTATCGTTTTTTGAGGAACTTCCATACTGTTCTCCATAGTGGCTGTGTCAATTTACATTCCCACCAACAGTGCAAGAAGGTTCCCTTTTCTCCACACCCTCTGCAGCATTTATTGTTTGTAGATTTTTTGATGATGGCCATTCTGACTGGTGTGAGGTGATACCTCACTGTAGTTTTGATGTGCATTTCTCTAATGATTAGTGACATTGAGCATTCTTTCATGTGTTTGTTGGCAGTCTGTATATCTTCTTTGGAGAAATGTCTATTTAGGTCTTCTGCCCATTTTTGGATTGGGTTTTTATTTTATTTTTTTTGATATTGAGCTGCATGAACTGCTTGTATATTTTTGAGATTAATCCTTTGTCAGTTGCTTCATTTGCAAATATTTTCTCCCATTCTGAGAGTTGTCTTTTCATCTTGTTTATGGTTTCCTTTGCTGTGCAAAACTTTGAAGTTTCATTAGGTCCCATTTGTTTATTTATTTTTTTATTTCCATTTCTCTAAGGAGGTGGGTCAAAAAGGATCTTGCTGTGATTTATGTCATAGAGTGTTCTGCTTATGTTTTCCTCTAAGAGTTTTATAGTGTCTGGCCTTATATTTAGGTCTTTAATCTGTTTTGAGTTTTTTGTGTGTATGGTGTTAGGGAGTGTTCTAATTTCATTCTTTTACATGTAGCTGTCCAGTTTTCCCACCACCACTTATTGAAGAGGCTGCCTTTTCTTCACTGTGTATTCTTGCCTCCGTTATCAAAGATAAGGTGACCATATGTGTGTGGGTTTATCTCTGGGTTGTCTCTCCTATTCCGTTGATCTATATTTCTTTTTTTGTTCCAGTACCATACTGTCTTGATTACTGTAGCTTTGTAGTATAGTCTGAAGTCAGGTAACCTGATTCCTTCAGCTCTGTTTTTCTTTCTCATGATTGCTTTGGCTATTTAGGGTCTTTTGTGTTTCTATACAAATTGTGAAATTTTTTGTTCTAGTTCTGTGAAAAATGCCATTGGTAGTTTGATAAGGATTGCCTTGAATCTGTAGATTGCTTTGGGTAGTATAGTCATTTTCACAATGTTGATTCTTCCAATCCAAGAACATGGTATGTCTCTCCATCTTTTTGTATCATCTTTAATTTCTCTCATCAGTGTCTTACAGTTTACTGCATACAGCTTTGTTGCCTCCTTAGGTAGGTTTATTCCTAGGTATTTTATTCTTTTTGTTGCAATGGTAAATGGAAGTGTTTCCTTAATTTCTGTTTCACATTTTTCATCATTAGTGTATAGGAATGCCAGAGATTTCTGTGCATTAATTTTGTATCCTGCTACTTTACCAAATTCATTGATTAGCTCTAGTAGTTTTCTGGTAGCATCTTTAGGATTCTCTCTACATAGTATCATGTCATCTGCAAACAATGACAGTTTTACTTCTTCTTTTCTGATTTGGATTCCTTTTATTTCTTTTTCTTTTATGACTGCTGGGGCTAAAACTTCCACAACTATGTTGAATAACAGTGGTGAGAGTGGGCAACTTTGTTTTGTTCCTGATCTTAGTGGGAATGGTTTCTGTTTTTCACCATTGAGCAAGATGTTGGCTGTGGGTTTGTCATATATGGCCTTTAATATGTTAAGGTAAGTTCCCTCTATGCCTACTTTCTGGATGCTTTTTTTCATAGTGGGTGTTGAATTTTGGCTAAAGATTTTTCTGCATCTATTGAGATGATCATATGGTTTTTCTCCTTCAATTTCTTAATATGGTTTATCACATTGATTGATTTGCATATACTGAAGAATCCTTGCATCCCTGGGATAAACCCCACTTGATCATGGTGTATGATCCTTTTAATGTGCTGTTAGATTCTGTTTGCTAGTATTTTGTTGAGGATTTTTGCATCTATGTTCATCAGTGATATTGGCCTGTAGTTTTCTTTCTTTGTGGCATCTTTGTCTGGTTTTGGTATCAGGGTGACGGTGGCCTCGTAGAATGAGTTTGGGAGTGTCCCTCCCTCTGCTATATTTTGGAAGAGTTTGAGAAGTCAACCTCTTAATATGTATGTTCCTTTTACCATTTTCTTAATTGGATTTCTTATTGTAATTCTTTTCCTTCTCTTGTGTTAGCATTTGTTGTAGAGCTGGTTTGGTGGTGCTGAATTCTCTTAGCTTATGCTTCTTTGTAAAGATTTGAATTTATCCATCAAATCTGAACGAGATCCTTGCTGGGTAGAGTAATCTTGCTTTTGGGTTTTTCCGTTTCGTCACTCTAAATATGTCCTGCCACTCCCTTCTGGCTTGCAGAGTTTCTGCTGAAAGATAAGCTGTTAACCTTATGGGGATTCCCTTGTATGTTAATTGTTGCTTTTCCCTTGCTGCTTTTAATATTTTTTCTTTGTATTATTTTTTGATAGTTTGATTAATATGTGTCTTGTCATGTTTCTCCTTGGATTTATCCTGTATGGGACTTCCTGTACTTCCTGGACTTGATCGACTGTTTCCTTACCCATATTAGGAAGTTTTCAACTGTAATTTCTGCAAATATTTTCTCAGTCCCTTTTTTTTTTGTCTGCAGTAGTTATTTCCACTATTTTATCTTCCAGGTCACTTATCCATTGTTCTCCCTCAGTTATTCTGCTATTGATTCCTTCTAGAGAATTTTTAATTTCATTTATTGTGTTGTTCATAATTGTTTGTTTGCTCTTTAGTTCTTCTAGGTCCTTGTTAAACGTTTCTTGTATTTTCTCCATTCTATTTCCAAGGTTTTGGATATCTTCACTATCATTTCTCTGAATTCTTTTTCAGGTAGACTGCCTATTTCCTCTTCATTTGTTTGTTCTGGTGGGTTTTTACCTTGCTCCTTCATCTGCTGTGTGTTTCTGTCTTCTCATTTTGCTTATCTTACTGTGTTTGGGGTCTCCTTTTCCCAGGCTGCAGGTTCGTAGTTCCCGTTGTTTTTGGTGTCTGCTCCCAGTGGGTGAGTTTGGTTCGGTGGGTTGTGTAGGTTTCCTGGTGGAGGGGAGTGGTGCCTGTGTTCTGGTGGATGAGGCTAGATCTTGTCTTTATGGTGGGCAGGACCACATCTGGTGGTATGTTTTGGGGTGTCTGTGAATGTATTATGTTTTTTGGCAGCCTCTTTGCTAATGGGTGGGGTTGTGTTCCTATCTTGCTAGTTGTTTGGCATAGGGTGTCCAGCACTGTAGCTTGCTGGTCATTGAATGGAGCTGGGTCTTAGCGTTGAGATGGAGATCTCTGGGAGAGCGTTCTGCATTTGATATTACGTGGGGCCAGGAGGTCCCTGCTGGACCAATGTCCTGAACTTGGCTCTCCCCCCTCAGAGGCTCAGGCCTGACACCTGGCCAGAGCACTAAGACCTTGTCAGATACTTGTCTCAGAATAAAAGGGAGAAAAAAATAAAATAAACTTATATTTTAGAAAAAATGTTAAAAAGTAATGAGAGAAAGAAAGAAGAGAGCAACCAAACCAAAAAACAAATCCACCAATGATAACAAGCATTAAAAACTATACTAAAAAAAAAAAAAAAGGACAGTCAGAACCATAGGACAAATGGAAAAAGCAAAGCTATACAGACAAAATCACATAAAGAAGCATACACATACACACTCACTATAAGAGAAAAAGAAAAACAATATATATATATATTAAAAAAAAGGAAGAGAGCAACCAAATCAATAGGCAAATCTACCAATGATAATAAGCTCTGAATACTAAGCTAAGATAAACATAAAACCAGAACCAAGTTAGATGCAGAAAGCAAACCGCAAGTCTACAGTTCCTCCCAAAGTCCACCTCCTCAATTTGGGATGATTCGTTCGTTGTCTCTTCAGGTATTCCACAGGTGCAGGTGCATCAAGTTGATTGTGGAGCTTTAATCCGCTGCTCCTGAGGCTGCTGGGAGAGATTTCCCTTTCTCTTCTTTGTTCGCACAGCTCCCGGGTTTCAGCTTTAGATTTGGCCCTGCCTCTGCGTGTAGGTCACCTGAGGGTGTCTTTTGGGAGGTCTGAGGTCTTCTGTGGGTGTTCACTAGGTGTTGTGTAGGAGTTGCTCCACGTGTAGATGTATTGTTGATGTATTTGTGGGGAGGAAGGTGACCCCCGCGTCTTACTCCTCCACCCTCTTGAAGGCGCTGCCTGGACTTTGAAGTGAAGAAAAACAATACCTGGTTCTCTTTTTTTTAAGGCACTGCTTGTTTGGTTTTTTCTGTTTGTTATTTGTAAAGTTTTCCTAACGGACATGTATAGCTACCGAATTTACTTCTAATGCTTCTTATTGTCTAAGAATGTCACTGAAGACTATAGATTTCCTAGGCCACATTCCATGCGATTTACTATATATAATGTTCTCATTCCTTTATAAATATTTTGTAATTTTTATTTGAATTTTTGCTTAAACCAGGATTTCTCTTTTCAAGTAATTTCCCTGATTTCTCTCTTAAGTCTTAATTTTAATGTATTCTGTTCTGAGAACATGGCTCATAGCATTCTGACCATTAAATGTATTGAGATTTTTTTTTTTTTGGCCTGAACATAGCTGGTTTGTGAAAATTCTGTTGTGTTTGAAAAGGAGGAGCATTTTCCATTTTTTGAATTCAATTTTTTTCTCTTTCTTTCTGTGTTGATCATTTACCTATCTATCTACATAACTATATCTGTCTAATTCATTTATTTTCAGATTGTTGATTGTGTTATGAAAATTTTCTGAGAACATTTTTTGCTTATTTGCACTCTCATTTTTTGAGAATTGTATTAATATTTTTTATTTTAATAGTAGAATTGTCCATTTCTCCTTGCATATACAAACGTTGTTATTTTGTAACCATTCTGTTCATATCACTGAAGCTCATGGCTGTTATTTCTTCTTGGTAGGTTGTACTATTGCTCCTATACATACCACTGTTTCTTGTGGTTAGTCTTTCTACCTTGATTTCTGTTCTTTGATATTAATATCTTTGTACCTGTTTTTGTTATTATTTTCCTGGCATATTACTAAAACTTCTGTCTTGCTTTATTTTATTTGTATTTCTCCTAAGTAGCCTAAAACCAAAAATTTCCCCCAAATCTGTGAATCTCTGTGTTTTGATAAAGTTAATATACTCATACTTATTGGTAGTATAATCTTAGTACTTTTTCTAATTATCTACCTCTATATTTTCTATTTATCATTCTTTGCAGTTGCTTCTTTAGCCCTCTCAGATTTTTTGCCACATTTTTCTACTTGTCTGTGTTTTTTTTCTTTTCCTTTTCATTCTTTTATTTCTTCTCTCAAATAGTTTAGATGTTATATATTATCTTTCAATTTTTCTGCAGCTCATCCATACATCTTTAACATGGAATTAAATGTATTTTTCTAAAATTACCTAGAGTTAATAATTAGGCTTTTTCCTTTTCTTAAGGATACAGAATTTTAGCATTTTAAAAAATTTTCCTTATTTCCTGTTCCACTGCTCTC
Source organism: Delphinus delphis (assembly GCF_949987515.2). NCBI lineage: Eukaryota > Metazoa > Chordata > Mammalia > Artiodactyla > Delphinidae > Delphinus > Delphinus delphis. The sequence goes on along the minus strand of NC_082690.1, from coordinate 5,176,573 downwards.
CAAGCGTCAAAACACTCGATCTCTTCCATGTTAAGAGCAGCTGATACTTGAGTTTCAGATAAGTATTATTTTTTTTCACAAAACAGTAACATCACTAATTTTTAGATTTAGTTGTAATATTACTGGTTTCTTTCTGTTATTACATGTACCTGTATTACTTTGGGACTTAAAATACACTTCTTTATCTTCTTGATTATTTTTCGTACTAATCATCCTGTTCAATTAACCTGTCCTGATGCTGACCAGTACCTAGTGCAGACAGAGCATCTAGCATTGTGCCTTCTGTGAGGTATCTCTTGACTCCTGCTTCTGCTTGTTATCTCACTGCCGCTGCCTTAGTTTGGGCCATCTCACTTTTGCCTAAACTCTTCCTTTGACCTCCCAGGTGATGGCTCTGCCCCCCTATGAGTTAGCATAAGCTTAAAAAGTCCTCTTTTTTGCTGGAAGGCTCTGAGATTCTAGAGTTCTTTTTTTATGCCAGTTAGTGCCATTTATCTTGATCTATTCAGTATCTTTTACGTTTATAACCGTTGGTCAGTCTCCCTCTTAAACTGTAAGCAACTTTAGGAAAAAACCCAAATTTGCTAATAGTTTTATCTATAGTACTTGTACAGTGTCCAGCTCACAGTAGGTGCTAAGTCAGCCCTGGGCCATCCATCAGAGGAGCCAATGTTTCCCTGGATGCAGTATACCTGTATCTGGACAAGACACAGAGCCTATCACAATGCCTGCAAAGCTGGGGCCCAGTAAGCCTCTTCAACTTGACTGAGAAATGGAATACAGCTCAGTATTACATTTGAAGGAAATAAAAACATTCGGCACGTTTGCAATCAGACCAGTGTTCTTCTACTGTGAGGACGGCATTTGGAATCAGTAACTGTGGTGTGAGGCTGGGGTCAGACCTCGTGGGTTTCCCTTCTGGCTGGATGATACCGTGTCACCCTGATCATTTTGCTGCTCGCTTTTCCATCTCTAAGATGTGGAAGAAAAATAAAGGTGAGCGAACATACCGTCTCCACCAATGTAGACATTAGCATTCCGATTGTCTTTTCAGTACTTCCACTTTGACACATGATTTGGATTGAACTATGACTGTGAATGAAGTAGACACACGCTTGGATGTGAGTGTGGGAGCGGGTGTAGTGGTACTTTCAGCTTTTATTAAGACTCTCACCTCCTTGCCCCATGTAGGTGCCTTCCTTGTGCAGTGACATTTCCACAAACATTTCATTTCTAATAACATCAAATACAGACATACTTGTTAAAGCCACGTTACCTGTGTGGCTGCGTGATGGTATTTCCGGATTGCTGAAGGAGGTGTGGGCCATGTCTGTGTGTGTACATTTCCATCAACGGTGGGTGACGGGACCCTGAGCATGAAGGGCCCCCGGAATCTCCCTCTCTCCTAGGAACACCCCCGCTTTTGGAAGGGATGGATTCAGGGAGTCACTTCTTCTCCCATATGTTAGTAGCTAATTTTAAGTATTTCAGTATTTTGCCAACATATTACACCCCCAGAAAGCTTCCCCAGACTCACTGCCAGGGGAATAGAACTAAAGCCTGACTCATCTATCAAGTCAAGAATCTACTCAATTAAAAAAAAATAAGTAAAGAAATCAAAGTTAGAGCCAATACTAATCAGAGTTTTAATGTAAAAATCAATCTTTTGTTTACTTAAAAAAAACCGAATAATTATATTTGTCTACCTGATTGAGCCATAATTGTCTTCTAGTAGGAGAGGTCATATATATTGAGCCACCAACTGAGTGCTGATGGCTTTACGTACGTGCTGTGTTTAATCCTCTGTGGTTCCTTTTGCTCCCCCAGTTCACTAGTAGGGCATCTGTAACTCCCACAGCTGAAGTGTCCTCTAAGCAACCCAGCTCTTCCTAACCTCAATGACCACACAGCTATTCTGCCTCTAGGCCTCAACTTTATCCCGATACTTGCTTCTCTCATAAGATGCTGTTTTTGTTAATGTTTTTATTATTGTTATTACATGATCTGTGTGTGTGTGTTTTCTTTTTTGCTCTGTGTTACATAATTATGACCAATGTCTGGACCAGTAGAAGGTGGAGAAGGAGTTAGGGAGGTTGGTTCCAGCACCCCCTCCACTGCCCAAGGGGAGCTTCTCTCTCTGCATCTTCTCTCTCTTCAGGACGTACGGGTCCTGCCTTTCGTCCCATCACTTCTCTAAGAGTGCTTCCAAATCGACCATGCTATCATCACCTCTACCCCAGTCTCCCATCCAAAGACAAACATGACAATAACAAAGATTGCAGATATTTTAAGAAAGGGTTATGAGATAGAATATGCAAATGTACTTTGAAAATAGAAATTCAGTGTAAAGATGTACAAGAGTTAGTGTTATGGACCTGCCCATAAACAACAGAATGATTCCTTCGTAAGCTGCCTCAGATTCATGTATTTTATTTCCCTACCATTTAGCCTTTGTATCATCCTAACCGAAAGCTTATAGAGAATGGTGGGAATGGTCTGCACACAGCGGACGGTGAGTCAGTACTCTTAGCCAGACAAAGGGCAGAGCGCATAGGCTCAGTGACTCAGGAGTGATTCAGGAGGCTGTCTCTGTCTTTCTTCTTCTAGGCATAAATCAAAGACTCCAGCTTTCTAGGCTGCCAGTTCAACACCTTTTATAGGCACTTAATTCACTCAGAAATTAAAAATATATACATACTCCTTAGAGGAAGTACCATCATTCTTCAGCTTGACACATGATTTGATTTTAAGCCTTATATGTCTCCTCTACATCCTACTGTGGGTTAGAACCATTCCAATGTCTATGATGAACGGCTATGGCTGCCTGGGCTGGCCACCTCCCACTTAGACTCCACCAATACCCTCCTCGAAGAATCATTGCTTCCCCCTTCCCTGCAGAAGCCATCTGTGTAGTTACAGGGACTGCACATGGACAAGCCAGGTGTTAAGAGTATCACTTCGTGTCTTCTTACCACTAGACCTCCTGTCTCCTGCCTTGCAAAGCAGCGCTCAGGAGCACCAGGAAGGCCCATTCTGGCATCCCTGTCAGCACACCCAGCCCCTGTGGTCACCACCCTCGTTCCCTCCTCCCCTCTCCCCACACTCCTGATTCCACACACACTCTTTTGTTCTCACCATCACCTCTTCTTTCACAGCCTGTTCTTTGCAACAAAGCTGAAACCCCTTCCCCCTGAATTCATCCACCCCTTCCAGGTATGGTTACACTCTTAAGGATTCAGGACTTTCAGTTACAAAGAATACAATTTGGGGAAGTGAGCACATGGGGCTGTTTACTTGGACAGAGGCGGTTTCACATTCTGGAGTAAAAGGAATGACAATGGGGACTTCCCTGGTGGCGCCGTGGTTAAAAATCCACCTGCCAATGCAGGAGACATGGGTTCGAGCCCTGGTCCCGGAAGATCCCACATGCCATGGAGCAACTAAGCACATGTGCCACAACGACTGAGCCTGCACTCTAGAGCCCGCGAGCCACAACTACTGAGCCCATGTGCCACAACTACTGAAGCCCGTGCTCCGCAACAAGAGAAGCCACTGCAATGAGAAGCCTGCGCACCGCAACGAAGAGTAGCCCCTGCTCGTTGCAACTGGACAAAGCCCGCGTGCAGCAACGAAGACCCAACGCGGCCAAAAATAAATAGATAAATACATTTATTAAAAGAAAGAAAGAAAAAAAAAAAAGAAATGACAGTGGACATGGAGCTAAAAGACCTCACTCTGCTCCCGGTTCACCTTCAACTCGTATGAACCTGAGGATGTTACTGCCCTTCTCCAGACACCACTTCTCCGTGTGAAGTGACGGTCGGGGACGCCCACGGAAACGTTCCTGGACGCTGTGTATTTCAGTCTTCCCAAAATCTGGCTGGTAGAATTCAATAGGCTTCTAGGAGATCATGAAGCCAAACGATTCAGAAATATATAAACCTTTCCTTAGACCAGACTCCTCCTCCCCGTGAAGTCTTCCAGTTAGATATTTACATAGAGGGAAGCGGCCAAAAGCCGCAGAGTGACAACTTATTGTCAAATGGGCGGAGTCATCAACCCCCATGTAGGGAAGTGGGCTGTTCCGGGTACCCCAGGGACCCTTCTACCTCCAGGTTCAAGCCTGGCGCCCACCCTCATACCACGATCCGTGCAGCCTCCTGGGGCACAGGCTGCCGGGACCCACGTGAGTGCCGGAGTCATGCGCATGACCTGTAGGAGCAGGGAGCCACTGGCCCACAGTCCGCCCAGCTAGACAAGGAGAAGCAGTGGGTGGGCAGCTGTCCAAGCCCCAAAGGCCGGGGAGGGCGGGGTCTCCTCTGAGGGAGGGCCTTGATTCACTGTACGTTCCGCCAGAGTCACCTCCAGAAGTACCCGTTCCCATTGCTTTCGCTGTCTCAGAATCCCCGGCGACTCTGCTTCTCGAATTCAGTTCACACCTCTCAGACATCAAGACCTCCCAGGTGACACGCCTTCTCAGTGCTCTTGGACGCACAGCTTCCAACCCACCAGCTTGGGTCACCGTGATTTCTCCGGAGCCCCACGTTCACCTCCAACCCTTGGCCCAGTGGTCCCCCTTGGCATGGATGAACGGCCCCATCTCGTATTCAGAGTGGACCAGAGCTGATGCCTTTCTCATGCCTCTCACTGATCACCCTGATTGTTTCACTTTGGGTATCAGTTTCACTTGCATTGTAGACCAAGGTGAGGCGAAGAGCAGGGTTTGGGTGTTGGGAAGCCCTGGCCAGTGGCTCCCTGTGTGACCGTGGACACGGTACTCAGTCCCTGTACGTGCTGATGAAGGGTAAGAGCGTTCAGCCTCCAGGGCTGCTGTTAGGGTTAAGTGAGAAGACACATGAAGATGCCAGCACGGCATCTGGCATACAGAGATGCTCACTAAACAGGGGTTTACTCCCTCCACCCCAACCCTTAGGAAGATGGACTTGGTCCATCTTGACTCCGTCTGTGACCTTATTTTAATTCCAGTTTGGTCCATCTTGACTCCGTCTGTGACCTTATTTTAATTCCAATTTGATAATAACACTAATCTTGTAAGTAAGGACCATAGACACCTCCATCTCTTCCTAGGGCTTCAGGCAATATCTAGGTATTTGCCAGCTCTCAGGGGAAGTAGTGTGGGGAGGAGAGGGGGAGCAAAGGGAGTTTGTGTTCATCTGTCCCCACATGGACCCTTCAGTCCAGATGCTTTCAGTTGCAAGTGACAGAAACTCAATCTGAAATAACTGAAGCAAATAACTGTGTCTGCCTTCAGGCTTGACTTGTCCTACTTTCAGTGATGCTTTCTCTTCTTGGTTCTCCTCCTAGTTTTGGTTGACTTTTTTCCTTGCAGACTTTCTCCATCTGTTAGGAAATTTACCCTCCGGAGCAGCGTCTGTTTCCAAACAGCACCTAGAAAACTCTCAGGGAAGAAACTGATTGGTCAGCCCTGGGCCACTTGCCCACGTTCGCACCGAGAGGGTAGCAGCCCAGTGAAGCCACATGGAGTTGATTCCTGGGGGCGAGCAGGACAGTGGGCCAACAGCCCCCACCTCCCACGGAGCCCGGAGAAAACTGCTGGCAACAAGCATCTGGGGGCAGTGACTCTCTGTCAAGTTCATGCTGAATATTACCCAGCACTATGATTGGTTTTTTCAAGCAAGCTCATTATAAAGACATTGGAGCCAATGTGTGTGTTAGACGTCGTATCAGGGCTTTCAGAGTCTTCATTTTGGTTAATTCACATCGACTCTGTGAAGTAGATATTATTATTTCCACTTTAAGTACAAGATGGGCGGAGATGAGCTGAGATGAGAAAATTGAGGATCGCAGAATTGAAGCTGATAAATGGAATTAGACTCAAATCCAGGTCTTCTGATTTTAAATGTTAAATTTTTCTGTTATATTACTGTGCCGTATGGCTTCTTTTTGAGATGATGATGATAACTCGTAGAAACCCAGGCGAGATGACTTGTGCCTATAATTCCAGTTAGAAAACACGGACCGTGTTCCGCTTGTAGGAACGTGGATTTAAGTCTCTGTGTCCTCTGTGCTGCTAAGGGTTCGACTTTCATTGTAATATCAGCTTAGGCAAATTATCAATAAATCAGGGAATCGGCTTTAAGTAGAATTCTCAAAATAGACGCCACAGAATTCCAGCATTATTGGTACCCTGGCCACATCACATGTGTTCACATCAAAAGTGACCGTATAACGCGGGAGCCACATTCAAGATGGCTTTCCAGGGAGACCCCTTGAAAATGTGGGGACCGCCTTCCTCCTCCAGCATGGCTTTCTCCCTCCAGAAGGGACACAGCAAGTCAGAGCTGGGCCCCCTGCTCCACCCCAGGTGTGGGAAGGCAGGCAGGCCCCCCTGCCCCGGAGGCGGGCTCACCACCACCCAGCCTCAGCCAGGCGGCCACAGCGGGCAGAGGCAGAGTGGAGCAGTGGCATTTGTTAAGTCTTGAACATTATTTCAGGGCTGCGCTTTAGGTTGAAGCCCCCGTGGTCCTTTCCATAACAGCTGCGAGGAATAAAACCCGCTGCCCACCGCCTACCCCCAGCACACACACTCCTCCTCCTTGTGGGCCTCCATCTCCAGCCTTGGACCAGGCCCACCACGTGTGCGTGGCTGTCACCCTCCTCGCAGGCGGGAGGGCTGTGCTCAGGTTCAGCTGGCCTTTGGACCGCGGGGCAGCCAGGCCCACTGTGACCTTCCAGGGTTTGCCGTCTGGGCTTGCCGTCCGGTTCAGCGAGGCACCAGGTGTGCATGGGCCAGTTCACAGAGAATCAATCCCCATTTGCCCTTCAGCTCAGAAGCTGAAGTGCAGAAGCTTCAGCTCCCGGATGATGAACGGTTCACAGAATGCCATCCTGGCTGCCTCTCCTCAGAAATTAAAGACCTCATCTGTTTCCCCTTCCTTATTCCTTATTTCTTATTCTTCTTCCTCATTTCTAATCTGCAAACAGAAAAATCACTTCTGTGGTAAATTTTTCTTAACTTCAAGGAGTGTGGATGGTGAGAAAATACCATTCTGCCTAGGACAGGAGGCCCCTTTCCTGACGTTAATTTTGTCCTAGGACCATTCGTCCTCCTCTGACCCTTGAACTGGGAAGTAAATGGTGCATATCGTGCATCTGGCTAATCCAAGAGGCAAATCTCATCCTGCAGACACCTGATGAGAAGTACTTGAGCCTCCAAGCTCAGTGGAAGGAGCCCTGATTGTTGAGTGAGGAGCAGTGATTTCCAAGAGTGCCCTCCAATGAGAGCTCCCCCCAAGTCAGGGCCTCCAGAGTCACAGAATCCCTGCACGGCCCAGGCCACCCCATATGGAAGGACCCAGACACCTGCTGTTTGGGGCAATTGCAGCAGAAAAGATTCCCAGCCCTGAGGCCCGAAAGACTGAGATTAAAATGGAAAAAGGAAAGGAAAAATGCAGACTGCTGCGATGTGATCCACCCATTAGGTAAGGGACAGGCCTGGTTGAGCACACCCCTGGGTGGACCCGCTTTCTCCTCTGTAACTATATCAGTGATCTTTTGAATATCCAACAGGCCTGTGTGGGTGCCCCTGTGTCCAACCCACAACAGAGGAGAGGAAAAGATGTCTTCTCCACTGTGTGCTTCTGTGAAACCTGTAGGCCGCTGGAGAATTTTACTCCATGGTAAATTCCAGCATTCAAAGAGATACAGCTCTCCAGATAGCTTAGCACTGAGCAGTACTGAGTCCAAATTAGACTTTTGGTTTGACAGTCCCTAAGGAGAGATTTCACCTTGGTGAACGCAGGAAGTGCGATTCCGGAGTGAAGCCCCCCAGGAGTTTGGTTCACAAGTGCTGAGAGCTCCTCCCTAGGACACGTAGCAGACACTTCAGTCTCCATTTGACCAAAACGGTAAAACAGATGAAAACTAGCTGATGGTTACGATGTATGGTGATGGTGGGCATGAGCTGTAGCTAGTATCCCCATTTCAGACGTGGAGTTGAGATGACTGAGCCAAGGTCCCGAGGCCCCAGGGATCGGAACCAGCTGGATGCAGCCCAGCCTGTGCGCACGGTCAACAAGCCGTGCCGACCATGACGAGTGTCTGTTGAGTGTGCCCGTGTGTGTCAGGCATGGTTCCATTATCTGTGCATAGAGGGTAACTAAGATGGATCAGAATTTGTGCCAGGGTTCATTTTTTTAAATCTTTTAAAAATTTTATTGCAACATAGCAGGGCAAGGTCAGGGCTCTCAAACAGCTTTCAAGAGCCCCAAAGTTAGGTGGTGTATTTCCATCCCCCATTTTTGATTTATGGTATCGCCTGACTGTGCATCCTTCCCTCTGCTTTAGATCTGGTCTCTACCTCACTTTCAAGGTATAGCATGACTCTCACCATCTCCAGAGGACTTTTTAAAACTATCATAGAAAATGCCCATCTACCACTTCCTTGCATTCAGATAAAATTACTAATTATCTGCACCAACCATTTGCAACTCAGTTATTACTAAAATTAATACATGGGTTTTCTATATGCTCTCTATGGATGTATGTGTTGTTTCATATAATTTTTAATAACATAGGCTATTAACATAGGCTATTAATAGCAAAGGGATGTATAAAGAAGATGTGTATATACAATGGAATATTACTCAGCCATAAAAAAGGAATGAAATTGGGTCATTTGTAGAGATGTGGATGGACCTAGAGTCTGTCATACAGAGTGAGTAAGTCAGAAAGAGAAAAATAAATAGCATATATTAATGCATATATGTGGAATCTGAAATATTGGTATAGACGATCTCATTTACAAAGCAGAAATAGAGACAGAGACATAGAGAACAAACGTATGGATACCAAGGGGGAAAGGGTGTGTGTGGGATGAATTGGAGGATTAGGATTGACATATATACACTATTGATACTATGTATAAAATAGATAACTAATGAGAACCTACTGTATAGCACAGGGAACTCTACTCAATGCTCTGTGGTGACCTAAATGGGAAGGAAATCAAAAAAAAAAGAGGGGATATATGTATACGTATAGCTGATTCACTGTGCTGTACAGCAGAAACTGACACAACATTGTAAAGCAAATATACTCCAATAAAAATTAAAAAACAAAACAAAAACAATAGCAAAGGGGTTATACGTAAGACTGTCTGATATCTATTTGAGTCCCTTATGGTAGTTAGCATAGGATAGTATTTTAGAGGTTGGTCTGAGAGACAAATGCTCAGGTTCACATCACATCCTGGCTCCATTGCTGACCGGCTGTGGACAAGTTTTCCTTGAGCCTCAATGTCCTTATCTGTAAAATGGGGATGATAAGCGTACCACTTCATAGGTTGTGAGAATTTAAAGAGAAAAATGCATGCAAAACACTGGCTCTCATGCCTGGCACGTAGCAAATGCTCAATAAATATCAACTAGAATGATTAGTTTATTACTGTGGGCACGCCTGTGGATGCTTAAAAGAAATTGGTGAACGTACAGATTTGTTGCTGGTCCGGGTGAGGACATTTGTAAATGTTGGTCTTTGTCTCTGTCTCTTCAGGTAGGGATGAAAGGCTTACCGGTGACCCGCTGTCTTCCTCGTCGCTCTGGAGAGCAGTGAAGTGGCAGTAGAGGAATCCACCGCGCCTTCTGTCTTCTGTGCTGGGCGGTTATTACTGTGGCCAAAGCCACTCCGGAGCATCCAACTGCACGTGTCGCTCTGTGGAGCACTGCACAAGGAGACCAGTCTAGAGATAAAACGCTTGTCCCTTGGGAGATCAGAACATCAAGGGCATTTTGGTGGACGTGTGAATTAGAACGCAGTGGCAGGAAAAAAAAAAAGTTAATACAGAAAGCCTTTAAAATAAAAAGAGACTTGAGACGCAGCCCTTTAACTGTACAGACGAAAGGCCACGGTTCACAGAAATAAAACGACGTGCTCACGGTCCCTCGGTTTGTGTGGAGCTGCAACTGGGATCCAGGTCCCCAGACCCCACTGCTCCTTCCACTTAAGTCGCTGGGCTGCACACCTGCAGGGGGCGCCTCTCTCCTTCATGCACAACACAAGGTGAGTGACGCCTCTGAGGCTTGTGCAAAATGGCACTGCTGCTTCCAGTTCACCTGTGCACCCAGCAAGTACTTTTGTTCTATGCAGTTCAAGGATATGTACATTCACATTATTATGGGGGTTACAAGAAGTATAATAATTACTGTGGAAATCTGGAAGAAATATTTCAAAAATGTGTGTGTTGAGGCATCATGATGGTATGCGTGTGTCAGAATCAGCTAAGGAAGGTGCCGTGAACAGGCTAAGTTTTCCAGAATTTTTGTTTGCATCACATAACTTGCTTCCCATAAGAGAAAACCACAGATTAGATCATCAGTTTTCAGGACCTTAGAGTTAGCAGATCTCTCAAAAAGTCATCACATCCATTAGATTATTTCTGTCAGAGTTATATTCTTACCCACCATCAAGGAGATGCATGTCTGCAACTCTCTGAGGACATTTTGCAACCACACACAAAGTCTGTACTCAGAAAGTCCTTCAGTGTGTCTAACCTAAGTCTATCTTGCTGCAGTTTAAATAAACCACAAGCACTTACATTATTTATCTTAGTGAAAGTGGATTGACTGAGGCATGTAGAATAAACTCACCCCTTGTTCCCTTTTGGAGAATCTTCTCCATATTCGGACTGCAGTTCTTCTCAAATCTCAGAAGCCCCATCTCTTTTCATGGTATCATACACACATGGATGACTTCAGGAAATAAACTTAGTGAATGAAATATAGGAGTAATACAAATATTCTGAAACAGAAGTGACAGGAGAAGAAAATAGAAATTTATTATTTTCAAAGCCACAAAGTAGGAGGTTGATTGGAAAAGGTGAAAGATGAGAGAGAGAGAGAGAGGGAAAAAATTTGTCATTGAATGATATTTTCATCGGAGAGGAAAATAAGTACCAACAAATGAAATCTGACGCATCTTTGCAAGTTTCACCAAGCTTGAAAATGTCCCTTTAAAATTTCCCGTAAGCGGTTGCTGGCTGCGGGATTTTTCCAGTGTAAAGGGAATCTGAGTTCAGGAGGCCAGGGAACGCCAGAAGGAAAGGGATTTTTTGATGCTTGGAGTTCTGAGACTGTCAGTTTAAAAAATGAAAGTAATATAGAAGGGGCAAAGTGGCATTTATCATACCATCTCTCCAGGCTCCTGTCTCTTTAATCAGCTAGCCTGATTTGCCCAGTAAATGATTCCTGAGTGTGTGTGTGTGTGTGTGTGTGTGCGCGCGCGCGCGCGCGCGCGTCCGCGCGCACCCGCGCGCGTGTGTTGTAGCTCTGTCAATCCTTGGATTAGAACCAATGATTGCAGCTTGTAGGAGGGCTGTCCAGGGCCAGATTGTACGAGGTGTCTCAGTGCCAGAGTATGAGGAGAGATAATTACTGAGAAGTCACACTCTCTCCCATCCTTGGCTTTCTTGTGGTGTCCTTCAGCAAAACAGTGGATTTAAATCTCCTTCCACCAGCTCCAGAGCAACGCAATCTGTCAGGAAAGAAAGAAAGAAAGAAAAACCCCGAACCTGACAAAAAAGAAGAAAAAGAAGAAAAAAAAAATCATGAAAACCATCCAGGCAAAAATGCACAATTCTATCTCGTGGGCAATCTTCACAGCGCTGGCTGCTCTGTTTCTCTTTCAAGGTAAGAGCTTGCTATTGATTCGCCTACAGTCGACCCAGGAATTGTACAGCGTGCTGTTGGTGATTCGCAGACTCTCTGAGTCGGCTCTGCTGTGCGGTTGGTTTGCAGGTGGGGGAGAGAGCGTCCGAGCAGCATGGCTGGGACTCCATCCTCCCTCCCAGGCTGTGAGGATATTGATTTGATGTTGGCTGCTGCCGGAACGGTGGGTGGGTGTGTGGCGCGGGGGGGCGGGGGGGGGGAATGTACGTGCAGAAGTAAAATGTGTCTGGGGCTCCCGTGCGGTACGTGGCTGTGTGCTGGTCCCCTGGACCTCCGTACATTCTTGCACACACACGATAGATGGAGACACATGGAATCACGGATTCGGAGGGCGACGGGGCTGCTAACGCATTGCTTATGGTACTGGGAAGAAATTACGAGAGGAAACTTTAAATATCTATCGGCCAGTAAACTTGCAAAGCTTCTGCAAGGAGCACACAGAAAACGCAGGCTAGGCATAATCAGGTACCTGTGCATCGTGGTCAGAGAGCCAGCTAGAAGGGCTGGATCGGTCCGCAGCAGCGGTGGGCAGCGGGGTAGTTTCCCATGTGTTTTGGGGTGTGTTTGTGGAGGGGGGCGGCGGGGCGTGGTAACAAGCAGATAAGAGGCTGTAGGAGCCAGCGGGGCTCTGAAATTCCGGAAAGCTCTCCTAAGTTGAACGGAAAGAGGCATGAAGAGTCGAATACTAATGTTTGGTTTCTTTCTCTTCTGGGAAGCGGAGCTGAGGGGCTGCAGTTGGGGCCGGGCTTGCTGGGGGTGAGTGCGCGCTGTGACGTGGCCCTGCGGTGCTGGGGTGGCTTGGGATCCGCTTCAACCTTGAGTCCGCTCGCTGCACCGGGTGGCCCCGCGCTCTGTCCCGGCTTTCAGGTCCCAGCAGCCGCATTACCTGCCCACCTGCTTGCTCCCACCCACCCTGTCCTTTGAGGGTCTGGCTTGCCTTTCTTTTTTGAAGATCCCTGCACTCCCAGGGACTGAGACGGGCAGAGGAACTTCCCCCGGGTGGTCCAGCAGCATCTCCCAGAGGACCACGCGTGGAAGCTCAGCGCTGGCAGCTGAGTCCCCAGAGGAAAGTTCACTCCCAGGGGGTGGAGAAGGCTGAGGAGTCCCACCCACCTGATTCCCTTCCCCACTGCAGCACGGGGCTTTCGTGGTCCGGACTGGTCCCCACCTCGGGTCCCGCTGACCTCCCTCTGAGGGTGGGCTTTGGGGACTGTCCCCTTGCCATAGTTGCAGGGGTGACCACGCAAGGTGGGCAGAGGGACCAGGCTGGGAAGAACCAAATGCGCGTGTACCTTCGGCTGGGGCTCGAGGGGGAGGAAGGGGGCCCCGGAGGGATCTGAGTTGGATGCAAGCAAGTCCCTTGTGCGGGATCTCCTTGCCTTGCTAGCTGCACCCGGCCTCGGGGGCGCCGGCCTCGGGGTGTCTCTCCTCCCTCACTGGGTGGTGGGTGTGAGAGTGAAGGAGGCCACGTGGCGGCAGCCCTGATTGACTCGTCTTACGTAACAAGGAGCTGTGGCAGCATGTGTGTGTGTGCGCGCGCGCGCGCGTGTGCAAACCCCTGCTTGTACTGGGTGAACAGGGGCTCACCCAGTGAGGTCAGAGCCCCAACTCTGGCAGCGGGGAAACTGAGTCCAGAGCCAGGTAGCCTCAGGGAAACAGCTTCTATCATGCTAACCACAGAAATGGAAACTAACTAGGCAAGGGGTGGAGTGAGGGGTCAGAGGAAGGGACAGGGAAGGTCCCAAGACCTCCATAATTTCCATCTGTCCTGAGGTCTGTGTCTCTTCCATCTGTAACTTCAAACCGGAGACAATGGCCAAAATTCCACCATCCACAGCCCCACGGGCTGCATGCCAGGAGCCCCAGGGCCATACTGAATTTACATATAAATTAGCATACATGATTTTTTTTTAATCAGAAATAAATGCAGGGAAGCATAATATTTGCTCATACTTTGAATCAATCCTGAATAGATGGGAAGGAAGTGGTGATGCAAAATTCTCCAGGGGGAATTCTGATTTTGCATTCTTGTTGCCGTCTTGGGGTGGGGATGGAGGTCACTTGGTTATCCCAGATCTCCTCACATTCTACCAAATCCTGCTTTTCCTAAGACGAATAATGGCCTTATTTGTGCTACCCACCTCGAGCCGGTTCTGAATAGCCTTCAAAGTGTCACAAAAGAACAGGGCTGCACAATTTTAATGCAAAGGGACCCCCAAGACCCCTGAGCCACATTCCAGTTGGACCAGCCAACATGATGTGTGTTTTCTCTTCAAGGGGTTGAGAGCTGGAGTCGGCCAGCTACCTCTTATCAAACTCACAGAATTACTGAGGCAGCCACGTCTTGCCTGCAGTAATCCACCCCTATTGCATTGACCCAGTGGGACTAGTTAGAATGCAGTACACATTCTAAGGCAATTTTTTCTTCTCCTCTGTTTTTGTTTTAAGCTGGCTCTTCCTAAAGCCGTTACTTCCTGGGTTTCTTGCCTTCTTGAAAAGGTGCCCGGGGCTAGGGGCAGGTGATGGACCCCTCCCTGACCTGCTTCTCACCTCTACCCCACCAGCAACCATGATCCAGCTTAGATGGGGAGGGAGTCAGCACTGATTAGTGATGGGTGGGAGGCAGGGGGTGATTAGCGCCCTGGGGCTCTGGCCCTAAGAAGATCTGAGGTTGATTAACAAGAGCCCCTCCCAGTTCCTGGGAGCCAGAGTGAGGACCGAGGACGGGATTAGGCGCTGTCCTTTTCAGCACACCGCCCACCTTCTGCCACTGAGAGGCTCTGAAAGGAATGGCTGGTGGTGCTGCAGCTTCTCTCCTTCTAGTAACCCGACCATTTCTCCTTCGAAGGATTAATGCTCCTTTCAACACTTTCCGAGGAGCTTGGCTAGATTCCTGTCTTAACCTTTCTCATTTTCTCTCACCTTCTCACATCCCACATCAACACACCTGCCCACTTATACACAGGCAGGGCGGCCGGGAAGGGAGAGGAGATGGGGCTAGGTTCACCCTCTCGTTCTCTGGGCACCAGCAACATGGACACCGTTCAGCTGGGCGGATTGGCCAAGTTCCTGCCACTCACAGTAAACACTTGGGTGCCAGCCGCAGCCCGAGCTGGGCAGTGCTTCTGAGATGTGAGGGGGGCAGATGAGACCATAACAATGTTTACTGGCAAAGTGAAGAATCGGTTTGGGATGATGGGATCCTGGGCCTGATGTAAGCATTGTGGGCACTTGGAAGCATGGCCAAAAACAGCTTCAGGCGAGACTGCAGAGGAGCTTCACGGTGTGGACCCTGGCTGCCAGGCTTGGCGCTGCCAACTGGGGGCGAGCCATGGGTGAGCCACGGATGGCACGACAAATGCAGCTCGCCTCCATCCTTCACACACGGCGACGGTCCTCGGGGCATTTGATCGAGGTGGCCGGAGGGTCCCAGCCGGGGCCACTCTTGGGTCGCAGCGTTACTTGCCAGGCACACAGCCTTGTCCTGGTGCTGCTTCTTCCCTTTGTCAGTTTTAAAGCCAAATACGAGCCCTGGAACCCCTTCTCATCCTGTGACATCTGCCCCTGACTTCCGTGGTTTCCCGGTGGCCTCTCCTAGGGTGCTGAGATGAAGGGTGCTGAGCTGTGTCCCTGAAGGGCCTCTCCTGGTCCCCTGCTTGTGTGCTCTGCCACGCACTGTGTCTCAGCAGCTCCCCGGGGCTCTGCCCCTGCACCCACGCAGTCTGGCAGCCCTGAGAAGCAGTGACCCAGGCTGGGGCCAGCTATGTGTCGTGGATGGGCCACACCAGTGCTGGCTTTAGCCACAGTTTACCCCTTGGGGCGAGGTGAGCTATCTCAACATCCTAAGCAGTGGTGACATTTCTGAGTCAATGTGGGACACATGATTCTGGGACGTCCAGGAACATGCTGGAAGGATTTGTGATGCTCTTGCCGTCTGCTCCTGGTGGGAACACTTTGGAGAGGACTGTTGTGTCTAGGATTTGTCCCTGTTCCAGAATTTTTAGGTTTGGAGCTCACTACCTGCTCTTGCCTCTTGCCCCTCAACTAGGATGATAAAGACGCAAAAAACTCCCACTTTGCTTTATATGTAACCCCAGCGGAGGTCCCTCAGACCCTTCCAATACCCTAATGAGTGTGCCTGACAGATTTCCAGCCAGTTCTGGTGGCCTGAGCACAGCTGGGTGGGCAGCAGGTACATCCAAACTCAAAGTCCCCCATGTTTTCTGTAGGTGGAAATACTTCCCTCTGTGCGCCCGCCTCCCCACCTGCCTGCCAGGATGGGGAGCAACTCCCCTGGGTGTTGTAAGGACTCATTAAGGCTTGTAACGCGGCAAACATGCGGTGCTAAGTGGAGCTCCATGCTGAGCCTGCTGGTATTTACGCAGCTCCTTCTCTTTCTGCTCTACTGGCTTGTTACATGTTTACTTTATGTCTGTAGTCATTTGAAATTCAATAAAACTAATTAAACATAAAAAATGAAAACACTCAAAAATAAGGTAATCGATGATGTACAGGTCGGATGGGGTTGGGTACCACATCTTC
The DNA here is from genome assembly GCF_949987515.2 of Delphinus delphis. Taxonomy (NCBI): domain Eukaryota; kingdom Metazoa; phylum Chordata; class Mammalia; order Artiodactyla; family Delphinidae; genus Delphinus; species Delphinus delphis. The sequence goes on along the minus strand of NC_082690.1, from coordinate 5,160,326 downwards.
CCAGGTGTCTCCTCCCACCTGGTGGCAGAGGCCTCTTACCCTTAGAGGATGTGCTGGTTAAGACAGGAAGGGACTTAGAAGAAACATGCGGCGGGGACCATACCTCCCATCGTTTTGTAGGAGGAGACTGTTCAGGGAGGGGGAAGGGGGTGGGACCAATGGCAGGGGGCGGGGCCCTGGGAAGGGGGAGGGTGGAGCCAAGAGTTTCAGAGGGAAAAGAACAGCTCTAAGCTGTACTGGCAAAGGGTGGGAAGAAGAGGACTCTATCCTCTGCCTTGACTGATTTCGTCCAGTAACCTCTAGAATTTTAGTTTATGTATTTATGTATTTGTTTCTGCAACCTTCTGGACTGAGCCCGCTCTTGCTGTGGCCGCTTAAACTTACAAGAGCTTCAGCGAAGAGATGCGTGTGTTCCTCCTCCATCCCTCGCCTTCTCACTCTCCCTGCGTCTCCCTCTCTTCCTCTCCCCTGTCCTCCCTCCCTCTTTCTGCCCTCTCTCCTCCTCTCCTCTGCCTTCCCAATTCTCTTTCTCTCTCTCCCCTTTCCTTTCTCCCTTTCATTTTCCCTTCTCCTCCGTGGGAAACATAATTGATCAGCTGACAGATCTGGGTCAACCTGGCAGGGGTTGCTCCGCCTTGCACAGGCTTGCCTAGGAGAGGAGGGGAGTCTGTCCTCCCAGGTCACCAGGAGCCCAGATGACGCGGTGCAATGATAGTGGGGGGACCAAAGAACCAGTGGCGAGTTCACGCCCCGTAAGTGTGGCTGGGACCCCACTGACAGCAGCGTCCTCAGCTGTTGTGTGTCCCCGACACTCCAGTGTTCCACGTCCCTTTTCCCTTTGCCTCTTTCCTGCTTCTGTTTAGTTTCTACGCCCTGCTTGTTCCCGTGTCCTCGTTCTTCTTTCTGCTTGCCTCCCTACCTTTTCTCCTCTTTCCAAAACCAAGACAGGAGATCTCAGAATCTCCCCGACTTAAGTCATATTAGAGAAATGGCCTTTTGTTTACTTGCAAGAAGAAAAACAGAAACTCTGCCAGAAGAGCTCTGTAAGTCATTTGCAAACCGCAAAACAAACCAACGACGATTCACATTTTCATTGCTGAGAAAAAAGTATTTCAAGAGAGACTGTCAAGCTGAGAAACCAAATATTGGAAAACACGTTCTTCAGCTCTGTTACTAAGGACATCTTAGGTTACTAAATTTGATTTCTTTCTTTCTTTCTTTTTTGGCTTCTCGAAGAGTATTGTCCTTTACAGCAATAAAAGAATGTTCAAAAGATGGACTGGTTTTGGCTTCAATTGCTCATTCAAATTCACTCTTCAGAGGCGCCTCCTTTGCTTCTCCTTGGTGGTGGTGTCACCAAACTCTAATCCAACACAGTCTAGATCTAGTTGTTTATTTGTCCGTTGGTTCAATCACCTGGCAAGTGTTTATTGAGTTCCTGTTATGTTCCCTGCATTGTCGTAGGTGCTGGGAATATATCAGTGATCAAAGCAACTAAAGACAGAGTATGGGGACTTCCCTGGTGGTCCAGTGGTTAAGACTTCACCTTCCAATACAGGGGGTGCGAGTTTGATCCTTGTTTGGGGAGCTAAGATTCTACATGCCTCGTGGCCGAAAAACCAAAACATAAAACGGAAGCCATATGGTAACAAATTCAATAAAAGACTTTAATAATGGTCCACATCAAAAATAATCTTAAAAAAAAAAAGAGTACAGTCTCCCAGATTTGATTTCATTTGCCATTCTTTATAATCACATTGGGAAGAACCAACAGGACCAGAAGCAAGGGGGGCACGTGGCGTGTCATGGCCTCCTGCACAGTTGCTTGTGCAAATTATGATGGGTGGGAAGAACGCAGCAACCCTGGTTGCTTGTTTTTAGATGGGGAGTACTGGGGGCGGAGGCTCCACCTGGCTCTGGGTCCATCATGTAACAGCTGCTGCCTCTGCTATGCCACCTTGAGTCCTGCCGCAAGGGGCTCAGGGATGTGTGATGCTCCCTCAGTTAGCACAAGGATGGCGAAACCTGGCGTGAGGTAGCTGGCTTTGCGACTATTGGCTCTTGTCATTCGAGTTATTCGTTGGTTCTTGGCACTGCTGCCATTCTGTCCAGTGGCCTGTGCAGCACGTTTGTGCCCTGCCTTCTGCATAGAACTAGATGGTCAAAGGGGGCAAGCGGGGCAACTTACACAGGGCAGGGCAGGGTTTGCTGAGGCAGCTGGTCGGGGTGAGGCAAATGCAGTTCAGGGCACTCTGAGGGATTCAAATTTCAAGGTAGACTTAAGATGACCTCCCTTCTGAGAACCTATTTTGTTTTTTGCTAACCACTCATCACACCCTAATTTAGGGTTCCTGGAATAGCAGACATGCGTCGTCATTTATTTGTTCTCCTCTGATACTCCAGCTGTGGTTGGGACACAAGTCTTCTTTCAGTTGTCAACTTGTGTGTTCAGCCTCATGTACCCAAAGGGAATCGAGCTTTTCTTCCGCCCACGTTGTGTGCTGTGGCTGCCCCGTGGGTGCTTTAGGAACATGCTTACCCCACTGCTTCCATCTGCATTTCCATAGTGGTGGTGACTCTTCTTAGCTCTTCCCCTGTAGGAGAACAGGTAAGTATCTTTCTCACGGATCCATGGTTCTTCCAAGTCAAGCAACCTGGAGCAATTGTACCTCTTCTGACCCTGTCTCAGATGTTAGAAGGTCCTCAGTGGGTAGGTGCAATGTGTCTTTATTTGCAATATTCCCATTTTCTAAGCCAGTGGTCTTCAAATTTGTTCTACCATAGAATCACCTGAGGAGCTTTATAAAAGTGTCCATGTCTGGACCCCATCCTGGAACAATTACACCACAATCTCTTTGTGAGCTGTCTGGTTATTTTTCAGAGCTCCCTAAGGGGTTCCAATCTGTGGCCAGGTTTGAAAACCATACCTCTCGAGTCATCCGAAAATGTTCTCCAACCTGGAATAAGACACAGCCACTCCATGAGCCTCAGTTGCTTCATCTCTAAAATAAAGCAGTTGGACTAAAAGATTTTCAAGTTTCATTTCAAGTCTCACATTTTGCAATTCCGCAAATCGTCTTTTTGAGTCTAGTCCTTGAAAGGTAGTGGTGCTAGAAGAAAATATTCAGAAGCAGTCTCTGTTTGTAGGAAGCTAAGAATATGAACACAGTCACAGACGGACGACCAAAGCCGGAACGTGCGAGTGGTGTGTGTGCACACAAACACCACACACTGTATCATACATACTGTCCCACGTATCCGTACACGCACGCGCTTCTTCATCAAGAAGGCGTCCTTCAGGTGGGAAGAAAGGATGAACTAGTCACGGCATTTCAGGTAGGGGGACTCAGGAAGGATAACAACCGACCCTATAGGAGAAATTCAGGGGCTTTGGGATGTGTGAATATGGGTCAGGAATGAATGTGCTAGAGGCGGATTTAGAGCGAGCTAAGGGATGGTGAGCCTTGGCAGAAACTCCATTCATAAGTGTGAAGCTTTGCATTTCTCTCTCCTGGCCTCCGCTCCCGCTCGCTCCCCAGGAACTGGCTACAGCAGCCTGCTGCTTCCATGGCGCTCCTTCTCACAGGCAACAAAGGCTCCGTGCTCAGAACCCCAATGGCAACTTGGCAGCGACTGTGTTAGGCAGAGTGATGCTGGCCCTCCCCTCCAAGCCAGGTCAGATCCTGCAGTGCAGGCAGGAGTGAAAGCTTGCCTGTTCGGATGGAGTCAGCAGGTGTAGGAGGCGCCGGGGGAGCAGAGCTCTCATGCAAATTTGTACCAAGTGCAGTCACTGGGTAACTCACAAAGTGTTCACGCTGCTGTGTCAGGCAAGCCAGAGTCGCAGGCAGCCGAGCCCAGAGGAACATTCAAGATGGTTTAGTTCAATCCCTCTCTTGGAGCTCTAACACCCCAAAAGTGCAGCTGCAGTGGTCCCCTAACTTCTGTCTCCAGTATGGGGGGAACTTGCATCTCTCCAGAGAGCTATTGCATCTGACCGTTCAGGAAGACGGGGAGACAAAGGAGAAGCTGTCTTCTTATCGATTCCAGCCATTTGCTCGAGGTCTGGAGAGAACACACAACATAGTGGCTGGGTCGCCTGGGTCCAAAGCTTGGCTGTGCCACTTCCTGGTCTGAAGCCTTTGGCGGTTTAATCAACTTCTGTGGGTGATTCAGTTTCCTCTTGTATAAAACGGAGCTACTTCTGAGTCTTACCTCTAAGGCTGGTATGAGGATTAAATAAGTTACTGCGGATAAAGCGCTTGGCACATAGTAAGCTCTCAATAAATACCACCTAATAGTATCATGATTGCTGCTAACACTACTACCCATGGGACAAGGCTGATTTTTCTTCCACATGACTTTCCTTCAAATATTTGAAAACAGAATTCCCTCCCCTTCTCCCTTAGTTAAATATTCCAAGCTTTTCTCCTATTTTCTGTATGACCATTCACAGATAGGGTGCTGATGGCCCTTTCCTAAAGTTATTCCGGCTACTTTATGTTCTTTTTAAGGTAAATCTCCTCCCAGTGTGCTCTGAGTAGCCCTGAATGTTACAGGACATGGCCTCTCCTGATTCCAGATTAGGATACAATGAAGTCTCAGCTCTTTGGAAAGGCATGGCCCAGGGGCGCCAGCCTCTCCCCTAACCCTACTCCCGTTCCGTGGATTCCTAGGGGTTTTCTGAGGTACGCGTGCTCTGCTGAGGGCCGCCCTGTCCACCTGGAAAACGCTTGTTATGACTCACGGCAAGACTCCAGGCTCAGCGTCCCTTTGAAGCCCCTCCTTCTCTCGTTTCTGCCTCCACTGCTCTGGCACCTCCTTCCGGCCTTCGTGTCCGCTGACATCTGCGTGGCTACCTGCTGACACCTCTGTCTCCCCTCACTGGACCGTGAGCTCCTGGAGGCCCGGGACTGCCTTGTATATCTGCACACTCAGCACAGTACTTGACACACAGGCGACCAGTGCTTATGGATAGGACAAAAGGGGAGAGAGGGAGAGAGAAAGACGCCCTTAGGTTTATGAGTAGCCATAGAACCCTGTCGACTCAGGGTGAGCTGTAATTAACCCTTCTTCCTCCTATGCCTGTGTTGTACTATGCACACGGCAACCTGGCCTCGAAACTTACCCTTTCTGAAGTCTTTATTAGATTCAACTCATACCTTCCTCCGACAAGATCTTTTTTGGACCCTGAATATGTAATCCCACACATCAGTAATCCCTCCTGGTTATAACCAGATGTAAACCAGATGTTATAGGCGTCCAGGGAGCGGGAGATGAGCTCACTCTTTTTGGCTAAACTCACCCAAGCGCAGGAAATGGGACCTCCAGTGGTCAGCGGGTCAGAAGTGTGGAGGAAGGGGCTGCTCTCTGAACCACTTTGGCGTCAGAGGGGGCACCAGGGGCCAGGGAAGGGTGCACCTGAGGAAAGAGGAGAGTGACTGGGTGGCTTTGTTTATCTGGGGAAGGCAAAGTGGACGAGTGCTTCTTACCTGCTTCTTCAAACCTACTCTGCCTCTTTCTTCACCATCCATCCCCCCCAGGGCATTTGACTGTCCTCTAAACAGCCAGAGGACACCTGGCCCAAACATGAAAAGATTGACAACCTTTTTTCTCAATGCAATTGGTGATGCACAGACACCTGCAGATAGATAAACCATTTTGCCCAGTCTGAAAGCAAATAAGAATAATTATTCTATATTTCTTCTTCCTTTTCCCGTAAACCTTCTGAGTAGAAGGATCGGAATGTCTTATCACCACTTTTTCATTACTTTCCTGCACTGCCGAAGCCTTGTCCAAGGCTGGAATAGTTTAATCATCAAACCCAGAAGCGTTTTCGGACTTCTAGAGTTGCGGGAGGCACCTTGGAATTAACCCGATCTCCCGCCCAAGACAACCATCCCACCTGAATGATGTTCGCTAATTCCTGTTGACCAACTCCAGGATTTCCAGGGAGCAGGCGCTCACTGCCAGAGTCGTGGTCCCAGTTCCGGCTGTCTATCCAAATCGCCTGTGGAGATTGTCATAAGCAGAGGCCCAGGTTCAACTCACAAAAATTCTCATTAAATGGATCAGAATGGGGCAAGATCACCTCTGCTTTGAAACACCTATGACTCTACAGTGCAGATACAGTGGAGATCAACTGACACTAGCCTCCCTTTGTGTAGTGGATAAACTCTGTGAGAAAATACTGTTCAGTATAAATTCTATGCTTCCTCTTATAAACAGGGCTCTAAATTTGCTCAGGGCAGCGAAGTGCCTATTTATAATACGTACCTCTGAGATTTCCTTAGAGCCGAGGATGGTCATGCCGTGCAGGTCAGGCCAATGGGAAGCGAGCAGAAGTTTCCCGGGTGGGAGCTGGAGGGTTCTACTCAGGAAGGCTGTGCTTTGTGAACCTTACCACCCCCCTCCCCCAGACTTTTCTTGACTTAGAGCCTGGCATACTACCCGGGGGTCCAGGAACCAACTTGCAAACAGGAGGACAAAATGGCATTAGAATGGCAAACACACCCAGAATGGTAAAACAGGAAGCTCTTAGGTTGAACTAAATGGACTTGTTGTTTTAGTAAATCAAAACCAGCTGAGTATGAACAATTTCACATGGCTCAATCTAACAGAAGGACCCCAAGTTCAAGGTAACATAGCAGTGATGCCAGCTCTGGAATACCTATGTCCACACTTATTATATATGGAAAAAAAATCCCCATATAATTAGGTTTCAATTACTTGCAGTTGAATACAATCCTGGAGAATCTATGTGGAGCAAAAATTTGCCTCTTCCTAACTTATGCCAGTTAGAGCCACTCAAAATACAAGTCATATTGTGCGATGCAGTTTCTTTCTAAGAGAAGACGATTATGGACCCAAGTTATCTTATCTTGACATTCTTAGTTCCTTCTCGTCTTTATCACGGGCATAACTTCTAGACCGCTAATCATCCTGATCACTATCTTCTAAAGTTGCTGCAGTTTGATAATGATCCACTAAGAGGCATTACCAGAGAGATGGTTGCTGATGTGGTCGGACCGGCAGGGTGTGGAGTGGGCTATTACCTACCACGGTGTGGACTTTACATCTAGGACCACTTTATTATTATATTCGTTTCTTTTCCTTTTCAGATATTCCACGCGATTGCTCATTGGCGTTGCACTCATTCCCCTGACTAAAATTATTCAAGACCTCTCCCATCCTTGCTTTTAAGTGCATGAAATTTCATTTCACGTGGGTCCATTATTTAAATCCATCGAGACTGTTTTTGTATTCTGATAAGCTGTCACCAGCAGCTTCGTGTCATCCCCAAGTGATATAGACTTGGCATGTCCACATCACCAAGGTGAATGATTTAAAAAAAAGCAAAATCATAGATTCAAGGGCACGGCCGAGTTCTTATTTACATTTATATCTCATCCACTCCAGAGTGATTTATTCAGACCCTACTGTGCGCTGTCCATAAACCACGGGTCCTACTTCTTATACTCAGTGAAGTAAGACAATTCAATACAACATGCCATGTGCTGGGATAAAAGCAAGTCATGTTTGCTACGGCAGCATCTAGATCTCTGAGGTCAGAGAACTCTTCTAGAAGGAAGAGATGTTAAAGCTGAGACACAAAGGTGAAGAGATTCAGCCAGGTGAGAGGAGAGAAAAGTGTTACAATGAAAGGAAATGGCGTAGGCCAACGCCTAGAGGAAGGAGAGCATGGTAGGAATCGAGGAATCCAGTATCCCATCTGGCTAGATTGAATGTGTTTGTATAGTTTGTGGGGATAAAGCAGGGGTGGATGGGCAGGTTGTAGGTAGAAAGACAAGGGGTGTAGGTAGAGAAGTAGTCACAGGTCAGACCTTGAATGGCTTTATGGTTCCTGTTAAAGAGTGTATTCTGAGGGAAGATAGGTGTGGAAAGGCTGTATGCCCGACAGCAGCGTGATTAGCTTTGCAGTTTTAATCGTTAAATAACATTATTTGGGTTACTTAAAAATGTTAAAATGTTCCTCTAGTTGCAGTGGGGGAGTGAATTAGAAGGGGACAAGAGTAGAGGGTATGGCAGCCAATCAGGCATGAGTTAACCAGGTGAGAATACGTGGCAGAGATGTAGAGACACGGGTATCCAAGGGTCCTGGACTTAGAGGGTGTGACCTGGAGATGGAGAGCAAAAACAATGGTGTGTGAGAAAGGGAGATGGAAGAGGACTTCCAGTATCCGGGTAAATGGGACACAGACAGGTTTTAGGGGAGTGGTCATGAATGCAATTTGGGTCATGATGGTTTTATTTGTGTACACAGAGCACTGCACTGTGAAGTTAGCTGGACGGGTGTGGAACCCTGGGAGGTTATCTGAGCTTGAACAAAGATGGTCTTCGACGCAGACACAGTTAATTACCCAGGAAGACAGTAGAGAGGAGGTGAAGAGAAACGGGGCAGACAACTAGGATTTAAGGATTGGGAAGGGATGCGATCTTGGGAAAACGATTGACGAGAAGTGGCCAAAACATGGGAGAAAAACCAGGAGAGGATGATGGCATCGGGGTCAGAGGATGTGTGTTTGGGGAAGGCAGGAGTGTTAGCCTAATCCAGTGCTGCTGAGGATTAAGTAAGGTCCGACTTAGGGATGAGAATATCTTCTATCCTCTTGGGAGAACAGTCCTGTGGGCTGGAGCCATAATGTGAGGATAAAGTGGGGTGAGAATAAAAATGTGGATAATTATTTCAAATTTTTTTAAAGAGAGAGAAAGTAGGGAGACCAAGGGTGGGCTGCAGTTGGAGAGAAGGTTGTTACCTTTGTAAGATGGGGAAGCCGGCTCTGAATGTGTGTGGTAGGCGCTGCTAAAGGGGGGCATGAAGGGAGGTACAGGAGGTGCCTGACTGGGTGAGGGCCCTCGGGGAATGTAAGGGGTGGGGTGGGAGCAAATCTTGAGCACAGGCAGAAAAATGGGTCTTAAAGAGAAGGGGACAGACCAGTATCGCTAGCATTTAAAGAAGGAACCACGTATCTGGAAATACCCATTACCATTGGATTCAGCCACAAATGACAACAATACACAGTGAGAGTTGTTTAAAGAAGATAGGACTTTATCTCTCTGGTTACAAAAACATTCCACTGTGTTCCTGGCTGGAGTTCCTGAGGGACTCCCTCCTGTCTGTGGTTTGGATCCATTGTACATGGTCTAAGTTGGCAGCATCCTTGGGCCAGGCCGTGAGATGAAAGAGAAGAAACAGAAGAAGGGGCAGACGCACATGTGGACTGCATCCCAAAGAAGCTCCCTCCCTGGAAGCCCTCACAGGACACCCTTCCTCACACGCCCTGGGCCAGAACTTGGTCACACGGCCACACTGAGATGCAGGAGAGGGTGAAAAAGGTACCATCCACTTTGGATGACCACATGCCCAGACAAATTCAGGGGCCTACAACCATGGAAGAAGGGGGCTGTGAATATTAGGAGGCAGTTCGCCTGTTGTACGAAAGGGGGGAGGTTAAACTTCCCTCGACAAGGATGCGAGAGGTCCTCAGCCTAAACAAGAAACACATGGTTAAGGCATCACCACTCTCTGTGATGTCACCCAGGGTTTTCCACATCTCTAGTCATTAGGGAAATGCAAATCAAAACCATAATTTGATACTACTTTATGCCTATTAGGATGGTTATTAGTTTTTAAAAATGGTGATGGTACAGAGAAACTGAATTAGGACCCTTGTGCACTGCTGGTGGGAAGGTAAAGCGGTACATCCACTGTGGAAAACAGTTCTTAGTGCCTCAAAAAATTAAAAATGGAATTACCATATGATCTAGCAATTCCACTTCTAGGTATATACCCCCAAAAGTCGAAAGCAGAGACTCAAACAGACATTTACACCCCAATGGTCATAGCAGCGTTATTCACAATAGCCCCAAATAGAAGCAAATCAAGTGCCCATCCATGGAGGAACGGATCAGCAGAGTGTGGTCTGTACATACAGCCAGGTACCATCCAGCCTTAAGGAAATGAGTGAATGAAATCCTGACACAGGCTATAACCAGGAAGGACCTTGAAGCCACTGTGCTAAGTGAAATGTCAGACACCAAAGGACAAATAGTGTATGATACAACTTCTATGAGGTACTTAGAATAGGCAAATTCATAGAGACAGAAAACAGAATAGAAGTTACCAGGAGCAGGGGATGGGGAGTTATTATTTCATGGGTGTAGAGTTTCTGTTTGGCATGATGAGAGATTTGGGGAGATAAATTTGATGGCTGTACAACGTTGTGAATGTTCTTAATGCCACTGAATTGTGTGCTTAAAAGCGGTTAAAATGGTAACTTTTATGTTATGTGTATTTTACCACAATAAAGAAAAATGGAAAAAAGAGAAAGCTAGCTGTCTTTGGCACTGTATGGATGCAGGCAGAGTTTTCAGCTTCGCGACGGAAGCTGAAGAAGTTTATGTTTGATAGTTTTTATTTTCTCTGCGTATAATTCGGGGAAGGTCTGTGTCTGCATGCATGTGTATCCAGGTTCCTGTGTGTGCCTATAGCTCTGGAAAAGCTGGCTTTTCCAGGAAGCAGAAAAGGACTGAACCTAGTTGTTTACGTAGTAATGGAGAGCACTGGCCAGCAAATCAGAGGGATTCCACGTAGTATTAATCACTCCTTTCCTCACAACATTCTGTTTTCTCTGGATTTTAAAATGATTGTTATCATTATTTTTTATTGAAGTGTGGTGGCTGATGTGCAATATTATGTGTTACAGGCGTACAACAGAGCGATTCATAATTTTTAATGGTTATACTCCATTTATAGTTATTAGAAAATATTGGCTATATTCCTCTTTTCTCTGGATTTGTAAGATACGATATGACCTGCCCCCAACTTATTTCCATCTCTTGCCCCACCATGTAGGAGATGGAGAGACCTTCTCCCAGACATGGTCAGAGCTCATCTCCAACTCAGTTCTCAAATTAATTAACTCTGCAAGGAATTACACAGGTAGAGTTTTACATTGCCAGTTTACAGAACCTATCTGTGTAAGATATATTTCTTGATTTCCACATCGATCAGAATATCCTTTTCTCATCCCAGTTCCATCATTAACTCTAACTTTAGAAATCGAGGGGGTTTTTTTCTTTTTCCTGAAGGCTTTATTTTCCTCATCTGTAAAATGGGATATTTAAACTTCCTTAGAATGTAGTTTTCACGTTTACTTGAATTATCCTGGGAAACTTGTCACTCAATTCATACTGGAAAAGTAAAGCCAAGGATCTTAGGAGGTTTCTGAACAGTGTGTTAGTGTCTCTCCCTCCCCACGAGGGCATCTGCACCCCCTCCCCTCCCCTCCCCCCTCGCACTCCCACAGTCACTCACAGCTCACTTCCATTCTGTCTCTGAACCGTCCCTGCGTCTCCACTGTCGGCTCAGGCTGACATCATTGTCTGTGGACTAACGCTGTGTCTGAATGGGTCTCCTGCTACCAGTTTGCATCCCAGTTCAGCCCTTCCTCCATCTTGTCCATCATTAATTATCTTGCTACAAAAGCAAATTTTCCCACTTCAGTCCTTTGCTAAGAATCTCCACTAGCCCACAGGGCTCTCAAGATAAAGCCGGAGTTCCTCAACTTGGCAGGGTCCTTCCCTATCCTGCCCTATCCTGCCCCAGCCTCGGTCCTGCTCTGTCTCCCAGAGGCCTCCTCATACTGCTCTCCAGCCCCACTGACCTGGACATTGACCTGGACACTGACCCCAACGCTGACCCTGGACACTGACCCAGAAACTGACTATAGACACTGACAGGACACTGATCCCCTTTCACCTCTCCGTGACCTTGCAGAGCTGCTCTCTGCCGGGTGTGTCCTTCCTGCAGGGTCAGCACCGTGCAACCCTGCACACACTTGTTTCAGCGTTGAGAGGGACGGACAGAAGGGGGCCAGGAAGAGAATTTAAAAAGCTGAAAAAGGAGAACAACAGGGTTTGGGGACCTGCTTTAACCCGCTGATTCTACCCTTAGAGGATCCCTCCCAGAGGTTTCCTTGTTAGGAGTCGGCCTTGGAGTCCAGGGCTTCCATCCAGTCTGATCTGAGCAAAGTCCCTGAACCAGAAAGTCTGGGACTTTCTAAAAGGCAGCTCCCTGCGTCTCAAGAAGCCTTTCTGGAGAGCAAGTCACCCTATCGAGAACCGCTGACGTGAAGCAGTCATGCAGCACAGGTGAGGAGCTCTGATTGGAAGGGCCGCCCCTCAGGGCTCTGTGGGCCACATGGGAGGGGTCTCGGTTTCTCTGGAATATTCCCACCTTAGGAAAGAACCACCAGACAAAGCAAGCTTTGTGGTATGGCAGCTATGGAAATATGTAGACGACGTAAGTAAATGCAAATTCCCTTTTGCTCGGGTTGCCAGAGTTAGTAAATAAAAATCCAGGATGCCCGACCCATTTAAATTCCAGATAAACAACGTGTAACTTTTAATTATGCATAGTACATACTTATATTAAAAATTATTTGCTGTTTATCTGAAATTCAGATCGAACTGGGCATCTTATTTTTGTTCTGTCTTTATCTGGCACCCTGGTTTTGGTCCATACACGTTCGGTACCTAAGGAAAATAGCCCGATCAGAATTTGGAGACTAAACAGTGAAAGTAAGTTTTCACAGTTTATTTTCTTTTTAATGGGGAGGTACATGGTTTGGCAGGAAAAAAAAAGGACGGCTGCTCTTCCTGGCTCATTGGATTATTTCTAAAATCTCCATTTGGGAGAGAAAGAGAAGTAGAGAGTCAGAGAGAGAAACAGATGGTGGTTGAAAATGGCCCATGTTCCAGAAAGTTCCTCCCCTCTGTTGAGAAAACTGAGCACCTACTATGGTCCACGCCCTGGATTCACACCCCCGACAACAGAAATGAGGGGCAGCTTCAGGGAGACTGCGTCCCCTCCCCTGCAGGCTGCGCCTCCTGACAGCTTTTCTGCAGCCACTCCCCACCCCCTTACCTGTCCCAGGTGGCAGGATGCCACCTCAGAGGGCGGGGCTGCGGTTCAAAGACTGGGGGATGAGTGACAGGCATCCTAACGGGATGCAGCTGAGGGAGCCGCTTGCTGACAGAACAATTTGCTGGTGCCCAGAATATCCGCCCAGCTCGGCGAAGCGGAAGCCCGGGCGTCAGGAGAAATTTCAGGATTTTATCATTCGCCGGGGCGAATTTTCTGGGAGCCGCACACTTCCTACGGCACTTTTCCAGACCTGCAGCCTTGACACGCTACGCATAGAGGCTTCCAGAGCCCCAGGAATAACAGGCAAAAGTATTCCCTTTTTCTCCCTCCTGATCCACTGGTGTTTATGTAAATGACGGAAAAAGCAGTTTTCGGCTTGTTTCCGAAGCTTAAAGGCTTCGGGAGAAGCCTGTTATTGAAAAATCAGAAACTGCAAAGCAACTTCTTAAACAATGAATTAGCAGCTCAAGGAGCGCTTGTAAGGCCGAGCGCTCGGTAACTGGCTGCCTTGCAAATAGGAACTCCCCCGGGGTTCAGTCATCAAACACGTGGCAACAGGCTGTCTGTTTCAACATAGTGAGTAATCAAAGGAGATCTGCAGTTAATCCAAATATAACAGAGAAGTATCCGGGGGAAGGCCAGGAAGAGGAGAAACTAGAAGAAAGGTGAGGGGCGGACCAGCGCCTTCCGACCTGGAGTTCCACGTGTCACTGGGACAACTTTGGGGGCCAGGAGGGCTGACCCACCAGAGCCCTTGAGGCACCAGCTACCCAGAGGCTTGGCTCTGCATGGACGCAAACCAGACAGTGAATCCGGCACCTGCCTCTTCTGCTTGACCAGCGAGGTAAATTTTGGGAGGGAGTGAACTTGCGTTTGCTGATTTGCTTGACAATTCTGAGTCCCAGACCAGTTTGAGGGGCGAGGGTCAGTCAGGTGGGGATGGACTTGTTACATCTGGAGGTGCTGGTTTGGTGGTGGTTCCACATCGTCCTTCAGGGGACAGTTCCCAGTGTACGGCCACCAGGGTGCTTCTCAGAGTGTGGTCAGCACCTCCTGGGAACTTCTCAGAAATGGCGACTCGGAGGCCCTACCCCCACCCCCCCACACCTGTAAACACTCAGAAACTCTGACGAGAGGCCCAGCAGGGTGCGGATGAAGAGGCCCTTCAGGTGATGCCGATCTCTGCCGTTGCTCTAGTTTGAGAACCACTGGCTAGTGTGATCACCTGGATGCCCCAGGTTCTTCTGCAGGCTTGCCTGGGAGTGAAGCCCTGGCCAGTTCCAGATCCTGGAGCAATTCTGGGCCGACCACACCCTGTCCTGGTCCCCTCACAGGGCTTTGGGGCTGTGGGGAAAGAAACTGAACCTTTATTAAACACATCCTAGCCCTCAGTACCAGGTGCTGGTAAATGTTTTATGTGTGATATTTTATTTAATCCTTTCTACAATTTGTGAGCCGGGTGTTGCAGGTAGGATTTTATTGCTGACAAAATTGTGGCTCAGAAAAGTCAGCTCGCCAGGGTCCAGACGTTTCCGGAGCCTATGCTCTTTTCACTGAACCCTACAGCACCTCTGACCCATGTGTCATCTGCCCACAGAACCGCCTTGGGTGCCACCTACACAAAGCTCATGCCAGCCTGGCAGGGCCGGCTCTCCCTTCCGCCCTCCCCCACCCAGCCGGTTCCTTGCCTCATGTTAATTTCCCACCTGAGTACTGAGCACTTTATAAATAGCAAATCTAAAATGAATTTTCTACCAGCGATCATTAGCTCCCATGACATCCATTAAACATTCTCGCAAGCAGAGTGAAGTGACAAAAGGGATTGATTTTTACAGTATGCTTAATAGGGGAAAGAAAGAAAGGTGTTGACAAGTCCTTTTTTTTTTCTGTCCTGATATCACGAGGAATTTGCAATCAGTCAAATGACTTTTATCTGCAGAAAAGAAGGCTAGGTTTGGGGGCGAGAGGAGAGAGGGTGGAGGGTAGCAGCATCCCAGCTCAGCCCATTCCTGCATCCGTGACAGGTAAACATGCAGTTAGTTAGCTAGTGCCAACCACCAAGATGAATATGTCAGATTTAATGTTTCAAAATATATAGGGTCCAAGCCGGGGAGGGCGCGGGGCCTGGCGGGGGCTGGGAGCGAGTGGGGAGAGGGAAAATCAGCCATCTTCTGCTGAAACTATTGCAAGAATAAATGTGTTGATGCAATAGCTGGAGTTGGAGAGGGCTGGCGTATGAGGCACTGTAGCTGAAAATTCAACTTTGATTTCAATTTTCATATTTGTCAGCAATAATTAGATTCACGAAATGTTTTGCCACTGTTCTAAAATACTAATAAGTAGGGGCCTTTGCAGTGTGGTTAATGGAGTCTTTTTTTCCTAGTGGGCTAGAAAAATTCCATTAAGGCGAAAAGTCATACTGTATTACAGCACTTCAACATCATGGACCCGGCTGCTGCAGTAACGTCATCCGAGACCGGAGCCCTCTATTTGAACCAGAGCCCTTGGCTGGGAAGGGCCTTGAGGCTTCATATGCCTCAGCTGTCCATCATTTTCGACCTGCGCAGACCTCCGTGGGTCACGGGGGAAGCCAGCCAGCCAGAGACAAAAAGAGAAGCAAATGCAATAAGGCGGCGTCGTCGAAAGGATGAGCCTTTATAAGCATCGCCTCCTGGAGCAGGTAGAAGAGAGGACAGGAGTAGAGGGTGGGCAGGGGGGCAACTGTCCCTGGCTGGGAAGTGTGGCTCCCGCCCGGGGAGAGGAAATCCGTTCTCTGTCCATCTTCAGACTGGACTCCCTCCTTGTGGTTTAATGCTGCAACCCCACCAGTTCAGAACCTACGTACCTGTGTGTCCCTCTCCTCCCAGGCCCCGTTCTGCTCAGCACAGGCTGGATTCTCTGGGCACGGGGTTTGATTAAAAGGTTCGAGGTCTAAGATTTCTGAGTGACTTTTCCCTGGGATGTCTCAACCTCTCTCTGATGTCCCAGGAAACTCCCTGCAGGAAGGATGTTTTGGGGGGAAATGTCTGCCGCTGCCTGGGTAAGAGTGTAATCCCCACATTCTCCAGAGAGTCTGACAGAGACGGAGGGTGGGGGACTGCAGCATCCTAGCCTCCGTTGTCCCCATCTCAGCACCACTCCCTTGCCATCACGCTGGGCCCACTCAGATGGCTGGCATCTCTCTGGGACCCCTGGGCAGACTGCGGCTGCAGAGACAGCGGCCTCTTACCGGGTCTCTCGGAATCCAGTGAACTCAAGGACTCCGCTGTGATGCTCTTTAACTCTCCTCCCCCAAGTTCTGAAGAGAAGCCCCCAGCTGTCCGTCCTAAGGCCTCCACCTCCACAGCAACAGAAGAAAGCAAGGCCAGTGGACGTGTGTGTTCTCCTCCACCGGCTCCCACACTCCCCCTCGCGAGACACTATGCTTTGCTCGGCCCAGGAGTGGAGTGACTTGGGGCTGACGCACCTGAGCCGTGAGTGGGAGATGGACGGAGGACTGTGTGCATGGCAGGGACCCGACCAGGACAGCAGCTCCGCCTGGATAAAGCACAGCTTGCTGGAGCCTCTCATGGTGAAGGTAGGGTACATCCGTCTCGCGAATGCAGGGTCCCCCTCGCCGTCACCCTACCGGGATCCTGCTTTCCTGGGCCTTTGGCCCTGTGCGTGTCTCTCGTGAACATTGAACAGGAGCCTGGGCTCCTCCCCCAAAGCTCACACACCTTCCTTGGCCCAGGCCTCTCCCCGGTCCCCTCCGCCGCCGCCTTGCTTCTCCCCAATGGCACGTGCTGGATCTTATCCCTGGGCAGCACTTCAAGATGAAAGGAGGAAGGGGTATTAACATCCACCAGTGATACACGTGGCAATTGGGAGAGGCTTTTGTTGTGTCATTTCCTACTTCCTTCAGACTATTAAGCAAACAAAAGTGCTTGTGGAATGAGAAATGTAAATGGCCCATGCAAGCCGATTAATCCTAGATGTACAATTCCATTAATAAGGCCGCTTTTTAATAGGCGGCTCTGGCGGCAGCAGCAGCGGGCAGGCTAGGAATTGATGTATTCTCTGTAATTGTATTGCAACTAATAGGATATGAAGAAAATGGTACCAGAGAAGCAGGTCTTTCAACACCGTTTTCCAATCAGCTGAAATAATGACTTGCAGGGGAAAGCCTTGAAAAGTACCAACACGCAAAATATAACATCATCCAGGACTACCCATTATTCCAAATACTAGTTTAGGGTGCGTTCTTTCTTTCCTTCTGCTGACCTCTCTCCGTCTCCCTGTCTCTTCCACCACGGGTAATAACCTAAACCCAGTTCCCTGGCAGGTAGAGCTCCAGGGAGACCTGCCCGTCCATGGCCCCAGCTCTCCCCGACGCAGGGATGCAGGGCAGGCTGGCTGGCTGAGACTGCTGTGCCAGCAGACTTGGGGGTCACGGTGGGGAGGGAGAGAGGCAGGGTGCTGCGTAAGGGAGAAGACCCTAGAAGGGACCCAGTGCTGGTTCTTAGACTAGTTAGTTGAGGAACTTTGGACCAGCCCCTTCACCCCTCTGGGTTCCCTTCCAGCTCCAAAATGCAGGGAATCTGAGTGCGTTTTCAGAGAGCAGGCTAGGAGGAAGCTGGCCTCCCAGCGTTCCAGGGAAGAGCAGAGCCGATGACTGTGCCCAGGACCTGAGTGCCCATGGCCCGGAGGCTCTGCGGGGCCCAGGTGTCTGCACTTGACGTGGCTTCTCCACAGGGCCCCGCCGTGCATTCTCGTCACGGATAAACTTGTTCATTACTCCTTCCTTCACGCTCTCATTCCACCAACATTGACGGGGCGCCTCTGATGCGCCACAGGCTCTGCTCTAGGTTCTGATCAGGCAGCGGTGAGAAAAGTGGACCAAAACCCACCCCTGTCCTCACAGCGCGTGTGGAGTCAGCAAGGCTTTCGCTGAGCGCTCGCCGCGGGCTGCAGCAGGCCTGGGCCTCCTTGCTGCTGAGGCCACCCCAGGATCCCAGGACAGGAACCAGAGCTCCTGGCCTCTGCTGTCCCCGCCTTTGCTGTGGGCACAGTGGAGCCAGGGCCCGCCGCCAGCCCCTCGCCCCCCTGCCTGCCTCTGCAGGTCACCGGGTCTCTCTCCTGCCCATTTGTATGCGGACTCCGACCCTCGCTTGGTCGCAGGCTGGAGAGTAAATACAAAAAGAAAAGGCAAAGCACATTTCAGATGAAATCCCCAAGGAGACTGATGTGATTGCCGTACAGAAATGGTGCCAATAAGGGCAGAAAGGAATATTGCTTTTATAGCTTTGGGGACATAAAACATTTAGGAAACGTGATTGACGGGCAGGGTCTAATTTATCATTTATCTCCTTCCCTCTGCTCCCTGGCTGTCTTCTCCCAACACACGGGCGGACATGTTCAGGCAAACTTTTTTCCGCTTTCCTCTCTGCTTCTCTCTCGGAGACTTGGATTTATCATCGTTCTGTTAAGTGGGGGAACTCCTGTGGCTATTTATAATTAACGCGCAGAAACCTGCCAGTCCATTTAATGACACTGGCAGGTCACGGCCCCCTTAGAGCTCTCCATTAATCATCATTAGAACAGCTCTGAGTTTTTACATTCTTTTTAAATGTTAATTCACCTCTGTAATGCTCCTTTTAGTTAAAACTGTAAAGAGGCAAGTGGCTGGTGCCTCGGTGCTGGCCCGCTGGGGAAAGGCGTGGAGGAGTTGATAAAGCCGGGTTGGCTTCTTCCGCGCTTTTGTCCTCCACCCCCTATCCCCAGCACCAGACGGCAGCTCAGTTCGTTCTGTGGTTGCCTATATTTATCTGTAGCAAAAGTGCCCAGTGACTTAAAGTTCTGGGCAGATAAACACACTCTGATGTCTTTGGACTCCCGAGGCCAAGGCAACAACCTCTGAGGAGTTGCTCACCCAGGGTCCTGACATGGTTTGGTAGCTCCTAAAGGTGACAGGGCACACAAGTGTCCAGAGGTAACTGGGGCTGAGAACTGCCCATGTGGCTTTTCCAACACTCACAAACACCCAGCACATGAGCCACTGGAAGGGGTCGCATCACAGGAAGAATCCTCTCTGTGTCACGAGAGTTCGCCACCCGCCTTACTTTTGCCACTAATGGGCTCTGAGACTTTGGGCAAAACGTTTCACCTCCCTCCACGTCTACAAAACGGGGCCCATGTCTGTCCTGCCTAACAAATGCGGTTAAATCCACAGGGAGTAAATAGAGTTGAAATTGTACTAAACTTTTAAAACTGTGGTATCGACGCAAAGCGTCAGGTCTTACCCTTCCCCACGTCTCCGCACATGCATCCTGCCCTCTCACCCTGGGGTCATTCGTACCCACGTATGTGCTCTCAAACTTCCATAGCCATTCCATTTATGTCTTCTTTCTCAAGCCAGAAAAGTGTATTTTAAATCATCAAAATCTCTGTAGCAGAAAGAATGTTAAGTTGGGAAGGACGGGAATCTAAATTTGAGCATCCACTCTGTTACCTATTAACTGTGCAACTCTGAGCAACTTCACCTCTCTGAGCCTCAGGTCTCTTATCTTTGGGCTTCATGTTTATGAGGCCCCTTGACCTAGTAAAGCCTGTGATTTTCTTGCCAACCCCAAAGGGCCATGGCAGGGACTCAGGCCTAACAGGGACAAACTGGTCCCTTTGACCGTCTGAGCTCTTAAATTCTCCTTGTCTTGTGAAGCAACATGGCCTAGAGTTTAGAACTCTAACAAAAGAAAACACAGGTAGATGAGGAGAATAGGAAGTGTATATTTAATTCATTTTTGACTCTGATTTCTGTTGATACCACGCACCTATGTGTGAGGCATTTGGAAGCTCAAACCATGGGCTTGACCTTATTTTCAAGGTTACCTCAAATCCAGAGGTTGAGCTGAGGTGACCCCTTAGGACCTGTGGGGTACCAGGCACCTGATCCTTTGTGATGCTTCTCCATGGCAGGTTCACCTCATTTCATGCATGAGTAGACGGAGGCTCAGAGAGGTGGTGAGGTAGTTCAAGGGTCATGTAGCTTGTACCTTGCAGCGTCACAGGTCAAACCCAGACCTCTTGAATTTAAGTCCAACTTCTTTTCTGGTTTTCTGATATCACTTCATCTTGTCTCCCGCCCCCCACCTTGATGAAGGATGATTAGGTGATACACCTGGGATGAAATATAGACGTAATCTAGCAGCTGCTGCTGTACTGACATGCACTGTAACTAGTGACCTTTGATTTGGGCTAAAAACTTCCCTTCCTGGGTTCCTTCCTCGGTGTGCTTCCATTCACGTGGGCGTTACGGTGTGGAAGTGAGCTTCCGTGGGGTCTTCTACAGGGAAGCCCCCCATGCTTCGTGTTCACCTCTGTGTGGTCCCAAGACCCATCCGTATAGGGACCGCCATGCCTCCCCTCCCCTCCACAAGCATCACTGACACTCCAGGAAGACACCAGTCCCCAGGCTGGGCTTTGGCCATCTGTTCTGCCCATCACTTGACAATGCAATAAAACCTGCTTGACAATCATGTCTGCACAAAGGGCAGAGAGGGCTGCACAGCAAAAAGCTGTGTAAAATTCCTTCCTGCAAAGGCTGCATCAGAATACTCAGGCCAGAAAGAGCTCTAACGGCAAGCGGGGTATTGTGTCATCTCCCTCCTCCTCAGTTCACTCCTTTGCTTTATTAATGGATTTGTGTCAGTTCCTACTTGGTACAAGTTAATAATAATAAGGCCTTATGGCGGTGCAATGCTGTACACATTTGAAAAGGCTTTCACAGATCTCTTGTCTCTTGAAATCTTCATGGCTGTAGTTGGATTTTAGAACTAAAGGCCTTAGAAAACACTGACCTCAGCTCTCTCAGCTGATTATTATTGATGTATTTAGTTTAGTTTAAGTAATGTATGCTTATTAAATATAATTTGGACACATACAAAAATAGCTTTAAAAAGATTTAAAGTCACTCATGCACAATTACATTTAATGTATTTTCTTCCCATTTTTCCCTTATTCTCTGCCATAGTTTTTATTATGTAGCTGTAATCATATCATTTATATCTCATTTTTTCTTTTAAGACTAGATCAGAGGCAATTTTCCATGTGGTTATTTAGTATTAGGGAACATGATTTTAATTGGTTTCATTACATTGTATCAAGTAGATGTACAGTACCATTACCCTATGCGTGGACATTTATGTTGCTCTAATTGGGGGCTGTTATAAATAATGTTCCAGTGAGCATCTCCACGAATATAGCCTTATTCCAGTTTTAGGATTGTTTCCTTAGACCAGATCACTAGAAATCCCACTGCCACCAATTCTCTTAATACCCTCAGGGAAACTGAGGCAGAGGGAGATGAAGTGAGTCCAGGTCCCATGGACTGTCAGAAGAGCAGCACTTAGGCTGCAAGTCAGGTCTTTTGCCTCCTGGTTTCACACTTTTTCCATTCAATGGCAGTCTTTAGAATTTCTAAATAAAAGGGCTTGAAAATGTCTTGGGTGTCCACAGAAAAGTAATTTTATTTTTAATATAAAATAAAATATTGTGGTTGAGAAAAAACACAATAAGAGTTCCCGTGAATTCTGAAGCGCTTGTGAACAATGTATATGGAATCAAGTGCAGCAGCATCCCTGGGTACTTGGAAATAACACAAGCCGTATATGCTGAGAAATATCTATTCCATCTGCTGACAGTGCTTGACGTACATGTGGATTCTGAATCCCTCTTAAACTCTTGTTGCCTCTTCACATCCCACCCCCAGCTAGGTCCGTTGTCCTTTAAAAAGAAGGCAACCATCCTGAGTCTTCTGCCAGGATATTCATTCCAAGCTAGAACCCATGGGAACCACAGTTACCTCCCTCTGGACCTGTCCTGCCCTCTTTAATTCAGGGGTAGCTGAGTTGTAGAAGAGAGACAGTGGCTATTCTGAATACTGAGAGTTGAAATAAGTTTTATGTAAAGATTTCAAGGCTTTGCAACCGGAAAGAATAGTCTCCAATAATAACAATGGTTTAAATGTACTGACTGCCTACTAGGTACTAGGTATGATCCTAATTGCCACGTATGCATTATTTTCGTTAGTTTTTACAGTGTTTCTGTGAAGAGGGTGCTACATTCATCATGATTTTTCCAGATGAGAAAACTGAAGTGGACAGCAGTTCGGTGCACACAGAAACTAGACATGGAGTGGGGCTTAAAGCCTCGGCAGCATGGCTGTCAGTCCCCTCCTCTCACCTGTGCAAACACAGCCTCCTTCACCCCGTGACTCCGCAACACTGAGACGTGTGATGAGGCAGGTCGTGGTCCTTATGTGGTCAGCTCACTCAGAAGCCAGTGATGGGGTGAGGGAGAGTGTGACTCTTGGGACCGGCCCTGTTCTTTTTTTTTTTTTTTATTTCAAGATACTTTATTTTTTAAACAGGTCACAACACTAAGCTTCTTGCCCATTCTGCCACTGCACAAGCTACAAACACTTGCTCAGCAGTTGAGGGGCACTCTTTTTTTTTACATCTTTATTGGAGTATAATTGCTTTACAATGGTGTGTTAGTTTCGAGGGTCACTCTTTAGTAGCATGTTTGGAAAGTGAATAAAAATCCGTATAAAACAAATATTCCAGTAGTTTCCATAGGAACACAGATACCTGTGACCCCATCGCCTAGTCTTCCACGTTGCTGCATCTGTGCCAGCAGTACTCACACAGACATCTCAAAACTAGCAGTAAGTAAGTGGTCCCCCCCCCCGCAAACCCTCAATTCAAGCTAAGCTCGCAGTTAACACCTACAAGAATGGCATCTACACATTACCATGAGCTGCTCACAGGCTGCTAGGTGATCTTCGTTCCCCTCTTCCAAGCACAGGACACAGGCACAGTGCCAACACCGTGCTCCCCTACTCTGGGTGGGAAGTCGTGGTTCTGGGTTTGTTGCATCAGTTGCCATGTTGACCCTGACATCACTCAGTAGATCTGACCTTCCTCTTTACCGGCTGGCTCTCCAGAATCACAGAGCCGACACTTCCTCCTGCGTAGACGTGGGTGGGTGGGTGGGTGTCCAGGCGGCAACCTCTTTTGACCTGAGCTCTGTGCTCTGCATGATTAGGAAGGTCATAATTGATGATCATGGTCACGGCATTCGCGTGAACCACAAAAAATTGCCAACATTTAACCATTTTGATGTCCACCAACGTCATTTTCATAAGGCTTATCTTATTATATGTCTGGGCCTGATTGCCTTAGCACAGCTCAGCGTTGGTTGGTGGCATATTGCAGTGAAGGGGGGACGGTGGGCATATGGCTGCTGTACCCACCCCCAGCCAGCATAGGGAAGCTGCAAAGGGACCCTGCACAGCCTAGAGTCTTGTAGGATGAGGAAGCTATGGATAGATGATTAGGATGTCACGTGTCCCTTCTCTCCAGTCTCTCTTCACTGAGCAGCTGCAATTCAGGTTCTGCTCTTAGTAGCTTTCATGAGGACTCGTGTTGGGGTTCTGACCTCCTTTTGCTGAGAACCGTACTCCTTTTCTGAGATGTAAGGCACCAGAGGAGCACCCTCCAGAAGCATGATCTTTATCTCTGGACAGCACCTTGTTCTAAATTCCTGCAGCGCTGGGCAAAGCACGGGGTTTAGAACTAGAGAGACCTTGGTTTGAGTCCTGATTCTACCACCTGTTATGTGGCCTTGAGCAGTTTGTCTCTTCTCTCTTAGTTTGGGTTTTATCAACTACAGGCGATACCGATGATTAAGTTCTGGAATGTGTGTAAAATTGTCCATGCTTCATGGCCTTGGGGCACATTTTGCTCCCCTTTCTTTCTGAATATGGTGAACTGGGAGGATGCCAGGGAAGGAAGTCTGAGGTTATCTTTTCACAGAGAAACTCTGTGCTGAACCGGAAGTTGGCCCCAAAGTTCCAACAAGCGCAGGTATGTTTGTGTGGACAGTGGACCACAGCATTCAAAATGTCACGTTTTAGAAAATCTAGGACATGTGTTCCTTATTATTTAATATCTCTCCCTTGAGCTTGGAGTAAAACCAGTTTTCTGCCTCCTCACTCTGGGCCTAACCTTCTAAGTTTCTGGAGTCTGATACTCAGCCTCCTTAATAAACAGCCCCCTCGCCGCCCTGGAGATAGGAAAACATAGAAAGAGTGAGGCATATATAGAGACAAGCAGAAACTTAGAGAGAGAAAAAGACAGTGGAGGTGGCATGGAGAGAGAAGACGGTAGGTAGGTAGGCAGGTAGATAGATAGATATTAAAACCCTTAAAATCCCCAAAGTCAATGATATTTGGTGATCAGAAAAACCTTTAATTAAAAACAAAATCCTATAGGCCTTATGAAGTATCCCCACTGAACTCCCAGGGCACCTAGGTTTACCTGTTCCCATGGAAGGTCCACATCCCATCAAGATCTGTAGCATTTAAGTGTGTTTGCCACACTCTTTTGCTCAGGGAAGACTGCTGGGATGTCTCTTTCAGTTGTTTCCTTTGGTTAAAAGATGGGTTTTAAAAACAAGTAGACAAGGCTTCAAATCCCCGATGAGTCCTGCGCCGGCTGTAAGTTATTTGACCTCGTTAAGTCAGCCGTAATACTTTAGTCTTAGTGTTGTTATAAAGATAAATGAAGTGATATACGGCCGTGCTTGATATGTAGCGGGTATTCAGGCCATAGAGACACTGTATTTTAATTTCTGATGTTTAGATGTGTCTGTAGCAGCTGCTGCTTTTCTCCACCTTCCATTGTGTGTCCTTCATGCTCACCAGTGTCCCTCTTCTTTCTGAGGACATTGGGTATTTGGACAAGATGTTCTAATTGGACCAATTAGAAATGGTAAACTGAAAGAATTCCCTTCAGACGTATTTTATCATGAAAATCTCCTTCCTTACCCCATAATTATCTCATCATCATGGGAGTCAGATCATTGGACTTATTTTTTTTTAATTTAAACTAAGAGTTTCAGCAAGAGAGAGACTAAACCATGAGTGGTGTCTGCTGGGTGGCCTCTTAGTTTCAGATGGAGGTAAGAGATGCTTAGCTGTGCCTCGCTCAGCCATCAGGGTCCTGGCAGAAGTCACCTTGCTGCTGTGGGGCAGCACGCCCTGTGAGCTGAGACTCATTCTGAGGTGGTTTCTGGGTGTGGCATCAACTTAGGGAAGAGAGCTGGCAGGGACTGGGCAGGGTCTCCACTGGTTTGTACGGGTGGGAGCATTTGGCCTCAGTGAGCCCTCAGCAGAGTCTATTTCAAAAATAATGTTATAGATGTAACACCGTGAAAATTGTGTCATATCTTAAATACGAGGATAAAATAGTAGATCCCCATTTAGCAATTATTGTGACCTCTGTCACGCTGCTCAGTCCCATACACGGAGCACCTCTAGGAGTCCAAGTCTTGCACTGCATTCAGAGAGAATGGTCATTGGGGACCACTTCTTCTCTCCCCTAGAGGGGTAACTAGGTCACAGAGGAAATAGCACCAACTGTCAGAGGCTCCTGCTCGCCCAGTGGCCAAATGGAGCTTGGCAGATGACGCCCCTTGGGAAAGGTTCAAAAATGAAAACTAAGAGGAAAAACGTGTTACATGAATACCCTCGTCCTACTGAGGGAAGTAAGTCAGACAGAGAAAGATATGTTGTATAACATCCCTTACATGCAGAATCTAAAAAGAAATGATGCAAATGAACTTATTTACAAAACAGAAACAGACTCCACGACTTAGAGGATGAACTTAAGGGGGAAGTTTGTTCCCCTTCCCTGGGGGAAGGGTGGGGGGGAAGGGATAGTTAGGGAGGTTGGGACTGACATGTACACACTGATATATTCAAAATGGATAACCAACAAGGACCTACTATTATAGCACAGGGAACTCTGCTCAATATTATGTAACAGCCTAAGTGGGAAAAGAATTTGAAAAAGAATAGATACATGTATCTACTCGGTGTAACTGAATCACTTTGCTGTACACCTGAAACTAACATTGGCAATCAACTCTACTCAAGTATAAAATAAAAAGTTAGAAAAATGAATACCCATAGAAGATGGGCCCCAATAATGGGAGTCGTAGGAAAGAAGCACATGCCAATAAACTGTAGAGGCGGTGTAGATTCAAGTGCTGCTGTGCGGGATGGAAAGATACTTGGAAACGACCCAGAACCGAACATAAGCCTGCAAGAGAATACTAGTACCTGGAAAGTAATTATTAAAACAAAGCGTACAATCCAGGGTAAAAAATACAGACACCGCAGGATATCCTCTGGTCATACTGGTTCTCTTGAACCTTTATTAGAACCCTTATTGAACTTTTTTTTAAAAATAAATTTATTTATTTATTTTAATTTTTGGCTGCATTGGGTCTTCGTTGCTGCGCTCAGGCTTTCTCTAGTTGTGGTGAGCGGGGGCTACTCTTCATCGCAGTGCGCAGGCTTCTCATTGCGGTGGCTTCTCTTGTTGTGGAGCTCGGGCTCTAGGCGCGTGGGCTTCAGTAGTTGTGGCGCACGGGCTTAGTTGCTCTGTGGCATGTGGGATCTTCTGGGACCAGGGCTTGAACACGTGTCCCCTGCATTGGCAGGCAGATGGCAGATTCTTAACCACTGTGCCACCAGGGAAGTCCCCCTTATTGAACATTTATGGTATCTGCTAGTATCCCGGAGCGTTCCATGGAAATGATCAAAAGGTCATATCATAGGGCCTATGAGGACCATCGTGAGGAAATAGGATCTGCAGCGGGATAAAGAAATTTAAGGGGTGACTTAATACAAGCTCACAATTAAAATAAAGGGCACTCCATGTGGGTGACAAGCAGCTGCTTTTCATTAGGCTTTGGGGACTCGAGAAGGTGACAGCTGATTTAACTGCAGCGGGGAAAGCTTAGACTGCATGCAAAGAAAGACCAACTCATCCGTTTACACTTCTCCCAGATTCGGAGGTCTTTAGGCCTCCTGGACGGTGGTTGTGCTCCGAGAAGAGACACTGCTTTCACTCCCCTCAGATGGGCTCACTCCTTCTTTCGGGAAGGTGTCTCTGTCTCTGCCATGTAGAATACCGAGACCCTCCATCGCTCACCAAAGATACCCCCTTGTCTCAAAGGTTACAACAGCACGTTACCAAAACCACGGACCCCACAATTTTTTGCCCCTCTCCTCTTTCCCCTTTGCTGCTTATTTACCATGAATGCTTTGGGGCTATAATCCCTCCTTTGCAAACTCCCTCAACCCCCTCGTTCTTGTTCCTTCTGTTGTATTTTCCTGGCAAAACCGCAAGCCTGGTTGAAAACAGCTGTCCACATCTTCTGATCCTGGACTTGGGAAGCCAGACCCTGCTGGGACAACAGAAAAACTAAAATGTGATGTCATTTTAAATCTCAGTGGGTACTTACTACTGACTGGGAATCCTACTATGCATTCCTAGGAGGTTTGCTTTCCTTTCCTCTGAGACAGCAAGTTTGTACTTTCTCCCCTCTACTCAAAGCTAGAGCTGACTCATCTTCCAGATACCAAATCTTCCTCTCTACCTGCCTCTCATTTCCAGACCCATCCTTCCCTCCTGCTATAATAGAAAAAGAAAATCCCTTTCAGAATTTATGCTCTGGGGCCTCTCCCCTCCTCCCTAAGGATTGCAACCTTGCAATTCTTTCTTCTTTCCATACATCATGACTTCTTTCCTCTTCACTGGACCATTTCCACCTGCACTCACACCTGTTCTAGTGTCTCCCATCTTTAAAACAACAACTACCCCATCAACAACTTCTCCTGAGCTCACATCCTCCTTCAGGTACAGACATACTTTGCTTCTCCCCCTCCCAGTAAAGCTTCTCAAAAAGAACGATCTTTATTTATCGTCTTCACTTTTTCGCCTTGCTCATTCTTTCACTTTCCTGTCCGGTGTGGGTCCACACCACTCCACTCCACCTGTCCTCAGCAAGGTCATCAGCAGCATTTATACTGCCAATTACAGCGGTCAGCTCCCAACCTTTAATCTGCCTCTCAGAGGCACTTGACATAGTTGACCCTTTCTTCCTTTTTGAAAATGTTCCTCTTGGCTTCCTTGGTATCACAACTCTCTTGGTTTTCTTCCCACATCACTGAGCACTCCTTTTCTGTGTCTTTTTCTGATTTCTTCTCCTCTGCCTCATATCTGTGTGCAGGTTTGCCAAGGGCTTGGTCCTCAGGCATCTTCTCTCTCCACTTTTCTAGGACAGCTCATCCAACACCATGGTTTCCAACACCTCTCTATACAGCTGACCGCCATATATGTATCTCTGGCCCAGACTCTGCCCGTGAACTCTAGATATATAAAGACGTCTCAAACTTAATATATCATTTCATTCATTCATTCATTCATATTTTCTCACCTTATTAAAATCTCTGAAATTGGAATGGCTCCTACGGTCAGTGACATCATCTCTGTTTGCCGAGTGGAGAGGTTTAGCTGCCATTGTCTGCACGAGCACAAACTTGGCCACGTTTTCTTTACTTCCTTGAGTGATGTGCGTTCAGTATGACATGCGTTCGCTTTATTGCCTCTTAAAATTCTTCAAAAAATGATATTTTCAATCACATATTGATTTAACATTGAGAAGCAAATCATGTATTCAGAAATTCATAGAGACAGAAGAGCAGGGTGTAAACTTGATAATAGCCAAGACCTATTTGTCTTTGGAAGAATGACCACAACAATCAAAGGCTTTATAGAATCTAAGATAGAAAGGATGCCCACAGTTGACAGTTTTGTTGTTGAGATACATACAAACTTCAACTTAAGGCAGAGGGAATTGCTAAGTCCTTTGCAGTAGGAAAAGACTTCAGATCTATAGAGGTTGATATGACCAGTTGAAAGTGTCTGGCTTTTCATATCTTATTAGTACTTAAGCGAATTGTGTGTCTTAGAAGACATTGCACCTGCCATCTGATGCGTCCAAAATGGAATTCGTTATCCTACCATCTTGCACCCCACGGAGAGGCAGCTCTTCCCTCAGTTTTTCTAACTCACTGACTGGCACCCTTCTTAACATGTTCCTTAAACACAACACCTAAGAATTATCCTTGTTCCTCCCTTTTGTTCACCCCTAACATCAAATCTATCTGCTTTTCTTGTTATTTCTGCCTGTAAAATAAATCTCCCATCCATTTTCATCCCCTTCACCCAAATGCCTTCATCCAAGGGGTCGTGGCATCTTGCCTGGACCATTGCAGTAGTCAACTCTGCTGCTTTCACGCTGCCCATCCATCCTGTACCTCATGAGCCTGACAGTCCATTCTCCAGCCTAAATAATGCTTTCTAGCATAAATTGGACTTTATCACTCCCTGTTTATGCTAAGAATAAGATCACATTCCTCCCTGCAGCCCCCAGACTCTGAAGTCGTGGACCTTGCCTGCCTCTCAGAGGCCCCCATATATCACCACCTTCCCCAGTGACTTTGCTCCAGGATCTCGGCCCGTCCTCTGTCCTCTGTTTCTCACACGTGTCTTACTCCAGGACCTTTCCATTTGCTAGGATTTCTGCCTGGAGCTTTCCCCCTCCAGACCTTCCTGTGCAGGGCTGTTTTCTGTAATTCAGTCTCCGAGAGGCCGTTCTCACTGAACCTCTGTAAATATGCCCCATCCTTCTCTAGCCATCATTGAGTACAACTTCTCACAGAGCCCCTACTAATTCCTGAGGCTAGCTTGTTAATTTGTTTACTTGTGTATCGTTTATTTCTTCCAACCAAGATGTTAGTTCAAGAGAGAAGGGGATCATCGTCTCCTTTATTATTGTATCTTGAAGACTTAAGGTGGAGTTTGGTAACTAGGTGATGATTGATCAATAATGTTAGAATTCATGAAGGAACAGGTAGTCCAACTTTTCTTCTAGGAAGTAGTGTCTCCGAATGGAAGAGTGATAACTTTCCTCAAAAACATAAAATGTAACACCTTTGCAGAAACTGAGAAATTTGTTAAACCTCACTTACCCTGTGTTTACTTATTTGTAGAGTGGTCATACAGAAATCCTTATCTCTCTGGGATGTTTCTAGAGTTAAATGGAACAATTTATGCAAAGAAATATTTTGCCAAATGGGGAACCTTATCATGTCACTCTGAGAATGGGATGAAAGCTCTCGTCCCCCTCCCAGGGCGCTGGCCTGCAGTCTAAGAAAATGCACAGATGTGCGTTGAACTCTACGCCTAATACCTGCAAAGACCGCAGGTAAAGACACCTTTCCCCACACAAACACGAATTGTTACCTTGGTCCACACTGAGTCAGTTTTCAGGTTGATTACAAGGATTTGGAAAGTTAAGGTGCTTACTCTTTCCAGTTAATGAGCCAGGACACTGTTTTATGTTGTAAATATCGAAGGCCCATTCTGTCACTAGTTCCACACACTGGTTCACTTGTGAGAGGCCCCCTCCACTTTCTGTTTCTATCAGTAGCCTATGTGTATCCACCAATTAAAAGACAGAAATTATCAGAATGTTTCTAGCAATACTTACAAGACTGGGTTTAAACAAACAAACGAAACAAAACAAAAAAAACAAAGGCCCCCAGGAGAAGTCCTTCGTGGCTCAGTGTGTCTGTCATGGGATTCAGTGTGTTTTCATCCCCAGTAGATCTGTTAATGTAGTCAGAAAAGAGCATCACAAAAGGAAGCCCGGCACTCCTCGCTGTCAGTACTTACACAAGGGCTGCATTCGATGGCCTGGAGGCAGTACCGTGGGACAATGGTGGGATATTTTATAGCAGCTCCCAGTCTGCACACCAGAGAGCCCAGCGGCCAAGGACAGAAAGGGAGCATGCAAAAATGATGTGGGAAGCCTGTGCCAGGTGCAGAGAGAGCAGAGAGCATGCAGGGAGGAGCCCTGGGGGGAAGAGCAGTTCATGGACGTGGAAGCTACCAAGGTGAAGCTCGACACCCTCTCTGCTCTGGGCTCAGGATTTGTCACACTTGCTGCCTTAACTCAAAGACTCTGAGATGGTCCCTGGTTGATTGGATGTTGAGAGGCAGGGGCCACATGGTCAGAAACCTTCCTGGGATCACACTCGGGGGCTCTCTGGCCTCACGGCCCCATCGTATGGCTCCTGGGCAGGAGAGAAGGCGACGCAGATGAGGTTGGGATCCTCGCCTTTCTCCGAGCAAATATGTCAATAGCATTTGGGTTAATGAACTGTGCCTTTTAATAAATGGTTCTTATCTCACCACAGTGGTGCTAAATTGTCAGGATTTTAAATTAACTTAATAGTTTGGCGGATGGTACTTATTCACTGGTTACCCGGAAAGTGAATACGGCCCCCAGCCTGGGTTTCTTATTGAATTATGCAGCAGTTAGTTATTTCATTTGGGTTTCAGGTGAAATGTTTAGGATTAATGTGCAATGCCTCAACGCCCCCCTTAATGGGCGTTTCCAGGCCTACCCTAAACTAAAAGCCCACCATTCATCATTGGGTCACTCTGTGTTCTTCAGGCTTCTTGGCCAGGCATGGCCAACAGCCTCTTGGAAACACCTTCCCTGCTGAGAGGGATACAAAGTGCCCATCTTGTCTTCCTTCTGTTCATATGTACAAATATTTACTGAGAGGGGCAACCCCCTACCCTGCCTGTAGGAAGCTTATCATCTATGTGTTAGAAAGCTGTAAATATATAAGAGAGGGATTTATGAAATTCCAGAACTTCTGAAGAAGAAGGAGAAATTAATTCTGTCCTGGGGAGAGGAAGAATTGGGGTAAAGCTTCACAGAGGTAACATTTGATCAGAGCCTTGAAAAAATACATAATATTTATATGCATGGAGCTGTGAAGAGCAGTCCAGGGAGATTTTTAATCCTGTGCTTGTCTACCTTACAGCGATCAGCTTGCAGGCCAAAAGAATTGCCACTTTTATGTTTTTATTTATTTTTTAACATCTTTATTGGGGTATAATTGCTTTACAATGGTGTGTTAGTTTCTGCTTTATAACAAAGTGAATCAACTATGCACATACATATATCCCCATATCTCTTCCCTCTTGCATCTCCCTCCCTCCCTCCCTCCCTCCCTCCCTATCCCACCCCTCTAGGTGGTCACAAAGCACCGAGCTGATCTCCCTGTGCTATGCGGCTGCTTCCCACTAGCTATCTGTTTTACATTTGGTAATATATGTAAGTCCATGCCACTCTCTCACTTCCTCCCAACTTTCCCTTCCCCCTCCCCGTGTCCTCAGGTCCATTCTCTATGTCTGCGTCTTTAGAATTGCCACTTTTAAAAGAGCAATTACTGTGAGACTGAAGTTCTTTGCCAGAACCTTATGAAATATAAAGTAGCATCGTTTCCATTTTACAGATGAGAAAATAGGCTCAGAGAGGGTAAATACTTTGCCCAAAGCCACACAGCCTTAGGCACACAAAGATTTTAACCAAAACCCAAGTGGCCTGGTAGCACTGTTTCGGAAGCAATTCCTCTATACAGGAATTTACTCCAGCGGGCTCATCCTCACCACAAAGCAGATTCATCCATCAATGCATGAAAAATTGCATTTGGAGAAAAAGAAATGACTTCGCATACAGTGAACAGGTGGTAATTCTGTGCAAAGCACGGTGCCTGACAGGTCCTGAGGCAGATACCCAGGCAAGGATGGCAGGATCTGTACCCTCCGAGGAGGTCAGGACAGGTGGAGGAGGCTCGCCATCTCTGTAGACCGGAGACGTGCGATCCAGGACCAAAATCACCCATGTCAGCGGCGAGCAAATAAGGGAAGGTGACGGCCAAATGCTAACTGCAGAGCGGAAGGTAGAAAGACTGGGAAGTATTAGAATCAAAGGCCGTCTGAGAAGCAGGAGGATGAAGGGGGCTTATAGGGATGCTGAGACGGGCGCTCCCCCATCTGAACTTGGAGCCCTCCATTGGGCCCTGGTTCAAGCCCCCACGAGGTCATGTCCATGGCCCCCAGGTGGGTGCAGCAAGCTGAGCTGGGCAGACACAGCCAGGGTGGGTGGGGTTCCTTCTACAGACGGGGTGTGGCTTCCCCAGCAGCCACCAGTCCTGCCCAGCTGGGAACTTCAGGTGTCTCTGCCGGGGGCAAGGACTCTGCTGTGACTGCGGAGAAGCAGAAAACAAACCCCGGCCCTTTCAGCTCCTTGGCGGGTCCCTGGGAGAGGCACAAGGGCGCCTGCTGAGCGGAGTGACCTTGAGAAAGTCAGGCGGGCGTGTGAAGTGGTGCAGCAGTGCTGGGGCAGGGGAAGCAGCCCAGCCATCAAGGAAAGACTGTGTATAAAGGATCCCTTTTCCCTTTCTTCTGGCGCAGACACAGGCCCCAGCTTCATTCTGCATTCATAAAGCTTCCCTTGGAAGCGCCTTTAAGTACTGCTGAGGGTGGCTTGAAGAAGCATGTTGGAGGGTCAAACACACATCTCCTTGGGCTTTCTTTCATCTGCCTCAAAACCAAAAATCTCTCCTTTTTTAATCGCCGCCTCCTGTAAAAAGGGCTAATCTTTTGTTCGCAACAGCCTCCAGTGGCCCAGAATCTCAGCAATTAATACAGGAGAGAGGGGAGAGGAGGCAGGGGCTCCAGCCCGTGGGAAGAGGGAAGCAGGTCAGAAGGGGAGGCTGCAGGATGTGGCGGGCACTGGCCAGGGATCCCAGGAGGGCGGGAGCCTGCAAGGTGCTGCCTGAGCAGGCCTGGCCTCAGAGAAGGTGCTTTTCGGGTGCAAATCTGCTCCTGTGGCCGACCAGTCAATCCAAACTAGCGCCTTCGAGAAGGGGCCCGGAATGAGAAGGGATTTCACCTGTGTACTTAGATGCCCCGCTTCTTCCTCCTGGGACCCTTTCTCTGATCCCCTGTAGCAGCCTCCTTTGTGTAATTACTTTGTCTTTAATCAAGGCACTCACCCTTCATCTCTGTCATAAACAGATTAGTTATTTTCCTCATCTCTGATTATGGTTTGTTGCTTTAGAATTACATTTCTAAAACAATATATGCTACCGCCTGGCTTAAAAGCCCTCAGTGGCACCTGGTTTCTCTTACGGTAAAACTCTGAACACTACAGCATGGTTTAAGGTCCTTGTGCCCTGAGTTTTATAAATTCCCATCCTCCTGTGCCGCCAGACCCCTCCCCGGACACCCTGCACTTCTGCCCACTTGGATATGATCTGATGGGACTTTGTCCCGGGAGTTACCCACCCTCGAGCCTTCCTTTCTTTCCCCACCTGGCAAATGCCGTCTTGTCCTTTAAAACTCTGCTCAAAATCACTTCCTCTGTGAAGCCTTCATGAGCTCTTCAGGGGGTTTTAATCATTTTCTCTGTGATGCTTGCAGGGCAGTCCATGTGCTCCGCTAATAATGTGCTTATTGAGTTATCTCTTAATGATTTGTTTATGTGGACATTTTTTTTACCTCCATGAGATGTTCAAAAGTGTGGAGTGTGCCTTATCCTTTCTAGCACAATGCCTGCGACCTAGCTGACACTGAACACATGTCTGAGCTAAAGATTGCCAAGTATTCAAGGATATAATATAATAACCTACCCCTCTGACGTTCAAACGTAGGGAGGGAAAGAGGCGGAAAGGTTTCTGGGTTCCAGTGATTTTGTTTCATCAGGCGAGCCTAAGGGGCTAGAGGGAAAGGCCTACTGGAGGATAGAGGTGGGGCTGTGTGTGTGTGTGAGTGTGTGTTTGTTTGTTTGTGGTTGGGAGCTGATGAAGCCAATTACCAGAAGACTGCAGTTAGCAACTACCAGGGTTCCTGAAATCAAGAGCAAAGGATGTTCTGCTCCCAGACTTGGAGGGAAGACCCACAGCGACCCCAAATCTTAGTTGCAGGGGGGATACCTCTCTGCCCACCATACCAGATTTGCAGAGCGCAGAGAGCATGTTGGGCAAATCAGAGCACATGGCTGCCACTTTTTTATTCTTTTCCCCCAATTATGTGTTTGGAACAGAGCCCCGAGGACAGTTTTATTCAGCAAAAAGAACCAAACCATAAGCAGCATTTGTCACACTTCTGTGAAGGAAGCTGTCGCCAATCCCCCCCCCCCCCCCCCCGCACAGCTAGATCTGAAATCGTGCCTCCTCTCTTTTCTTGGGCCTGGGGACCCCTGGACCCAGAGCTCCCGTGTGCCCTGCCCCTCCGCCTGGGGAGTGAAAGCTGGGCGCCGGTTCAGAGAGTCATTCAGTGTCCCTGCAGATGTAAGAGCACATTGTCCTTCAGTGTATTGACCCTAAGAGTTATGTCTTTACCTCCTCCTTCCCTGCCCCATGTTAGCCTGAGAAGTCCTGCCAGAGGGATGTGAGAGCTAAGGAAGTTTTGATCTCGTGAGCCTGTGGATTCTAATCTTGGATAATGATGAACTCAGCGTCTGGGACCTAGGGAAGCTGTCAGGGAGGACCAGCCCCGGGGCAGCATGGGTCACCTTCTGGGTGTTTTAGTTTGGTGGAAATGATGCCTTGTGGAAGGAAGGGGGGTAGGGAGGAAGGAAGGAAGAAGGAAGGAGGGAGGGAGGGAGAAAGGGAGGAAAAAAGAAAGGAAGGAAAGAAAGAAAAAGAATAAGCTTGTGAGCAGTATGGGGAAGAAAAGCAAATAGACCAAATAGTTTTGGTTTTCTGTGCCTTTTCAGTCCAAAGTAGACATTTATGAATGGAATATTCACCTCTATAATCTTTGGCCCTTCAACTTTCAGATAGTAACCTGGAATATTAGGACAAAACCGCCCTCCGCTCCCCACCGCATCAAGTTATTCATTTCGATACTTAGCAGAAGAGTTTTATTAATTCCCAAGTAATTGATAGTAATGAATTTGTTCTCTGACCGCTGTGGTTTATTGATGACACTGGTGTCTGATCTGCTGTCTGTGCTTATCAGTATAGGATACATGCTTGGCTGTTTTTTTTTTTTTTTTTTGCGGTACGCGGGCCTCTCACCGCTGTGGCCTCTCCCGTTGCGGAGCACAGGCTTCGGACGCGCAGGCTCAGCGGCCATAGCTCACGGGCCCAGCCGCTCCGCGGCATGTGGGATCTCCCCGGACCGGGGCACGAACCCGTGTCCCCTGCATCGGCAGGCGGACTCTCAACCACTGCGCCACCAGGGAAGCCCATGCTCGGCTTTTTGAGTTAATAAAATCTACAGAGTGGTTTCAAAAAAGAATATGTACTCAAATGTAGCTCTTGGCAAAAGCAGCCACCTCTTTATGGGGAGCGTGTGTGTATGTTTCTGAATCATCACTAATTACAAGAAAGGGAAAATGTCTGCTTGCTTTCTACTGGTTTGTTTAGATGGAAAACAACTAGGACAGAACCATTTGGTGTGGAGACGGCTTTAGATTCTGAGTGGAGCTGTGGCCTTTGCCAGTTACAGGGGTCTCAGGCCACAGAGTATTTCAGGTATAACAAGACCTCATGCTGGATTGGGGTGAAAATGAGACAGAATCCTGCTTGGCTTTGTGAGGTCATCACGAGTCTTTTCTCCCCTCAGACCCCACCTCCTCCGTGTGCCTATCGAATTACGTGATGGCAGGTTCTCCAAGGGAAAGGGTGAGGGCACCAGGGTTGGAATTGAGGCAACCACCTTGGAAAAGCCACTGCCGGCAAATAACATTGTTACGAATGTTAGAGAAGTAATTAAAATGAACTCATCATTTCCCAAAATATTTATGTATTGAAAGTGATTCCGACTGATTGCCTTTAAGTAGCATTTTCTTCCGTTTCCGTGATAACCAGTGGACGTGTGTTTCCCTTTGCGTTCAGGATCCAGTCCTGAGTGTGTGCCCTCCTCGTGGGTGGAGATGAGGAGGGGACCTAACCCAGTGACAACAGCCCGACTTCCAACCCTGACATTGCCGAGCCGTCCCACCCTCCCTCCTGGAGCTTCTGGAAGAGTCCGGCCCCTGCCGGGACACTTGCTGTTCTCTCCCCAAGGGAGGGGCCCTGGTCAGTTCACTGCTGCCTCCTCCCTGCCACAGCCCGAAAGACACAGTGGCCAGAATCCACTAAGGCAGGTGCACCAACAGCTGGGTTGCCACACCCAAGGATTTTATTAAAAGTAATAGTGCTTGGGGCAGTTTTGCCTTTTGAAGCTGCCTGTACGTACATTGTTCCTGTAGGAGAGGCAGAGGCTCCTGAGGTCACGAGGAGGTGGCCTCCTGTGCCCAGACGGTGGAAGCGAACCCGGGACAAACCCCAGTCAGGCAGGTGAAGGACTCAATTCCTAGGCCTGGTTTGGCCCTAATCGGCTACGTGACTTTGGGCCACAGCCCCAAACGCTTTGAATCTCGGTTTCATCCACCTTATGTGCAAAGAGATAGATCTTCAAGGTTCCTTCCTCTGTGACATTCTTGAATTCTGGAGAACATTCCATATGCAGAGAAAGGAAAGACCAGGAGTGTCTGGTTAAATGTGGGATAACATGAAAAATAGATAAACTCAGGAGACTAATGGTACGGGGTGTCCCCTCCCAAATGCTGCAAGGTGAAGTGAGCAGAAGGGCCCGGGGTGTGGCCGTCCTGGGGTCAGGGCTGCTGTCCTGGACTGAGCAGGTAGCCTGTTGGCTACCCTGGCCTCCCGCTGCCTGGGTGTAGCTGCCCCCCTGCTGAGGCCCTGGATCGCTGAGCCCGGGGAGGAGATCGGTGCTCAAGGTCAGACCAGACTCTGTCCTGTGACAGAGATGCTGCAGCAGACCAGGGCAGCGGCCAAGACTACCACTTCACTGGGGGGTGTTGAAGAGTGGGCAGGGTCCTTAGGAGGAGGGTAGAGCAAGGTCAGCACTCTGAGATCACTTGGACGCATGCATGCTTGTCTCCCGTGCCCGACCCTGGCCTTTGCCCAGAGTCCATGATTTCTGCAGGTGATGGATGGACGTGCCCACTGGGTTCCCCGTTCCTTCTTTAACTTTGTCAAAATCTGCATGTCTGTACCTCCAGTGAGAGTGCCTTGCTTTACCCATCGGTGTATGCCATCTCCCTAATTTCTTGCAGCCTCTTTCCAACCCTTCACAGGCTTGTGTGTTATTCCTTCAATCTCCAAACAGGATTCTTTGTACAATGCAGCTGCCCAGGCCTCTGGAAAGCAGTTACGCATTCCCGAAACCCAGACAATTCCGGTCTGCCCGTCCTGCCCCTTGACACCTAGTGAGAACAGTCATGATGACTTTGGGGGGCCTCAGGTGTGAGCCCAGATCTGATCCTTCCCTGAGAGACTGATAGGACCATTTATTGAATGACCATTTAGTGACTCCAAGTGCAGGCCATCTGGGAAAATAATAAGGGCTGAAATTGGAATGGAGTTGAGCTATAATCATAGACTCTTAGAAAGGATCCTAGGTGATTTTCTAAGTCAGTGGGTTGCAGACTTTTTTACACTGGTGGCACCATTATAACAAGAGACTCTCTAGCAGGCCCCCGTGTACAAAGCAGATACCTGGCCCTGCTGGTGGCAGCAGGTGGAGCCTGGAGCCAGAGCTGCTTGGTCCTCAGGGACGCTTTGCCCTGGCCTTGTGAGCACGTGCTATTGATCTAAGCTAATAAACTCTGCTACAGATGGGGTCATTAAGGACAGTACTTCAGTAAATTATTTATTTCCATGTCTCTTGATTTTGTAATCCTGAGGATATAGAAGTGTACCATGTTATTAAACACAAGCAAAATGATTCTAAATTGTTTATCTAAAGTTGAACATCTGATGAGGAACACAGGATAGGAACCAGAATCGTGGGTACCTGCCCTGTAGGCTAGTACTCCCTCCTTTTTTTTTTTTTTTTTTTTTGTGGTACGCGGGCCTCTCACTGCTGTGGCCTCTTCCATTGCGGAGCACAGGCTCCGGACGCGCAGGCTCAGCGGCCATGGCTCACGGGCCCAGCTGCTCCGCGGCATGTGGGATCCTCCCGGACCGGGGCACGAACCCGCGTCCCCTGCATCGGCAGGCGGACTCTCAACCACTGTGCCACCAGGGAAGCCAATTGCACTCCCTCCTTTAAGCTAGAGTACCAGTTGGCAGCATCACGATCAAGTACTACCCACTTGTTAGGAAAGCAAATTCTCAAGCCCAACTCCAGACCAACTGCGAAACTATAGAGAAGGGACCCAGAAATCTGTGTTTCTACTGGGCCTCCAGGTGACCATGATGCACACTGAGAGCAGCTGTTGTGGCCTAAACCTTGATGATCCTTGAACTTTCCCAGTAATATGGAATGTTCTTAGTGTTATATGGGTGTTTTTATGTGTTTATTTTGGTAGTGGGCCCAGGAGGAGGGAGAGAAGATTTAGAATATATACAGAAGGCCCCGCCCCCATCCCTTTGGGATGAAGGTCAACAGATTTAGCAAATAAAAAATACAGGCTGCCCAGTTAAATTTATTGTTCAGATAAACAGTGAAAAATAGTTTAGTATAAGTATGCAATATTTAGGATATATTGATGCTAAAAAGTTGTTTTTTTATCTGCAGTTCACATTTAATCGGGCATCGTGTATTTTATCTGGCAACCCTGTTTGGGACAGATCACAAGTTGGGAACATTTCCTTTTTCAGTCTTTTTCTCCTCCCTTCTCTAGACCCAAAGTCAGACACCTATCTCACTGCAGTGCTTTTATTTCCCAAATCCCTTTCTATGTTGGTGAGAGAAGCTGGCAGAGAGAGGAACTAAAGCATGTGAAATGGTAAAGGGAGTAGCCTTCCAGCTCACCATTTTTAACTGTCATTATGTCACTCGCACTGTCACCACATTGTAGAAACTGCTGAGTAAGAGGCCAAGAAAACCTTGGCAGAATCACACAACTGCCTCTCCCTCCCTCTGCATCCCACCCAGCAAGCTCCCCAGCCTGTCTGTCATCCCCATGTCTGCTGATGAACTCACCAGGCTGGCCAATGAACTGCTTGTGGCCCCATCTGGACCTTACCAGCAAAACCGAGTCCATATTTGTCAGACACAGAGTCAGACTCAGCAGCAGACACAGCTACGACTGGGTGGGGGGAAGGAGTTGGGGACCCCATGGTGGGCGGCAGAGAAAGTCCCATCGGTTTTACCCTAAGATCTTCCAAATGAACTTGAACCTCCAGTCAGACTTGATTTGAAAATCCAAGGAAACGGGTCTGTAGTCTTGTTTTTGATGTACTCTCCTAGGTAACGGAGCTTGAATTAGGGAGTCGATTTGGAGACTGGAAGGCAGAAAAATGCAAATAGAATGGAAAACCCCCCCAAAAATGTTTTCTCACTGTGTACCTTGTCTGATTTCCTTTGGTGGTGGAGTTAGGCTGAGAGTCACTACGTAGACCCATTTTCTAGTCTCAATTCTATTTTGATATTAACACGTGACCTTGATTTAGTCACAAAATCTTTCTCGTTCTCAATCTTCTCATTTGTAAAGTGAGGATACTTTGTGAAATTAGCCAACCTCCAGCTCAATGACTTATAAATTATATCATTTTTCTCAGGACCGGCTAAACTCTTCCCCAGATCTCTGCTTATCTGAATGGCAGCTTAAGCCCCTTCCTGCACCAGCAAACTATGACAGGCAAGATGTCAACCGATCAAATACCACTTGTTTCACCCCTAGGATTGTGCCTTAAACAATGAAGGGGAAAAGACAGCTGACACCTTTCCCCCTTGCCTTCTACAGCGGCAATAGCAAAGCCTACCCAAACTGTGGACTCTGGGGGCAGAATTTAATGAAATACGATTTGGGACTAGGGATCCTTTGACCTGATCAGTGTAGCCTATCCTTGATGGGGAAGGCTTTCCCGGCTCTAGAAAGGGCTGGATTTTGTTAGATATTAAGGAACTTCTTATTTGATATTAGCAGGAACTGGACAGATAAGTTCATTTGTCTAGAGGGTAGTATGCAGCCCTCTGTGCATAGGTTGAAAACTTAATCATTGAGGGGAAAACATGTTCTGATATAGAGGGCTCTGCAGGGTAGAGGAGCAGGTGCAGTGATGTACTCTGGTGTGGCTGGATGGGCTGAAGCTGGTGTGCTGAGTCCCTGCCAGCTGTCATAGGCTATTCCCACTGGCGTGTACACATGTCCCCCGGGGCAGACCTGCAGTGCACACACAGGCACCACACCTAGCTGTGTGGTTACCTAGCTGGATCCCCGCAGAGGGCAAGGCACGGGCAAGGCATTTTGAAACCATAATAACCCAAAGGCCCCCGAGTTCCTGTTCATGCAGGATCAGATCAGCATTTCATTTTTCTACTTGTCCTGGGGCTCTCTCCCTATAGGAGAAGGGTCCCACAGTAAGTTCTGTCCTGTTTGTTGGGTTGTTCTCAACACACTTTAACTCTTCAGGGAATTTACATTAAGGAACGTTAGAGCTACTCTTCCAGGCTGAATTTTTTATTTAGAAGGAAAATGGCACACTCGTTATCTTAGTGGAGGTGTTCAGTTTGGCAATTAAAATGAGGGTTGTAAAATTTATCAAGGAAAGGACAGAATCAAAGAACCTAAGGCAATCATAGCCCTTCAAAATCCATCCAGACCGTCCCTCTTCCTAAAGGAAGATAGGGCCCAACCCTCCCCGCAAGAAAGAGATCAGACAAAGGCTTTCCTTCCCTTCATGCATACCATATACAGTTAGGAAGCTGTATGTCGTATCTCACCTAAAACTCCCCTTGGGCAGTGCAAGTCTTTTGGAAAACAAACAGCTCACGGTGGAAAATGTCCTTAGCTTTTGGCGGCCTCCTGAAAGGTTTGGTTACAGGTTTCATTTGCTCTTTTAATGGGATTTTCTGTGAGTTATTGGCAGTCAGAAGGGTTCAGACAACTGGCTGAACAGGAGGCATCATAAGATCATGGAATTTTAGAGCTGGAGGGAACACTTGGGCTTGCCTTCCAGACAGAGATCATTTTGTCTGAGGTCCAGCTAGGAGGTAGTGAGGCGGGGGTGATTTTATCCAGTCTTCTTTGCCACGTGACTAGACGGATGGAGACCTTTAAATGTCAACAAAGCAATTTTGAATGGAATTCAGAGCCAACTGGGATGCTAGCATCAGAGCTGTGATGCTGGAGGAATTACAGGAACCGCGTGTCTGTAGATCTCGCGGAAGCATCCTGCACGGGCTGTAGCCTGCTAGCTTTAACAGTACGTTGGAAAACAG
The DNA here is from genome assembly GCF_949987515.2 of Delphinus delphis. NCBI lineage: Eukaryota > Metazoa > Chordata > Mammalia > Artiodactyla > Delphinidae > Delphinus > Delphinus delphis. The sequence continues at coordinate 5,118,377 of NC_082690.1, read as the reverse complement.
CCCATCTGTGGCCGGGAGCTATCGGTGCAGATCACTATCACAGTAGAGCACAGGTCGGACACGACCAAAAGATGCCCAGATCTCCTTTGTTTCCCATCTCCCACTCGCCAGGGAATTGGTAACAGTTCTTTCAAAGACTGGGCTTTGAGCGAATCCGAGCAGGTAGAAAAGGAACAGACACCTCGTCTGAACTCACCCAGTGCAGCCCATGCAGAGGGAGTAAGGCGGCAGAGGCTGGTGCAGGGATGATGTGGGCTGTGACTGAGTCGTCCCTGAAGGCTGCCCGTCCAGTCACAGACGAGACGTGATTATGTTCCTGTTTGTCTCCTGTGCAAGGCCAGCTGCCTGTACCCGGGCAGGAATCGCTGTGCGGTTAGGAGTGATAAAACTGGCATGAGATTTTCCTGGGTAGCGTGCCGGTTCTCTGTTAAAACTCAAATAGGCAAAATAAGTCGCCAGGGCTTTGTCTGCCTGTCGGTTGATATTTGTGTGTCACGTGTGTACTGACATATGGACAAAATCTCAAACCAAGGAGGGTCTGTGCCCCAAACTGAATCTCCCATGTATTGAAATAAGAGTTTCATCGCCAAATGGCCAGAGGTAATCACCAAGGCATGCACTTATGAGACCAGGATGCAGGTCAGGGTGAGTTGAGCATCTCTTCTGGATTAGCTTTGATAGATCCATCCATCTTCCCATTCAACCACCATCTATTCATTTATCCATCCACGCAACAGATGGCCCAGCTGCTCAGTGTACATGGAGGCAAAGAACTGACCTGAGCTTGGTCCTCACCCTTCGCTCATTGTCTAGCGGGAGAGTCATCAGTCCTAGAAGGAGCAGCTACATTGCTAGTAAAGTATTTGTCTGATTTTATTATATACATGTAAGAGAAGCTCTTACTATATGCAGGTAAATAAACAGAACATTGCAATGTGTGGTAAGTGCTGGGACATAGGGAGCGACGTGGGACCGTATACAAAGTGAAATAGGGGGAACGGGGGAGGGTAGAGGGTGGATTTCCTGAGAGAGAGTGATCCACAGAAGACCTCTGGGAGGAGGGACATTTAAGCTGAAACCTGAAGGATCAAGAGAGACCAGCGGTGGAAAGAGGAGGTGGAGGGAGGAACATGCTAGAAGGCTGCGAGGCGGGAAACAGCCCAGCGTGTGGCAGGGGGCTAAAGGAGCCGGATGAGAGGGAAGGACACAGACGCCTGACCACGCAGGGGTCTGGAGGCCATCAAAAGTTGGTTAAATTTTAAGTGCATTGGTAGGACACTGAGGGAGGGATGGAGTATCCAGGGATTCTTCTAGCTGCTGGGTGTAGGTGAAATTGGAGGAGGGCAACAGCAGGCATTGGGGGGCTATCGTAGTAGCGTGGGCAAGAGATACCCGTGGTTTGAACAAGAGAGAATGTGGGTCAGGGCTGAATGCCCATTATTCTTGGAAATGTAAAGCTGAGTCATCCGTGCCCCAGAACCTCCCTGGAGGACTACACCATGGGAGGCTGCATCAGCTTCTCCCTGCCTTTGTTTGTTGTGAGCAGGTGGTCAGCACCAGGTATAGTGTCCTGTTCTCGCTTAACAGTTTCTCAGCGGAACTTCGTAAATGACAGTGCAGGAGGCTGAATAATGGTCCCCCAAAGCTATACATACCCTAATCCCCGGGAACCTGTATGTTACTTTACATGGCAAAAAGGATTTCGCTGATGTGATTAGGTTACAGAGATGGGAAGGTGATCCTGGATTACTTCAGGTGGACCCAGTGCAATGACAAAAGTCCTTATAAGAGGGAGGCAAGAAGGTCAAAGGCAGTAGCAGGAGCTATGACCGTGGAAATGGGAGGTTGGAGGGATGCAAAGAGGGGCCACAAGCCAAGGCCTGTGGGCAGCCTCTAGAAGCTGGAAAGAGCAAAGGTTCTGCTCTGGAGCCTCCAGGAAGAACTGGCCCTGTGGAGACCCTCACTTCAGCTTAGTGAGACCTGTGTTGGGTATCTGACCTATAGAACTGTAAGATAAGACATTTCCGTGGTTTTAAGCCATGAAGTTTGTGGTAATCTGTTCCAGCAGCAATGAGAAACTAATACAGAAAGTAACAACGTGACATTGTGTAACCTCAAGGCCCACTTCATGTGTCAGGATCTGTCTTCTGCACCCTCCCAGGTCCCCTGTTTCAGACCCACTGGACTGGGACTGGCCTCCCATTACAATACAGGTAGAGTTTGCTTCCCTTACCAGAGCAGCCAACTGAGGACACACAAGCCTCGAGCTTCTGGAATTGGACAGGCTAAAGAAACATAACCCAGAAAACCAAGCAAAGAATGTATTTCTTTTTCTGTTTTATAAAAGTCAGCTTCCATCCTATAGCCAACAGTGGCAAGAATGGCGGCTTGGTAGAACTACTGAGTGTTTGTTGGCAGGTGCTTGGTCTTACTGTGTTCAGTGGTCTCAATCTTTCTCCATTCGGTCCTGTGCAGGCTCTGGCATTGGCCTTTCTCTCTCACATCCTCATTCCTCCCTTCGTTCTCTTTCTATTCAGAGCCCATGCAGTGTGTCTGCCCTTCAGACTCTGGATCAGAGCATGCTGATCCCTGTGGGGTGTGCGATGGACAGGCAGCTTGTTGAGGGCTCCATTAGAAGAGGAATTACCAACAATTTCTTAACTGAGAAATCAAGCATTTGCCCTGAAATAAACTTATACATCTACCTGACAGCTCTGCACTGGCTCCCACCATGCACGTCTGCATGGGGCCCTCAAGTCCAGTGGCGTGGCTGTGCAGTGATTCCTGCATGGGCTGACCAAAGGCCCTTGGCTAATCTTTATTTCTGTGAAAGCAGCAGGGCTCCCCCGTGGAGGAGAGGACCAAGGCATCTAAGGAAGTCTTAGAATCCTGCCCTCCTTGATGCTCCTTCCCTTGCCAGGCTGCAGGCACACGGTTCTGCCTGGGGGAAAGAGAAGGGATTGGACAGTGCTGAAGGTTCTTCTGGATCCTTTGACCTTTTCTCCACATAGACTCTTTCTTTGAAACCAAGACTAATGATCTGGTAACATCCAGACAGGACTTCCGGAACAGGGGCTTCATTAGGGCTCATTTATAGGAAGTTATTGCATATGCCGTTCCAGGTGACTTCCCCAAGGGCTCGAGACAAAGATGACAGGGGTGACGTGGGTCAAGACTTAGACTCTGTCTTTCCCAGAACTGTCGCTCTGTCCTGCCTGGTTTAGGCTTCCCACTCTACCTCCAATTTAAACAAAACATTTGCTGACTAACCTCCATCCTTTATTAAGTACACTCCGCCTTAGCCTCAGAGAGATGCATGTTTAGCATTGTGATTATATGGGGTTAGCTATTTTTTCCTCTTATGAATACACATGAGGACTGTGCTTTTCCTCCTAACTTTGTTATGGTGAATGCCTCGCTAACAAGGGTTGTACCTCTAAATGCATTTTACTTCCATAATTACTTCAGGACTTAAGTACTCTCCGGAGATACTAGCTATCCCTATGTCCTGTGAGCAGGCAGTGGTCAGTAGCGTCAGCTGCTGAAAAATCCCCAGATCAGAAAACCCAGAGTTCTCGCGTTCAGTTCTGAACCCCACAGTTTGGCCACGAGGTAATGCACCTACTTGGTGTAAGTATCCTGCTTTGTCCTTATGCTTATCTTGGTTGAGCAGAGGAGAGCCCAGGGTTCGGACTGGCTGTTCAGAGGAATGGCTGTGACATCTGATAGCAGCTGAATATTTTTTGCCACATATTTCAGAAATGGATGTGTGCCTGGCTCTGATCTGCTGTCTCCCTTCTGACCCTTCTGCCAGATTCGCCATCGAGACACCTGTCCCCTGTGTCTGGATGTCTGTCTCCTCCTCACAAAATTTTCCACCTGGGTCCCCTTGCCCTGTCCAGTCTGGGCGAGGAAGGTGCCCAACTTCCTGTTCTTCTGTCCATGTCCACTGCCTCTCCTTCTCTTCCGGTGAGCCCTTCCGTGGCACTTCCTGTCCCTCTGGACTCAACTCAGGTTTCTGACCATGAACTTGCCCTGATGGTGACCCTTCAGAACTGGCACTCCAGTTTAGGACCTCCACCTTTCCATACCTGTGGTCGGTAGGCCAGGGGGTTTCTGAAAGAGAGAAGATAAAAGATATAGTCCCTCTGTATGTTTTAAAGTAGCCCCCAAGTCCCAAGGAGGTGACACAATGGGCTCTGATGGGTGCTGTATACACAGGATACCTATGCTACATCCAGGGAAGCCTGAATTTAGGAAATCTACAGCTTGGGTAACAAGAAGTTCAGCAGGCCTGTTCCTTGTTCATGGGGATCTGTTAGCTCATCTTTCAAGGTTACCAGCTGCATAAACAACCCTGAGGATAAAAATTCTGCTAAAAAAATGGATTAGAGTCTTGCATCTGATTTTATTTTCTTTTTTAAAAAACATGTTCATAACTTTCTATTAAAATTTGTGTATTTATTTTGCTCACAGTTTTTTGTTTATTAGTTTGTTTGTTTTTGTTTCTGTCATTCCCCACTAGAATATAAACTCCATGAGGGCAGAGGTCTTTGTCTCTTTTGTCACCATTGTACCTTGAACACCAAAAACAGTGTCTGGCTCCAAATAGTGACTCAATTAACGTTCTTGTTCATGTACAAGAGCTCCTACAGGTTAAATAATGTAAAGCTGTTGAGATAACGGGTATATTATTTTTAACTTAAATATACATTTTGAAATTGCCTTTAAAGATGAGTATACCAGTTTCTGCACCCATTAGCTGTGTATGAGAGTTCACAATTTTTCACATTTTTACAAGCCAATGTTACTGAAACAGCATTTTGCTGAGGGATGGGTATGAAATGGCTTCAAAGTTGCCTTTTCCTAATTATTAATGAGGTAAAGGACCTTTGCTTATGTTTATTGGCCATTCCAGATTCCTCGTCTATGAGGAATCTATGAGGATATTTTTGTCTGTTTTTCTGTTTGATAGTTGGCTTTTTTCTTGTTTATTTGTCTGAGTCAACTGTATATTCTAGGTATTGATCCTTATTGATTATATGAGCTGCAAATAACTTCTGTCAGTGTTTCTATTTTGTCACTTCCACTTGTTTCTGATACCTTTCGATGTAATTTTAAAATTTAATGATGTCAAATTTACTAATTTTTTTCCTATATATTTTGTGCAGTTTTTGTATTTTTAAAAAAAACCTGCTTTACTCAAGAGCATAAAGAAATACTCCTGATTTCCTTCTAAAAGTGTGAAAGTGTGCTTTTGGCCTATAAGACTTTAAACTACTGAATTTAATTTTTGTGCACATGTAAAACAAAATTTTTTTTATTTAGATATCAAAATATGACAGCACCATTTATCAAGTATGTATACACATATACACCCATATACCGACATCTGTATTTATTTCTATAAGTAACTATAGATATTAGGACCTTTTTATTTTTCAATTTATTCAAACTAAAGAAAAAGAACAATTTACCTGTTTCTCTAATCACCCCACCAATCCGCTCTCTGCATCCGATGACCTTTGTTTATCTATATCTATATATTTACATTATAATATATAAAATATATTTTATATATTTAGTATATAACATAATATGAATATATATTTAGATATATTTCGATTTTACATATAAGAGAAATCATACAGTATTTGTCTTTCTCTAATTTCACTTAGCATAATGCCCTTGAGGTCCATCTGTGTTATCACAAATTGCAAGAATTATTCTTTTTTATGGCTGAGCAATAGTCCATTGTATATATGTACCACATCTTCTTTATCCATTCATCCACGAATGGACAGTTAGGTTGTTTCCATATCTTGGCTATTGTAAATAATTTTACAATGAACGTAGAGGTTCGTATATCTTTTTGAATGAGTGCTTTTATTTTCTTCTGCTAAATACCCAGAAGTGGAATTGCTAGATCATATAATAGTTCTATTTTTAATTTCTTGAGGACTTCATACTGTCTTCCATAGTGGCTGCACCAATTACACATTCCCACCTTTATTGCATGAGGGTTCCCTTTTCTCCACATCCTTGCCAACACTTGTCATTTCTAGTCTTTTTGATAATAGCCATTCTGACAGGTGTGAGGTGATATCCCATTGTGATTTTGATTTGCGTTTCCCTGGTGAGTAGTGATGTAAAACATCTTTTCACGTTTCTATTGGCCATCTGTATGTCTTCTTTGGAAAATGTCTGTTCAGATCTTCTATGCGTTTTTAAATTGAATTGTTTGGTATTGGGTTGTATGAGTTCTTTATGTATTTTGGATATTGGTCCCTTATCAGATATATAATTTGCAAATATTTTCTCCCATTCAGTAGATTGCCTTTTCATTCTGTTGATGGTTTCCTTTGCTATGTAGAAACATTTTTGTTTGATATGGTCCCACTTGCTTATTTTTACTTTTGTTGCTTTTTCTTTTGGTGTCAGATTCAAAAAATCATTGCCAAGACTTTTGTTAAGGAGCTTACAACCTATATTTTCTTCTAGGAGTTTTATGGTTTCATGTCTTATATTCAAGTCTTTAATCCATTTTAAGTTAATTTCTGTGTATGGTGTAAGGTAGGGGTCCAGTTTCACTCTTTTGCATGTGACTATCCAGTTTTCCCAACACTATTTATTGAAGAGACTGTCCTTTCCCCATTATGTATTCATAGCGCTCCTTTGTTGTAAGTTAATTGACCACATATGTGTGGGTTTACTTCTATGCTCTCTCTTCTGTTCCATTGGTCTGTGTGTCTGTTTTTATGTCAATACCACACATTTAATTACTAGAGCTTTGTGATATAGTTTGAAATCAGGGAGCGTTATGCCTCCAGTTTTGTCCTTATTTCTCAAGATTTGGCTATTTGGGGTCTTGTCATTCCATATATTGATAAATTTTAGAATTATATTAGTTCTGTGGGAAATGTCATGGGTATTTTGATAAGGACTACACTAAATCTGTAAATTGCTTTGGACAGTATGGACATTTTAATAATATTAAATCTTCTGATCCATGAATGTGGAATATTTTTCTATTTATTTGTGTCTTCTTCAGCTTCTTTTATTAATGTCTTGTAGTTTTCAATATACATGTCTTTCACCTCCTTGGTTAAATTTACTTCTAGTTATTTTATTCTTTTTGATGCAATTGTAAATGAGATTATTTTTTAAAAAAATTCTCTTTCTTGATAGTTTGTTGTTAGTATATAGATATGCAACAGGCTTTTGTATATTGATTTTGTATCCTGTACCTTTATTGTATTTGTTTATTTTTTCTAATAGCTTTTTGGCAGGATCTTTGGGGTTTTCTATATATAATATCATGCTATCTGCAAATAGTGACAGTTTTACTTTTTCCTTTCCGATCTGGATGACTTTTCTTTTTTTTTGCCTAATTGCTGTGGCTAGGACTTCCAGTACTACATCGAATAAAAGTGGCAAGAGTGGACATTCTTGTCTTGTTACTGATCTTAGAGGAAAAGCTTCCAGCTTTTCATGGTTGAGTATGATATTGGTTGTGTGCTTGTCATATATGGCCTTTATTATGTTAAGGTAGGTTCCCTCTGTACCCACTTTGCTGAGAGTTTTTATCATAAATGAATGTATAATTTTGTCAAATGCTTTTTCTGAATCTATTGAGATGATCATATGATTTTTATCCTTCATTTTGTTAACGTGTCGTATCATGTTGATTGATTTGCAAATGTTGCAACATCCTCGCATCCTGGAATAAATTCCACTTGATCATGGTGTATGATCCTTTTAGTGTATTATTAAATTCAGTTTGCTAATATTCTGTTGAGGATTTTCACATCTATGTTCATCAGGGAATATTGTCCTGTAATTTTCTTTACTTGTAATGTCCCTGTCTGGCTTGGTATCAGGGTAATGCTGGCGTTGTAAAATGAGTTTGGAGGCATTCCCTCCTCTTCAATTTTTGGGAAAAGTTTGAGAAGGATCAGTATTAAATCTTCTTTGCGTGTTTGGTAGAATTCACCTGTGAAGCCCTCTGGTCCTGGACTTCTGTTTGTTGGGAGGCTTTTTGATTACTGATTCAATCTTCTTATAAGTAATTGGTTTGTTCAGATTTTCTCATTCATCGTGATTCAGTCTTGGTAGGTTATGTATTTCTAGGAATTTATCCATTTATTCTAGGTAATACAATTTGTTAGTGGATAGTTGTCCACAGTAGTCTCTTATGATCCTTTTTATTTCTGTGGTGTGGAAGATCCATTCAAGCTGGTGACATGGGAAGATCCGAAACCCATCTCCTCCCAGAGACACACTGAGTCTACAGCTACATATGGAAATTTTTTCTCTTAAGAAAAGACCTGTAGTCTGGCTGAGTGATTACTTCACATCAGGCAAACAGGAAGAAAACCACATCAATGCATATAGGAGAGGCTGGAACAAAATCTCGCCATGAATCTCACCTGTTGTAGCATCCCACAACCAGGAGGGGAACTCAAAACCCAGAGTTTCTCCCTGAGGAGTGAGGGGTCTGAACCCCATATTGGGCATCCAGACTTTTAAGACATGCACTTGAGAGATGATCCCCTAAAACATCTAACTTTGAAAACCAATAGGACTTGTGTCCTGAGACCCGCAAGACTCCAGTGATCTGAGAAACTGCTCTTAAAGTGTTCACGTGCTCAGACTCACCCACCCCAGGGCCCAACTCAGAGGCCAATCGGGCCCATATTTAAAGTGAAGGAGGCTTACCTGCTTATATGAAAGCATCAGCCCGAGGGGCAGGCATCTAATTCAACACAAACATCTAGGATCCTGGTGGGACGCTCCCTGGGGATAAAGACAGGCAGGCGCCACCTTCGGGCTCTCCCTTTGTCATGACCCAGAGCACCAGTGTGTCCGGGGAGGGAGCTGTGACATGTGTCCAGCGCCCCTATTTTTGTGGCTGCTCCCTAGGGACACCTCTCCATCACCTGAATCTGGAGCCCAGGGGAGCTTGCACGCCTGGTCCCATGGGAGTGTAGTAATTGGCGTCACCCCGACAGGAGTGCATACCCCTGTCAGTGCTCCAACTTTCGTGCCTGATGCTAGGGGCCACCTTTACATTGCCTGGGTCTGATAGCCAGTGAGGCTTATGCTCCTGAGTCCCACAGAACTGCAACCAACAGAGAAAGAGTTCTTAACCATCAGCCACCCCCAGGGCACAGAAAGAGGTAATAAACCCAGGAGCCCAGTGTTTTCTGTGAAGGAGTCCAATTAGCTAATCATCACGACGGTGGCCTGACAGGCAGGCTTCTAATTCTAATTAAACACGTATCTTGGGGCTGACTGTAATCCTCTCCAGAGACCCCAGAAGGAAGGCACTATCTTCCCACTCACCTGCTGCTGCATTCCAGAGCACCAGTGTCTCCTGGAGGGGAGCTTTATGTGTCTGGCGCCCTGAGCTTTGTGGCTGCCACCCCGTAGACACCCCCTGATCACCTGGCTCTGGTGGCCAGAGGGGCTTGCATTCCTGGGTCCCAAGGGACTATGGCAACTGGGGATACTGTTCTTGGCAGGCTACCACCCCCAGGGCACTGCACAGACAGCAAAATGGGATACACACCCCAAGTGTGTCTGTGGAGGAGGCCTCTTTGCTTGTCCTGGAGCTTTGGCCTGAGGGCTGCGTTAGTGACCTGCAGATCTGCTCTCCAGGCACACTGGCTGTGGATGCCTTCTAGGTGCTTTCCCTCCACCTTGCTCCAGCTCGCTGGTATAACCCAGAAAGGTGCTTGTCTGGAGCCCCAGTCTCTGTAGCTGCTGCCCAGGAGACGCCCCCTGATCACCTGGCTCTGTGGTCCCACAGGAATGTATATATTTGCATACTTTTAAAAGCTGATAAATGAGGGTCTGGCTTCCAGTCAGCCTGAATCTAGGTGCTGAGATACTTCCCTTTGGGACACTGACACATCCTCAACTACTGGGAGCCATTAACCATATACAGGCCCTTGGACATGCCCAAAGGTTTGAACTCAGCAAGGTTGAACAACAAGGTTTATCTCCTACATGAGATTGGGAGAGGTGGTTGTTTCATCTGCCGTGTTGAAAACAACACAGGGAGTCAAGCAACATTAAAAAAATAAAAAAGAGGAATATGTTCCAAATGAAAGAACAAGATAAAACCTGAGGGGAAAAAGAAAACCACAACCTCCACCCTTCCCCCAAAACGTAAAACTTAATGAAATGGAGATAAGTAATTTACCTGATAAAGAATTAAAAGTAGTTGTCACAAAGATGCACACTGAACTGCAACAAAGAATGCATAAACACAAATGCCAAAGGGATGGAAAATATAAGAAAGTACCAAATAGAAGTCACAGAGCTGAAGGATATAGTAATTGAACTGAAAAATACACTAGCGGGGGTTCAACAGCAGACTAGATCAAACAGAAGAAAAGATCAGTGAACTCAAAGACAAGGCAGTGTAACTCAATCAGAGCAGCAAAAAGAGGAAAAAAAATTTTTTAAAAAGTGAAGGTAGCTTAAGGGACTCACGGGACAACATAAAACAGACGAACATTCGCATTATGGGGCTCCCAGAAGGAGAAAGAGAGAAAGGGACAGAAACATTGCCTGAAGAAATAATGGCCGAACATTTCCCTAGCGTCCAGATCCAGGAAGCCCAGAGAGTTCCAAAGAAGAAGAACCTGAAGAGGCCCACACCAAGACACATTATAATTAAAATGTCAAAAGTTAAAGATAAAGAGAGAATCTCAAAAGCAACGAGAGACAACTGGTTACATACAAGGGAAGCCCCATAAGACTACCCACAGATTTTACAGCAGAAACTTTGCAGGTCAGAGTGGCGTGATATATTCAACGTGCTGAAAAAGAAGAATCTCACAACCAAGAATACTCTACCCTGCAAAGTTGTCCTTCAAAATTGAAGGAGAGCTAAAGAGTTTCCCAGACAAGCAAAAGCTAAAGGAATTAGTTCATCACCACTAAACCAGCCTTGCAGGAAATGTTAAAGGGACTTCTTTAAGCTGAACAGAAAGGGTACTAATTAGTAATAAGGACACATATGAAAGAATAAATCACACTAGAAAGGCAAATACATAGCAAAAGTCGTAGATATTCACTTACTTATAAAGCTAGTGTGAAAGTTAAAAGACAAAAGTAGTAAAAATAACAATGATTACAATAATTAGTTAAGGGATACATAAGATAAAAGATGTTATAATGTGGCATTAAGAACATACAGTTGGGGTGGAGAGTAATAGTTCATCTGGATTAATGCCATAACAAAATACCACAGACTGGGGGGTTAAACAACGTAAATTTATTTTCTCACAGTTGGAAATCTAAGATCAGTGTGTTGGTAGATTTGGTTTCTCTTGAGACCTCTCTCCTTGGCCACCCTCTTGCTGTGTCCTCCTATGGTCTTTCATCTGTGCCCGTGCCTCTGGCATCTCTCTGTGTGTCTGAATTTCCTCCTCTTATAAGGACACCAGTCAGATTGCAATAGGGCCCACTCATGTGACTTCATTTTGCATTAATCACCCCTGTAAAGACCTTTCCTCCAAATATTCTGAGGTGCTGGGTGTTAGGACTTCAACATATGAATTTTGGGGAGACACTGCTCAGCTATAGCACCACCCTATACAGCTCTTCATTGCACCCTGCTAACCACAGGCATGAGAATAGTCATTATGAGTATTATTTTAACAACAACTCCTAAAACATACAGAGTATCTACTGTATGCCATGAACTATTCCAAACCCTGAAAATGTTATCTCATTCTTAAGCATAAACTTAAGTAACTTGCCATGGACGCTCAGCTGGTAAGTAGATACAGCACTCAAATCCAGGAAGTCTGGCTCTGAATCTCTACTCTTAACCTCTCTGCTGTATGAGTACTACCACTAATAATCACATTTAATGAGAATTCATACGTGCCCGGCATGATCTTAAGAGCTTCATGGATATTACCTCATTTAACCCTGCAGTCCGTCATGAGGCAAGTGTTTCCAAATCACCCTCTTCCAGGAGGAAACAGATGCTGGCAGGATAAAAGTCACTCGAGGTTCACTGGTTCAAAGCTAGTGAACATGAGAGTCAGGGGATGAATGTGTCTGTCTGACTACACAAAGCAACGTTCTCAACCGTCACACAATGCGCCTCCTGGCCGTAGAAGGTAGGAAATCATGGACTGTGTGTAAGGGGAAACAGCAGTCATGCTCCCCTTAATGCGGCTCCATAAAAGCCCCTTTAAGCAAATACCTTAATTTTCTAAGTCTTGGTTTCCCCATAGGGGAGGTAGACAATTGATAAAAAAAAATGAGGAGAGGGTCTTCCCTGATGGCGCAGTGGTTAAGAATCCACGTGCCAATGCAGGGGACAAGGGTTCGAGCCCTGGTCCGGGAAGATCCCATGTGCCACGGAGCAACTGAGCCCATGAACCACAACTACTGAGCCTGAGCTCTAGAGCCCGCGAGCCACAATTACTGAGCCCACGTGCCACAACTACTGAACCTGTGCTCTAGAGCCCGTGAGCCACAACTACTGAGCCTGTGTGCCACAACTACTGAACCTGTGCTCTAGAGCCCATGAGCCACAACTACTGAAGCCCGCGCGCCTAGAGTCCGTGCTCCGCAACAAGAGAAGCCCACGCCGCGAGCCGCAACAAATAGTAGCCCCTGCTCGCCACAACTAGAGAAAGCTCGCGTGCAGCAATGAAGACCCAAAGCAGCCAAAAATAAATAAAGTAAATAAATTTATTTTAAAAAATGAGGAGAGGAGTAAAAAGCTTTTCTTCTTTGAAATGCTGGAAAAAGGGTGCTGTGTCAAGCATCACCCAATTTTCAGTTTCACTTTGGAAAGAAGCACTTTGCTTTGGCTTTTAAAGTAGAAGAACATTACCACTGAAACTGTGTGCTTGGAAATCAGTGGTAGATGAGCAGTGGCAGTCAAATAGCTGAGTCTTTAAAAAGACCATTCATTCTCCACGAGGTACACATTAAATTGAAAACCAAAAGCTGTGAAGTCCTTCAGAAACCCCAAAGTTAGCAAATATCTTCCAGAGTAAATTGGCCCATCCTCCCTCCTCCAGACCATATAGAACATGATCTATTTTAGACACAAGTCTGAGTAGGAAATCTCGGGATAGAACCTCCTTCTTTCCCCTACCTGTCAAAGGAACACATTCCAGTATAAATCAAGAAGGCAGCACAGAGGAAATCATTGCAAATGGCTAATTTTATTCCTTCTCCTATACTTTAAATCCACCTGCTTATTTGATACATTTCGCACATAATTTATTTCTCCTAAATTTTAAATAGTTGTTGAATATTGAATAAATCATCAGCTTAAGATCAAGGACCATATCTCTTATTGTTCTTGTTTCTACTTTATAACAGTGAATAAAGTCATCTGCAGCAGCGAGCAATCAATACCAAGATCTACGTTTGCTAAGCATTTATTAAGTGCCAGGCATCATCCTAGGAGCAGTAGATCTTTGCTATACAAAACATGGTGCCAGACCAGCAGCATTTTCTTTGTTTGGGAGATTTTTAGAAATGCAGTCACTCAGACCCCATCCCACCTCCTGAATCAGCATCTGCATTTCAACAGGACACTAGGGTCTTCCCTCTGCACATCCTGACCTGAGAGATACAGCTTTCCCTCATTTCATTTATCCCTTACAGTAACTCTAGGAGGTAGGGATTATTGCCCCATTTTACAGATGAGAAAACTGAGGCTCAGGAAAATTATGTTGCCCAAGGTCTTACTTACTAAATTGGTGTCAGGGGTTCAAATTTAGTTCTCTCTGTCTCCATACTCCATGCTTTTTCTGTTCTGCTATGGCTTTAGAGGAGAAAACATCTATGGTAAAGATTCAGCTCTGATGATGCCTGGGTTCCCTGCGTTTTCTGAAGTTTGCTGGGATAAAGCTGATATAGTTAGAATGTCTGAAGGCGCTGACCAGTAGAATATAAGTGTAGTTCATTCCTTCGTTCACTCTTGTGAGACCACGTTGTTGTTGAGGTTCTCTTGGAACCTGGCAGCATGGGGAGGACATCCAGGGTACAGAGCCTAAGGGACTTGGTGCTTGCCTGGGAGGGGTGCTTGTTTCTGAGAAGTCGTGAATGTACTGGCCGCTCAGAGACCAGGGGTGCTTCTGATATCAACTCACAATCCTCTAAAATGGCAGGCTTCCTGGAGCTCGAAATATGCCAGTTACCCCCAGGTAATAAAGTATTTTGGTCCTTCTACATGGCTGGTCAGGATGCAGCATCTTTTCCCCTATTGTCTAGGGAGGGAGTCATAGGGGGCAGTTTGGAGTTCCTCCAGTAACACCAGCGGCCAGGCTCTGCTTTCCCAGCTCCAGTCTCTCACAAGCGGGGCATTTCCATTTTCTTGAGGTTCCTCCAGGAAGAGGCTGGATGTGGTGTCCACCTGGCCAGCTGGTGAGGGAAGCAGCCCCACCCGCAGACTCCCACTTCACATCCAGAGTGGGGAGTGAGCTTAAAGCTGCCGGGCAAATAAACCCTAATGGCTTTTCTCCTGCATTTACATTATCAGGAGTTTCTTTGACAGGCGTTATGATGATAAACGAAAAATGCTTTGCACCATTACATCAAGCACTAATGCAGAGTGCAAAAAACTTCTGCCTTTTTTTTTAAAAAAAGGGGAAAAAGAGAGAAAATAGCAGATGGGAAAGCAATTGGCTCCTGGCGTCCTGCTAACTTATTTGCATACGGCCTGCATGGGGGCTGCCTGGAGGTGGTGCCACTCACACTGCCCTGGGGCAGGTCCCTGCCTGCCGCCTGCCTTCTCTACACTGCGAAGGGTTGCCAGCCTGGATTTTCCATTTCTCAGGGATTCCTGAGCCACTTGGGCCCACTGGGCAGGCAGGCAAGCTGAGTTATGCAACCTCCTCCAATCATTACAGATAAATGCCTGACGTATCTGATTGGCCTGTGAACCAGCATGCTGTCCTCAGAAGGAGCGTTCTGACGATTTTACGGTCCAGTTGCAATAGCTTACTTTTATTTTGTATCCTCTTCTTCATTTGTTTTCCTTCTCAAATTTAAGTGCGCTTTGTTGTGAAGATCATTGGATTAAGAAGCAAAAGGCTTGAACTGAAGCTCTCATTTTCTCTCCTGCCTTCAAATCGTGAGGGAGCCATTCTGGGACTCAGTTTTCCCATCTTTAAAGTGGGGACGTTTGATACTTTGATACTCTTGGGGGTTACTTGTTCCGTCTTGCTTTGTACGGTTTGATTTTTTTGGTTTGTGCTTGGTAGGGGGCAGGTGAGAAATAATTGAACTGAAATACCGCGTGTGCGAGGTTTTGTACAAGGTAAAGGCATAGTGTCCACACAGCTCGCACCAGCTCCTTGCTGAGACTTACAGATCAGGGTGTCTAAACAGTCTGGGACCAAGCATCTCAGTCAATAGCAGCCTTTTGATGGTAAGACCCCCAAATCACTGAAGTAAATAATAAACACATTTAAAACCCTACAACGGGATAAAG
The DNA here is from genome assembly GCF_949987515.2 of Delphinus delphis. Classification (NCBI taxonomy): domain Eukaryota; kingdom Metazoa; phylum Chordata; class Mammalia; order Artiodactyla; family Delphinidae; genus Delphinus; species Delphinus delphis. The sequence continues at coordinate 5,102,893 of NC_082690.1, read as the reverse complement.
AAGACCTAGAAATCTGAGTGGGGAAGGAGTTCTGAGGCTGGGGTCGAATTCTGGCCCCCCTCCAAAATCACTAAAACAACATGTTCATAAGGCCAAGCTGAGTCCGTTGCTTCCCATGGTAAGGGGAGCACCGTGTCTGCGTGGTCTTCCTGATGCTCCTGGGAGGAAGGGCACATCCAGGCCACTTTTGAGATGTCCAAGCCTGGTTTTCAGGGGGTCTTTCAATGTGAGCACTAAGGAGGGGCTGATTAGGATCCAGATGGACCCCAGTGTAACCTCTTAGGATGGGGAGACACAAGGAGTCTTGGCGGAAGCTGGCCTTTGATGTTTTCTGTTGATGACTTAATGGGTCTTTCAGGAAGCTCCTGGAAGGAATAATAAAGTTATTCAGAAATGTTACCTTCCTGGGCAAGAGTCTTAGAACTATGAAAGTGTTGATGAAGACAGTGGAAGAGGAAAGACAGTGAGAAATGCAGAGTATGGGGTCTCGTCTCACCAAGTGGGACCTTTCGAAGCTGGTCACGGGGACGGTCTCGAGCTGGGGATCCATGACTCTTGCTGCTGGCAGACTGTGAGTGTCACCTCCTGGAAGCAGCCATTGAGGGCCTGATGGGTCCTGCAACCAGAAGGGTCCTGTTTGGCCAAGAGGTGACCTTGTCCTTTCGATCCTTTGCAACCTTCCTGAAGACAATTAGTGGCCACAATCTGGGTGTCAGGGTGAAGTCTGGGAACGGAGAGTGCACGTTCTTGATTTCGTGTCCACGTGTTTCTTTGTTGGGCCCATGAATGAGGAGGCTGGGCACCCTGCTCAGGGCAGTGGTGGGAGGGTGGCAAGGAGCCTGGACGGAACCCAGGAAGCACCGCATCTGCGTGCTGGCCAGCGAGACCTGAGGGCCCCGGCTTCACACCGTGAAGTGACCCAGAGCTCAGGCCAGGGGGGAGAATCTCTCCACTCTCAGATTCTAAGGAGTTGTATTGAGCAACTGTGAGTAAAAAACAATTAAATTTGCTAGAGGTCTGCGAAATCAGATCTAATCTCTTTGGGGACTTAGAAAATACAAGCAAACAAAAGGGCTGAGTTATCGATCGCTGCATTTCAGGGGCTCTTAATCTGAAATGAAATCAGCCTGGCCTGAGGCCCAGAGGCCAGAGACCCTGCTATTCATCCCCTCCTGCAAACACCCCCGTCCCGGCCACCGTCAGGAGGCCCACCTGTCAGAACCAGGACTCCTTGCTTGAAGAGTGAATTAGCGGGCAGGTGGCAGGTGGCAGAGAGCTGCGGCCACTGGGCTTTCCTGGGCACAAAAGGCAGAGGAAGAACTGGAATATTTTCTTAAGTGTAAAGCAGAAGGGCAAATTGGGCTCACAGCTCAACATCACTCCCCTTCACATCTCGAGAGAGGTACCTGGACCGGCGGCCGTGCTTGGCCTCCATTCTCCCATTTCCCTTTGAGGAGGTGCTGTCACTCTATTTTCCCCACAGTCCGTCTTTACCCCTTTGACCTTCAGAGTTGGAGGGGGAGGGCGGCAGCGGGACTGGTGTGGTGCTGGGGACTTGCCCAGGAGAAGGAAGGCTTTGACCTTGAATAAAGGAGCCCGTCACTTCCCCTGAGTTCAGGTCGCCTCTCGGATAAAGGAGAGGCAGCTGGGGTCTCAGTGGGCATGTCCAGTCCTGGAGCCGAAAACCAGCACTTGAGGGGGCAACGTATCCGATCTGGGTTTTGTTTTATTTTTCTGGTAATTGTAAGAAAGATCATTTCATACTTCCTGAAGCAAACCAAAGGAGGTCTGAAAAACAAGGTGGCTCCTTTGGCAATTACCCTGAAAAGATCCAGCAGATAACTCAGAATGCCTTACAAGTTACTGAGAAAGCAGCTTCTCAATTGACTTCTAAGACCTGGGGCATAGGAAAGAGGAAAATGACCATCACCTATCTGTTAGTGAGACCGCTTTGTCTTAGCGCCTTCAGCCTGCTATACAGAATATCATAGACTGAGTGGCTTCTAAGCAACGGAGATTTATTTCTCACAGTTTTAGAATCTGGCAAGTCCAAGATCAGGGTGCCAGCAGATTCCGTGTCTGGCAGATTCCGTGTCTGGTTCATAGATGGCTGTCTTGTGTCCTCACGTGGTGGAAGGGGCGAGGGGACACTCTGGAGCCCTTTCACAAAGGCACTAATCCCATTCATCAGGGCTCCATCCTTATAACCTAATCACTCTTCAGAGGCCCCACCTCCTAACACCATCACGTTGGAGATTAGGCTTCAACATATGAATTTGGGGAGGACATATTCAGTCTTTAGCATCTTTGAACTGTGGTCCCCAGGAAACCACAAGTGAACTGAACTCACAGGACAGGTGAATGTGAAAATCTTCAAACTTATAGCTTAAAGTCTTTACATCACCATGAATAGGATTGGACCTCACCTCCATGCCCCCTGCCCCTCAATGTTCTGCCCACACCCCCAGTCTCCTAAGAGGGTCTCTAAACCTTCTTTCTCAGCCCACTGCACATCAGCCTCCATTGCGACCCTGGTCAGTGTCAACCATGACCTTACCCCTGACTGGTCTCATCCCTTCTTCAGCTGGACTTCCTTGGCAGCTAGGGCACTGCATTCTTCTGCTTCCCCTTCTGCCTCTGGAACTGTGCCTTGGTTCGCTCTTCTGCGTTTCTCTGATCGACTCGACACCCAGGTTTGCCGAGGTTTCCCCTTTGACTCTCTCTTACATTTCTGTGCCCTCCGAGTGATCACTCTGTCCCCACAACTTCTGCTCTCAGTGTCACCAAAGGACAACCAGATTTACATCTTTAGCCCAGCTCTCCCCGCTCTGATCTAGATACATATTTCCAGCTACCAGTTAAACGTGTACCTGAACGTCCCACAGGTCTCTCACACTCCCTACATAGAAAACCAGATTCTCAAATCTTCTCCTCACCACATTGCTGGGACTGATGGAATCTCCATTCACCTGGTTTTCCAGGCTGGAACTTTTGACAGAAGCTTCACTCTTCTCTCTGTCCACCTCCTTATTCAGTTTAAATCCATACTTCATGGTTTAGCATACGAGGGTCATCATAAGCTGGCCATAGCCACTTTTCCTTGCCTGTACCTCCATCCAACCTAGGCCAGTTTTCTACCATACTCCCTCCTTTTAGTGCTCTCTAGCACTGCATATTTACTTATTTATTCTGTGTTCATTTGTCTATAAATATCTACTATGTGTCCGGCCTCTTTCCCTTTTGATGGCTTCAGTGCCTTATTCTATAAGACCCGCTTCGGGTGGTGGCTCCTTTGGGAAGCCTCCTCTATTCTACCAGATGGAACTGACCACTTACTCCTGGGTCTTCCCAGGGTACCCACCTCCCCTGCCTGTGTCTCACTATGTGATGACATATCTGTCCCTGCCCCCAGACTGGAGGAAAGAACAGAAAGAAATTACTTCTTTATCTTTGTATCATTCCAACTTTGTAGCACAATTTCTGGCACACAACAGAACCTCAACAAATCTTGGTACAATAAATGAGTAAATGTTTGGATTAGGAATAAATTCTGCTTCAGACATTGGTAAATCTTAGAGGCAGATGTGGTCCCGCCAAGGAGCTCTCACCTGAGTCCTGGAAGATGGTAATGCTTTGTGTTTAATTTTGAAGGGACTGAGGGATGGTAAGGAGACCTGCTGAACAGGAACCAAGCCAGGGAAGGGTGCCTGGGAGAGAGGCAGCCTCCTCAGAAAAGAGTACAAAGGGCACAGTGAGATGGAGAAAAGCCCAGGTTCTCCCTCACTTCCAAGATGTGGGCAAGGAGCCCGCTAGCTTCAGATTCCTATTTGTAAACAGGAAGAAGTTTGTTGCAAGAATTCAATGAGTATCCTACGTGCATTCACGAGTCATTCATGAACCCCGATTTTGGATGTCATTACTTTTGGGAGTAATTATCTGTAAAGCTGATGATAATGATGATTATGAAAAAAATATGAGGAATAAAGACAAAGTGACACAAAAATTAATAGCTGTATAACTTACACAGGAAAATTGAAACCTGGAAATAACTGGAGAACACTAAAGCCATTTGAATTGACAACTCCACTAGTTCCATACATGGTGTTTGAACACTTATCAGACTAGGGGACTCTCATGTAAAGAAATGCTTAAGAATGCAGCTTTGTCCAGTCTCTGTATGACTCAGGTTTTCCACTCATACAGTATTGCTCCAGTGCATGTATTCAGTGGGATTTATAATGCAATTATGAATTCATGCCATAAACCCTTCCTAGTCTCCAAAAATAGCTTGCATTTCCTACTGACGTGTCCCAGGGCACCCTGATCTTACCCTTACCATGGCACAGACATTGCAGTTGTTGGTTTACTTCTCAGTCTGTCTCAAATGTTATTTGAGCATCTTGTTCCCTGTGCTCCTGGTACTTAGTGGCGTGTGAAACTCTTAAGTTGGGTATTTATTCATTCATTGACACACACAGGGGAGAGCCTCCACTGTGCTGGCCCCCAGCTTGAGCCGTGCCCCTCAAGTGTCCACTCACGGACACTGTGGAAGAACGGGACTCAGCCATAGGAATTATTTAATGGACGTTGCAGTAAGTCCAATACAGCAAAAACATGGGCCCCCGACCATGTTTGAAGGTGTGGGATTTTTGAGGAAATTATATTAAAATCTAAAATACGAGAAAGAGAAAGAGTTATCCATACTGAGCTTGCAAGGGAAGCTGGATGTGAGGACCCATACAGGCTGAGAGGCTGAAACCAAACACCTGAGCCCCAGACAGATAAAAGATGGGTTCCCCGGGTTACCAAGTCAGCTAAGAGCAGAAGAAGGATTAGAATCCAGGGGGGTTATCCCAGGCCACACAACACAATGCAGAGCTGTGGTCGGGAAAACAAGAGAAAGCCTTGAGGGACTTGAGTGTGACAGTGGGCCGAGATCCATACTGACTGCAGGAAAGGAAAACAGCGACTTCATGCTGCAAGTCACATCGCATTCATGGGCACCAGGCAGTTCTCCTTCAGCAAGACACCTGTCCTGCCCCTTATCAGCCACTCAGATGGCAAGAGTGGCGCTGACGGGTCCCAGACCCCGACAGTGCACCTCGACCACTTTCTTCTATTAGAAATTCTCCCTGCAGGTTACAGCAGTGAGGGGCCTCTCTGGGCCACACATCCCAGATCCTGGGTAATCTGCTTCCCCAGAAGGCTCTCTCCCAGCAGGATCCTGCAGGCTGCCTCCCTAAGAGCCTCTGAAGCCTGTAGCTGGATCCCAGGCGGTGTCTTCTCCACCCATCGGGCTATCCCCTGGGGCGCAAGGCAGCCTCCCGCCCACGGCCGCAGCGGGAGAGGCTGTGCTGATGCATACCGGCTTGATTTGCAGCAGCTCTGGGCAGAGGGTCTCAGAGACGTGCAGAAAGCCCCTGGTGTGGGTCGGGTTTGTCTTCTGCATTTTCTCAGTGGTGTCTGCCTGTTTCTGTGGCTGCGCTTCAGCCCTGCCCAGGACTGCAGCGTTCCCATGGGGAATCACTCTCTAGGAGTGTGGGTTTCCCATCTGGGCTTTGTGGACAGAGGGAGGGGAGAGGAAAGGAAAAGAGCACGCTGGAGGGGAGTTAGTCACTCAGCACTGTGAGGGCTCAGCCCCTGGAGATCTACCTCTTGCCTGAGACACCCCCTCCCGACACCCCTGTATACTCATGCTTACTTGGGGCGGGGTGGGAGTGGGGATTGACAGGCAGAAAAGGTCAAAAGATACCTCTGAGCAAAGGCACGTCTAGGTTCAGGGTCTGCTAGCCTGCCGCTCCACAGACACGGAGCTCCAGGACAGGAAAAGACCTGTGCTCAGTGACTAGCCCCAGCCCCTGGCCCTTTAATCCATGTGTTAATTCAGTAAAGGTGCATTATCTCATTTGATTCGCACAACCGCCCTGAGATCTGCGTGGAATAGTTTTGGTCTGTACGTCCATTTCACAGCTGAAGAGGTGACCCTCTCAAGGTCACCCAGAGCCTGGAGCCCAGCAAGCATCTTCTGGTACGGCAGTCTCTGGATGAGGGTCTGCTTGCCCCTCGGGTCCCCACGCAGAAGCAGAGCCCTGGGTGGAACAGAGCCCAGCAAGGAGACCCTCCTCCCCTCATCACACTCCACCTGCCCCCTCCCCCTCCTCCCCTCTCCTGCCCTCCCCATCACTCCCCTCCCCCTCTCCCTCTCCTCCTCCCCACTCCTGTCCTCCCCATCACTCCCCATCACTCCCCCCTCCCCACTCCTGCCCTCCCCATCACTCCCCCCTCTCCCTCTCCCTACTCCCCGCTCCTGACTTCCCCCATCACTCCCATCACCCCTCCCCCACCATCCCCCATCTTTCTCCCCCACCCCTCACCACCCCCATCCCCCAGCATTTCTAAACCTTCTTGTTTGAGTGGTGGAAGGAGGAATGATGAAAGGTGCCTACAAAAATAATTTTCAAGGAAGCAACGCTTCTGTACCTAATGATCCTTATTTGAGAACTTAAAGAAAGCTGAATGCGCGCAGGGGATTTTGAACCTTCCCAGCGGGGAGGGAGGAGCGGGCCCTCTGCACTTTGACAGGTTTGAATTCTTACTGCCAAGAACACTGTGGAGGAGTGGGTAAATCCTCTTCGGGGAGCGAGCTGCCCCTTTTGATGCAGGAAGATAGACTTCAGGATGAGCTGGGCTGCAGACATGTTCACTGCTTCCTTTATTCTCTGCGAGGCGCTGGGGGATCACGGTGAGCACAGCGACACCCACAGATGTGGACTCTACACTCTGGTGGGGAGACAGACAGTAAATGGATAATTTTCCCATTAAAAAGTGTGACGATTGCTCAGCAGAACATGTTTCTGTGAGAGAGACTGACAGCAGACCCCATTTATATTAGAGGGTGTCAGGGAAGACATTTTTGAGGAAGTGACAATTAAACAGAGATGACAAAGCGATAAACCCCACCCAACTGAGAGAGATACATGAATTGCTCAAGGTCACAGAGGTAGGACACAGTGGAATTAGGACTAGGGTCAGAGGATATTATTTTTATCAAAATAATCATATATCTACAAGTACACTACAAGCGTAATTAACAACCGGCCTCACTCTCCCCACCCAAGAGTCCACACTTCAAAGCCAACCATTCTCAACTCCCATCTGTTTATTTGGACATTCACCTCCGGGTTTCTAAGTACCATGCTTATAAAGCTCTTTCCTAAATCCTAGACACCAATTTACTACAGAAGATGAAGGGCTAGCACTCTTATACCTCCCCTTAGCACATTGACTTCTCCCATTTTCCCAATTTATAGGTTTACATCAAATGTTTGGTCAAATCAATAGCCAACGTTCTTGTTATCGATACAATGCAAATCAAACCAAGTCAATTATAATTTCATTTACTTTCTTATGCAACTTCCTACTTTTCTTGGAGTTACTTATTTTTCTGTGCACGTATGCCTGTTTCTCCAGAATCTTTCTCGTTGTGCTGTAAATAAGTTTCACACATGAGGCAATCTAGCAGTTTTTATTGTTGTTGCCTGTTTGTTTGAGCACCTCTTCTAGAACCTTCTATCGGCCTGCTCCATTTGAGCTGGCTGTACTGCAGGCCTGTTTCACAGCTGTCATCCAGCTATTTAACCTCAGAATCATCTGCTCCCTCGCCCGGTTTGGAGTTAATGTTTCTGGGACCAATGACTTCTGTTTTCTCCTGTGTTTGGAGGCACACACTTTTCAGCTACTTCCTGAGGAAAGCGTTGACAACTTGCTTGTTTGAAAAATATCGTACATCTTTCTTCACACCTGATTGTTAGTCAGGTTAGACATAGAAATCTCACCTCAACGTGTTTTTACCTCGGAATTTCCTTGTTATCCTGTAGCTTCCAGTGTGGCTGTTCAGAAATGTTGTGCTGCTCTGGTTCCTGTGTCTTTGTATGTGATCTGTAGTTTTCCTAGAAAGGTCTTAGGCAATGTTCTTTATCCCTGGTATTTTGAAATGTCTTCATAGAGTGCCTTGGTGTGGGCTATTTTTTTTTTTTTTTAAACTTACTCTCCTAGGTACTTGGTGAATTCCTTTTCAATCAGGTTTGGAAACAAATCTTTTGATATTTATTCGCTAATTTTCTCCTCTTTTTTTTTCTCTTTTTCTTTCTGGATGTTCCATTAAATGGATATGTATAAATATACACACGTACATATATATATAGACACATATATATATATTCTCCCATTTCTATTTTCTATCTCTTCGTTCTACTTTCTGGGAGATCTCCTCCACTTTATCATCTTACATTTAAAATGAATATTGCCTTATGCAATGGTTTCAGCTGTAGCATTTTTAATTCCTAACACTTCTTCAGTGTTCTCTCTCATTTGGTCTTGTCTGAGAAGCAAGTGCTCGGAAGCCCGTTGGGAGGTCTGCGTGGGAGCATGTTGACCTGAGAGCCATCTTGTAGGGAATGGTAAACAGCCAGAATGAGCAGCCAGACACTCCATGGAGGATCTTCAAGTATCAACAGTCTTGCTGCTTTCTCGTGGGTGCATTTTTCAGCAAAAACTCCCAGCCTGCTGAACTGTCCGTCGCCTCTGACTCTGGAGCCTTGTCCCCAGGCATCCTCACACTGGGCGTGCAGGGCTGGTTAAAACACAGGTTACCCAGGCTTCACCCCCGAGGTTCTGATCAGGAGTTCTGGGATGCAGCCTGTGACTCTGCATTTCTAACAAGTTCCCAGGTAACCCTGATGAACACTTCTAGAGCAAAAGCTTTCCATCTCTTACCAGGATAGAAGTCTGGTTTTCAAGTCTGAGAAAGGTTTTAGGGAATACGCCGTCTCCTCGTAGAGAGTTTCAAGTCTCCTTGTTTTTTGCCTCATCCATGACCACAGGCTCCACAAAGATGTGGTGTCCCGAATTCACGAGTATTTCTAGAGTGTCGCGGCCTAAGTCAGCTTGCTGCTCCCATCCGGGCATTTTGGTTTTAACTTTCCCTGCTTGGCTAAGTCAGTGACTATTCGTTCATCCGCTTTCCGTCCTGTACAATTTTGTCAACATATTTCATCTGATGTTTTCTCTCCTGCTTCATTTGTCAACATAGGTTTTTTTTTTCTTTAGTGTTATTTTGGATGGTATTGGAAGGAAGCAGAACGTGACACAGCTCTTCAGGCCACAGTAATTAGTCATGTCAAGAGTTTTTTCGATGGTAGGGCTTTGCTTCCCTTCTAACAGGAAGTACAACTGCCTTTGGCAGTGCGCTCAGAATAGACTGGAGCCGCCCCCGACCGGGGACCAGGTACGCGCCATCACCCTCATCACAGAAGACACTCTCATCCTCATTCCTGCTGAGCAAGGAATGCTTCCAACCGCAGAAAGAAGAAAAAGCAGTTTGACATTTTCTCAACTATTTGGAATTTTTTCTAGCACAACAAGCAGTTTATCCTCCGCTTTGATTCTTATTGAATTAAGGAGGGAGAAAAGAAATCAATTCACTCTCCATATGATGCCACTCACTAAACACTATGGAATATGTAGGAAAGAGGGAAAAAAGATAAATCCGTCAACTAACAAGATAAGTGCCTTGTTCCTCCATCTGTTACTGCTGTGTCCTTATCTAGGATAGGAGTGTGGCAGCCACAATATATCTGTGTCAGGTATTATATTCCAAAGTCATATGAACGCATTTTCATGCTAGGAGCCATCCATGATCTCGCCGAGCCACGACTAAATTGGTCCTGAGGCATGCACTGTCTTTTTGCACTTGGAAGTCCATTGAATTCACAGGCAGGAGGGTGATGGTGTCTGTCTCCCGGCTTTTCCAGCTTTGACTCTCTCTCTGCCGTGCAGGGGCTGGTGGTGAGGACTTAGTTGATTCACCTCTGAGGACGTGCCAATGTCCTTCCAGGATACAGGAAAGCATTGGAGGCCTGGACGAGATGGATAGAGAGGTCTGCGTAGGGGTACATCTATAAAGATTGCATCATTGATTAGATGATTGATTAGCTGTGCCACTTCTTAGCTGGGGAAAACTACAGAAGAGCGTTCAATTGGAATGACATCCCAGGCACTTGAGCAGCCCCAATTATCCTGTGATGATTCCTCATTCAAAAACAGAGTTTATTTTGAGGACTGAGCCCTGACTGAGCTCCCAGGTGCAGACAGAGATGCTGACACGTGGCGTCAGAACCCGTGCTTTGGCATCTCTGACAGGAGCTGAGAGATGTGGTAGATAGATATAACTTGTTTGCATCCACGGTGGAGTCTGAGCTTTGCATTTTATTAGAGATGGTGTAATTCATCTATATTATCATCACTGTCATCGTCATCATCCTCAGCAGCAGTGGCACTGCAACAGCGGGGACATCACAGCTTTCAGCACTTGGTGAAAACCTTATCCGTGTTCATCTCTGTCCTCCTAGCCTCAGAGCATTGAACACATAACACGGGATGTGCTGGACAGCGTGACTTAAGCTGTAGGTTTCATGAGCTAGAATTGTATCAGGGATCCAGGTGAGATACACGAGCAACTCAACTTTGTAAGTGGTCAAAGGCTAGAAAGAAGGGAAGCAAGCAAAAAACGAAAAAAAAAAAAAAAACGCTGCAAATAAATTCAGGGAATGAAGACTTATTATATTGTGGTAGAATAAAGGAGAGCGAAGGCTGAAGTTTTTCTTCCAAGTTTCAAGTTATGATGCCTACGTTTAGGAATAGGAGAGAATAGATCATATTCCAAAGTTTTCTTTGGAATATATTGGGATTGAGATGCCTGAGAGACGTCAGCTGAAGGAGGGCTATCCTACAAGAAGTGAGTGTATGAGTCTAAAACTCAAGGGCGATGTCCAGGCCTAGAGATGCAGACGTGGGACCATCGGTGCACAGGTGGTGTGTTAGGCAGTCCTAGGTGCTGTCCAGTGATCCACATCCACTGATTTTCATGCCCTGTGTAATCTCTTCCCCTTGGGTGTGGGCTGGATTATTGTCTCACTTTTAATGAGTGGGCTACGGCAGGAGTGATGAGATATCACTTCCGAGGTGATGTTATAAAAATATTGTGACTTCCACCGTGGGCTCTGTTTATCAGCCCCTCTAGGATCACTCACCTTGGTGGAAGCCGGCTTCCATGTTGTGAGGCAGCCCTGCGGGGAGACCCAGCGGGCCAGCAAAGAATATGTGAATGAGCTTGGAAAAAGACCCCCCACCCTGCCCCATCCCCTCAGTGGAGACTTTAGTTGAAACCATGGTTCTGGCCAACTGCTTGACTGCATCCTCATGAGAGAGCTTGAGTCTGAGGGACTCAGCTAAGCCTCTTTCTGATTCCTTACCCACAGAGACCATGAGATAATAAATGTTTTTGGTATCAAGTTGCTAAGTTTTAGGGTAATTTATTACATAACAATGGACTGCTAATACAGGTGGTTAAAATTATGAAACTATTGGAGCTCATCCGGGAAGATGGTGTAGGGAAAGAAACATAGACCCTGATGCTCACTAATGCCTAAAGGAAACAAACAAAAAGAGAGTCGATATGCGGAACAAAAGAAACAGTAAGAGTAAAATGAGAAAAAACAGGGCAACTTGGCTTTATAAAAAACACAGGAAATGCATTTTATAGAAAGAAAGAGATCAACAGTATTCCATACTGCAGATACCTCAAATAATATAAGGTCTGAAGTGTCCTATAGTTTTGGCAATTGGGATATAATCTGGCTGATCTTAGCAAGAGTGGTTTCAGTGGCGTAGGGAGGGATAAAAGCCAGATGGCAGTGGTTGAGGAATAAATGGTGCGTGAGGAAGGGGAGAAGGTGATTGTAGACTATATTTTCTGTTTTGGTTTGGTTTTTGACTATGTTTTGAGAAAAATGATTGAGGAAGGGAGACGGGTTGTATGATCAAAGAAGATGTGACAAAATGATGGCTTTTCATGATGGAAGGGCTTGGATGCATTTATGACTACAAATAGGGACAGAGGAGAGGGAGTGGGAATTTCAGGACGGGTTAGGGATGACCAGTGGAAGTAAGGCACAGAGAAAGTGGGAGAAGCTGGGGTCAAGCACACAGGTGGAGGGAGTTGGCCCAAATAGGACTGTAGCTCATCAGCTAAGACGGAGGATACAAAGATACTGAAGATACAAAGATACAAGAGAAGAAGTGGGTACATATATGTGCTTCTGGGAAGGAGGATGAGAAATTGTATGAGAGTACCCTTGACCTTGATTTTTTTAGAAAAGCAGGCAGGGGGTTAGATCAAGACAGTGCTTTTCAAATTTTTCCACTCAGTATCCCTAATGAGAGAGGAGGATGCACATTCCCTAGGAATCTGAAGTCATAGCACAGAGTGGTCAGCCGCACACTAAAAAATTAAAATTCATTATTAATACATACTATTTATATTATATTCGTATTGTAGCCGTATTTTCATCTGTTTTAAATTTGTTGTATTTAACTTTCCTCCAAAGTTAAAAATGTAAGTTTCTGAAAGCTGCATTATATTTATCTTTTTGGTAGTATTTATATTATATTTATATTCTTTGTATTATTATGTTTATCTGGGCACATTGCCCTATATTATGTGTAACTTGGTATATTGCCCTGAGGGTATTTCTCAAGTGGTTTGCAAGTTCCAGCCTTAAACCATTAGCACCCACTGTCACATGAGCTCAGTCAGATTTTGAGATTCATTCAGGTCTCAGTGGTCACCTTGGGAAGCACAGAACTTCACCAGAGTGAATGAATGAGAAACAGAAAATGCACATCTAGTTGAGGAGATGAGAAGGCAGAGGGAGAGGTCTCAAGCCCGGGGCAGCATCGCCAGACTCGGGCTCTTCGGGGCAGCAGAGGTAGGGCTGTGTCCTCGTGGGGCACACGGAGGAGTTGGTATTTGAGGTCGGGCATGGGGTAGAGTAATCAGCCCCGGAATTGCCGGAGTTGGCTGGAGACAGTGGAGGTTGGGGAGGGGTGTAAGAGTGTGAGTGACAAGAACACACTTGGCTTCCCCGTTTTCCCAAGTGACGGACCCGATGGGCATTAACTCCTGCAAGGTGAGATTTTATACACACCATCTAAGCTCCTTTGTTCTGGGGGGACACCACATAAATTATTGTGAGCCCACTTCTTTCTTCTTCTAGATCAGGGATTGGCAAACTCACTCCCACTGGTCAAATCCAGCCCCTGGCTCTCCCCACCTCTTGTAGTAAATCAAGTTTTCTTGGAATAGAGTCATGCTTATTTGCCGGCATATTGTCCATGGCTGGCCTTCCCTGATAACGGCAGATTTGAATAATTGTGACAAAGACTTTATGGTTCACCAAGCCTAAAATATTTATCTGCCTATTTATAGAAAAAGACCTCTATGTGAGCATGACCTATATCGTGAGATAAAACTTGGCAAATACATTTTACGGATTCTTCTTGCTCATTTTTGACGATGGTTCTGAGTTTTCAGAAATTTAATGTAAGGCTCCTCAAGCCTGATGGGGGAAGGGCTACCTTACCCTTAAGAGAGTCCTCAGCCTTCACCTGAACCCCCTCCAGGTTGCAGGGTGAGCCTATGAGAATTTCTGTGCTCAAACCCAGTCTGCATTCCAACAGAACTTCCTCAGTCTAGCTCATCCTTGTAACAGTTTCCCCACACTCTCCAGTTGGCGGAAGCTCTACTGGGAAGCAGATTTGCTTTGTCTTTATTCACCTTTCTCAGCCGTTCCCCTTCCAGATTTTACTTTTCCTCTCTTTTAGATCTTCCAAGCAGGCACACTCAGTTCTGGACTCAGACTCGTCTCCTTCTCTCTTCTCTGATCCTCAGTAGAGACGCTGAGCAGAGCTAGTTAGCACATTTTTTTAAAAAAAAAACAAGTATTCTTCATATAAAAGGACTTGCTCCGGCCATCACATTGAGGCATGCATTTATGCATTTATTCGCCTTCCTCTCCTTCACCTTTGAAATGCAGAACTTCTGGAACCATTTGAAGTGAGTTCTCAGAGCCTCCCCCATAGCATTGGATCCCAGAACCTTCCTCAAGCCCTAACGGGCGTCTCTGACTCAGCGTTTGAGGTGAAGTCAGTGCTGGCTACACATGACGCAGCACTTAGCGCAGCGAGAGCGTCTGGATGACTGACTTGTGCTCGGCACACACTTGGGCTTCCGTCTTCACTGGTTTCCAAAAGATTCACAGGAAACGTGCTGTAATTCTAATAGGTCTCAGTTGTCACAAGGACCTAATCTGATAGTTGGCTGTGGAACTTTACAACCAGCAGTCTAACTGTACTTAAAGGCCGGGGGCAGATTCAATTTTAACAATAGCTGATTTTAAAAATCAGTAAGGTCCAGCCCAGTGCATAGAGCCTGCAGCAGGGATATAGGTCTAGTAGCCTTCTGGTCTTGGAATATCTGTTTATTTATAGCAGAGACCCCCAGATGGTGGCGCTGGCCATCCGGCCCAGTCAGTCTGACCAGTCCCCAGCACCATTCATGAAATCTAGGCCGTGGAGATGGAAGTTAGGGGAAGGTATGATTTTCTGGGTTATGTGGATTTGCAAGGTTCTCCTTAGGCCCCCTCTGACAACTGCAGATCGATTCATTTTATACCCCACCTACTCTGAAAGCAGTCCTTCCTTGGGCTGGATCAGGGTATCAGAAAATGGGGGAAAGAAAGGTTGTGATATTTCCATGCCCAGGAGCAATGGCCTGGACTCTTAACGCATGTTAGGAATGCCTCCCCACTGCTGGGCGCCTCCTATATGGGCGTGTGATGCTGGCTCTTTGCGTCTATTAGCTACAGGGCGAGGGAGTGAGTATCATTGGCCAGAATGGCAGCATGCTGCCCCTGACAAGAAAAGCAGCCCTCGTGCGACCCACAGGTGACTTTCCAGGGGCGCTATGCGTGGGAGAAAGCTTCAGCTAGCAGGGCCTCGAACTTTGTTTGTTAGGAGGTGGTGACAACGTCTCACAGTGCAGAAACCAGGTGAGGGCCAGTGGGTGCCACGAATGTGAAGCTTTTGAGAGAAAGCAATACGTGGTGAGGGTTTTTGAGGAAGTTTCGCTCTGTGGCACACGATGTAGTCCCCCTGCTTGCCCCTTAAATACGCCTGCCTTCCTTGTTGCCGAATTTCTGAAACAGCACATCGCGCCCGGGTGTGAAGGGATCCAGCTTCGCACAGGCCACGTGCAGCTACAGCGCTCTGCTGGGCACCTACTACGTACCAAGCACCCCCCTACACCCTTGATAGACATTTTCTCATGTGTTCTTCAGAAACGACCTCTGAAGAGTATCTAATATTGCTAAACATGTAGACTCAAGGAGGTTAAGTGAACTGGCCCCAAATCACATTGCAGTAAGAGGCAAAGGTAGGTTTCCTACCCAGGTCAGCCTCGTTCCAGACCTTGGCATCTGTCTGCGGAGACTGGCAGACGTCAGTAAGCGCATCTGGATGGGCTGGGGGGTGGAGAGGCTGCCAGAAGTCCATGCATTTCACTGTTACCCTAACTAAAAATAATGTCAGGAAGGGAAGCAGTAACAGGATCTGAATATGAATGTGTCACGTGCACCGAAGCCCCCAAACCATTATTTTTGCTTTGAATACTTTGCCATTTTGTAGGATCCACGACAGGGCCACCCCCTCCCTGACATGGGTCACTGAGTTGCTTGTGTTGGCATAGTCTCTTGTTTAGTGATCTTTCCCAGGCTCTGAGGACTTTTGTACATGGGCTGGAAAAGCCTGCTTTGGGGACGACCACGTTGGTAGGCTGCAGACCCCCCGATGTGCTTCTTAGACCCCTAAAAGCCAAGGTTATCGAGCAGTTACTTCTGTTGGCTCTTCCCCAGGCTGATGCTTCGGTTTATGATTTTATCTCTGCAGAGTGCACGGGCTTACAGAGAATTGAAGAGATGTCCCTTCCCTTTTCCTTCCCAGTTAGACCCTAACGGATTTTGGTCGTGTCTTCAGAACTCCCAAATCCCTGCTCTCATTTCAATTAGAGCGCTCTCTGCAGCGGTAGGGGCTGGACTGAAGAGTCGACGTCTGGTCCCCACGTTAGAGCTGATTCATCTCTTTCCTGAGCTCGGCCGCTCTTGGCTGGGGAGGAGGGAGAATGGAGCAATCTTTCAGAATAAATATGGTTTGTTTGTGTTTGTATTTGCTTCCATGCTGAATTCTGATTGCATCCGGCACCCCGACACCACAATTATTATTAATTTCCCCCGTCTGCTCTCCGAATCTTGCTGCCACAGAGATGCGATGATGGATAATGTTAGATGTGGTAATTGGATGTGCTGGGGGAAGGGAAAGGAGGGAAAGGCAGATGTTTCATTATGAGATTTGAATCTGAGTTCGGGCCTCCAGAGCAGAGGCCTGAAACGAAACTGCACCGGGGGCATCTGGAATCAGGAAGGAGCCCGTCCCGACGCCACAGGCCTGTCATCCTGGGTCTGCATCTTCGCTCCACTGACTCCCCTTGGGCGGTTGGATTTCACACCCACTTGAGGTGAAGCAAGTAAGGCAGAAGGTGGAAACCTGGCCCGTCCTGACTCCTCAGACCTCTGCCTCCCCTGTTTGAGTAGAGGGGGCACACAGCCTGGCTGAGTGACCACAGCCGACAGGTCCTGTCGGCGGGTGAAATCAGAGCACGCTTGCAATGCCTCCTGATTTGTGTTTACAGATGGGGCCTTGCTACCCCTGCCAAGCTCCAAATCTTAGAGCTGAAGACGCTGGTCTCTAGTGAAGGAGCAGCTCAAAGGGACTGCTCTGTGCCGGGCCCTCCCGCACCTAGGCTGCCTGAGCCCCCTGGGTGAGGCATGAGGAACAAGGTGGAGGGAAGGCCAGTCCCCCTGAGTCACCTCCTCTGCTGAAGGGCACCTGGTCCCTCCCAGCACAGTCTCTCCTCCCACCCCTCATTCTCCTGGCTATGTGCGCTCATCTTCCCGGCCTCACAAACGCCAGCTTCCAGCCTGATGGGAGGAGGAAAGGCAGGAGAAAGCTGCGTCTCTAGAATATACACCCGTGCAGGTGTGCAGCCCTACCTGAGGTTCTCGAGGATGAGCTGGGAGAATCTGAGAGTCTGGGCCGTGAAGTTGGACTCTGCCCTCCCTGGGGACCAGTGAGACCCGACAGGGGCTGACAAGATCCCTCACTCACAGGAAAGCCTGCCACCAGCCTCTTCTTGGCCATGAGGTTCTGTCAGTCGGTTCAGGCCACGTGGAAGAAAGGGATGCCTCAGGCCAGAGTGGCTGCTGCCTGGTTCCTGTGAGTTTTTTTCCAGCGCCACCAAGCAGTTCTCCAGTTCTCACTGGACACTGCCCACTGCAAGTTTCACTCAATCCTGACACTTGCTGTCTGAAGACCGCCATGGGTTAAGGTCTCAGCCTCACAAGACTGCCCCCACTCAGACGCCAATTCCAAGTCCAGGTCGGCACCTGCAGCTGTAATTGGAGGTTCCCATGACCCCCTCCTCACGTTCAGTTAATTTGTAGAGTGGCTCACAGAACTCAGAGGAACATTTACTCATGGTTACCAGATAAAAGGTAGTATAGAGGATACTTCATCTGGAAAGTCAGAAGGATCCCAAGTGTAGGGGCTTCTGCCCCCACGGGGCTGGCGGGCACCACCCAGGAAGTTCATCCCATCTTGGTCAAGAGTTTTGACAAAATTTAATCTGCAGCCCCTCCTTCCCCTCCCAGAGGTCCAGGTGGGGCTCAAAGTTCTAGCCCTCTAATCACTTGTTCTCTCCAGTGACCAGGCCCATCTGCCCCTTTCCAGGGCCACCACCTTAAGTCATCTCATTAGCATACGCTCAGAAGGGGCTTCTACTTTTCACTGAAGTAGAGTTGATCTACAATGTTGCGTTAATTTCTGCCACACAGCAAAGTGACTCAGTTATACATATATATATTCTTTTTCATATTCTTTTCCATTATGGTTCATCACAGGATATCGAATATAGTTCGCCGTGCTATACAGTAGGACCTTGTTGTTTATCCATCCTGTATATAGTACTTTGCACCTGCTAATCCCAAACTCGCAGTCTTTCCTTCCC
Source organism: Delphinus delphis (assembly GCF_949987515.2). Taxonomy (NCBI): domain Eukaryota; kingdom Metazoa; phylum Chordata; class Mammalia; order Artiodactyla; family Delphinidae; genus Delphinus; species Delphinus delphis. The sequence continues at coordinate 5,084,877 of NC_082690.1, read as the reverse complement.
CACCCCCTCCCCCTTGGCAACCACAAGTCTGATCTCTATGTCTGTGAGTCTGTTTCTGTTTCGTAGATATGTTCATTTGTGCCGTATTTTAGATTCCGCATATAAGTGATATCATATGGTATTCGTCTTTCTCTTTCTGCCTTACTTCACTTAGTATGACATTCTCTAGGTCCATCTATGTTGCTGCAAATGGCATTATTTCCTTCTTTTTTATGGCTGAGTGGTATGCCATTGTATATATATATATACCACATCTTCTTTTTAAAAGGGGCTTCTTACGAAGGACGAAACACAGTCCTTTCACTCAGGAAATTCCAAGGGTTTGAGGAGGTCTGTGCCTGGAACAGGGACGAAGAACCGAGTATATTTCTTATGACACCGTACTCGCCCTTGGACGTTCCTCTGAAGTTCAGAGGCTGACAGGCCAGTGATGTTGGTGACCCCAAAGACACAGGACAAGGATCCTGCATGGTAGTGGCCTTCGACCTCAGCTGAACTGGATCACAGCAGAGCTGGAGGCATGGCAGCTACAGTTATTTTGGGGTCTTCTGAGGGGGCATCTCTTAAGCCCCCCCGCTTCTGCTTGGAAGAAGGCTCTTGTTCATCCTCCGTAGACCCCTCCAGGGGCTGCAGTAGGGCCCACAGTACACACGTACAAAAAGAAGGGGGACAGAAACCTGCAGTGAACAAGCGGCATTTGGCAAACAAAGGCGCTGTGCCAGACACTCCAGGGAAGGGAGAGTGTTTAGGGACTCAGAGCTATAAATCGGCGCAGTCAGATTAGGTGCTTACATTTATTTTTTTTTCTCATCAGCACGGGCGCTGTTGCTGGTAATGGAGCTGCTGTGCAGTAACTCATGCATGAGATTAGCAGCAGAGGAAGGGGGGGAGGGGTGGGTGAGGAGAGCCCGAGGGGGCCTAGGTGTGGCCACTCACTTGTGGGCTTCAGCAGGGCCAGCAGACTGGGGACTGTGTTTTTAATGTACAGATGGGAAGGGGACTCTGGAGATAGAGTCCAGCTTCCTCACTTTACTGATGGGGAGGAAAGACCCGGGTGGATGAAAGGCCATACCTCAGGGCGCATGGCAAGCTGGTGGCAGAGCCGGGGCTGGGATTTAGAGCGGTTCACTTGCCTTTCCAGTGAGCCTTTCCTCTGTGCATTCTTGCCTACAGAATTGTTAGCAGTGCAGGGAAGAGAGAGCACAGTGGATTCACAGCCAGATGGCAATTCCAGCATCACCCAGCTCTTTCTCCCCTTCGTCTTTTCCCATTCAAACCCTCTCTCCTCTCCTAATGAACTTGAGCTCTCTCTGTCCTTGTGGTAATTTCCACCAGCTGTCCCTTTACAGGAGAGAGTGCGTGCGTGTATGTGTGTGTGTGTGTGTACGCGTAAGTGTGTGCGCACAGAATCGGCGGGGGCCCCAGGTGTGCTGGCTCAGTGTGTCTCCCCATGAGGCCCTAGACAGCCCTCAGAAGCCCCGCTTATCTCACACCTGTGCCCTGACTGGGAAAGTCTGTCTGGACAAATGGGACTGCATTGTCAACTCGCTCTGGGTGCTAGACGGAAACTGGGTGAGTCAAGGAGGGATGCCCCCTGCCTACTCCCTGCAGCCTTCAGTTCCAGGCATTTTCCCCTCACTTACTCATACCAGCTCTGGATCTGGAACCGAGGCCAGATGTGCTTTAGTGAAGGTTTTGGTCCCCTCCTGAGGGAGTCGCAGTTCCAGGGCCTCAGCAGGAGATCCTCACATCTTTTCTCTCCTTTCCTGCAGGCCTCAGGGCAGGCTGCTTTATTGAATCCTTCAAGTTGCTACCACTTACTTTGTCCCTCAAAAACCTTCTCAAGGACTAAGCTCCTGCATGGAACAGTCTTCTGGGTACCACCTTCCCATCCCCATCTTCACTGACTTCTCTCTCCGCCCTCAGCTTCTTTTGGGTTCCTCCAGTAGATGGGGAGGAAAACCAAAGTTCACCCATGGGGCAGGGACTCACACTGGGGTCTCCCGGGCAGACCCAGGAGTGATGCACGGCCACCCTGGGCTCTATTGGCTGGAACCCAGGGGCACTGCCACTGCCCCTGGAGTCCCCACCTGCCTCTCTCCTCCCTCTGGGGTGCACCAGCTAGAACCCTTCTGTTTTCATTTGCCTGATTCCTCCTCTGCCAGCTTCTAGGTCAGGTTTTGTTTTACTCCAGGGAGCCTCCTCTGAACCCTTAACCGGGAGGTTGCCCCCCTCCTGCTGTATGACACCCTATACAGCCCTCATCACAGTGTCTACTCTCCTCACCCACCTTTCTCACTAGATCACGCCCTTCTCAAGGCCTAGGCCATAACTTGTCTTTTAGGGGGCTATTTTTCTGGTTCTTAATAGAAATTATAACTTAGAATCACTTGGAGATTTTAAAAAATATCTGTGCTTGGATCTTACCTTCAAATAATTAGAGTCTTCAGAATATTGGGTCCTGATATATTTTTGTTAAAAGCTCCTATATTCGTTCAGGGTTGAGAACCATTATAGTAGATGCCTCAAATGTTTGTTGAATGAATGAACACGTCTCTCCAGCACGTAGGGACGCAGAGGAGATGGGGCAGCACAATGGGGTCCCCCTAGTGCCCAGAAACTCCCCTGGATGGGTTATACCCCTTTCATGTGGTCTCTGTACATAGAAGTCAATCTGTATCAGCCATTTTTGAAAAACCATTTAAACTTGTTCTGGATATTATAAACTGAACACAATAGAGTCCGTTTCTTCTATTTACAGAACTAGAGGGAAAAGGTGTCTATGTAGAGAAAAAAAAGTAAATACTTGGCACACATTTTATTCTAAGCAGTTACTAATTGCCAACTCTGTGCCTAATGTCCCGTGGGCCTGTGAGACACACACACAGTGTGAAGGCATGGATTTGCAGTCTAGGTGTGGGAACCAAGCGGATGCACGAGGCAGAGTTTTGCAGATGAGTATTTTCTCATGCTGTTTTGAAGGCCCACATCACCTGGTACAGATACTTAGAGAAGAAGACAGCGGACCACCAGGTGCTAATTATGCAGTGCAGAAGTAACGTGCAAGGAGTGAGTGGAGGGAGAGATCATTGTGGGCTGTGTCTCAGAGAAAGCTCTTCAGAGGAGAGCGGCCATGGGTTCAGGCTGGAAGGACGTGCCCATGCAGGGCTGGGTCGGGGAGAGGAAGCCCATCCCGGCCAGAGGGCTAGCGTGCGCAGATTCAGAAACAGCACGTGCGTCTGGACATTTGTAGAGAGACAGGTGTGACTAGGACAGGAAGGGTTTGGGGGAAGGAACATGAAATCCACATGTTTGGGGAGGGCGGGCCAGATTAGGAAGGACTTGGGGCCGGAGGTGAGACTGACACCGGGGATAGTGAGTGAGGAGCGCCACCGGCGTGGGACCTGGGACCCCGCGGTCGTCACGTGTGAGAGCCGATCGTGACAGCAGTGCGCATGGCAGATGGGAGAGAGCACAGGCAGCAGCGCAGAGGCCCATAGGGATCCGGGTCATGTGGGTGCTGTGAGCGTGACCTCATCGGGCTCCCACGCACGTGGTGGGGGACGGCGGCAGTGGTGCACTGTGCGGCTCCTGAAGGGCCAGGAGCCTGGGCATCTCCAGGTGGCTGCCCGCAAAGCCTAAACAACGGCTTGGCTGGGTTTCTGTGCTGTTGCCCCATTTCCCGAGCCCTTAGCATCCTTTCCTCATGTAGCTGGAGGTAATTCGGGGCCCTGGGATTTAGAGCTGGGGTACAGCCTCCCTTGGAAGGGGTAGCGGAGTGGGTGCCACGGTGGGCAGGCTCAATGCTATTTTATCACAGTGAATGTCTTCTCAATGTTTGGAGTTTTCTGAGCTTCATGGGCTGAGAAATGGAAGCTCACGTGGTTGGCCACGACTGGGGCTCCCATCCTCTGTTTTGCTGTCGGGCACTGGGCAGCCTCCCGGCCTCGGGCCCCTCCGTCTCTCTGAGGATCCCTGAGGCACGGAAGCCTGTAGCCTGAGCACACCTGACTCGGCCCACGGTCCACGGTGGTCTCAGGTGGGAGTCCCCCTCTGAAGACTTCCTCCTTTTTCATATGTAAGACTCAGGAGAAGATTTTCCCCTTCCCGGAGCCTAGATCCTCAGCAGAGGGCCACTTACTTCTGGGGGTGCTAGATATAAATGGGCTGGCAAGATGCTTCCTGAACCAGGTGACGTGTGTTCTCATTTGTAAAAAGGGGTGAACAGGGCCTTTTATTCAATCTTATAAAGACAAGTGATGACAAATGAACGTATCTGCTGTGTAGCAGCAGCTCTGTGAGGAAAGCTGTGATTAACGTAGACATTTCTTTTTATCCCTGTGCAGCCCCAAGGGGTTTCTTGACTTTCCCAAGATGCTGGCTAGTCGTGGTCCTTGGGGTGAGCCCAGAGCCTCTGAGGTTCTGAGAGGCCCACCTCCTTCTCCACCAGCACAGACGGGTCTGAGACAGGCTGAGCAGTCCCTGCCATGCCTTTGTGTGGGTTTTTTATCACTCGGATGACTGGGATTGCTTCTTTATCCAGTGTCCCCTTAGGAAAAACAATACTAATAACCACTGCTGCAGCCCAGCTCCCTTTAGGGCTGTGCAGTTGCCAGTGTCCTGAGGGACAAAGCACACAGGATTCTGGTTTCCTTTCGCTCTGGAACTGGCTCTCCCAAGACCAGACTTCCACCTATTTCTCAGAGGAGCTGCGTGTCCTAAAAGCAGACATATTTTGGGGGCATAGATGCTTCCTGAATCTCTGAGCTTCCTTTCATGCCCACATCATCCTCTCAGGACCACTGGTCAAAGACAGAGACCCAGGACCACCGCCCCGCCCCCAGGAATTCGTGGCAGGGGGAGCTCCTCTCAGAGGTGCGTGTGGGAAGCAGACCTAGTTTGGGAAAGTGAGCCGCAGGAGAAGGAAAAATTGCCTTCTGTAGACACCCCAACCTCTGCAGCTTCCCAACACGTGCTTTCAAAGAGAGACCTCTTGTGATTATAATTAATACTGATGAGTGATTGGAAATACTTCTCTTTTTAGAAGGCTTGAGGGACAGTCAGTAATCCCACCGCAAATCGGGGAGCCGGTTTTCTGGGTGAACAGTAGAAACTGCTTCTTTGGTGGTGGAGAGAGACAGAGAGAGGGAGAGACAGTACAAGGCAAAGAGTAGTTTTATCCAAAAAACAAGCAAACCAAAGGAAAAGAGCTCCTCTAGGAATTATCGAGCCCGCGGGCCTCATGGAAGAGCCAATTTTGTACATTGCTGTGCTGTACGCTCGTGTAGAGCACACACACGCGACGGTGAAATTAAGTGCCTGACGTTTCATACCCCCGGCCACCCAGTCCATGCTGAAAACATAAACTCTGCCATGTCTAACGTCTGCCCAGCCTTTGCTCCAAAGTCCACCTGATGATGAGAGCGTGATCCCTAGCAATGTCTCCGAACTCTCCATTCCTCTCCGGCTGGACCGCAGTCCAGCACACACTACTGCTGCCTGCTTCCTCCTGGACTTGGAACTGGGGCTGGGGACTTTGTGGGTGGAGATGTGGGAGGTGGAGAGGTAGAGCACGTATATCCATCCAAGGAAGCACGCGGCTTGCCGGTGCTGTAAATTTTCGTCAGTCAGTCTCCACCGGCAGTGTGTGTGCCTGGAGTGGTGAAGGGTTCCGGAGCAGGGAGGAACCCGCGGAGACTTAGAAGTTAACGACATCCACAGCACGCCTCCACATCCTGATTTACTAACAAGCGGGGCCCCAGAGAGAAGAGAACTCACCTGTATACAAATCCCGTATTTGGCGTAGTTTAAATAATTTTAAATGCAGCTGTCAGCCGTAAGCTCTGAAACGTGCCCCCAGCAGAAGGTAAACACAGAGGAGAGAAGATTGCAGGGCGGGGCCGGGTGGGGGCTCCAGGGAAGGAGGAAGACATCACAATCTTTAATATTTTTAATCAGCCGGTTTTTCCGAAACAGGAAGCATTGTTGCAGGTACCCGTGCAGGCTCTGAGTGTTCCGATTTTTGGTGCGCTGTTCAATGCGAGTGTGATAGGTCCGTTTCAGAGGCTCAGCAAGACTGAGAATCTCTGCTTGGCGGCCACTGGGCCAGTGAAGGCATCAGGTGCTGTCGGCGGGTGGCTCAGCTGTTGACCTGCAAGTGTGAGGGGGCAGCCGACCGGTGGGCGGTGGAAGCCTTGGTCACAGCCTGGAGGCAGGGCGGTGCTGCAGGCCAAGGCCCCGAGGTGGCCCACCCGAGAGGCTGTGCATCACCTAAAGCAGCGGTCCCCAACCTTTGTGGCACCAGGGACCGGTTTTGTGGAAGACAATTTTACCATGGACGGGGGTGATGAGAGCGCTGGCAGGGATGGTTCAGGTGGTAATGCGAGCGACGCAGAGCCAGCAGATCACCTCCTGCTGTGCGGCCCGGTTCCTAACAGTCCACGTACTGGTACCGGTCCACAGCGGCCTGGGGGTTGGGGACTCCTGATCTAAAGGTCTGCACACCCCCAGGTGTCCCTGTTCTCAGGCTGCAATGGGTGTTTCCATCATCAGACTCAGATCCCTGGGTTTAAACCTCTGTCTGGGAGCTGAAACCTTACTGAGAGCCTTACCACAAGGGAGTAGACCCCGGGGCATGGCAGGGTCTAGAATTTGGTTAAAGGGTCTGTTCCCTGGGAGGAAATGGGCCCCCGAGGTAGGGAAGGCTGCTGAGAAAAACGGTCTCAAAACCCTTGGGTAGGTGCTCAGAGTCAGATGGAGCGTGGCTTAAATTCAGGTTCAGATGGAAGCCTGAGCCCAGGGGCTAGGAGGGGAACTGGAAGGGAGGAGTGGGCTTAATTGGCCAGGGTGCTGATGCACTGCAGTTCCTTGCTGGTGGCTGGGCCTGGTCTGGGGGAGGCATGGCCGTCGGGGCAGAGGCCTCAGACACTCCTCAACATGGCACATCTGCCCCTCTTTGAACGGTCGAGACGTCCCTCACTCCCTGTCTTCATCGGGCATGCCAAAGTCCAGGGCCACCGCTCCTTGCCTGGGGCGTTGGGGGCAGGGTAGACAGCAGACGTCAGAGGTCAAGTTCAGCTCCAAGGGAAACAGGACTGACTGAGAAGGGAAAGCAGAGCTCAAAAGCAAACCTCAGTATCACGCATAATGTTAACTTGGAAACAAAGAACACCTTGGACTGTGGGGAAGATCCCGCCGGGGATGGATCAGCTGGTAACTGGGAAGAGTACCTGGGGTTGGCTGTGTCGAGGTCACCCATGACCTGGCGGCAGCCCTCCTGGGGGAATGGTGGAGACATGCAGATTTGCATAATTTGATGAAGGACCACAGGAGATGTATTTATAGGGTCCAGTGGAGGACAGAGAAGGAAAGCGTGTTCCGACATCCCTGGGGAGCTCCTTCCCCAAACTCTGCCGACCAAGGTCCCAGCCCTCCTCCCAGGCCCATCATAAAAGCCATCCCCTCCATGAATCGGCCGCCATCTTCCTTCCCTCTCATCCTCTCCTACTCAATCGGACTGATTCACTTTATTTTTATGATGCTTGTCGTGTTACTGTTTCCACTGCTTGTTCCTGTAGACATCGTAAGCAGCTTAAGGAGGGGGGCTGTGCCTTATGCATTATTCACATTCTACTTCACTTCTGCACCTGGAACCTTACCTGGAAGAGCCAAGCCAGAAAGTGTTTGCCAAACTGAACGTTGAGAGTTGTTTCCAACCTCAGGCTCCCCCTTCCCAGGGCTGTCTGGACTGGGTTGTCAAATGCTAGAGCAACAGTTCGCAACATTTTTTTCCCCAAATCACCCGGAGGGTGATTATTAGAACACAGATCGCGGGGCCCCAACCCTGAGTTTCTGATTCAGTAGGTTGGAGAGATCCAGGAATTTGCATTTTTAACAAGCTCCTGCTGATACTGAGGATTCTAGTTCAGGAAAACCACTTTGAGAACCACTGCCCCAGAGCTGGAGTGTGATTTCTTTCAAGCATGTCTGTTACTTGACCTCCCTGGAGAAGGCGCTTTTCCTCTTTGTGCATCTGGTCTGGCTGCATGGGAGAACGCACACACAGTTAAGTACCAGTACTACACCGTGCGTCAGCCTCCCGCACAGTGCTGGGAGCAGACATCTGCCTGACCATAGGAGATGAGGCTGGATAACTGCATCCTGGACATACTGAGATCGAGGGCCACAGGCCCCTTGCACTCACCAGTAAGGCTGCCAAATAGGCAGGGGAGACTCTCCCACACCTTCTCTGCAGCTTCATCACCCAGGTTCTGAAGCGGCACGCGGCTCCTGAAGATACGTTTGAAATTATCTTGTAGATTCGTTCACATGCACATCACTGAAGGCCTAAACTCTATGTCTGTCTATATGATTGTTGAGAACAGGAAGTAGGCCATATTTATTCTGGATTTTCAGAACCTTAGCTGTTACGTGGTGCCTACTTTTAAGAAGAAAGACTATAGAAAAAAAGTATTACTAGGACAACTGTGAGCACTTGGAAAGGAAAGGATACTCACTAGATGAAAGCACCAGCTCACTGCCACAAAGCCCTAGCAGCCCAATCTCATTTCCTTTTTATAAGAAGTCACTTGGGAAATTTGGTAGACATCACTTTTTAAATTTAAGCATGGCATTTCCCAGGGCCCTCACGATGTTCCCAGGTGGTGGGTGGGTTTGGACTCCATAGTGTTCTGAGTAACGGATCAGTGTCAACCTGGAAAGAGGCCTTCGTCTTTGACCCTGTCCTGTTTGACATTTTTACCAGCTTTAGATGAAGAAACAGCCGGCACACAGATCACACTTTCACCTAATTCAAAGCCGGGATGGATAGTTAATAGTCAGCATGACAGAACTGAGTTTCAAAGGATCTTGACAAGCTCAGGAAGTGGGCCAGGCTTTGAAAAAATGGAACACTTATCTCAAAGCAGTAAAAAGAAGGAAGGCTCAGTAGCAGAACTTTAAAAAACGTTTAGGAATTTTAGTTGGTAGAAAGCATACCGTGGCATTAGTGCAATGTGACTTCCCCAGAAGCTGATATATGAGACCGTGTTAATAGACGAATAGCACCCAGAGCAAACTGCGTTTGCAGCATTGTAAGCAGTTAGGGATTCAGAGGCAAACAATCGTAGCCAGGCAGCCTCGACGATGAATAGACTGTATACCGTGTCTCGTGATCCTTAGGTTGAGTTATGGAAGGAAGTGAGGGAGCTTAGCTTCACGCCTGGAGAGGAAGAGGCTGAAGGAAGACCCGTTGACTGTCTTCAAATGCTTTGAAATGTCTCATGTAAATTCCACTTATTTCGAATGGCCCCCAAAACCAAATGTAAGATCGATGGATGAAGTAATAGGGTAACAGATTTTGGCTCAATACAAAGATGGAGATTCTAGTATCCAGATTGTCTATAGGTGACATAATAATAACAACGATAATATCGATGATGCTGGTGATGATGATGAAATGAGCGACAACTCCTGCAGGCTCCTTGAACACGACTTACTCCAAACACAGTGCTTGATTCCACTAGACCATCAGGATGGTGAGCTGACATCACTGGGAAAAGGCAGCCATTGGGTGAGCAGTCATGTTGCAGAGGAGCTTTGAGTATCAGGAGGTCGAACAAGATGACCTTAGGTTCTGGAAATATTGGAAATATAGTGCCTTTTTTTTTTTTTTTTTTTTTTTGCCTCTCACTGCTGTGGCCTCTCCCGTTGCGGAGCACAGGCTCCGGACGCGCAGGCTCAGCGGCCATGGCTCACGGGCCCAGCCGCTCCGCGGCACGTGGGATCTTCCCGGACCGGGGCACGAACCCGTGTCCCCTGCACCGGCAGGCGGACCCTCAACCACTGCGCCACCAGGGAAGCCCTATAGTGCCTTTTTTAAAGCTTGCACACAGAATTGTCAGCACAAAATATTTTTATTCTTCAAATATTTTATATTGTTTCCTCTGGATGTTTTCAAGCGTAAGGGAAACTGTGAAGGTGAGGGTGTTGGTTGTAAAGTCTCCCCTCGCTCCACATCTGAGTGAGGGGCTGCCTGTGAGCCAGCATCTGTGGCTGTGCCTGCAGCTGGTCACTGCACGTTGTACTGCTTATACACCATCAATGCGTTCGTTGCTTATAAGCAATCTTGCGCCAAGGTGACCTGGGTTGGCCGGTGCACTCCAGTCCCACCTCCCCGCTGCGATGGAGTGTGTGCCACTCAGTCAGCAAGTTGGCACCATGGGGTTGTACACATCCTAGAAAAGCATCCCTCGTATCTTTGCAGTTTCAATGTCGTTGTAATGCCCAGCACCTACTGTGTTCAACGATTGGGGGTTGGTTAAAAGAAGATTAGAAAAGAACTAAAGAAAAATCTCTGTAGAGCTGTCCTTAAGAGATGTGAGAGATCAAATACAGAGAGGTTCAAGTTAAACCTGCCCTCACCTTGTACCCCAGCAAGCCCGAGAGGAACAAGGACCCAGGTTCACACACACACCTGCGTGTGAATATCTGTAGCAGCTTTGTAATAATTTCCCCAAGCTGGCAACAGCTCAAGTATCTTTCAGTGGGTGAGCAGATTAAAAAACTCAGGTACATCCTCACGATGGGATACTACACAGCAGTAAAAAATAAGGGACTTCTGGTACACAGACCACCATGGCCGAACGTGGAATGCTTTATGCTAATCCAGAGAGGCCAGACCCAAAAGGCTAAAGACTGTATGATTCCATTCACATAACATTCTTGAAAGGGCAAAACTATAGTGGCAGAAAACAGGCTGGCCTTGGGGGAGAAACTGACTACGCAGGAGCATGAGGGAACTTTGTAGGTGATGGAAATGTCCCATACCTTGATTACAGTGGTGGTTACATGACTGTATATTCATTAAAACGTGTAGAACTATACACTAAGAATGGTGAATTTTACTCTAGTAAATTATACCTCACTTTAAAAAAGCAAACAACACCACAGTGGAGGCTGATGAGGGCCGGACTAGTCTCAGAGGAGGTGGGATAAAAAGTGGGCTTTGAGTTGGTGAATTGTGTTCAGCTGGGAAGAGGGATGGACTGCTGCCACGTGAATTCTGTGCTCCTTTTTCCTGCGTTCTCTTTTCGCTGGTGTCCAGTTGCTGCTGCCTTTCCTCCTGCACCAAGCAGGTGCCTTCCCATCCCAGCAGTGGACAGCTCTCCCAGGGCCCTGCCAGTGGCACCGTCCTCTCCAGAGGGTGGGCAGCCTGAGGCCTGAAGCCCCCTGCCTCCCCGCTGCACCCTGAGGGACTCGAAAGGTTCACCCCGAATTACGAAGGGCCACTGGCCTCTGCCTGAGGAACAGCTGTGGGTCAGAAGAGGCTCCCACTATTTCAAAGTTTCAAGTACAATTTCTCCTCATCCCCTTCAAATACAGTCGAGAAATGGCCAACCCAGACCTTTCAAGAACTGGGCTCTAGGCCCAGGTTTGCCTTGAGGTCTGTGAGTTCACCTCTCCGGCTTCAACTTTCCCATCTGGAAAAAGATTATAAAAAGATGGCAAGGTGTGTGAGGGCCTTCCTGGCACCATCCTCGTGTCCTCAGCACTAGCCTTGCTCCTGGCACTCACTTTCTCCCGCGTTCCTCCAGGTGGTGCCGCCAGGCACACACACCAGCGTCCCTGGAAGGGTAGGCGCTGCTCCAGGGGATTTGGCGGGGAGCACGTGTCACCAGAGGTCCTCACCCACAGCGGCGGGGCACAGGGGAGCGTGGGAGCCCTGGCTCTGCCCCTCCACTTGTGACCTCAGTGTTCACAGCTGAGAGTTGCAGATAGTCACCTGTACCCTGTTGAGTGGTTGCTGAGGACTAAACACCGAGGATGAGTGTGGTAGGCAGGTGTAGAGTATCTAATGAATAACAGCTGCTAATATGTGTCCTTATTACTTTTTAACAAATTAAGAATTTATTTTATTATATAACCAAAGAAAACAAACTTAGAATATCTCCAAACCTAATTGGATGAATCTATTATCATCCATTATTTTCATCACTTTCTTTTTTTAAAAATTTTATTGAAGTAGAGTTGATTTACAATGTTGTGTTAGTGTCAGGTGTACAGCAAAGTGACCCAGTTGTACATATATTCATTCTTTTTCAAACCTTTTCTCATATAGGTTATCACAGAATACTGAGCAGAGTTCCCTGTGCTATACAGGAGGTCCTTGCTTATCTATTTTATATAGAGTAGTGTGTGTACGTTAATCCCAAGCTGCTAGTTTATCCCTCCCCACCGCATTTCCCCTTTGGTAACCGTAAGTTTGTTTTTGAAATCTGTGAGTCTATTCCTGTTTTGCAAATAAGTTAATTTATATCATTTTTTTAAAAATTAGATTCCACATACGAGTGATATCATATGACATTTGTCTTTCTCTGTCTGACTTCACTTGGTATGATAATCTCTAGGTCCATGCACGTATAGTATGGTTATTTTTATCATTAACATCAAAGGTGTAACAGTCATTATCCGAAAAACAGTCCAACACACCAATATGCCAGTTATCATCTACCTGCAAATCTGACCCTTACAAATATTCTCCTCTCTGACCCTTCCTTTGATGCTAGGGTGGCAGCCTGATTCCCAGCCTCCGTCCCAAACCGACTTGGGCTCCGAATCCTGGAGGCTCAGGGCTGCACACTCATCTGGCAGTGGCTCCGGGGGATCCAGGCCCGGAGGAGAGGATGGAGCCTGGAGGCTGCAGCTGTGGCAGCTTCTGGCTTCGAGAGATTGATTTATCACCAGGCTGCTGATGAATGCATGGGAAACACTGGTGATCCAACAGCACGAGCCGGAATTAAAGCAACAGCTCCTGTGCTTTAAACCCTGTTTACGTGGGGCTTGGCTTTCTAGGCAGTTTCTCGTCTCCCTCTTTAGGACAGAGTGTTTCTTGCGTCTGGAGACTTTGGTTAGAGCACTGCTGAGCGTGAGGAAGGCGCCAGGGACCCAGGAGGACAGAAGCTGGTCCTTGATTCCAGCCGGTCCTGGAGACCTGGCCTGGTGTGGATGCCTCCTGAGAACAGGGACTCGCAAACACGCCGCAGAGCTGGAAACTTTGGGGAACCAAAGAACTATGAATGTCAAGGAGGGACATCGTCTCCTCCAGCAGCTGTAGTGACCAACAGGAAGAGGGGAGCGCGTCATAAATCCATCACTCAATCCGCTCTTGCTGGCAGCCGGGCCCAAGCGGAGTGGCGTGTTTCTGGGGGGTACATGCCGAGGCTTCACGCAGGCTTTGCCCGAGACTAACACCAGCCCCGCTCTCTGGGTTTCCTTCTCTCTTCCTGGCTCCCCCTCCTCTTTCCTCTCTTTTCCTAACTGCCCCTCCCCTACTCTCAATTTGACCAAAGTCCTGCAGACTCAGACACTGTGACACCCTAAACAGGCACACGAATCAGGATGTCTTTTGACAGAATCCTGGGAACCAGCTGTGCCCTCTGAGAGGCCAAGACGTCCTTCTGACAGCCAAGGACCACGTTCTGGCAAAGGCTCAGGCAGAATTTCATCTATCAATGTCCAACCAGGGCTACCAGGGTCAAGGGTAACCACAAGTCATGCTTTAAAAATTGGTCAAATAACTTGCCTGCTTTTCCTAAAAATCTCAAGCCCCTGAACACATCCTACTGGGTGGATACCTTCTTGGATCAGGTCTCCAGCTGTCACGTTTACCCATTGTTTCCACTACGTGGATTCAAGGATGAGTGGTACTAAAACATAGGGGGAAATGACACACGTAGACGCCCATATGCTGTACTAGGTCTGGCCAATCCCCACTCTTCCCCGACGGTGGATAAATCCCAAGAATGTATGACCGCAGAACCACTTATCTTTGGCCTTGGTGTATGTTAGGCTGTTAATGCGTGGTGGCATCACCTTCCTAATTAGGCTCTGCTCGGCTGATAAATGAGCTTGTGTCCCTTGAATACATCCCAGCTGGATGGTGAGGCTGAGCTGCTGGGGGATGAGCTGCAAACAGACGGCCCCACAAATGGGTGGCGGGCTGGGTCACCTGGGCTGCAGTTCCCGTGCACAGTTACTGCTTCGACTGCGGCCCGCGCTTTCTCTGCATCCCAGACCGGATGAGGGAATGATAGACCGAGTCAGTCTAGAATCTGGGAAGAATCCAGCGGGCCATGCACTAGGCATGACCCGCTGGATCAGGAAGCCGTGACGGAGGCGATGCCCGCCAGGAGAGAGCCGTGTCACCCCTGTTGCCAGCTCAGTGCAGCCTGTTCTATTCACAGTCAAAATCCTTGTCACCTGTGGGATCCATTGTCCCCAGATCCTGTGGCCTAAGACCTTGGGACCTGTGTATTGATCCGAGGTTTCCTGGGTGCTGTGATTTCACAGAGCAGAGCACAAGCTCTGATGGAAAGTTGATAAATTATTGAATTCCACAGCCAACACTGTCTTTCCTTTCTCAGAATTACAAACTGGGCTATCGTTAGCACAGACGGACGGGGAGAGGTACTCCCGTCTGAATGCACCAGAGCAACCCGCAAAGCCTGTTTCTGCAGGTCTGTGTGTGAGGAATTGTACCTAGGCGGGTAGAAAAGGCCGGTGGTGGTCCCCTGACCATTCCTGGTATCACAAAGCCCTTGTCTGTCCTCCAAAGCCCCAGCAGGGTGGCCTGGTGGTTGCTGATAACCAGCAGATGTCTGATGAGCACTGGAGGTATCGGCCTTTGAGCTGCCGTATCACCAAGCAGGACTTTCAAGCAGGGCTTTCAAGCAGGGCAGGATGTGTCTGTCAGGCTTCTGTAAGCTTTTGCCCAAAGCCATCACCTTTGGCACATTCAGCAGACAGACAGCCACAGGGGAGCGGGTGCGTGATGTCTTCCCCCCAGATTCCAAAGATGCCTGACAGCCAAGGATTCTGCCCATGAAAGGAGCCCAGGGGAGAAAGCAAGGGAGAGAGGAAGGGAGGGAGAAGACAGAGAAGGAAGGGTGAACAAGAGAAGTGGGGGTATTTTCCGAGCTGAGAGCCATGATTCATTAAGTACTTCCTAAGGACCAGGCCTTGTGCAAAGTTGTATCTCATTTAATTATTAGAGCAAGCTTATTACAATGGGTGTTATTATTGTCTCCACTTTATAGCTGAGGAAACTTACATGCTGAAAACTTCAGCAACTGCCTTAGGACGTGTAAAAGTAGACACTGCAGCTGGCATGAGGCTTAAGGAATCGTGAAGGTTTGGGAAAAGTGACAACTGAATCCTAATCTCAGTTCTTGGGAATCCACACTTCCCTGGAGCCGTGCAGGCCTGTGCTGGTTCTTCCCCAGGCTCCGCCATATGAGAACCACTCTTCTCTCTCTCTCTCTCAAATGTTGTGCAGCACAATTAGTTAATGCTTATAATGTGCTTTCAGCAAGGAAAGCCCACTGAAATTCACAGCATTGCTGACCCCTCGGTGACTACATCTATAAATTTCCTCCTTTCCATGGAAATTAGGCAGCCGAGTATATCATGGCTCCAGATCACTGCAGTTGCTGATAGAGCAATAGAATCAAATATAAAACTAATATATTTAGAGGGGAGACAGGTTATTTGAAAGCAAAATCACAAAGCAATGATTTCTTCTTTCCTTGTAAGTTATTTTCTTAGGGTTGGGGATTTGTAGGATTCTTCCTCTTGGACACTGTGCTTTCTCATCTCCTTCGGGGAGACACAAGCATTGGCCGACTCTGCGGTTCATGTCACACACAGACACACACGCACACAGACACCACACATACATGGACACACACAGACACACCACACACACTGCACACACATGCATGGACACACACACACAGAGATATGGACACACACATGCGTGTACGCATACACACACCACACAAACACACCACACACACACCCACGAACATGCACCACAGACACACCACACACACACACCACACACACACAAACACACATACCACACACAGATACATACACACCATACATGACTCTCAACCCAACACTTAGGTTTCCTGCCTACAGGGAGTTTGAAAAACTGCTTTAGCAGATTGTGAATGATGAATGGGGACATGTTTTTAAAAAATCTGTACTTGTTGGTAAAGGAAAGATAGGGAAGGGAGAGGGCAAAGGAGGACACAGAGGCAGTAAGAGGAAGGAAAGGCACAGGGTGGGGATGGAGAGCAGGAGGGAAAAGCGGAGAGTCCCGGGGGGAGTGAGCTGCGATGGGAGAGGCCGAGCTCTAGACAAGCTTGCCCGTGGCAGCCCCCTCCCCCCAGGACATGTAAACATGTCCCTCGTTCCCACTACAGGCAGCCGGAGTCCAGCCGGCTGCCAGGAGGGCTCTAGACTCTATCAGCCCAGCCACCCTCCAGACAACCAAGGATCCCAGCTGCACTTGGAACTCCAGTGCAGACCAGTTCTGAACTGGCCACTCTGAAGTTTCCCCCAGGTGTTTTTGCATGTTTCTTTGAGGAGATGCCTGCCCTGGCTGCAGGTCTACTTATTCTCATCAACCTGACATACCTCATTGTTGGACTGTCAGTGTTATTCAAACTGCAGGCTGCAACCCATTAGGGGTTATTACATATTTTAGTGGCTTCCACCTGTGATTTTTTAAAAACATGAAATAGAATTATCAAAGTGCATGTCATAACGTAAGGATATTTTATGAACGTTTTCTTTCAGTAGAGTGTGGGGTGTGTGTGTGCAGTGTTGTGATATAGGATGAATCTGATACTTTAGGTCACTGTCAAATGTTGAAAGCCACGGACCAAGTGACCCAGCAGGCCTGTACCTCTGACTCTGAGCTGCTCCACAAGGCCAGTTGGGTCTAGAAAACATGGGCCAGGAAGTCTTCCGATTACAAGCTCTCCTGTGTTCCCTCTGTCTGGGGGATTAGATGTTCAAGAAGATTCTAGCCTATCCTCGACATCCAAGACTTAACATTTCTGGACTGTGCTTGGGCAGCTGGGGATGAGCACAGCTGGGGACAGGGATGAGATCAGGTGAGTCTGAACGGATCCAACGGGAAGGGTGTGTAACACAAGGACTTCCAGATGCAGAGCTGACTCTGCTGGCTGGGGCCCACTCCTCGTCTTGCCTGTCTGCTTGACTGGTGGACTCAGGAAACCCAGTGAGGGGTAACACCCCATATGACGATGCCAACACTTCTTAGCTGGGTTGATTGACATCCCTGGGATCTGACTTTGTGCACAGGCCCATCGCAGATCACATTAATGGTTGAGAAATTAAAACGTTGCTCAGTGCCTAATAAATGCAGCCTGTGCCTCCTATTAGTACACACCAGCTGCACCTCGGGGAACCGGGAAGCAGCAACAGTTTCTAAACTATTTATCGGTTCCCTTACCTCCACCCCAAAAGAGAGTTGGCTTAGGCATTTCTTTATTTTATGGACTGATATGCAGAGTAATTGCTTTGGGTTTTTGTGCGTTTTTTTTCTTTCCTATGGATTTTCTTTTCCTGATTCAACATCAGGGGGGAAAAAAAGAGAGAAAGTATCAGTGTCAATGTCATTTGAATCATAATAGCTACAAATTCACTCCCCTGAATAAATAGAGAAGCTTATTTATCAAACACAGACAAGATGTCTGTTGTGTTGTTAACAGAGGGAGAGAGATTGGAGTCAGCAGAAGCAATCGCAGAAGTTTGCATGAGTCCAGAGCTCCCTTGAGAGCAGCGAGCGCGCAGCTACTTCCTAGCCTGGGACCTCGGGTCTTGGCAGCAGAACGGCCCCCCAAACTTGGCTGTCAGGACCCGTCAGGGGGTGAACCTAGAGGCTGAGAGGGGCGGGTAGCTCCGGGCATCCTGCCAGGACCTGAAGAGTGATGCAGTGCATGCCCGTTCCGCTCCTGGTCCATTTAGGGCAGAGGGAATGGAGAATGGAGGAACTGCCGGCATGAAAGGGCAAATAGAGAGTGTTAGGTTGTCTGTGGCTCTAACCTTTTTATTCTATTTCATTTTCCATCTTTATCTGGGAAGGGCCAGCTGCTTTCTCTTGCAAACACAAGTTTCTGGTACATCCTCACCACCTCTCCCCTCCCTCACCAGCCCCTCTGGGTTCCACCACGATGCCGACGTTATCTCCCCTCTGGGAGCCCCCCTGGAAGAAGCAGCAGATGTAACAGCTGTTGAGTAGCTACATCCAGGGCTCTTCTAAGTGCTTTACAGGTATTATCTCATCTAATGCTCACAGTAAACTGTGAGGCTATTTTATGACAAGTTTATCTCGATGAGAACACCACATCCCAGGTCAACTGATGACTTGCCCAAGGTCATTCCCACAACCACGTGTCCAGCTAGGATTTGAGCCCTACCTTCATCCACACAGACAGACAGACACCTGGACTGTGGATCCGGTGACCTGGTTTTCATCCCTAACGGCTGAGTTATCTTCGGCCAGTTGCCCATCTCTCTCTGGAACTCAGTTTCTGGTAGCAACACACTGTCATAGTGGGGAGAATTGGCTCCTGGGTTTAGACCCTTGCACTGCCACAACGTGACCTTGCGGGGGTGGGGGGCGGGTTACTTGACATTTGCTTACTCATCTATAAAGTGGAGGTGATGATTGTAATATCTCCCTGGTGGGAGCGGCTTTGGAGATTCGGTGGGTTACCACAGGTGGGAGGGTTCAAGCCCAGCTCGGTGCGCGGCCGGCTCTCGGTACGTGTGCCTTATCGGTACTCAGCTTCCGTCTGTGTGTCCAGGAGATGCAGTGATCATTAAGGCCTACTTTATTTTGGAAAGTCTATGAATCAGGTCTCTGTGTACATTTCCCTAAAGCTCTGTAGCTATTCATGGTGTTACGCCAATGAGAACAAAATTAGAGGGTGAAAACGGGAATGGCTACAAGCAGTACGAATGCCTGGCACGGCTGCGTCTTTCACACTGGCAACGCCTGTTTGTGTCGACACCTCTTTTCATATGAACATGTCCACCTCCCATCATCCCTTTTGGTAGGGCAGCGATGACATTCCCATCTTAAAGAACTGCCCAGTGATGAGCCCAAGGTCAGAAAGCGAGTAGAAAGAGCAGAACCTCAGTCCACATGCCCTGCTTCCAAGACAGTTCTCACTTGTCTGCAAGGCAAAGGGATTTGAGATTCTGAATCAAACCCCAAGCAAGGAGGCGCCTTAGAAAATGAGCTTTTTGTCTAACTGTATTAGGCATTTTCTATTCCAAGATAAAAGACTGGGCAAAGCGTCCTGGCTGTATTTCACCAACTCATCTTTTTCTAAACATAAAAATTTACCACTTTTCCTTTTTCTGACTGGAGAGCAGTTAATCTTGTCTCTTCTAGACCCTCACACTGGCACACAGTACAGCTGTCATGAAAGCAGACGGTTCCCTGGGGGAAGAGAAAAGTGAAACATCCCAAAACAGCAAGAAGGATTGGAGAGTTCAAAGCCTGGCCAGTGAGAGCCCATGAAGCTGCCTAAAGGCTCCCCCAGTTCTTCGAGGATGTCGTCTGGGGGAGTCAGATCTGCTCCCCTGGGCGGCAGGCAGGGTGTGCAGGTCAGAGCAGAAAGGAACACCGGTGGGGTCATTTGCATGCAGCAAGGCTGTACCAGGTCCTGAGGGACAGGGAAAGCTCAGAGACCTGTGAACTTGAAAGAGAAAGCAGAAGCTTTCTGAGAAAGCACTCAAGTTTTGTTGAGTGAGAAGCAGAAAAGCAATGTCTATCAGCACTTGCATTTCCAAATCGCACAGCCTGTATATTCTAGACCATGGAACGCATTTCTGAGCTATACTGTGCTCCCTCAGGAAATCACAGCTCAGGGTTGACAGGGAACCTGACATCCTCTGCAGCCGAGCATCATGCTGGGAGCATAGCAGATGCTCAGCAAATTCCTGGAAAATCAAATTGGATTGTCCAAACTGAATCCAACTGAAATATTATCTAAGCGTGTTGTTAGCTCTTACACAGCGATGTGGGGAGAGCAGTCGTGACCCAGGTAATCCAACAAGAATGACCAGTCTCCAGGACAATGCTGCGGTCCCTCTAAACATATAGCGTTCTGTATCTATTTGCCTTCCCAAAGAGGTGTTTCCTCGGTTGATTTGTTCACTCATTTAGCCAATCTTAACGATATGCCCGGCACCATACTAGGAAATACAAGGGGATTAAGGCAGCCACAGTCTTTGCCCACACAGATTTCATCATATATGGGGAAAAGATCAGTATTACACCATAGTTAAAGGGATTTTTTAACTGCAGTAGTTCCCTACGATAGTGAGAATTAGAGAGTGTTTTAAGAGTGTGTAACAGCAAGCCCTACCCAAATCTGCCCCAGAGGGCAGGGTGGAGGTGAGGGAAGAAGGCTTTGAGGACAGCACACTTATATTAAGACTTGGGGAAGGAGTGTGAGAATTCCAGGAAAGTTTGGGGGAGGGCAGGCTAAGGTGTTTGTTTGTCTTTCTTAAGGACTTCTGACCCATCGTTGGTTGGCTGGCGTGGACACGTGCCCCTAAACCCACCCTGTCCTCAGGTCTTCAGGGTGGCCTGGTTTTGTTCACGCCTCAAAGGAGGAGGCGGTGCTCCTGGGAGCTCCGTCTGCCAGGCTGGGATGTGGGGATCCGCTAGACCTTCGGCTACCCATCTTCACACCCGGCTCGCTCAACAGTGGTGTCATCCTGGGAATGAGCTCTTTCCACCAACGCCTTGAAAGGGGCAGAATCAGAATCTGCTCAACCAGGGGGTTCACTGGGAACACAGGTACGCTGCCCAGTGCCGTGAGAATTCCAACTAGTTTCTTGAAACTAAGACATTTCAATTAACAGGTGGCACTCACACCGGCATCTCTCTCTCCCCTGGCTTCCCAGCCAGTCGGCTGTGTATTATAAATAACAATAAGCTGGCCCAGTCAGAGGCTGTAATCCAGTCTCTTCTTTCTGCTGACATCAACGGGATTCCCTCAAGTGACTTTCTGTATGGGTATTTAATTGGGAGACACATGGGGAAGCCAGCCTGCTTGTGTAGTCGTGTTGGGTATGTCCCACTAGTGTCAGGCCCACCCCCTGGCAGGGCCCTGAGCATCACTCATGGCCCCGGGGACTATTGCAAGAGGATTAGGGGGTGCCAGGGACCAAGGGGATCAGCTTGGAGGTTTGAAAACAAAGGGAACATGATCCCACAAACAAAAGACGTTGCCCTGGCTTCTGATTTAACTTGTTCAGAAACTAACGTTTATTGGTTGTGTGAGAGTGTGTGTGTGTGTGTGTGTGTGTGTGTGTGTGTGTGTGTGTGTGTGTGTTGGTGAGTGGTTAATAAAGAAGGGGGAAGAACATTGAAGAATGCCATAATTACGAAATACAAGATAGCGAATGCTAGGTGCCCAAAGAAAGGCACAGTCATTTATCCAAACAATTTCAGCTCCACTTTCTTTCCCTAGGAAGAAGGAAATAGGAGAAGATTTAAATTTTTATTGATCTTATTCATCTGGTGATGAATGTATACAACAGCCCTGTAAGGAAATAGTTAACATACCCATTTGACAGAAGCTGGGGCTGAGAAGGCACACTTAAGAGTGGCAGGTATTTGATTCAGACCCATGTCTGTGTGACTCCAAATCCGGTATTAATTCCACTCTGTGCCCGGGCTTCGGCCGCCTCTCAGTCCCTTCTCAAACTTCTTGTACATCATGATGCTTAATTAACGTGCAGAATATCTGTTCCCACTGCAGACATGAGATAGATGTTAGTCCTGTAGAGAATATGAGGGGCAGTCATAATACTGACGATAGTCGCTTGTATTTCCATGGTGATTACTATTTTCTAAGCTTCCTTCCGAGCATTTTATAAATATTAACTCACTCAGTGAAGTACCTACATCTAGACAGCTGGCTTCCAAACACATCACCATCGTGCCCTGAAACCTGATTATTTGGGGGTTGGGGCCAGGTGGCAGGCTAGAGAAGAAAGCAGGCTGTTAACCCACTGCTGAGGCCAGGGCTGGGGCAGGCTGCGGTGCCTTGGGCCGTAGCACAGGAGTTCCAGGCCAGAATCAAAATTCCCCGTGCTTTGCCAACTGCTCCAAGAGTTTTCCTTACGGGGGCCCATGAGCTGAATGTAGGGACCTGGATGGGGGAGGGAGGGATTGTGAATCAGTGGGTGAGGGTGTGTTCACCAGACACTCCATTTTCCCCCTATTCCCCACTAGGGGCTCAGTTTTTCTCTGCAGCACCTGGGGATGCCACGGGTAAAGATGTCCTTTATCCTCTCAGCAAAGAGGCTGGGATGGGCAGGTTTTAAATCATATCAGAAGAAATAGAGATTGGATATTATTGAGAATTTCCTGGCTGCAAGGTTTTTGAGAAGCTTGGAAGCGTAATCGAGACACAGGGGAGGGGAAGCGGGGGCTTCATCCATCATGCAGCGTGGTGGCCGTCAGCTCCGTGTCCTGTTCCCTTGTGGTGCCTCACTTTGTTACACAGCAGAAACTAACACACCATTGTAAAGCAATTATCCTCCAATAAAGATGTTAAAAATAAAATAAAATAAAACCAGAACCACCGTCCATGCCTAACCACCAAGTATAGCTACAATTTGCTCCATCATTCTCACCTCAGGGCATGAGGTGTCCCTCCCCCTGCTGTGGGCTGACCCTGCTGCTCTTACCACCAATCCCGCCCACTCCCATCCCCCCTGGAACTTTGGGCCATTTATCTCTGCCCTCTCTCTCCAGCATCTTTAACCTCTTCTTCCCTTTGACCATTTTTTTTTTGACCTACCTTTTTTAACCTCTCAAGTTTTTCTTAGAAACTAAGACAAGCAATAAACCTTAAACACCATCCTCTTCCAATAATTGCATCTCTCTCCTTCCATTATCATCCAGATTTCTTGAAAGGGTAGTTCACACCCCCACTGTTTTCACGTTATTACCTCATATTCACTTCTCAAGCAACTGTAATCTGACCTCTTACTGCCCCCCCCATTTCACTCAAATTGCTCTCATTAAAGTCAGAAATAATGACCTACTACATGACAAAATCTACAAAGTACTTCCAGGGTTTCTGTGATCTTCCTCTGAATGTATTCACGTCTCACATCTTCGTTGGCGTTGATGCACCTCACCAGCCCCTCCATCCGGCAACTCCTTCTCCTCAACTTCTAGGATACCTGCTTTTCTTTTCCAAGTATCATCTTAAAATGTTGGTTCCTTCTGGTTCTACCCTTAGCTCACCTATTTCTCGACATGGTCTCCTTGCAATTTCATCTATACTCATGTTCTGAAGTCCCACTTGTATGCTACTAATCCCCAAAGCTCTGTCTCTGGTCCCTGAGTTCCAGACCTACATATCCAACTGTGTGCTGGACAGAGTCACCTGAACGCCTCCCCAGCACCATATGCTTCACATTCTTTATATCCAACATGGAATTCATCATCTTCTTGTCTCATCCTGTTTTCCTCTGAACTCTTTCTTGACTTGTAGCATCTGCATCTGCTCAGTTGCCCAGCCAGGAACCTGGACTTTTCAATATTCATCTTTCTCCAGAGCTCCTCTTACAATGTCACCACTCCTGGAATCTATTTTAATGCTAATCCCCCTTTTGTCATTCCCGATGCCACTAACTTAGTTTAGCTTCTCTGTAGATCATTCTTAGACTACTACAGTGGTCTCCTATCTGCTCTCCTTACCCCCACTCTGAGCATCCCCTGTCCACCCAACAGATTGAACATGCTGCTCCCAGGACAGTATTTCCAAAATGTTGAGCTGACTCTGTGAGTGTCCATATTCAATTGGACAAAGCTTAGGCTTTTCCAAGTTACATAGAAAGACTTAATTTACGTGCCATCGGCACATTCTCCACCTCAGGACCTACCCTTTCTCTTCCTGTGACGTGGGTATCATGCTACTTGCAGTTACCCCAGCCTGTGATGATTCGGTGTTTCCTACCCTCTGCTCAGAGTGCCCCTGTGCCTACAGCATCCTGCATCCTCTCTCCTCCATCATGTCTTTGGATCCATTAGCTCTTTAATCTGTCCTCTCGGTTGTCTGAGCACAGTCCTTTATAAACAAGGGAATAAATTTGTCAAGTCAAGCCCAATCTTACAGGTAGACAGGATGGGTGCCTACCCATGTGAGTCAAGGAATGAAGCTTAAGAAAGCTCGTACCTAGTTATCTTTCATTGTTTAAAATTATTTCATTACTGGGTCATTCTTTTGATTGCCTTTGTTTTGTTTGTTTTGTTTTTGGAGAATCCCCTATAGATTTCTGTGGAAGGAGGTTAATCCCATGAACCTTAACAGTTCCGCGTATCGTGGAAGGGGATCATGGCAGTTAGTTGAGGGTGAGGCTCTTAGTAAAATGGGACACAAGATGAAAACCCGCATCAAGGGCGTGGCGGAGTGTTACTTCACAGAGAGCGGAGGACACGTCCATGCGACGTCCATATCACAGAGCTACCTTGGTCCAATCGTGTGCATAGTGCCAGTAAGCTGGGAACCAAATGAATGCCCAGGTCACGAAAAAAGAGAAAAGATAAAAAGATTTCTTGCATAATAAGTAATCATCACCCATGGAGCCCTGTGTTCCTTTCCCTGAAAAGCAAACTGTCGGGCTTCCCTGGTGGCGCAGTGGTTGGGAGTCCGCCTGCTGATGCAGGGGACACGGGTTCGTGCCCCGGTCTGGGAAGATCCCACATGCCACTGAGCCTGCGCGTCCGGAGCCTGTGCTCCGCAACGGGAGAGACCACAACAGTGAGAGGCCCAAGTAACGCAAAAAAAAAAAAAAAAAGCAAACTGTCAAAGAGAGATTGCTTAATGCGATCCTGTGAGATGGGCCAACATACCGTCTGAGCGTTAGAAATAAAACATGAAGATAAGGCACTTAGCATCCTCTAGGCAGTTGAATGTAGAGTGAGGAAGAAGTTATGTTACCATCGAAAGGCTGGGAAGAGAAGGAAGAGAGGCAGGAAGAGAAGGACACATTCAACAAACTTGTGTTGAGCGTCTACCCAGAGAGCGTTACTCCACTGAGATTATGTTGGACCAGTGTGGGCATGAACCCTGCTGTGAGTACCCACCTAGCACATGGTAGATACTCAGTGTAAATATTTGTGGAGGGAGGGGATGGGGAAAGGAAGGAAGGAAGGAAGGAAGATAGGAAGGAAGAAGGGAGGGAGGGAGGGAGGAAACAGGTGCCCTATTGTTAGTTGGTCTAGAATAGCTTAAAGCAAATGAATCTCTATTAAAAATTTACTGTCTAGCTTTTCAGCCTGTGGGATGTTCTTGCCCATGGCATGTTCTTTTAGGAAATTCATACTATGTCTATTCCCCATTAAGATCAGGGAGCATTTTATCAGGCTAAGCTGTGGCCTATACATCAATTCAGCATGTTAAATCTGATGAGTTCTTAAACCAGACAGCAAGTGCGTGGTAGAGCTGGGGTTTAAAACCAGGTACCAAGAGCACCCCAGCCAGTCGTGTACCTGGGTCCTGAAGCCGTGCTGGGGATCAGAGGACGCCTTCCTGCTTGTCTAGACCCTGGATGGGCAGCCATCTGACACACGCCCAGAAGGGGAGAAGAAGGGTGGTTCGTTGCTCAGGGCTGGGGTAAGCCCAGTCTTTGTTTTCTAATGTCTCAGTTCTTCACAGCGCCCAGAGCAGTGCGGGGAGGGCAAGCTTATAACCTTTGTTCAGAGGGGTTTATGTACATTCCGGGCCAGTGTTCTAGGACAGCTGCCCCAATAAAGGATTTATCAAGACAATAAAAAAGAGAGGAAAGAGCTCTGGTGAGAACAGCCCTTTTATATTATGAGAGTCTAAGAGGGAATACAGTACTTTGAACAAATGCCACACTTCACCTGCGCCCACCCCACCCAGCCTTCTCCGGCCCAGGCCAACACACAGGCAGAAGAGCTCTCAGCTCTTCCTCTCAGGGTCTGAATACTACAGGCATCTGATAATTCTTTTTGTCTGCTGGCACCCAACCCCAATTCCCTTATCCCAGATGGGTTGTCTCTTTTTATAGTAATGGCTTTCCTATATGGGCTATTCTTGGGGATTTCAAAGATGGCTTGTTCTAGCCAATGAAACAGTTTTTAGTTGAAAGTGGTCACCTCAACCATGTGAAAGTCAGACACGTAACCACATAATGCACCACCACCATTTCAGTCCCACTGGGCTCTTTCCTGAGTGTCTACTCTGCACTGTGCATGTGTTGGGTGTGAGGGATGAGAGGCAGATTTCAGGCAGCTCCAGGCTTGTGGAGGTCACCAGTCACCAGGAACACTCACTAGTGCCCGCATACCACCTTGCACGGCCAGGAGCTTAGTAAAGGCTTATTTATTGGGTTGGCCAAGAAGTTCATTTGGGTTTTCCATAAGATCTTATGGAAAAACCCAAGCGAACTTTTTGGCCAACCACCGTAATGATTCAGTTACTCAGTTATTCCTAGTTCATCCGTATGACCATCACACTTGTTTTGAGCACCTGCTGTGTGCCTTCAATATAGAGGTGGATTAGCAACAGTCTCCCTGTCCTTGAGAAGCATCTTAGAGCCTGGTGGAGGAGACAGACAATTGCAATGCAATGGAAAGTGTGTTCCAACAGAACTTCACCTAAGGAGGAAGATTTCCAGACAGAAGGAAGAAACATGTATTCCAGGCAGACAGAACAGCATGTATAAAATGTGAGAAGGCTGGAAAAGAGCATGAGAGTTCCCGGAAACTGTTAGATCTCAGGTGCAGGGCATCATAGGGTAAGTGTTGATGGAACGTTTCAGGAATCTGGAAGAGGAGATGGTGAGAAATGAGGCTGTGGCCAGTTAAGGCTTGAATTCCTTACTGTAGGCCCAGGAAGTCCTCAAACAGTGTGAAAAGTGGAATCGGCAATATGGAAAGATGTAGTTCTGGAAATTAGTGGACCAAACAGAGGGCTCTTATATTAATGCAGGAAAGGGATGATGCAGAAATGAACTGGGCCTGGGGCCATAGGTATGGAAGGAAAGGAGTGATTTGGAAGGTAATTGGGAGGCAAAGGTGAGCATCATGACAGGTGGTGTGTGTGTGTGTGTGGACAGGGCAGGGCCCGGAGGAGGGTAAACTCACCTCAGGACGGAATTTAGAGGGTGCCGATACTCAGTAATAAAGATGAATCATATTTTGATGCAATATTTTAAGGCATAAAATTGAACGCTAAATAAAAACCCCATGATTAACAACAGATGGAATTTTAAAATAGAGACCGATCGTTATTACCAAGTTTTCCGTTTGCCTCCGGCTCCAATATGGCTCGACATGGTAACGTACTGATTCTGGCTTTTTGTAAGATTTTAGTAATTGGTTCATTACTTTTTTTTTGGTATGATTTTGAGTTTTTTTTAATATTGCATTAAAATATTGTTTATCTCATTAACTATCTTTTAGGGGCACCCTCTTAAATTTTGTGCCAAGTCAGGTCGCTCATTCTCCTCACCCTAGTCCTGGCCCTGGCATAGGTCTGGGGTCAGAGAGGGGCAGGCGTCAGGAATGATTGTAAGGCTCCTGAGTAGGGTATGCTGATGCCCCACTGTAGAGCTTTTCTCCATGGAAGGACTGCACAGTCTGCTTCTAAAAGTGACTTTCTTCCCAGATACCTTTCCTCTGCCCACCAAGCTTGCCATTTTCTGCTAGGAGTTTTCACCAAGTGCAGACTTCATGCACACCCTGCCTACTGCCCTCCATTTGCGCAAACTGGGTTTGGGTCTCCCATGATGAAACTTACATACAGCTTGTACACAACTTGCCTAAATGCTACACATGCTTTGGAATAAGCATGGAAATTGGTTTCTAAGCTCCAGCAGTTTCTAAAATAGGGGTGGTTTAAAACAAAGCGGTGCTATGAAAGGGATTCCTACAGAGCAGGTTGTGGGAGATAGCAGTGCACCTCTAAAATGGAAAACCTGGGGCAAGAGTCATAAAGGGCAACCAGCCAGTGCTGGGAAGGGGCGGCACGAGCGGGGAGCGTGGTCTGCCAGGGGGAGCAGTCAGCTCTGTCTCCAGCTCCTTGGGGCAGTGAAACTCATTTGTATCCATCCCCCGAAGCTTCTCTTCGCTTTATATCCTGGCTTGATGCAGATGTAATATATTCTGTCAGTGCAAAATTTGGCCTAAAATAAGACTGTGGCCTTTGGAAATCCAGGAGGGAATCGGGTGGGGCATTTCCAAATTAATTGCAATGTGCAGCTGGAGCACAGTGGGGACGGTGAGGGGAAGAGGGGAGGGTACGAGCTGTATCATTGTGTACAAGGCAATGCTTGGGTGGAGAAAATGACCGAATGGGCAGGAACGGGCATTAATATAGAGAATTTGATAATGAGGGAGGGTGGATGAAAATTTGAGTGGAGTTGCCTGATAGCTTCAATTTCCTTAGAGAAGTAGGAGAAAATACTGCTTTCTGAGAGTGTGGGGCTGAGCTGAATCATTAGCAGGACAGTAAAGGTTAAGACAAGGGGAGAGAGGATTGACCGAAGATCGTGCATGGATCTGGAGGGATCCTTGCAGACCTTCTGCACTTGGAAACCACAGATGCACATGACTCCAATCTACGCAGCTGTGTGATTTTTTTATCTCCGGGCAAAGGCTTGGAGAAGGCAAGCCCTGGGACTGATCCCAGGTTGGGAGTATGTAAGGCAGGTGACGGATGAGCATAGAAGAAGAGGGAGAAGTCTAGATGTAGCCAGCCTCAGGGGCAGTGACTGATGGGACCAGCGATGCTGTGGGGAGAGACAGACCGTGAAGACTCTCAAGCTTCCAAGTGTTTCCGTCACTTGTTGAAAGTACAGGATGCGGCTGCAAGATCTGCGTGTTACAGGGTGCTGCCTCGGCAGGACCAGCCCTGGGTCAGCGGAGGCAGGCACAGCGCCGGAGTTCTCTAGCAAACGGGGCGCCTTTTGCCATGGCGGTGTCCCTACAATCATGATGACCTCTGCGTCATTACATTACCGTCTCTTCTCTTGAAATGCAGCCACAAAGACCCCTCTTAGGCAGAAGAAGGCGTCTTATCTGCTTCTCCAGAGCACCATTTAGGAACAGGCATCCCTGTACGGAAGATTTATTTCCTTAGTAGCCCTGTGTGTTTCCCCCCACCCCGTACTCGTCCTAAAGTTGCTAAAATGTGGAAGTCAATGATGCAGGCACCATCCTCAGGCTGATAATGAAGACGGAGGCTGCTAATACTTCTTACGACTGTGCTGAATACAGCTGTCAGAGCAGGAGGGAATCCGAGAAGGTGGCGTGCAATTAACCTGGTTCAAATTAGGCCAAGGAACCCAAGGTTAATGGCCCTGGGAATGGGAACATTAATGACCACTGCTGGTCAAGCCCCTTTTTGTCTTACTCATTAGAGATGCCTTTTATATTCTGTGAGATCCTGGCCTTTGGCCCTGGGACCAAGGGTGATGGAGAGCTGCCACTCCCCCAGATGATGTGTTATGCATCCTGACAGCTTCCACATCACAACATCCCGCTACGGTGTGTAGCAGGTCCCAAACACGCCCGCCATCTGCTGAGCACCGCTGACAAGAGCTAAGACACACACATGTTGCATATTCATGAACCAAAGCCACTCCGGGTTTTCATCCAACAGACCGACAGAAGTGTGACATCCCCTTGCTTTCACCTGTTTGGTGCTGGTGTTCCATTTTCTACACGCTCCTGGGTAACCACTCTGGAATGGGTCCTCAGTCAGATTTGACGGGGACAGAGTTATTAACATGTGAATCTTCACGGCCTTCCACCCTGAAGTGACTGACAAAGAGGATGCTATTTCTGTCCACTCTCTATCTCTTTTTCCCCCTTTCCTTTTACCCTCTGAAAGAGAAGTCTACCTTTGCTGGAGCTAATCTCCTGTGATAAGCTTTTGTGATGTAAATTTGGGACACTGGGTAGACCGAGACAGAGCTGGAGTAGGGGCGATGAGGCATAAACTTGGGGGAGAGAAGAAAAAAGCCCAGGCCCAGCAGAGGAGTGAAAACAGTCCAATTCAGGATGGGAGCGATTTGCTGGGGGAAGCTGAGCCCGGGGCTGGAAAAGAAAGACGTTTCAAGGGAGCTGTGTGGTGTGCATGAGAGAGAAAGCACAAGCAGGGGAAGGTAGATTTTAAGAAGTCTGGTTGCTGTTATCAGTCAATCTCTTTGGGCATTTTTAGAGAGATACAAATAAACACTGGTATCAGTTTTAATTCCGTCCAGTTGTTGGAGCACTTCCTTCCCATGGAGGACACTGGGATTATCCGGATTATCCAGTGGTGTTTAAACTGGAGGTGGAAGGAGGAGGCTCAGACAATGACGGTGACCTTGCTTCCCCCTCTTGACCTTAGAGTCAGAAACACGTTTTTAGGTGCTCCCTTGACTAACAGATTTCATCAAAGCAGAGCCTGTTAAAAATTCCTGAGTACCAGGCCGCTCCCTGCTATCCACAGTAACATGTCTCCAGAAGGCTCTGTGGTCACCCAGCAGTTTCGTACACTCTTATTTAAGTCTTCTATAAACTCTCAGGAGGAGATATTATCTTCCCATTTCATAAATGTGAAAACTGAGGTACAGGGCCCTAGAATGACACATTAGTCCGTGGTTAGGTTACAAGGTTCATAAGAAGCAGCTCAACTTAGGGTTTATGTTTGAATTTTTGTAAAAGGGAAGATGAGCAAAGAGGGAAAGATATTGAACGTGGAAACTGAGTTCTTAAATAGAGGCAGGATTTCAGTAAAAACCACGAGGCTCCTGGGCTCCATGTGCCCGGCTCACCGGGGTGGTTCTCTTGCATGCGGTCACTTGGAGCTTTTTATTGAGAGTGAGGGGGACAAGCAGAGGAGCAGAGATGCAGTGTTTCATCCCACATCTCAGCCTCAGACGCCTAGTGGTCCTCCACTCATGGGGCCCTTTCCTTTGGCTCCAACAAAAGGGCGGTGAGGGAAGCGGAGTCTGTCCTCTGCCCTTGGCAGTGAAGGGCTGGGTAGACAGGCAAGGCAAAGATGTCCACACTGTGCTGACAGCCTTGGCATTTCCTCCACAAACCTGCGAGATAATTCAAGCCATTAAATCATCCCAAATCACATGCAGTGACTGTCATTTTGCTGCGTGAACATCTCACTGGCTGAGCACCAGCATCTCAATAGCCACGGTGCCCTAATTTTCTTCCTCGGAGACAACAAAACCAAAGGTAATGAGTAGGGGGAGGGGCCGAGTCCCAGGGACACGCTCTCCGGGGGAGTCTCTTGGGCTTAAATACATCTAAAGCAGATCCAAAAGAAAGTGGCGATTACAGGCTAATTTTCTGCCTGCATTATGTTGTGTCCCATCATCTACACAAACAGCAATTGCTTTACGCCAGGAATCTTTTGACTGAATTCCTCTTATTCGTAAATTCTGTATTAAAAAAAGAAAAAAAAGAGAGTGGCTGAAGGAAGATTTTTCAATTTAAAGGTGAGACGATCATCAACCCAGTAAAAGACACAAGACTGGCCCGGAGCCAGGAGATAAGCTTTT
This sequence comes from Delphinus delphis, assembly GCF_949987515.2. Lineage (NCBI taxonomy): Eukaryota > Metazoa > Chordata > Mammalia > Artiodactyla > Delphinidae > Delphinus > Delphinus delphis. Next base: position 5,053,431 of record NC_082690.1, on the reverse strand, counting down.
CCTGTTCAAATGCAAATGCTGGAGAAGGAGGAACGGCCCAACGGTCTGGTCCTGCAACTTCGCAGGACAGGGTCTGGGAAGACCACACCTTCAGCTTTAGGACCACACAGCTCGGCCTCCTGCAAGCACCCTGGTTTCCTGGCAAGAACGCTGACAGTGGGTTGAGGTGGGGAGCATAGGTGAGGAAAGGCTGGTAACTTTAGCCAAGCCTGAGTCATTCCAGGTGGAAGTGAGGGGAACACATGAGACCCTCCTTTCCCTGCCTCAGCACTGCCCTTTCCCAGGGACAACGAAAGTCAACTCAGCACTGAGTCGCACTGAGACCCTCCTTCTCTTCCAGTCTGGGGCTCAGTCCTAAAGGCATCTATGATAGCCGTTCATTCACGCATCGTCCATTCTATGACCATTTCCTAAGCATCTTCTAAGTTGCAGACAGTGGGCCACGCCCAGGGAATTAAAAAACACAGTCATGAAAAGGAGGCTGTCAGCGTAGCAGTCAAACAGAAATAGAACATGGGCACTGGAATCAGAGAGATCTGAATGGAAATTTTCACCAACGCCTATCTTGCCTGAGATAAATAACTTATGACTTCATACTCGGAAGTTGGGGTACAGGGAGGGGATTATTGATACCTGCTTCGGAGAGTTGTTGAAAGGATTAATAATGCATGTAAAGCAGTTACCACAGAGGCCATCACCGAATCAGTGCTCAGGAACCATGGGTTGTTCCACCCTCCTTCTGAACTCTCATTTGGTACCTGAACCTTTTTTTCCCAGGGGTGCTTCTGACTTACAACCTTCAGGGCATCAACCCCCCCCAGGCCAACATCACTTACTTGTGCCTGTTAAGATACAAGTCTACCATCCTGTTGACAAAAGGAGGCTGGGAGGAGGGATAGAGACCGTGCCAGGTACAGTGGAGTAGGGGGGATTTGGGTTCCGAGGGAACAGAGGGCTACAGAGGGGCCCTTCTGTGCCGGGTACATGTTCGGCCTTGTGTATAGATTGTTCTGCAGGCTTGTGGGGTGGGGAAGGGGTAGGAATCCCTGCCCCATCTGACCTCAACCACTCCAGAATGTCTCCAGCGAGATCAGGAGGACAAATAAGAAATGGGAACTTCCCAGAGCCCCAGAGGTGTGCTAAGCCTTCGTCTTTGATCACCAAGGCATGTCCAGTTCTGAGGACATACGGTACGATCATTAATTCCTAAATGGAATAAAGATTGGTGCTGCAGTTGAGAATAAGCTGTAAATTAGTAATTAATCAAGTTTTTGCAGACAGAGTTTGGAGACCAGGGAAGATCAGCCTTACCCTCCAGCCATCCCCGGGGAGGGGCGGGAACCTGGGACTTAATTTAAACTTATCTCCACGTGTCAAGTACCAGCGCCAAGGTGTGTATTTTACTTTTCTTGAACATGTTGACCCCAGGCTCCTGCAGTGCTCTTATTATTACGGAACCTTATAAATGACTAACGACCTCCAAGGTTGAATGCAGCTTCAAGGGCACGGTTGTGAGGGAGAGAAGGAGGGTGTAGGTCTCTATTTCTAGGAGAGCCTCAGAACAGATTGTAATCCACATTTTGCCTATGATGAGTTGTGTGACCTTGGATGAATTACTTTATTTCCTTGAGCATGTCATATCCTCTAGAAAATGGGGATGGTATCATCGGACAGGGTTGTTGTGAGGTTTAATTTAGATAACATTTTAAATACCGAGCAGAGCAATCGCCGTTTACTGGAGGCGCAGTTCACGTTGGGTCCCTGCTACAGAAGCAGGACGAAGGACACTTGGCAAAGGAGTCGTGTCTGATGATGATGATGATAGTAATCAGAGCATCCCTGTGGGTGTTCAGAAAGCAGGACAAGCGTGAGACTCCTTTGCCTCCAGAACCTGGCGGTGTCGGCGGCAAGGAGTGGACCTGGGGATGGAGATGGCTTTGCTGAGTCATGCCACCAGCAGGGCCCTGGAATCCAATTCCAGGCAGAAGAGCCATGCTCGGCACCCACGGCAACGGGCTGCACGAGGATGTGGATTGCCCCACGGGCTCACTCAACTCTGTCTTCTCCACCTCAGGGCCTCAGGGCCGCCCACCAGCTCACCTCCTCTGCCAACAGTGAGATGCTCTCAGATGGGTCCCTTAGCTCCCTGACCTTCGCCACCCAGCTCTACCTCTGAGGAATCCTCTGAAGCCTGCCAGAAATGGACCTCCTAGATTGCATCTCACTGGTCAGGAGTTGACAAGGGCTTAAAGCAACTGAGCCCCACGCCATCCCTTCTTCCAGATCCACTGGAATCTGCGGGTGGTCCCCTAAGGCATCAGGTTCTCTCACTGTCACGTTGAGCATCTCCAGTCACCCATGGCTGACCGTCACCTCTTTGGCTTTCCTCTTTTCCTTTCTAACCGCGTTCTTCTCCAACTTCTCTTTCTCCCTCATCATCTCATTCAGCCTGGCTCACACTTGCTGAGTCAATGAGCCCTTTTCCTGCCGCCAGCCTCAGAAAGCAGACAGATAGCAGGATGCCAGCCCTGGATGGGCCATAAATAATGCATAGTGCACAGAAACAGCTGGAGAGGGCCTCTGATTACAAAGAGATCTTTAGATAACAGAGGATCCTGGTTACTCTTCTTAATGCCACCAGTTCTTCATTCTGAGAGGCACCCACCTGCTTGTTCATCAATAGGGACCCCCAGCGAAGGGCGGTGTTTCTCCTGCTGTCTGACCCCAGCTCTACCACCGGGAAGGCCTGTCTGACATCCTGTCCTGATGCCATTCCCTGGACCCCTGGACACCTGCTGTAATGGTGGGCAGCCTGAATCAGTGCAAGCCTTATGTTTCATTATTTTAAACTCTCGTTATGGTTTTGATATCTTGGTGCTTGCTGAATGCTGGAAGAGATGAAGACCTCTAACTCAGCGCCCTGATGTATTTGAAATATAGTGCCTGATACGTTCCATATTCAGGACTAAGGGCTTGGTGAATCCTGGACGCTCCAGCATTTACGTGTTTACAGAAACCTGTAAAGTAGGTTATTATCATTTCCAATTTCGGTTGAGGAAAGTACAACTCAGATAAGTCAACTGATTATTTCTAGGTCACGAGCTAAGACATTATAAACCTAAGATTGAAATGTATCTGCGACCTCAGCTTCCCTATTCATTTTTCTTTCTGCTGATTCACGTAGGGGAGTACGTCAGTCAGGGTAGCAGAAGACAGAATTCCAGTTGGATCAAAGGAAGACAGGGTCAGGAAGAGGGGATGGACAGAATGTGTCGGCAGGTCCAGGAAACCCAGCAGGAATGTTGAGGCTCCCAGTGACTCACAGTCAAGGGTAGCTGTTACCACCTCTAGACCTAGAGGGAAAGGGAACAGAGACGTTGTCACTGAAACCAAGTGAGAGCTGGAGCCGAGGAAGAGGGTCTGCCTTCCAGGATCTGTGGCTTGGAGGGCTTGGCCACTGTCGAGGCTCAGCCTGAAGCACAGAGGAGGAAACAGGAGGCAAGGGCCACCTTCTTGGGGAGGCATTTGCCGAACACACCTGGAAGCAGCCTGTGAAAAAGGAAGTGATGCGTCGGTGGAATCAGCATCCCCTGACACAGAGCAGAGCAGAGAAAGGTAGCGGATGGCCTGTCGGGGGCTGGACCGTGGGACGTCACCAGCACAGAGAGTCAGCACATGTGGCGACTTGTCCTTTATCGTTTGACATATGCAGGAGTCGCTGCCTCCTGCCCCAGGCTCTTCCCCCAGGGTTGGATTGCCCATGAAGCTGATGAAAGTGAAGCTTTGAGGTCTGTCTCCATTGTGTCTCGCTGTACAATAGACCACCCAGAAACTTGATGGCTTAGAACAAAAATTTCTTATTTCCTGTATTTCCGTGGGTTGGCCAGGTGGTTCTTCCGCTTCTCATGGTGTCAGCTGGAGTCACTTGTGCAGCTGATCTCAGCTGCGTGTCAGCTGGGTCTGAAACGTACAGGACGGCTCCCCTAGCACGTCTGGGGCCCTCACTTCTGCATGCACTCTCTTTCCACGAGATCTCTCATCGTGCAATACCTGAACCTCCTTACACGGCAGCTGGCTTCCAGAAGAGCCAAAGCAGGAAGCTGGGCCTCATGCTATTATTGGTCAGAAAATGTCACTGATTCAAGCGGAGGGAATACAGACTCTTCTTCAGGTAGGAAGGAGCAGCGTGCATGTACAGGGCAGGAAGATTGTCAGGGCCTCTTTTCAGACAATCCGGAACTGTCTGCCTTCTCTCTGTAGCAGTTCACATTTCTCTTATATGGAAGCTATATTCACCACTCCCAAGACGCCCAACCTTTCACCCACTGTGGCACCAAGTTCGAGTCCAGTATCTCATGATCTGTGATGGGTAGAGACGTTTGTGAGGCTCTGTGGGTTGGGCATCTCTCAAGCTAAAGAACCGTGATCTGAAAATACAAGTTCCTCCATGTTCAACAGATAGCTGTGGTATAATGATAATACAGGAACAGGATAATTGCAATAAACACTCCCATTCAAAAAGGAGAGGAACAGGACACACTAGCAGTTACTGGTGCATGGTGATTCTGAAATCCAGAGAGGCGTTTGCTGCCCGTTCACCCTTCCTGGGGGCAAAGAATTTTCTATGATTAGGGTTAAGTTCTGCCTCTGAGGGTTTCTGGATCCACTGCTTTTGGTTCTACCGTCTGGACTCCTGGCTTTGCCCTCTATGACTCATTCCTCCTTTTGCACAAGATGTAGCCCAGGCTTGCCGCTGAATGACTGAAGCCTGCTTGCTGCAGGAACGTGGGAGCTTCACTACCTTTTTCACTTGGAATTTCTCTAGTCCTTTATCCAACCTGGCAGTTCTCTCATCAGGACAAAGCTCTTTAGATATAACGTGTTATCTACCAATCTTATGGGGTTTATTCCACGCACCATACCCCAGCACACTTCCTTCTGGGATTGACCTCTTTCCATGTCGGGAACGCAATGCTGCTGTGGAAGAGCGTGGTTCTAGGAGTCCTTCTGTCTTGCTCAGAGTCTAGGGGGCATCGCCTTAAATCTTCCAGGGACTGCAGCCAAGGGTCCTCCAGTCACTGCTTTGATTTGCTCTCTTCTCTAAGGCCCTTACTTTGAGACGCTTTGCCCCCCAGACACTATCCTGGGGTCCCTGTATTTCCTCCAAATTCTGTTCAGACACAGGTCAGCTCTTCTTCGGCATCACCTTAACATACTCTGTGGCAAGGAGCCAAGTGGCATTGGCAGCATTTTGCCTGGAACTGTCTTGGCCGAGTTTGTGATGTACCCACTAACCTCCCTGCTCTTCTGGCCCCTACGAATGCCCCCCTTCTAGCCTTTGCTGCCGCATCACCTCAGAGCCAAGCCACATGTCTACCACAGCATCACACTCCTGGGTACATTGAGTTGTCTCTTACAGCTTTAGTTATTTATTACTGAACAGAAAACCTTCCCAAATCTTAATGGCTTTACAACAACAACTACTTACTTACTCATGACTTTGCAATTAATTCAAAGCTCAGCAGGGATAACTCGCCTGTGCTCTCCAAGGCGATGGCAGGGTCATCCGTGTGGCTGCATTCATCTACGCTCCTTTGGGATTGGAACATCTAAGAAGGGCTCAACCCACTGCATCTTGAGACAGTCTGTTCTATAGCAATAGATAACAGAAACAGGGCCCTGGGGGAAAAAAATTGTCACCTAGTCAAATATATTTTGTAAACTATAGAAAAGTAAGACAGTTTAGCTGTAATTAATCAGGACTTTTATTACTTCTAATCTGACATAACATTCGTCATACTTTCCCTGTGTCAGGTGCCATTTGAATGGCCATAAGCATTTTGGGACTCCACCTCAGAGGAATTTGAGTTGGGGATACATCTAGTTTGGGTTTAGTCAGACGTACTTTTCACAGTTCCCTGTCGCTTCCATGCACATGAGATCCTAGCTAGCTGTTCTGATGCAGAGATGGCTCCCAGAGTGCTCTGACTGCCGGGGACACCCAGCTACCCAATGTCACACTGCTATGTGAGTGTGTCCTTGGGGTCCGGCTTGGGAATATGTGGGGAGCGGAGGAGAAGCAAGCTTTGAATGGTAAGAAGCTGCAGACTAGCCTGTGGGACATTCTTCCAAATATCATAGCACACAAATGAAAGAAATTTGATAGATGTGTTTCCAGATTTGGCCCAAATCTTAAGAACTCTCATGACATTAATGATCATGATTTGAGAAGCCGAAATAAACTGTTCTGAACTATCAGTTTAAAAAATCAGCCATGCTAGAGGACACATTGGATTATCTTTCATTTTTTTCTATAGAAAATATTATAAAATTATTATCATGTGAAGAATTGATAAATATATATAGCTAAGAATGTAGGAAAATATTACTGAAATGTATTGGAAGAGAGTTAATATCAATACATTATTTTTTCTAGATTTTCTGATATTTATGGGTATTTTTTAGCTTTAAAGTATTTACAACTTGCAATTTCTCATTTTAAATCGATACATCCATAGTTATTTTTTTAATGTTAAATTTCTTTTCTTTTTTTAATTGAAGTATAGTTGCTGTACAATGCCATGTAAGTTACAGGTGTACAACATAGTGATTCACAATTTTTAAAGATTACCTCCATACTTATTTTTATATTTGTAATCTCATGTTCTTCTTTTTAAAGAGAACCTGAAAACTGTATAAGACTCAGTCCCACTGAATCTGGGCCATGTCTGCACCTAGACCGGGGTCCATAAAAGATGTTCACTAATAACATCTTGGAGCTGGTGCTGTCTCCCAGCATGCAGGAGCCATCCTCAGTGTAAAATGACTTATCTGGGTTGTCTTTCTGGGAAGATAGAGACTCAGAGGATCCCAGAGCAAGATTAGACAAGATGAGCTATGAAAAAAGCAAAGAAGAAAGTTGCCTTACCTGGTGGCTGCCGAGGCAGAGGGGGGAGCATTGCCTTGTGACCATGGGACACTTTCAGTCCTGAAGCTCCCTAAGATCTGGGAGCACAGGATAATAATACTGCTAATAATAGCACCAACCACATAGCTCAGCCCACTTATGTAGTTATTGTTTCAGGCACTGTTTTGAGCACTTTGTGTGTATTAACTCATTGGGCCCTTAACAGTGCTGTAAATCTCCATGTCCCCTCTATTTGTAACCTGGGGAAGCAGGCACAGAGAGCGGAGGGACCCGCCCAGGGCACGCTGCCTCTGTGTGGTGGGGCTAGGGCTGCTTCCTTACCTACTTAACTGCTTGCATCAATCTAGCAACGTGCAGCTGACTAAGCAGTTTTACAGAGAGCGTCTCACTTGCAATCCTAATAGCCCTGAAAAGTTGGCAGGACAGTTGCTGCTACTCTCATGTTATGGGTGATTAATTGAAATCTAAAACTGCAAAGTGACTTATTCATGATCAGGTAGCCAGTAAGCGGTGGTATTAGAACTGAAAGCAGACTCTTGTGTGCTTTTCATTATATCATGCTGTGGATTAATACATTTCAGCCAGAGTACTTTTCAGTTTCTATAACTGCTTTATGTTTAACGCTAACGTAATAACATGTACCACTTCATAAAAAGGTATTATTATCCCAATGCTACTATAGAGAAACGAGTGAGTCAGAGAGATGGCACGTGAGCTGCACTGAGCCCTAGCTTCTTACTCCAAATTCACAGGCAGCATTCACTCCCTCACAAGTGGTTGTGCTTCCCGTCTGGTCTGCTTGCCTAATCCTGAGCACAGCTTGGCCCTTCAGATGCTGGGGGAACAGAGGGTAGAACCAATGCCCCAGGACTTGGAAGTGCCTGGTGGGCCCAGGAAACTTTGAGAGGATTGATGTGGCTGGAGCATAGGGTGGATGGATGTCAAATTGAAAAACAATTAAGACCAGAGGGCAGAGGTTTTGAGTAGCATGATGTGAGCATCATTTTGCAGGGAGTGAGTATCGGGTACACACAGAAATCTGTACTAAACAGCAGTGAATAAACTAAAGAAATCAAAGTGTGTTCTTTAGCTGCAAACTGCAGTCTAGGCTGCGAGTGACAAATGTATATAAGGGAAGGAGGAAAAACAACAAGAAAGCAGCAACTTAAGAATATTAATGTAAGAATAGGCCAGTCTCTTAACAGAAAATTAGTATTTATCTATTGAGTCTTAGGATTACAGAACTATAAATAAAAGGGTAATACAATAACCATAATATTTAAAGTGCCCCAGGGAATCCATGGGAACACTGCTTACTAAATATTTTCTGTTTAAAGTTGACCTAGAAGGTGACCCAGGTTGTAGCTTTGCCAGTGGCCATTGATAAGTGGGAGAATTCTCTTCGCCTCATAGTTCATTAGGTTAATTTCCCTTAAACTCCTCAATGGGGGTGATGGTGATGATGGTGATGATGGATGATGATGGTGATGATGGATGATGATGGTGGTCATGATGATGATGGTGATGATGTGATGATGATGATGATGATGATGATGATGGTGATGATGATGGTGATGATGATGGTGATGATGATGATGGTGATGATGGTGGTCATGATGATGATGTGATGATGGTGGTCATGATGATGATGTGATGATGATGGTGATGATGATGATGTGATGATGATGATGGTGATGATGATGATGGTGATGATGATGGTGATGATGATGGTGATGGTGATGATGGTGATGATGATGATGTGATGATGATGGTGATGATGATGGTGATGATGGATGATGATGGTGGTGATGGTGATGATGATGATGATGATGGTGATGATGGTGGTCATGATGATGATGTGATGATGGTGGTCATGATGATGATGTGATGATGATGGTGGTCATGATGATGATGTGATGATGATGATGTGATGATGATGGTGATGATGATGATGGTGATGATGATGGTGATGATGATGGTGATGGTGATGATGGTGATGATGATGATGTGATGATGATGGTGATGATGATGGTGATGATGGATGATGATGGTGGTGATGGTGATGATGATGATGATGATGGTGATGATGGTGGTCATGATGATGGTGATGATGGTGGTCATGATGATGATGGTGATGATGATGGTGATGATGATGATGTGATGATGATGGTGATGATGGTGGTCATGATGATGATGTGATGATGATGATGGTGATGATGATGGTGATGATGATGATGTGATGATGATGGTGATGATGATGTGATGATGTGATGATGTTGGTGATGGTGATGATGGTGATGGTGATGATAATGATGATGATGTGATGATGATGGTGGTGGTGATGATGATGTTGATGATGATGATGGTGATGATGGTGATGATGGTGATCATGATGATGATGTGATGATGGTGATGGTGATCACGATGATGGTGGTGATGGTGATGATAATGATGATCATGTGATGATGATGGTGATGATGATGTTGATGATGCTGGTGATGGTGATGATAATGATGATGATGTGATGATGTGGTGGTGATGATGATGATGATGATGATGATGGTGATGATGGTGATGATGGTGATGTGATGATGATGGTGGTGGTGATGATGATGATGATGATGATGATGATGATGATGGTGATGATGGTGATGATGATGATGTGATGATGGTGATCATGATGATGGTGGTGATGGTGATGATAATGATGATCATGTGATGATGATGGTGATGATGATGTTGATGATGCTGGTGATGGTGATGATAATGATGATGATGTGATGATGATGATGATGTTGATGATGATGATGATGATGTTGATGATGATGATGGTGATGGTGATGATGGTGATGATGATGGTGATCATGATGATGATGATGTGATGATGATGATGATGATGTGATGATGATGATGGTGATCATGATGATGATGGTGGTGATAGTGATGATAATGATGATGATGTGATGATGATGGTGATGATGATGATGATGTTGATGATGGTGATGGTGGCTTCCACTGTTCATTGCTGGCTATGTTGTAGGTCATAGGCACTGCCCCTGATTCAAAACTACTCTTCAAGTTAGGTACCAGTCCCCCACTTTACAGATGAGGCAGTGAGGCCCAGAAACGTAAGTGGTTTCCCAAGGGGTAAACCAGAGCTAAAGTCAGATTAAACAGGACATAAACCTCAGAACCTTTTCCCTGCGTTTTACCTCCCCCTTCCTTTGCCCAGAGACCTGTATTGCGATTCTATTTTCTACTCAGTCAAGGCTGAGCAGCTGACTTTCATATTTATGGCATCTACACTTGAGCCTAACCTACATATCCATCCTAACTTTTTCCCTGTAACCTCTTATTTCAACTTTATTCTCTTACAAACTTGTAAGCATTTCTCCTCAAAGATCTTTTCTTCTTGTACCCCTAAGTGTCTGTCATTCAGTAAGTTCTATTAACCCAGCTTTTTCCAAGTACTTTTCTCAACACGTACACAGCTCTCTCTTTCTCAAATACGCTTCTCTCCAGCTCTATCAAACCCCTATATGTCATTTAAGGTTTTGCTCTCATGTGTCAGGTGCATAGTAAATCTGAATAAATAATCACTACTATAATTACTGCTATTTACATCATTATTATCAATCATCCAATAAATATTTTAGTGCCAACAACCTGTTCAAGCTCTGTGAGGTGTTAGGAATACAGTGACAAATAAGACATGATACTGGCCTCAGGGAACCATGGTGAGGTGTGTGTGTGTTGGCGGGGGTGGAAGCCAGTGTGGTGACACACACGGTACAGCGTGTTGGAGTGACTAATGGCACTGAGGAAGGATGGAGTCCATTTTGGAGTTATCAGAGAAAGATTTCCAGAAGAGGTACCTCTGAGCCTAATAAACTCATCAAAATTAGCCAAAAAACACAGCTTCATGTTAGGATTAGCGTTTTGTTTTTTTTTTTTTTAAGACTTGAACTGTTTCTATTTTTAAACCAAGTGAATCTTTTATTTACTTATTTATTTTTAGAAGATGTTGGGGGTAGGAGTTTATTAATTAATTACTTTATTTTTGCTGTGTTGGGTCTTCGTTTCTGTGCGAGGGCTTTCTCTAGTTGCGGCCAGTGGGGGCCACCCTTCATCGCGGTGCGCGGGCCTCTCACTGTCGCGGCCTCTCTTGTTGCGGAGCACAGGCTTCAGATGCGCAGGCTCAGTAGTTGTGGCTCACGGGCCTAGTTGCTCCGCGGCATGTGGGATCCTCCCAGAGCAGGGCTCGAACCCGTGTCCCCTGCATTAGCAGGCAGATTCTCAACCACTGCGCCACCAGGGAAGCCCTGATTAGGGGTTTTTTGAGTCACTGGACTTTAAGTGCTAAAACTGGGACAGTCCTAGGCAAACCTGGCAAATATTTTTGAATGAATGAGTAAACCATGCATAAATCCGCGGCAGAATAATCCCACACCCAGTACCTCCCTCGGGTATTCGCAAACCCAGATCTGCTGAGTCTTTGCAGCTGTCCCTGCAGGGCCCACCCAGGGATGTTCACGTGGGGTTTGCGTTGATGGCAGGGTTTTAATAACAAAAGATGGAGAAGAAGATGTAACAGTCACCAGAGGTGGGAGAGGACGGCTCTGGGAAATTTCTCTCTCTCCCTCCCAAGCGTGCGCGTTTCATTAAAATATGTATGACAACATTTGTCCTCGTATTATTGTATTACACCAACCTTAATTGCATAATTCAACATTTTCAAGGGTATTTGGAGGAAATTTGGATGGTTCATTGACTGGTATTTGAAGGAAGCCGAGAATTAAATTAAAAAACATGAGGGGAAATTAGTAGTAAAAGAGACTGATTGAAGGGCTGACGTGGCCCGACCCTGAGCTCATCGCGCACGCCGTCCGGGGTCTTCGGGTCTCTCACCCTCCACGTAGCCCCTCGTCCCCAGCCTGGTCACCGGGGCCAGGAGGACGGCGCGGCCAGAGGCTGCTGTGGGCGTCTCTCCTCCACGCTCCCTGCTGTTGTCTATGTTGTGATTTCTGACATGTGTTCTGCAGATGGCATGTTTCGCCTGCTCCTTTGAATGCATGTGGCTCTCGGGCTGATTGCAATCAGGCTGATTGGGAGAAGCGGCGGCCAAGGCCTGCTCCTCCTTGTGGTGCGGTGGTGAGGCTCCCGGCCCCTGCTCTGCCCTGCAGACCCGCCCGCCCACCATGCTCCCCTTGAGCTTCCTTCCGCCCAGCAGAGGTGCCCCGCACTCCCAACGGCCCTTCTCCCGGGCTGAGATCAGGCCCGCGGCCTGGGCCTGGAGCCAGAAGGAACCGGCCTGGAAAGAGGCTGGGCAGGGGGACCGGCTGCTCCTGGGCGGCACCACAAGAGCCCATGGCAGACATTCCTGCCCCAAAGCCCTGTTCCCACACTGGGAGCAGCCCTACTCCAGACTCAGCAAAAGGCTCAGGTTCAAGTTTGTCTCCTAGCTGCATTCCCAGACCACCTGCACTTCAACAGAATGTCTCATTACCAACCCCCCTCCCCTCCCAGATGCTGCATCCCACTTCACTGGCGCCATGGCTTTGTCAGCAAAAGAGATCGCCAGAGGGTGGCAGAGGTGTTAGTTTATCAGAATGAATGACAAGATTTTGCAAAGTGATGGCTAGAGATCTGAATGGTCTTCCAATCCCAGCAAGAGGCAAATGTGAGATGTTTGGCTGAATCCAAAACTGAACTCCTTAGGGCTGAACACAAGTTGGCATCTGTGGAGGCAAATGTTCAGAATGAAACAGATGCCCCTTCCCCTGTCTGAACATCGGCTTGTCTGGTATAGCCCCCGCAAGAGGCCTGGGGACGCGGGGGCATTCTGGGTCATTTCCTGTTCTGGGATTTAGAGTTTGTGGCTGAGAATAACCTAGGTGATGGTTTTCACGCCCTCTCACACCAAAGAATGATGCTTTCAAGGTCCTGCTGGCAGCCAGCAGGGATACGGCCTCAACGTGAGGAAGGGGCAACCTCCTGGAGGCTCTGAAGCTGTGCTCCTGTCACGTCCCGGCATCTCCACGAGCTCCTCCTTGCTCTGGCTCTAGGGCACTTGCATTCACCTTGAAGGGGCCAAGTCCCTGCCTGCAGACAAAGCAGGGAGCAAACCCCAGCAGGCCAGGGCTGCATAGCCAAGGTCAGGTGGTCAGGGGTGCCGCGGCCTGGGTCACACACACACCCTGTGCCCGTCATCACTCACCTGGGGGGGCAGGGGGTAGGTGCAGAAGCTCCCGGAAGCTGCCAAGTGGGTAGAGATCAGCCTATCCCTTTTCGCTGGGGGGCATGCTGACCCAGCATCTCCATCAGCTTGTTTGGGAGCAGCTAGTTTGTTCCAGTTCCGTACTCCACTCAAGAAAGCTGGTAGTGCCTGATGGGAATCCCAGATTGGTGTGTGGCTCCAGGCCCTCTGGCCGCCCCTCCTGAGGGCCTGCAGCACCACCAGCCCACAGGCCCCCGCGAGTGAAAACCAGGCGGCGTGAGCATCCTAAGCAGGGACCGTAGGAGTCACGACCGCGACTCTGAATGGGCATGGGGGGGCCTTGAGAGGCCCCACCCCAGAACACAGGCGCCCACACATCCCAGCCCACAGTCACCCCTGCGACCCTACCTCTGGCCCCCCCTGGACAGAGATGGGATTTGCTATTACTGAATTCTCAGACTTTGGGCTTTGCCTCACAACAAGGCTGTTCAGGTTTGGGGAAAGAAACATGGCTCTAGGGGATGCTCTGGTCAGGGAGGAGGGTCACCATTTCCACCTCCCCACCCCACCAGCCCTGGTGAGTGGGACCCTATCTCCCGCCCCCCCATCTCCCGCCCCCCATCTCCTGCCCGCCATCGCCCACCCCCGTCCTTCCATTTGCTGCTGCCTGAGCCGTGTCTGCCATGCTCCAGCGCTCTGGTGCAAAAGAGGACAGAGGCAGCATTGACGGGACGTTAGGAATACAGGCTCTGCAGTCAGACAGAACGAAGCTCAAGTCCTGGCTCTGCCTCACGCTGGTCACATGACTTGAGACAGACCTGAGCCTCTGTTTCCACGTTCCATGACACTGAGCGAACGCTCCCCGCCTTGTGGAGTGGTTGGGAGGTGTATGCACTTGTCGCTCTGCATGTTGCAAAATGCTGGTTAACTGTTACTGAAATAACTGGATATTTCGTACTGTTGTTTTATTGATTCTGTTATTGTTATTTTTATTATGCTTATTACAAGGTTCTTCTGAGACAGACAGCTGTGACCTCTGCCCTGAGGCCAGGACCTTTCCCCTCCTTTTTCTCTAAAATCCATGGCAAGTTATTGCCCATTACTTCTGTTCTTTCCCTGTTGTCTAGTCTCATTCAAAATGCTAATTCCGGGCTTCCCTGGTGGCACAGTGGTTGAGAGTCCGCCTACCGATGCAGGGGACACGGGTTCATGCCCCGGTCTGGGAAGATCTCACATGCCGCGGAGCGGCTGGGCCGGGCCCGTGAGCCATGGCCGCTGAGCCTGCGCGTCGGGAGCCTGTGCTCCGCAACGGGAGAGGGCACGGCAGTGAGAGGCCTGCGTACCGCAAAAAAAAAAAAAAAAAAAAGCTAATTCCCCCAGCCTGCCTTCCCACCTTGGCATTTGCATATACATGAGTGGCTCCTTCCCAGGCTGGAGTGGGCTGAGCTGGGCCTGGAAGGGAGCTCCGCTGGGGAGGGCTGGCTGGGATGCCCCGGCCAGGCTGCCAGGAGGGGCCACTGCTCAGCTCTCCTCTGGTCTCCTTTTTCTCATGTGCCCTTTTCTGGAGGCACCTGCTCCTGCCACGGATGCTTCTGACCAGCGTGGTCTTGTCAATGTCTGGTCCAGACGGGAGATGTGACCTGTGCTGTCCTCAGTGCAGGAGGCTGGTCCTGGCACTGCCATTCCAGGAGCGGCGTCACGTGGCCGAGTGGTCCCGGGACGTTCCGCTCCAGCACTTGGAGGCCACTCAGAGCCCAGTGCAGCCAGGCACTAAACACAATGATTATTGCAGCTCACGTAGCTTGGAAGATGTACCCACCGAGCAGGTGTCCGTAATTTCGTGGGAGCATCTCGGAGCACAGGTTCAGTGATTTGACACATTCTTTCTAGAGTGATTGAGTGCTGGACAAAGAAAACATCCTTGGGGTCCACAGATGGGTTCAAATACAACCTTGTCACTTAACAGCTGGGTCACCCAGGTACTCAACTACGCTGAGCCTCAGGGTCCTCACCTTTAGAATGGGTCCAGTGGTAACTGCCCCGCGGAGGTAAAATGGTGTTGAAGCAGGTCCTGGTCTTGCCCACAGAGTGACCACCTGCCTCTCCACTGACAGCCCCTGGGCCCAGCTGCTCCTGTCTCCGGCCGGGATCACTTCAACCACCCCTGGAGCCCTCCCACCCACACGTCCCTCTCGTGTCTTTCCAATCCCTCCTCCACACCGTACGGAATGTCCTTTTCAAAACACAAACTGGATCATATCATTCACTTGTTTTAAACTCTAAATCGGCTCCCCTTCTCTGGGGAAAAAAGGTCAAAAATCTCTAACTTGTCCTCTGGGCTCTTCCACTCTTGTTTCACACACTGGCCTATTGCAATTTTTAAAAATATGCCGAATTCCTTCTGCATCAGGAAAAAGTCTCCTGAGCCCCCAAACCAGATTAAGTCCCTTTACTGAGCTCTGGGTCTGTCCCATGCCGTTACTGTGGGCCTGTGCGTCGTCAGCTATCCACGTAGTTCCCGTGGTTCGTTTATAGTTTATTATTTTGTGACTCATTCGCCCTCTTTGAGAAACTGCATCCCTGCAGAGAACCCCCTGGGTGATGTGTGTTCCGGCATGGGTCAGGGGTCAAAGGAGTGAGAAGAAGTGCTGCGTGTCCGTGGAAGTCGGGGTGGGGTGGAATTCACTGGAAGGACTTCGTGTGCGCCCTGCCCTGCCTCCTAGCAGGAGTGCCATCCTGGGGCTCCCAACTCAGCACTGATGGCCCTGGGCTCCAGACCCCACAGTCCTCCCTGCAGCGGCTCTGTCCCCTCGCGACCACGGTGGATATTAGAGAAAATAAACCTCCCAAGACGTGAACTGGGTAGACCTGTCCTGAGAGGGCTTCACGCTTTCTTCTTCCTTCTCTGGCCAGTTTCACTCTCGCAGGGAGCATCTTGCCTCTTCTTTAAATCTTTACCCCCAAGGGGACCATTTGGAGCGAGGGTTTACCTGTTCCACAAATATTTATTGGGTGCATATTCCCATGAAGCTCTGCTCCACGTCATCTAATTTATCTGTTTCTCACCCCTCACAACACGCCCATGAGGCAGACGTTATGTTCACCCTCACTTTACAGCTGAGACCCCCCGAGGCACAGAGAGGTGAAGTCTTGGGCCTAGGACCCCCCCAGTGAGTAAGAGGTGCAGCTGGAAGTAATGCAGAGTCTGACCGCAAGCCTGCCTAGAGCGCCTGTGCAGTCCAGCCAGACAGGCGGCATCCTGACCTCACGGGGTTTACACTCTGGTGAGAGTAACAGACAGTAAATAAGTCAATAGAGACAAGAAACAAAGGCTGTTTGTCAGGGAGCAGCGAGCTCTGGGGTGGGGGGGTGTCTGGAGGAGGGAGGGGACACAGTGTGGCTTGGCAGGGGGTGGAGTGGGCAGGGGGGATGGTTGACCAGGGCCTGTGTGAGGAGCTGGCTGCCCAGCTATCCCGAGGAAGAAGGTTCCAGGTGGAGGACAGGGCGGGGGAGGGCTTGTCCTGCTTGGGAGTGAGAAGGGACATGGCAGGGGGTGAGCCCAGAAGGGGGCGGTAAGGGGAGGGAAGGGGAGGCCACTGGAGGGTCCTTGAGAGAATGATGCTAAGGTCTGACCTGCATGTTTAAGAGGTCATCCTGGCTGCCTTTGGGGAATGAGCTCAGGAGGACCCATGAGCAGGTTTTTGCCTGTCCAGGTAAGAGATAACGTGGAAGTGCAGTAGATTCAGACCGTTTTTCTGAGGCCCTGTTGTGACAGCATTTGCTATAGAACTGGAGGCGGGACAGTAGGTAAGAGAAAGCAGGATCAGTGACGATCACCAGGGCTTTGGCCTGAGCAGCTGGTTGGATGGGAAGAGAACAGGGGAGGGACAGGAGTGTGTGTGTAACAGGTCGACCTCAGTCAAGGGTTCTGCTGTGAACTGTGAGGTTGAAGTTCTCGGTTACACTTGAGTGGAGATGCCATCAGTGGATCTGTGAGTTCGGAGTTCAAGGTGGGATGGAAGCTGGACACAGCAGCATTAGGACGGCCTTAAAGCGCCGGACAGGGTGAGAGCTCAGAGAGAGTGTAGACAGAGGGGGCCGTGGGGAGGAATGATGCCGTGCAGTCCTGGGGGGGTCACGAGGAAGAGGAGAAGCCAGCAAATGACCTGCGGGGCGGGGGGAGATGCAGGCGTGTGCACCCAGCACAGCAAAGGGAGGGAGGGGTGGTAAGAGGGGTGACAGCCCAACGGGCAGGATGCTGCCGGGATCTCTGACGCTGGTCCCTTCGCTCCCAGTTCTCCCATTTATTTTTCTCCATCACTCACCCTCCACGCACAAGGCACCTGTTTGTTCAGGCTGAGGTCATAGAACACAGCCTCACGGGCAGATGGGCAGGGAGTTTTGCCTCTCTGTCCATTTAGAGACGTATCCCTGGTGCTGGGGACAGGCCCAGCGCGTCGCCGACATTGAATAAAGTACCCCACTGTGAATGTGTCATTTGAGGGAGAGACCGAGTAAGATAAGGACTGAGAAGTGCCCACTGGCTCTGACAGGTCAGAAGTCACTGTTTTTCGTGACAACCTGAATTCCGGCCAAGGGAAAATGAGGACTGAGGAAGTGCAGGTGGGGGAGACAGAGAACTTCTTCGGGGGCTTCAGGGAGACCTTTGGCTGGTTGACGTTTCTTTGTTCTTATTGGGAGACATGGAAGCATGTTGGCCTGGCGTCTGCAAGCTGACGGGATTGTCCAGGGCAGGGGAACCCCTGGAGGTGAGGAAACAAAGATGGATAAAGGCAGGAAGCAGCCTGGTGGGGACGCAGAGGGGATGAACATGGAATCCCGAGCGCAGAGCAGGGCTTGACTTGAGGTGGAAGTGGAAACAGGAGGACACATAGAGCAGACACATGGGGGTGGGTTTGCTGGGGCGGGGGGTGGGGGGAAGATGGCTTGTTTTCTTCTGATTGTCTCCAGCTCCTCACAGGTGTGAGAAGTGAGGTCTCCACCTGGGGAAGGAAGGAGGGTTGGAGGAAGTGGGAGCTGTAAGGTGGTCCTGTCCGGGGGAAAGGAAAGTGGGTTCGCTGGGAAAATGTACAGGGACCATCGGGCAGTTCAGGCCCACTCGGCCTCTGAGGTCAGAGGCTTGAATTAGGCCAGGTGGCGTGGCTTTCCTTCTTCTCTGATCCATTCACTTGCTCTGTCAGAGGCGAAGTTACCTGGAGTGGAGATGAACTCAGATGCCAACGTCAGGAGGGCTGCTCCTGCCTCCAGAGCGGGCCACCCAGCAGGAAGGCCTGGGCCAGGGCCTTCAGAGGGAACCTGTGACCCGGCCCCGAGGCCCACCCCAGCCAGCACCAGCCGGCCCAGCGGCCCCCCAGGCCCCTCTTCCGCCCCGTCCGCTGTAGACCCGGCGCTCCTCCCTCCACAGCCGGGCCCAGCTGTGCCCAGCCACCAGCTGCCCCCGCTGCCCCTTCCGCTGTCGCCACAGACCCACCCCACTTCTGACTTCAGAATGTGGGTCCAGAGGCTCAAACGGACCTTCCCCTGCCGGGGGATGCCCTCAAATCAGGTGGGACTGCAGCCACCCATCACCGCCCGGGTTTAATCCCTCGGAGCTTGACAGGGATGGATTTTTCAGACGGAGGTTCGGGGATTGAACATAGCTGCGCACCAGCATGACGCCCGCTCCCAGCTGCAGGTGGAATTTGGGGTCCACTTCACAGGGCACTGTGGGTCTCTCACAGACGGTGTTGCCCGAATCACGTGTGGTGCTTCTCTGCCTGTCTCTGGGCTGGACTGTGTCTCCCTAGATTCGCAGCCTTCCACGCTCGCCCTGGTCTGTGGGCACCTCCACGTAGCTGTGGGCTGCCAGATTCCCCGGATATGCGTCTCTGTATTGATCTGCAGGTTCAACAGGCAATGCAGTTCCCTGCCATCGTGCATCCTGTCAGTCTGTCCACCCCTTTCTGCTGCTTCTGTCCGCACACGTGCCCGCATCCCACTCCATCCCGTGGCAGCCACGTCTCTTCCTCTGGCAGTTGGCACTCAAGCCTCAGAATCAACGTATGCATGTTGCAAGCAGCCCACCTCGTCCTCAGCCATGTCGTCCCCGGCTGGACAGCAGGCAGAGGGTGTCAGCACGAGGCAGGACACTGCTCTGCACCTGCAGCAGGTGGGGTGGGGGTCAGGCATCCGATCTTAGAGCCACTAAGCTGTCTCCTCCTTCCTCTTCTCTCTCAGCCTCACCTGCCCCATCTGAGAAGTAAGGGCCATGTGCCCTGTCAGACCGGAGTACTTTGAAGTTTAGAAAACAAGATGTCACTGTATGTCTAGCTCAGCTTATGGCACGTAGTCGGTCTTTTAAATGCTCTTGAAACGATGGTGTATGGTCTAAATCTCAAACGTGTAATACGACAGCCGTTCATAGAGTAATTATTCTCACCACGTTAAAGACTTTATATGCTTTGTTGTGTTAATTTTTTTTTTTTCTTTTGCGGTACGCGGGCCTCTCACTGCCGTGGCCTCTCCCGTTGCGGAGCACAGGCTCCGGACGCGCAGGCTCAGCGGCCATGGCTCACGGGCCCAGCTGCTCCGCGGCACGTGGGATCTTCCCGGACCGGGGCACGAACCCATGTCCCCTGCATCGGCAGGCGGACTCGCAACCACTGCACCACCCCGGAAGCCCTGTTGTGTTTAATTTTTTACAAAACCTGATGACCTGGATTATCAGTGTGGTCCCAGAAACAATAGCATTGATATTACCTGGGAATTTTTAAAATGCAGACAGGGAATGAGGAGACTTCAGTTTAACGAGCTGTGTGATCTTGGGCCTGTTGCTTCACCTCTCTGAGCCTCTGTTGCTTCATTGATAAAGTGAAGTGATTGAACCCGACACTATGACAATGCCCCTCGGTGGTCATCCTTTTGTTTTGCAGATGACTGTGTTTTGACAGTCTGCCGGCAGGAGAAGTTTGTTGGTGTTTCTGTTCTGTTCGATGTCAGTTACTGCTCTGGCAATGGTGTGGGGAGTGGCAAAGAGGATGTGAGAGGCTGTAAGAGAGCAGTGGGGTTCTGAATTCCAAACCTGGCTTCCCCTAAAACCACTCCCTTTCCAGCACAGACACATCAGGGGGCCCCATGTCAGTTACCTTTTGTGATTATTCTGGGGCCTGTTCGTTGGCCCAGAGGCCCTTTCATACATCTTTCCTAGGACTTTTCTCAAGGGGTTTATGGACCAAGGACATCTGGTGCCTGAGGCTTTATGTCTGTTGGTATGATCGTTCCAAAGGGGGGAAGGGCCTATAACACTCCAAGAGCTGGTGCCCAAATATCTTTAATTCCTTCGAAGGGTCGGGGTTATTTTTCCATCGGGAGTGCTAATGGGATTCTAATGCCCCGGCAAATGGGATTTTTTACAACTGCCATTCTGCAGTTACTGAGATGGCGTGTCGCCGGGGCGGCCCTATAAATCCTGGCGGTCGCTCCGAGGAGGAGGTGGGGGAGGGACCACAGGGAGGGCCGGCTCACTCTGTGGCGCTGACCGCGCGTGTGGCAGGGCCCGCTGGGGGAGCCGCTGTGGATCCAGTCCTCAGGATGAGTCGCTAACTGCCCCGGAGAGCCCAGCTAAGCTGTGACCATATGGCAGGGTCCACAGCCCCAGGGCCTCAAAGAGACAGAAACTGATGGAAAGGAGGAAGAGGCTGTGAGAAATCGACTTCACTCTTTGCCTCTGTCCTTTACATTTGCTTCTCTGAGGCCTCTGTTTTGAGGGCTTCTGGGCGGAAGACTTAAGGTTATTTTCCACAGGCAGGTACCCCTGTCCTTTCGAGCTCAGTGGGGCAGGACCCCAAGAACATGGTGGGTATTGTGGAGACGGAACAGCAATGGCCCCATCTTGACGTTGCGTTCAAACAGGTGCCTCAGGGTAAAATCATAGTGAAAAACAGATAGATAGACACTTCACATTCAGGCTAATTACCCTGTAAACACGGGCTCCTTGTGAAGCTGGGTCCCCGTGTCAGCACACCATCTACTGAGAGCCTTCATTAGACCCCTGCCACGGAGGAGAAAGACGGCCGAGCAGATTATGTTCTTTCCATTGTAGAGATGAACAATAAAACTCGAGACCTGAAATAAGTTGTTCCAGGACACACCAGTGTTCAGTTGCTGAGATTGGACTCAACCCCAGATTTTGTGATTTGAACCCAACCTTCCCCGCGCTTG
Source organism: Delphinus delphis (assembly GCF_949987515.2). Lineage (NCBI taxonomy): Eukaryota > Metazoa > Chordata > Mammalia > Artiodactyla > Delphinidae > Delphinus > Delphinus delphis. The sequence continues at coordinate 5,032,066 of NC_082690.1, read as the reverse complement.
GCCACGTTGCTTTCTCCAGGAAGATGGAGGCAGGAGCCTCCTCCTTGAGGTCAGGCCGTCTCAGAAAGTAAGCATCAGTAAGGGGGGTGTCGTAAGTTGGGGTGCTGGGTTGCTTATGAGTGGGGCGGATGTCTAAGGACCACCTGACCTTGGTGCCGCCGTCCACGGGCACCTCCCGAGGGTCCCGTTCCGAGCTCCCCTTCACGCCGTGCGTGCGGCGCACCTGCAGTTCTCTCTGGTTTGGGGCTCCTTTGCTGAGTTTTGCTTGCCTTCCGCCTTCCCCGCCCCGACACAGACAGATCACTGGGCGGCTCACGTTGTGTTGTGAGCCTGCTTTCTCCAGACCAAAACGTCAGCTTCTCCAGGGCCAGGCTGCCGCAAGCATTTACTGAGTAAATAATATTTGCATAATGGGACCCTATGGAAGAGATGAAGAAATGAAACACCTGGCTCGAGTTTTCAAGGAACTTACAAATGTCCTGGATCGATAGGCTATATCCATCCATAAGTGAAAAATCACAGCAATTTGTTGCCAATGTTTAGCTCTTCATAGGCTGCAACGTTTATGACAGCATCTCATCCCAGCCTCCTGTTAGGGAGAGGACATTAGGATTTTAATTCCTTCTTTAAAGATAAGGAAAACAGGTAGACTGAGGCTGGTCCAATTTTATGACGTTAGAAAGCTCTTTAACTACAGCTCCATCTTGGGCCTGTAGTTTCAAGTAGATGGGGCTGGCCAATGAGATGATGCCTGTTTGCAGGATATAGATGCAAATGCCACAGTCGTCAGCGGAAGAACGAAATCATCAAGCGAGGAGGAACCGCCTGCACCAAGGCAGGGATGTGTAGGGGAGACTGTGTTTTCCATTTCTCTAGTATTGCTTCTCTGTGGCTCCATGAGTGAGCACAGCAGAGTCTGTGGAGAGCAGGGCTGTGGGCCCCCTGGGCTGCGGCCACGTGGCCGTCATGTCACAGGGACCGGAACTCACAAGTTGCAGGAGGCAATCCAGGATCTCTCACTGAGGGGGACAACTGTGCAGTTCCAGTTCTGGGGTGAGCTCTGGGGTCCCTCAGCACAAGCATCAGGCTCCCCTCCTCCCTGCCTGGTCGGCCAGCACCACAGACCTGCCACGCTCCACCTGGCTGCATGGTCCTGCAGCTGCAGCCCAGAGAGACAGAGCCTGCGAAGGTGGCATCTTCCTGGTGGGGGCACCCAGCCCTGCATAGCCCCTCTACCTGTGTCACTCCCTGGTCTAGATGGAAACGGATGGACCTGCGGTGCATTCTCCCCTCCTGGTTCCTAGCTACCCAAAGAATGCAGCTTGGAGCCAGACAGCCCTCCGTTCAAATACAGCTCCAACTCTCGATAGCTGTGCGATTGTGTTCAATTTACTAGCTTCCTCTGAGTAATAACTTCAGCCTCAATTTTTTCCAATCTGAATAACAATTCCTACCTGCCATATACCCATTGTTATCACTGGGTTCTTATTGCATTTATTTTATTATCACTAGACCTTTCTGGAAGGCCCAGGGGCCTGTGGAACTGGAGGAGCTGATGCTCAGCAGAGGGCTGGCACGGAGCTCTGCCTTCTGCTCAACCTGGCTGGGCAGGGTCTGCCGTGCCTGCTCGGCTGTGAGAAGAGCTTGCTGCAACAAAGCCTGCGCCCCGATTCTCTGGAGCGAGCCAGGAGCCATCTGGGTGGAAGGAAACTGGCATGCCGCATCCTAACCTAGGTTCTGCCCCCAACTTTCAGTGCGGTTTGGGGAAGTCATTTAATGTTTCAGAAACTCTCGTTTTTCAGGTTGAAAACCATTTTGAAGAGAATATGACCCCTCTAGGCTATTGGGAGGATGGAGGGAGGGAACCCGCACGCTTCATAAGCCGTACAGCCCTGTGCTCCAGGCCAGGCGGTCTCTAAGTGATGCTTTGAGGAGCTCCCCATCCCTCCCTCTGACGCCCACACGCGTAGATGCATCTGAGCAGGGAGGCCAGGTGGTTGGTGGACACGGGTTCCCGAGACCAGCAGCACAGGTTCGAAAGGAACCACGCCAGCCCCTCAGGGCCGGAGCCGAGTGGATGAGCCCGGCAGGTGAGGCTGGGACGACAGCCAGTGAGAAGAGCACAGCAGTCCCAGGCCCTAATTGAATCAAAGTGAGGTGGAGACGGCTTGGCTGAAGCAGCCCTTGGTCTGTCTCTGGCCAGGGCACTCGTGATAGTCATGCTATTTCCCTACAATCTCTAACCCCCCCCCCACCTCGTTTCCCTCCAGTCTTAAGGATGATTTGAATACAGCAATGTCGGTGCCAGGCTTCAATCTGAAGCCTGAGACCTCGTGTCAGCTTGACTTCAGGCCTGCACTTGAGAAACAAACAACCAAACCAAACCAAAGCAAAGATCCCGAGGTTATACATGTTACATGATTGCATCCAGTCTCTGCTGAGGATTGATTTTTCCCCATCCCCAGTTGCAGGAAGCCAGGAGGATGGGATTGCTGTCTTGGGCAATCACGAGCTGAGGCACCTAGCAGCTGAGGGCTGCACCTCCTCTTTCTACACCCTGTAAATAGGCAACATCTAGCTCCATCCTACTGCCAGAATCCCCAGCTCGTATGGCACGAGGCATTTACTTAATCCCATTATAACTGGAAGCACTTTGCAAAGCCAGTCTCCGTGTCATAGGGTGACCTCTCAGAGCAGGAGTGCAGAAGAGCCTGCCCCACACCTGGGGCCAAGGGCAGGCGGCCCAGACCTGTGGCCCCGGGTTTCCAGCCACAGGAAAGCCAGACCCACCAACCATCCACACGGATTCCAGGGACATGGGAAGGGGGAAAGAAGAGAGCCAGGGGCCAGAGAGGTGGTACCACCCGCTGAAGTGCAGAGACCTGCCAGTTCCTGGCCTCCTGGGCCCCCGGCCATCTCACCTGGAGCCCTGAGCCACCTGCAGCCTTGCCCCTCCCTGAAGACTCTGGCTCTGGAGAGCCGGCTAACAGGGCCCGGCTGTGCTTCCTTCCTTGTCCTTGGGGTGAGTTCCAGCTAGACCTGTCCCGGCTCTTCCTGAAGCCAGCCCAGAGCCGCTGAGCTAATGAGAGCAGAGGCTGGGACTCCCAGGGTGGGCATGAGCTCGCGACCAGGCCCAGCGGCGCTGCCCGGCTGCAGGCGCTCTGCTTTGCTGTCTGCCCTCTCCCGTTCCCTTAGCCACCAGCCAGACCCGGATTCACCACCGGGTGGAAGGGGATCGTCACTGTGTAGCCCCTGAAGGGACAGCCCCACCCCGTCTGCTCGCTCCCTGTGCTGGCCCAGGTGTGCCCTCTGGAAAGTTTCCCCGTCCTTAGTCTTTTCAATTGGCACTACTTGGCACTACTGAGGTTGGGGCCTGGTTCTGTACGTGCCCTAGAGGCCGGTCCTGGTGTCCTGACTTGTCCTTTCCGGCCCTTTCCTCCAGCTGCGCTCAGTTCCGTGTTCTGTTCCGTGGTCACGGCATTTCTGCCCACGACGCTGCACCCTCTTCACTTCCTCCAGGAAGGCTCCAATGGCCCTCACTCAGGACATCACACAACAGGCATCGCACTCTGCACGCGGCATTAATGCCGAAGCGGGATCCCGTCCACTGCTGAGGGTGTGAACCCAAACCTCTTTTCTAGAAAGAAGCAGCCTGACCGGTCAGTGCTGTCCCCAGGGAGCCCCCCCCACCCCACCCCGCTTCCCGGTGTGTTGGCGAGATGCTGTGCTGAGGCCACAGGGGAGGATTACGGCCTCTGCACTCAGCCTCTGGGGTTTGCATGTTGATAGACTGTGGGGTGAGTAGCGGGGAGCAAGCCCACCAGACCAGAAACACTGAACCATCACCAAGAAGGACCGTGGAACACAAGCCAAGGGTTTGCTCGTCTATCAGCTGTGATGTGAGGGGCAGCGGCAGGCGTCTCAGGTTTGTGGGAGATGGGATTAAGGAATACTAGCAGCTTCCTTCCTTATATCCTCCTCCCACTGTCAGAGGTGGTGATGGTAGAATGAAAGGACCAATATGAAAGTGCTCTGAACTTGTTTTAGGCTCAGAGGAGCTTTAAGGATCTAAAGTATTATGATTATCTTTTAACTATATGATAATATTGATTCTATGGGAGTATGGTGGGCTCTGTGGCCGGCTGGCTGGAAGCTGAATGTCTTTATAAGCCTTGTTGTGTAAAGGTGCTTGACAACTGAGATTCGGAGGAAGATTTATAAAGGTGGTGGAGGGCCAGAGGTGAAGTTTTATCTTAATCGTGTGCTGGGAAGTGGCTTTCTGCCAACTCACAGCCCAGGAGGAAGAGAATCAAATGTACCCCCCTTCCCCGCAGCACCATCACCTCCTGATAGACACCACGACTCTGTGCCATTTTCACCGTGGGTCCTCCCTCAGGCACGTGGGCTCCCAAGCCATCACCAGGCACCACCAGGAAGAATAGTTATAAATGATAATAATAAAATAGTGATAAGTCAGCTGACACTCTCACTAATGTCCCAGAAGGGAAAGCAGAAGAAACTCACCCCTAACATAAACACTTTCGTTTCCTAAAGCAGGACTCTGCGGCAACTGATAGAGATCACACATCTCAAAGTCGGAGCAAGTGGGGTGGGAATCCAGCCCTGACGTGTGCTAGTCGTGGAGTCTTAGGTTCCTTAAGCGTAGATAATATTAATATCGACCTCATCGTGTTGTTTTAAGATCCAAATGGGAAGGAGCATGTAAAGCATTCAGCTGACTGTCTGGCACACGATAACTCTCAAGTGCTGTTAGCTGGTATTAACGTTGGTACTATCGCCAGGCCTTGCGAAGTCTCAGAATCACCTCTAGATGTTTTTCAAATGCAGAGGTAGGGGCTCCTCCCCCGAGACCAATGAATCAGAATCTCCTTCTCACCAAAGATCAGAATCACTGGCCTGACTCACGGTTTTGTGAGGATTAACTCAGATGAGGTAGGTCAAGTGGCCAGCACAGTGGCCAGCACACAGTGGGGCCTCAGTATTTGTTTGCACCCAGACTCAGACTAGGGGAAAGGCAGGAACAGGGCTCTCCGCCCGTGGATGTGGTGCTTTGCCTCCCTGCGAACATTACTCACCTGCTGAACAAGCTGGTGCCTTGCATCCTCGGCCACGAACACAGCCCTTAAATGCTGGGATAGTGAAGGTGCCACCGAAGACCTGGATAGACTCACCTATCCAGAGAGCAGGTAACAGGTGAGGTAGGAGTTCTCCATGAGTTCAAAGTGAGAATCGTGAAGACCATTTTCTGCTGGTGTCAGGCACATTATTTTAGGAATGTGCAATTCTGGCCTTGGAAGCCAAGCCTGGTTCAAAATAATAATTCACAGTTACTGAACTTACAGGGTTATGGCCCTAGAATCAGAGCTTTCCTCTTGTTCATTTGGCCAGTTTACTTGGATCAGGTGCTTAAGCACAGAAAGGAGAAACATTTCAGAAAGATTGTACATATAAAGCTTCCTGTGAATGTCCAGGCTAATTTAGGCCATTCTGTTTAATTATACTATGCACTGCCATGGTAGGGATGATCAAATTAGTATTTTCTACCTAGTTTCCAGGTGGGGAAATAGTCATAAAGAGAAGACTCATATGGAATTTGGGTTTAGAAAATATGGACAACTTCCCAAACTTTGTAGCATTTCCAATGAGTTAAGTAGGACCTATTTGTCCCATTGATAACGATGTGTATTGGTTTGTTTGTTTAATAAACACGTTAGATATAGAGAAAGCACCGCTTGATTGAATAGATTTCCTTTAATCAGTGTTCTGTTCCTAGAGTGTGCCTGTAATTTCCTAGAGTGCTTTAACGTATATTATCTGATTTGACCTACACCATGGTTTTATGTAGCAGGAAGCAGGCATTGTTTCATTTCGTGTAACAGATGGAGAAATTGAGCCTTGAGCTCCTTAAGCAATTAGGCCAGGGGACACGGTGGTCTTGCCAGAGCTGGGACCCCATGCTTCTGAGTCTCCAAGCTGTGCTCTTTGCACACGATGACACTGAAAGGTCATACCCTGCCTTATGAGAAAATATGTGTTGTATTAACTTGGCTTTGGGGGATGGAGACCTTGAAAACTACCATAGAAGAATTTCTTGTGTCGCTGCTCAGGGAGGTCATCTCTGCTTGTCTCTCTCTATCTCTTCCTCTTCTATAATGTAAAAAGGATTATTTTTTTACCTCCTCTTGGGCCCTTTAAAGTAGTTTCCACAGAAGTAGATATAGAGCCACTGCAGATTGCATTTCAGGGTTGGTTGCTGGAGCAGGAAAGGTGACCACGGCAGAGCAGGCGGCCATCTATCTTGATATGGTGGTGCAGACGCAGGAGAAGGGTCACCATGGGAGGTAGCTATATGCCTGCCTAGGGGGGATATGCAGGCGGACTGAAGAGTCTTTCCCAGTGTTGGCAGAGACTCGAACGTTGAGGGCAGTGATCAGAAAGTCTGTTGTCTCATTGCTTATACTGTGGCCGAGGTCTGAACTGCTGACTGGGTCTCATCTGCAGAAATCCTAACCACGCCCTTCAAGGGACTTGATTGTGGCGGCGCCGAGAATCTCTGTGTAAGGTTCCTCACAGTGCGTACAAAAACCGGAATCTGGCTGCCCGAGTCACATGCCAAACAGAGTCTCCAGGGTCATTGCACCGGGGGAACCCTTCCGTTTCAGGGTCAACTCCGCCCTTTCTCAGCGGCCCAGCCTGAATATTAGCACTGGGTGAATCCCAAACGCTTAATCACAAGAGTCATTAGTAAGAGGCAAAAATAACACGCAGGCGGCCAAACAGTGGTGCTGGGTGATCTGACCGAGTTCTTCTTCATTCTGCTTACATGTTAAATCCAGTGTCTCACATATGCCCTTTCTATATCCTTCCTAGCTGGTTGCACAAGCATCACTTATTTTTTGTAGCTGAGTGGGGTGGTACCCAGTCTCTTTGGTCCAACTCTTCTTTGTTTCTGCCTCAGGCGAATGGCCTTCTATCCTCGGCAGGTCCCTGGAGAGACTTTACACCTGTATTCACTGGCTAAGACCTGCCCGGGTCTAATGAGCCTATTTTCTAGCCAAAATCTCCACTCAGTTAACTTCTCTTACCAACTTTCTCATTCTCCACCCTCCCTCTAGCCCCAGCCCCCGCTGCTCCCCGAGGTCACGTGGCCCATCTGTACCACTCAGTATTCTGGATATCGGTTCAGCCATTCGCATTAGCACTAACACAAACATCCTCATTTACATGGAATGCACAGAAGGTGACATTCTGTCTGTAACAATAGGTTATAATTATCATGTCTCTCATTTGTATTCCCTTTTACAGCTTCTTGAATTGCTTTCACATGCATCACCCCATTTGGTTCTGCTTACGAGGCCGGGATGTAGGCAATTATTAATTCATTCCTTCACTCACCAAATATTGATCGATGGGCTGGGGAAGCCGAGGTGATTAAGACAGGCGTGGTTCTGCCCTGGTGCAGCTTACATTCTGGACGTGATAGATGCTACCTTCTGCATTTCACAGCTGAGGAAATGAGGCCCAGAGAAGTTAGAATCAAGTCACTCACATAGTAAGTGCAAGAGTGAGGGCCGGAACAGAGATTTGTGGAATTTGCTCCTGGGTTGCCTCTCCTTCACCTGGCTGTTTCTCTGAGGATACAGGAAGTCCTCACCACACACAGAGGCTGTGTTTCAGAAGCTGAGTACTTGGCATTCAGGACGCATTCTCCCATAGAGATTATGTTATGAATGGTTACTATGTTACAAGGCCATTCCACAAAAGCCCAGTTAACCCATTTAACCCATAATGTAGCTGAAGCGTGCTCTTAATAGGACAGTCCTTTCCGCCGCCACACCATTGAGGAGGGCTTTCTCTGGGCTCATTCAAAACTGGTGCGGGGTGAATGCAATCCGTTTTTGCCCTCTGGATTGCCTTCCTTACTCACTGAAAGCAGGGCATCCTCCCAGTGTAACAGGCCTACCTGCTTCCCCCCGTTTGTTTATGTTCCTTGTATTTTCTGTCCTCTCTAATTTTGATGGGTTGCAAGGAGCTCATACAGGCAAGCACCGAGCTTGGTTTGTGTGGACTGTCTGCTGTTCAATGAGGACGTGATTGTCTGGCTGAAGGACAAATGTATGTCTGTTTCCATAGATACCTGATCACAATAACTAATTAGACCAACCTGTTTCCCAAAGTTGATTCCAGGGGGCAATTCAGATGTGACATCCTCCAAACATCCTATGTCGCAGGTGTATTTTTCTTTTTATTTCTCTTTAATAGCATCCATAAATAACCTGAGGCCTTTAAAAGAGACTAAATGAATAGAGGTCAGGAGTTTTGCCCCTTGATGCATTGAAGCGACATTAGGGAAACGTCATGTCTCACCCACATATCTGGACAGTAGTCCATTGAACCACTTCCAGGGTTGCTTCATGAGGAAAAGCCTAAACTTCAAAATGGAGACCCAAGGTGTGTACCTTCCCTTCCCTTCTTCTGCCCCCGTCTCCCATCTGAGGCTTCATTAGGACCTGAAACCTGCATGGAGGTGGTTATGACCAACCCAACTCTTCTTTACCTGTAGGTCTCGGCATCTTCTGTCTTGTTTCTGCATTAGTACCTGGGAGGTGGTGGATAGAGGCTGCAACCTCTGTCCTGTTCCACAGGTGCATCATGGAATCACCAGAGTATAAAACATCCCAGAATTCCTATAGTGTTGGTAAAGCAAGAGCTGCCTGATAATAATAATGATTGTAATTCTTATTATTATCGAGCATCCAACATGTAGAGACACTGTCCTAGATACTTTATAAAGATTCTTTTGAGTCCTCCTGGCAATCAGATATTATCACAGTTTTGAGATAAACTAAGCTTGAAAAGTTTAGGTCATTTGCCTAACAAAGCGGCACTGGGATTTGAAACCAGGAGTCTGTTGATTTCACTACACCAGGAAGTTCAAAGGCCTCTGAGAAACCCCAAGTGTCCATTCTCTTCAGTGTCTGTCCACCATCCTTAGGTCGTGTCCAAGATAGTAGTTTGATTTATGAACGTCCTTAGACCCTGACTCTTTCTTAGACACTCAGGGAGCGGTTTAAGCTTTTGAAAAAATCTTTCCAAATACAAGTGATCTATGATGGTTAACTCCGATTTTAAGCTTTACATGTCTTAGGACAGCCCGGTCGCCATTGCCATGCCACGATCCTACCTCTACCTCAACGACGTGATGAGTTAAAAGCTTTATATGTATATTACCTCAAAGGAGAAAACAATGCCCTGAAATCCACCACTTAGCACCCCTCCATCAAGGATGTACTAAAAGGACTCTGCACATGTCGGAAGCTGAAACATGCTTGCTTCTCCTCTGCATGTTATTAAGACCCCTGCATCCGCACCTCACTACCTCCTGCTTCCCCTTTATAATCTCCGAAGATCTCTATGTCTAGATTTTTCATAAATCCACGTTTCTCTCATTTCTAATATAAGTCAAAAGTCTCTTGGAACCATAAGCAAATTAAAATAGAAATTGATGTGATTTACGTGAAAGGACAGCCACGCAGATATATATGAAAAGAAAACAGTGAAGAGCGAGTGGCTCTGGTTCCTGGATGAAAGAGATGAGCAATTTTATGGTTGTTAGTCAAGCTCAGGGGTGTATAAGGATCAACAGCTGGGGTCACTCCAGACCCTCTCTCCTTCTGAGTTCATCACCCACGGGCTGGCTTTTGAGCAAGTCTTATTCTTCTTAGGACCGTTGATAACTGCAATTACTGGAAGAAGGAGAGAAGGTTTGGGAGAACCAAAGTCCAGCCTTGTACAAATCAGCTGACTCGTGAATTAGGTGACCACGTGCATTGCTAACGATATTTGCAGGACAACGGAGAAGAGCCCCCTTGTTGATACCTGTGGGGCTTCATTTTTACTCATGTTAAGTGTAGAAATAAAACAAGATGATTTGCTGAAATCTCGACTAATATGCATTTCATAACAACTGCTGTGCAATTCGCAGCTGAATTGATGAGCTAACAGGGTTACGCGTTTCTGTAAAACAGAGACCTCTAACTTGGAAAAGCTTTCTCCAGGGAAACAGAGCTATTTGAGCTAAATCAAAACAAGATTAAGGAGTGATTAAAGTGCTGCAAGTAAGACCTGTGTGGAAAGATTGGGGAAGTGGGATGATTGAACTTGGGGCACAAAAGCTGCAGAGATTTCAGGAAAACTCCAAGTGTCCCAAACATTCTCCAACCACTGTTTTCCTCTGTCTCCACAGAGCATAGAGCAGGAGGGATGATCTAAAGCTGTATCGTTAGGGATTTAGTTCAGTCAATGGCTCTCAAGCCCCAGCTGCATGTAAAAATCACTCAGCAACTGTGTAAGCCATACTGATGCCTGGGTCTTATCCTAGACTACTGAATCTCCAGAGGTGAGACCGAAGCATTAGCATTTTCTTTAAGTTACGTTGGTGATTCTAATGTGTAGCCAGAGTTGAGAACTACTGGGTTGAATAAAGGGGCTGATTTCCTGAAACATGGGTCCCAGAAACAGGTCAGGAAATCATCTGTAGATGTTTTGTTTTTAATCTAGGTGAGTCATACTTGAGTTGCACTGGTTATGGCTGTGCCAGTTGACGTAGTAAACCCGTTTCTGACTTGACCATCTACTTCAGCTACTTAGTGGCCTGGGAACCTCAAGTCGCAGAGGATAGCTCAGCATAGATTTTCAGTCAATATGTGTCGAATGGAGGTATGAATGAAGGAACGCTAAAGGACCTCAAAGGAGGGCAGTTGGCAGTTTGCAATGCTGGTCTGCAGAGGTGAATTTCAGGAATGGCTTCCCCAAGGCAAGCGATACTTACAGAAAATGCCACAGGGTTTTGTGATGCAAAAATATCTGCTAAACTTCAAGACTTTCATACCCAACAGCCATAGTGATAGAAGTCAGAATAGAAGTCAGAATTCAAAGGACACCAAGGCAGTGGGTGGTGTAGAAGTGGGGGGTGGGTTGTTGATAAGTCATCTGTGAAGTTTCGAAGTAGAGTGAAGAGACAGTAAGGTACACCTGGGGGTGAAACATTTTCTGTGCAAGCTCAAAGATAGAGAGGAGGGGTAGGTGGGGACGAGCTAAGGTGCTGGGCGGGGTAGCACAGCTGAGAGAAGTCTCCAGAGGAGATGAGACTGAAGACAGAGGTAGAAGGCTTCTCAGAGCAACTCAGGTGGCATCTCTGGCCCAGTTAGCTATGGCTGTGAAACAAACTAACCTAAAACCATCCTGACTTTTGGATCAGAAATTTGGTCGGAACTTGCTGGGTGGTTCTCCTGCCCCTCGTGTATCAAATAGAGTCAGTTGGTGGAATTTGGGTGGTGACTGCGTTGACCTGGAGGGTCCAAGGCCACTGCGTGCCCTGTTGCTTTGGAAGGCCGTGCTCACTCAGGCTCCTTTCCCTCTGCTTGTAGACTGAGGACCTTTCCACGTGGTCTCTCCATTGTGCGTGCTGGGCTCCAGTATGGCTGGGAGCCTAGAGCTCCAGGGCACCCGGATGGAAGCCGCCAGCCCTCTCAGGCTGGGCCTGCGATCCTGGGACTGTATCCCTTCCGCTCCAGCTTCCTGGTCTGGCAAGGCTCTGAGACTGGCCCAGATTCGGAAGGAGGGGAACTCCCTCAAGGGCAGGGCTATCAAATAATGGGTGGCCATCATTAATCTGCCGTAGCCACCCCCTAGAAAGAACAGATGATCGTAGAAAGAGCAATTTTGAGGCAGAAAATAGTGAAAATTCAGTATTGAATAGCCTGTGCGTGTTTGTAAAAGGGGGACTTAGACAGAAGAGTGTATTTGGGGCTCTAGCTTAAGACTGATCTGGTTTCTGACCCTGGCTATTCATTAGCCAACTGATCTTGGACTCTTTCCTCATCTGTAAAATGTGCTTAATGGTAGGACCTGTCTGAGCCGGAAGCTGCGTTCTTCAGGAAGCAGAATCTGGGACAAAATTGAGCAGAAAGTTGTTGGTTGGGGAATGGCCTTGAAATTACCACCTACAGAAGCGGGGCGTGGGGGAGGAAATAGGACAGAGGGACAGAGGGATAACTCAAACCACGAGGCAGACCTCTGACTCGTTGGTGGACGCACGGGATGGAACTCTGGAGTGAGCTAATTCTGCATAGGCTGAGATTGCCGGGTCTCTACTGAGCCATTGGATGTGGCCACCTGGCGAGGGGACCAGGCCCTTGAACGAGATGCTTCTCTCCAGCCGAGGGATCCTTGCAGGGCTGACAGCCAAGGGCATCTGCCAGTAACACTCCTGGCACCTGGAACAGCAGTCCATCATCGGAGGGGGATCTGGGTGGGACACCCAGTGCCCACTGTGGGGCGTTCATGATGCGTCCAGGCACCAGCCCGGCTTGGCATGCCGACTGTTGTTTGCCGGTAGTGCTTGTAAGCGGGACAAGAGAGGCAGTTGCTGAATGGTGCTGTGGAGATGGACCAGAAGATAGCAAGCGAGACGGGCACGGGCTGCATCAGCATTTAACAGAGTCAAAGGTAGCCAGCAAAAGCTCAGCTAATGGACTGGGCAAATTTGAGAAATTGCTAATACATGCACAGGCCAGTGTCAATAAGGTAGCACTCTCTTCACTTCGCAGATGAATGCAGAGGTCAGGGGACCACGTTTCTTCTGTTTCCTGAGATTACTCAGCATCGCTGGGGCATGAGGTAATGGAAGGATAATGGGCTCTGGGTTCAGATCCCAGCTCTACTGATCACTAGATGTGTGAACTTTAGCGAGTTCATTAGTCTCTCTGATCCAGCTTCCTCATTTTAAAATGGGGATGACAGTGGCCCACTTGCAGGGTTGCTTAGCCGTAATGTATATCTAAATTGCCTGGAATAAAGGCGTGTGATCAACAAGTAGGAATGTTTATGATGGATGGGATCACGTGTGAAAGGCCTCCTTTCTCTGTTCAGAAATTACCTAGGATGAGCCCCAGAGCGCTTACATTCCACCTAAACGTGGATCAAGTGTGCCTTGTGTCAGGCTCTGTACCGTGCATTTGCACACGTGTGCTCTCACCGGAGCCTCACAGTGGTAAGTGTCAGGCAGCATCATTGCTCCCTTTCACAGATAAGGCAACAGAGGCTCAGGGAAGCTGAGGGCCTAAAGGGTTAAGTAGTTCATGAAGCAGCATCAAAGCCGTGGCTTTTGATTCCCAATCCATGCTTTGTCTGCATCCCCATCACCTGCCCTAAGTTGAGGCATAGCCTCTGGCGAGGTCCTGAGTCTGCAGCCGCGCTCGCGCCAGGCTGGCCACGTGGGTGTTTCAGGATGGCTGGAACGTGCATCGCTGCCATCAGCTCGGACTGTCAGCTTTCTTCGTAATGATTAAAAGAAGGTAAAGGAGGAGGAAAAGGACTAAAGAAATCATCTTTGTACATTTTAATCTGAGCCATTTTTTTGAGCAGAAAGATAAGGCGGGTTGTGGAAATGTCAGCTTCTCCTTATCTCTAATTGACTTAAGTCAAGGCAGCTCTAATCCTTGTGTGCACAGCAGCCTGGAATGGAGAGATGAGGACAATTGATTCCTACTTTTTAATTAACACACGAGCTGCTTTAAAACAATTGTATATTGGGGGCAGCTTGGGAGCAGGAAGGAATGTGAGGCGGGGTCGTCTCCTCGGCGGTGACATTTAGAGCAACATGGATAAGTGTCAGCATTTGATCTGAATCAGGGATGGAGGGGACTGAGTGCGCATCAGGCCTGGGGGTGCCCCCAGAAGGCTGCGGCCAAGGAGACTAACGAGTTGCTATGTCTCTCCATGCACTAATGCGAGGGCTCTTTAATTTACTAAGTATTGGGTGGGGGGACCCCCAAGGTGTACATTTGTGCAGTCACTCACACTGTCCTCCACGTTCGTCCTTGGCCAGGGGCAGTTAATAAAGTTGCCAGTTCAGTCCTATTTCGTCCCAAGCAGTGAAAACTCAGTCTAGCGAGTGTCAGAAGTCTCATCTCTACTCCTAAACGGAATCTGAGGCATCCGTGTCCCCACCAAGGCTCCTGTGTCTGTATGTAAATCCCCAGCATCTAGGGCTTCTCACCTCATCTCCTCTTCTGTGCCTGGTTTAAGCGTACAGGCTTTTGTCTTCGTTCCTGTAACGTTTCCTTATTCTGAACCCCAGCTTGATGGACGGCTGCCAGCATTTTCTACAAAACAACTTCTATTCTCCCACCCCTGGGAGCTGGATTTCATATTTGGTGCCCTGCTCCCCTTGCTTCATCCCTAGTCTCATATCAGCTTCTGATCAAACATATGATCACAATTTATCTTCTGCCTTCATGGAGCATCTTCACTCCCATCACTCCCCGGATATTCCCATTGCCATGCCCATCCTATTCCCCAAAATAATTCCCCAGCGTACTGTTACCTAAGATTTGCTTTATCTCTTGTACATCGACATTTGAACTCTTTTTTAGCCCTTGTTGTGGATATCAAAGGAAGAAGAAGCTTCATTGTTTAATTAGCTCCTCGAGACCCACCCTTGCAAGAGCCATTTCTATTACATTTTTTCTTCCTGGGCTATTTTCAAGATTCCAGCACTCTACAGTAGTTCGGGGCCAAATGACCATGGTTCATGGTACTTACAACGTTACTGGAGTGTGCACTAGAGGATAATAGGCTTTTAATTGGTGCTCTTAATATATTAATAGATGGAGACAGGGGCATGGACTAAGTGGCCTCTGAATGTTTTCCTTTCCAGGATTTAAAGATCTGACTGCTCTGTAGGTTTGGAAAGCAATAAATAAAATGGCTATTCATAACACTCTGCCCAGTCCATCATATTACGCTTTCACCTCTCTCTCTTTACTCCTGCTCTCATCTTGTTTATTTTCATGTTTTTTTAAAACTGAAGTATAGTTGATTTATAATGTGTTAGTTTCAGGTGTACAGCAAAGTGATTCAGTTAGACATATATATTCTTTTTTTTACATTCTCTTCCCTTATAGTTTATGACAAGATATTGAGTATAGTTCCCTGTGCTATACAGGAGGTCCTTGTTGGTTATCTATTTTATATATAGTAGTGTGTATCTGTTAATCCCAAACTCCTAATTTATCCCTCCCCCCTTCCGCCTTTGGTAACCATAAGTTTGTTTTCTATGTCTGTGAGTCTATTTCTGTTTTGTAAAGAAGTTCATTTGTATCATTTTTTCTAGATTCCACGTATAAACGATATCATATATTTGTGTGTCTCTGTCTGGCTTACTTCACTTAGTATGATAATCTCTAGGTCCATCCTATTTTCATGTTTTTTATGTCTTCCCCAAAGCTCTGGTATCAGGGAGACACCTTGATCTGAGAATATGCCTTTTTCTCCATCAGAATTTATGTTTCGTTAAGGATGGGGACCATATTTTATCCATTGAGGTCGGTCCAAGATAATAATGAAAGTTGACATTTATTAAGCACTTTGTGTCCGAGACTGTGCTCTGCGCTTTACATGTTTACTTCCTTGAATGCTCACATCCACTCTCTGAGGGGGGTGCTATCAGTACCACATTTTCTAATTGAGGAAAAAGACGTTGGGAGATGTTACGAACCTGGTGCAGGTTCCTGGACCCGAGTGAGCGTCAGAGCCTCTGAGTCAGTGTGCAGTGCAGCTTTTCTGCATCTACCCCAGAGCCTGACACACGAGAGATTCTTGGTCAGGTTAGTTGAACGAATGATGAATTAAGACAAGAATTCTGGGGCTTCCCTGGTGGTGCAGTGGTTAAGAATCCACCTGCCAATGCAGGGGACACGGGTTCGAGCCCTGGTCCAGGAAAATCCCACATGCTGCGGAGCAACTAAGCCCGTGTACCACAGCTACTGAAGCCTGCGTGCCACAACTACTGAAGCCTGTGTGCCTAGAGCCCATGCTCCACAAGAAGAGAAGCCACCACAATGAGAAGCCCGCACAATGCAACTAGAGAAAGCCCACGTGCAGCAACGAAGGCCCAACGCAGCGAAAAATAAATACATCAATTTATTTAAAAAAATAGACAAGAATTCTGTTTCCAGTTCTGCTACTAACTTGAACGTTTCCTCTAAAAAACTGAGTTTTATTCTCTTATCTACCAACTTCCACAGGACCCAGGACATAGCAAGTGTTCAGTAAATATTTAATAAATGACCAGTAACTAAATGGCCGAGTGAATGGTTGATTCTGGAAGTATTTTCTAGGTCAACAGTCTGTGAGCACAGCTTGGGGCGATCTCTCTTTGACCACGCACACCACACTCCATGTGTAGGCATTTGATTGTATTCTACCCTTGCTGATTCTAACTGCTCAGTGTGTGTGTTTTGTATTCCTAGTACATTGTATTATATGTCCCTTGCATTCCCTTTGGTGCCTAGTCCGGTGTCCAGAGTATACTGAGTGCTCAGTGAATACAGACTGAAGTGGAATTGACTATTGCTTCAGCACACGTCAAACCAGAAGGAACACTGAAATAGCAGTAACCTCCCGGGCTGTTGTTGTTTCTTCAAAGAAACTGCCATGTGGTTTCTGCTAAACAGATGTTTTGACAGGTCCGGGAGCAGCGCCCGGGCTGCTGGCTTAAGGCACAGTTTGACATGCTTCCACAGCACACTTCCCATCCACCTACGAGTGCTGACCTCCAGAGACAAAGGGTGTTATGCAACTTTTAGGAGATCCAGAAAGCAGTGGTCTGAGAGAGAGAGAGAGAGAGAGAGAGACCCCACGGTAATTGACAAAATTCCACTCACTGGATGAACGGTGCCCTGAGATGGTTGCACACGTGTGCACGCGTGCGCGCGCGCACGCACACACACACACACACACACACGCACCAACTTAATTATTCCTGATCCTTCAGCTACTTTCAAAGTTGTGGGCAAAATTAGACCTCAGTCTTGCTCCTTCCTGGAAGTGGGGAGCAAAACGATGTTCAGAGGGCAAATATAATGGGGAACTGCATATAGGATCTCAGTGCCCAAGGACATCAAGAAAAGCCATGATAGTCAGTGTCGAGAATGGCTGGGAAAATCGTGGCTTCCTTCAGCATCTGAGATTCCAGGACTTCATGAGCGCCTACTTAAATCAAAACTGATGGATGCCTGTGTTGACCTCATGGCATGGGCATTTATCTGAAGATCATAGATTCCTAGGAAGCAGCTAAGAGAAAAGTTAAGACGAAGGTGGGAAAGTCTGAGCCTGGAGTGACCACCTGCCTACCCTTAGTTACCCTGCTGCACCTCATCAGCTTGGCATTCTTTGCAAAAAGGCATAACCGGTCCTGATTTTTTTTTTTTTTTTTTGCGGTACGCGGGCCTCTCACTGTTGTGGCCTCTCCCGTTGCGGAGCACAGGCTCTGGACACGCAGGCTCAGCGGCCATGGCTCACGGGTTCAGCCGCTCCGCGGCATGTGGGATCTTCCCGGACCGGGGCACGAACCCGTGTCCCCTGCATCGGCAGGCGGACTCTCAACCGCTGCGCCACCAGGGAAGCCCCCCGGTCCTGATTTTTTAATTCATGAATAATTTACCCTTGGGAGGAATGAGGTCTTATCCTATTCTGCCTGCCTCTTCAGACACTCCCACACCTTCTATGTGTATATATATATATATATATGTTCACCAGACACTCCTTTAGGGCAGGGACCATGTTCCATTGCTCTGGGACCCTCTGGTGCTAGCACAGTGTCTGGTGCACAGTGGGCGTTAATAAACATTTGCTGAATACACGAAGGAAAGAAATTCTACATGGGGTTGAGATATACCCAGATTACCTTGACAGATGCTTTATATCCTGTTTTGATTTATTTTTCCCCTATAAGAAGGTTTAGTGTATGAGCGTTCAAGGGCAAATAGAAAAGAGAAAGAAGTACATTTACTGTGGTAGTCATCCAGTAACGTTTAGTGCTTTTCACAAAGAAAAATTTACCAGTTATTTAATTGGGGGACTTGAAAGTTCACAAAAGAGAAAGGAGGGTGGGAAAACAGGAGGGAGAGGAAAAGTACTTCCCCACTATAGGGAGGGCTGGGACAGGAACAAAAGCGCTGGGCTTCACCCAAGAATAGAAGCTTAAAGGACCACTAATACGTGCCAAGGCGCCCGAGGTCCTGCCAACCTCGGCTCATGCGGGGCGTTTGCCCTTTGATGCAGCCAAGGGAAGGGATTTAAACAGACCAGTGGTGACCTTAGAACAGCTGCGATGAAGGCCATGTTGGAGAGGAGCGCCCGCATCCTAACTTGTTCCCTAATTCTCTCCTTCTGATCGTGAAAGGAAGCAAAATAAAGAGTTAATTATGAGACTAGAAAGAGCAAGATTGTGTTGCTGATGGAATGACCGATGCAGAAAAAATGTGGAGGCAATTAAGGAAGAAAGCTGAACTAGGGGTGGGGAGAAGGGAGAAAAGTGGTGGGAGGAGAGATGACCCATGAGCAGGGTTCCAAGGGGAGGCGCCTGCAATCAACAGCGCTGCCCACCTGGAGGGACCACCCCGAGCCAGGCGCTTCCCCAGACCAGCTCACCAAATCCTCACCATCAACCTTTACCGAGGACCTGCTCTTCTCACATCCTTGGGGAGTAAGCGAGGTTTCAGCCAGGTTAAATAACAAGACCAGGACTCCAGGGATTTCACCCCACGAGTCAGATGCCGCAGCCATGCTGTTGAAGGAGAGCCTAGGAAGGGAGGAAACTTCCCTTTATCTCCCCTGAGGCTTCTGTTTCCTCCCTGGTGCAATTGTATCAGCTTTCTCTGAGCAGTTAAGAAGGCCTGCCCCCGGCCCTGCATAGAGCTAAAACAAAACAAAAACACTTCTAAGACCCACCAGTGTCATTAAATATTCATTGAACTTCTACCTCCAGTTAGGCATGCCCCCACGTGCTGGAGACACAAAAATGAGTAAAACATTGTCCCTTACATAGGAAACTCCCATTCCACGCCAGGAAATCATTGTAAAACAGGGTAGTGATTTAATAAGGCATGTGTAAAAGCTTTAAGAAAACAAGGAGGAAAGCATTAAGATCTCTGATGTCAGGGGAATTGGCTAAGCTTCTGTGGTAAGCTGACTTTTTTGAGGGCAGGGTGGGAGAGGCATCCCAGACAGAGGAGCTGCAGCACAAAGGCCCAGACTGTGGCATTTGGGGTGCAGAGTCATCCAGGCTGTTTGGTGGGGAGAAAGCAGAGATTACAGTGAGCCTTCAAGCTCTGCTGCCTTAACCTTTGTTGGGGAGGGTGTATTTTGTTTTTTAAATTGTGGCAAAATATGCATAAAATAAAACTTACCATCTTTCCTGGACCTGGAAAGCATTATGCTAAATGAAGTAAACAGACAGAGAAAGACAAATACTATATGCTCTCTCTTATATGTGGAATCTGATAAACAAGCTCATAGACACAGAGCACAGATTGGTGGTTGCCAGAGGTGGGAAGTGGCAGAAATAGGTAAACTGTTTTTGTTTTTAGTTTAAATACATTGCAACAGAAAGTAAAGCTTACCATCTTAACCATTTTTTAATGTACCATTCATTGACCTTAAGTCCATTCATAACATTGTACAGCCACCACCACTATCCATCCCCAGAACTTTTTCATCTTCCCAAACAGAAGCTCTTTAATTCATCAATTCATATCCCATCTCTCCTTCCCTCCAGCCCCTGGTAACCTATATTCTACTCTCTGTCTCTATGATGGTTTGTCAATTCTTCATATAAGTGAAATCATACAATATCTGTCCTTTTGTGTCTGATTTCACTCACATGATGTTTTCAAGGTTCATCCGATGGTAGCATGCATCATAATTTCCTTTTTTGTGTGGCTGAATAATATTCCATTGGATGTATGCACCGTGTTGTGTTTGTCCATTCCTGTGTTGATGAACGACTGGGTTGTTTCCATCTTTTGGCAACTGTGACTATTGCTGCTATGAACACTGGTGTGTATGTATCTGTTTGAGTTCCTGCTTTCAATTCCTTAAGGTGTATACCTGGAAGTGGAGCTGCTGGATTATGTGGTGTTTCTGTGTTTACATTTCTGAGGAACCATTAAATTGTTTTCCACAGTGCCTGTACCATTTTACATTCTCATCAGCAATGCACAAAAGTTCCAATTTCTCCACACCCTCACCAACATTTTTTGTTCTCTGTTTTTTGTTTTTTTAAATTATAGCCATCCTAATGTGAGCGTGAAGTGTCCTGATGGTTTTGATTTGCATTTTCCTCATGATTAGTAATGTGGAGCATCTTTTCATGTGCTTGTTGGCCACGTTCATATCTTCCTTGGAGAAATGTCTCTTCAAGTCCTTTGTCCATTTTCGAATTGGGTTGTTTGGTTTTTTGTGGTTGAATATATAAGTTTTGAGTATTGGGGAACTATGGGACAGGAACTACATGGAACCAATGATGTGTTAAGGTGTTTAAGGTGTTCTGAGGTATGAGTCATCCATGGTGAAAGCCATTGGATTAGAAACACGTCACCCTCGTCTGACTCGCTAAGGCCCTTACATTTCAAATAAGTTTCAAGTGTGACTGATGTACATCCCTGCATTTAAGGAAGTGGGAGAGGGTGATCTGGCCTGGCCTGGAAGCTGCCTCTCTCTGTCCTTAAGTCCAGCCCTGGAGAACAATGCAGTAGGTGTCCCGATCATATCGTGCGGGACCTGGGCCAAGGACGACCTGTGTCCATCAGCTTAGGGGCTTCTCTGCCTGCCCTGGCTGGATCCTGGATGGTCAGGCAGGCCAACCTGCTAGCTCTAATGGATCTAGTCCAGGATTGGCGGGCAGAGTTCCTGCCTTCAAATCCTGGTCTGCCCTGTTTCTCAGGTGACCCTGAAGGTCCCTGAACCTTAGCTTTCCCTTCTGCAAAATGGGGAAAGGAATTGCAGCTCTAGGATCGTGATATGATTCCTACGAAACAGAGCATGTTCTGCATACAGTTGATCTGACGGGGAACAGGGTTTGAGAGATGCTATAGAAGAAGGAAAAAGCACAGAGCCAGGCCAGATGGGCTTCAGCAGCAAAGCCCACGTACATAGGAAGCAACTGTGGCCTCGTCCAGCCCAAAGAAAGCGTTATCCAGCAGCTGGACTGTTATGTGCCATGTTTTCCCATAGATTTGAAGGCCCCTCTCTATGGTGCAGATCCCTACCCGTGCTCCCTTCCCCCCTGGGCTTTGGAATTGCCAGGCAGTCCTGCTCTATAAGCACTAATCCCCACGGTTCCTCTTGGAGGGAGGCTTAGCTGCATTCATGAATTCAGAGTTAAATCCTTCACAGCCCCCAGTCCAAGTGAGCAGCTGGTAGCGGATACTGATAGTGAGGAAAGGAGTCGTCAGTTTCTTGGGTGTTTCCCTGAATAATAAGTGAACTGCCTATGACATTTCTGAAAGCATCTGAAACTCCCGTCACCAAGCCCTACCACCGCTGTGCTGTTGGCAGCGTGGACAGGTTCTCTACAGCTGGAAACTCGGGTAAAGTGCAACCTCTCCTAATGCTCACAGGGAATTTGTGTAAATCAGTGACATCGGACCAGAGACACACACACACACACACACACACACACACACACACACACACACACGGCCTTTAGAATCAAGTTTCCCTGTTAGCTCGTGACCTTAGGCAAGTTGTAAAGCATCTCTGAATCTTGGTTCCCTCCTCTGTGAAATGGGGCCAGTATCTCACCCCATGTTCCCTGTTGGGATCAAATCGGATGACAGAGGAGAGGGGCTCTGGCATGGTGCTTGATAAATGTTATTCTTCAGTTCCTAACCCAACATAGAAGCAAATCCTGGGCTTATTTCTTTGCCTAAATAAAAAGCCTTATTATGATATTTTTGGGAGAGGACAGGAGTAGGAGGGAGAAAAGAAACTTTCCCAGCGGTCGCACTGGCATCCCCTTGGGGCACAGGGCCGCGACTGAGAAGTCACTTATAGAAATGGTGGTACCGTGGCCGGGACAGGAGGAAGGCTGTGCTCACCAGGGCCGGGCTGCCCTGGCGTCTGCAGCCCATCAGCCGGTGCTGAGCCCGTGATGATGGGGCTGAGCCTCACCCGCCCAACTGCTGCACAACCGTGTGGCACAAATCCCTATATTTTTAGTGGAAGGAACCGCTCTGCTGCCCCTGAAGAGAGAAGGAAAAAGACCTTTCCCTGCAAGCATGTTTGCTCTGCGACCACCACTGAGCGTGATTTTAAAATTCACGTTGGGTTTGCCTCCCAGGGTCCTGATGCTGCACGGAGGGAAGGGAGCTGGAGTTCATTTGTCTGTGTGCCCCTGTGGCCAGGGGTGGTCCAGGTGACAGCTGCTGCTCTGAAGCATGACGGGCCCCAGGCGGCAGGAGGACTTAATCAATCGGTGCATTGATTGAGCCCCTACTGAGAGCCAGGCACTGTGCTAGGCACTGCGGGGGATAGAAAACAAGGCAGAGTCTCGTCTTCTGGGGACTTAAATTCTAGCCACGGGTGATAATACATAAGTGTGTAAAAAGTTAAATAGGAATATAGGAAATAAATAACAATTTAATATCGGCGATGTCACCTAATACTCCAGCCCATGATTCATTACCCAAAGAGAGGCGCAGACATGAAATGCTATGGGAAGAAATCCATCAGTGTGTGTTTATTGACCACCTCCTGCAGACCTACGACCATGAAACAAGCCAGATATTTCTCAGGACCCCTGCCCTGGCCTCCTCATCCAACACTATTCTGAAGTTCTTGGCAGTCCATTAAGTGCTAGGCAAATGGCATACAGGTCCTTATCAGAATCCCTATCGCCTCCAGTTTGTTCCAGGTGCTCAAGGTTGGTGCTTAAGTCCCCCAAGGGTAGGAGGCAAGGAAAGAGGTTAGCACAACCTCTGTGTGTATCTCCTTGGAGCGCTTATCACAGCCTTGGGACTGTTCATGCGTGTGTCTTCCTCATAAGAGCACAGACCAAAGACAGCCCTGTCTCTCCTGTGTTTGTAGCTTCCTCTTTGCCACTGCTTAACGTGATGACCGACACACAGAAACCACTCCCAAAGCACGGTTGACTGGGTGTTTATAGAACGCTACTGGCTTAATGCATTGCTACTGCCAAACTTGTCTGATATCTATAACACAACTCTTAGGAGTGGACAGTGCTTTACTGGAAAGAATAACTCTTTGCTTGTCAAAAAGCTTGTAATAAAAGTAGAGGTTGGGGGTTTGGGGGGACTTACCTTATTTCCTCTTTTCCCTGATAGAGAACTTAGAGGAGGGGGTCCTGCTCAGTTGTATCTTCCCTGAGACAGTCCCAGGGGCACATAGGTCATGTGTGCCCCACCCATGGTGGGAACAGGCTGTTTCTCCATCAGGTTGGGGCAGAAGCGATGGGAAGGACCCAAGAGAGTAAGATGCCATGTAGCCTTGTACCCCGACAATTTCCCAAGCCTACTGTGTGAATGTTGTCCAACCCTGTCAGCAAATCAGAAGGCAGACACAGCATGGAAGGCGAATCACGGGCACCTAAGTGGACAGGACTGGCAACCTGCAATTACTGGCTGAGCACCCACTCAATTTTCTCAGCGTCACCCTGGTTAGGAGAAGAAAAGTGAACAGAGAGTTCAGGGCCCAGAACGTAGTAGGCACTTCATAAGCCGTTTCTCAAGATTAATGAGTGGTGCAGAAGATAAACTAGTCAACGTTTTTCAACATTTCTATATGAAAGTCATCAAACATACAGAAAAGATGAGAGAATTTTACTGTGAGTACCCACTAGCCCATCGCTAGATTCTACAATTAACATTTTATTCCGTTTTCTTTGTCAGAAGTTCATCTATCTATCTGTTATCCATCCATCAATCTGACACTTGATTTTATAAAGGATATGTTCCACTTAAGGAAACAAGGCATGTACACATGGAACAATTACACAGCGTTTTACAGGGCGGCGCTAAATAGTGATATAGGCACGCATATGATTGGAGCAGAGGAGGTGATCTTCCGTGAGGAATACAACGTTCGGAGACCTTTTCGTGGAGGCAGGACTTCAGCTGGGCCTGGAAGAATGTGTAAGATTTGGACAGCTAGAGGGAGAGAGCGTGGTTCTCAGTGGGGTAGGATCCCATTGCTCCGAGGGGTACTACGCTATCCCTTTCCTCCTGCCCGATGCTGGCCTGGTGTCATCATCAGAGCTGAGGACAAAACCTGGATGTGAATGCCTTGGGGGCTTCAGACCCTGAGGAAGCTGGGTATCTTTCTTGTTGAGTGACACACAGGTAGTGGGATTCAAGTCATTGGTCCAGAGGGATGAGCCTTTTTCACCCAGAATGAAGTTAAAGAACAGAGATCTAACTGGATGTGTGGGAGCTGTAGGAACTTGAGGAAGTGGTTAGGAAGTAGGTAGGGAATCTGAGGACTCCCTCTGAAGGGACCTGGTGAAGACCAGAGAGCTTGCCACCTGCCTCTCAGGTAGGGAAGGTCACACAGACCAGCCAGAGGGGAACGTGTTGGCCTCGGGAAGAGCAGCCACCTTCCTGGGTACCAGATGGGGCAGGCCCAGCATCAGGTGGAGGTAGGAGCTGCAGACCCACCAAATAAGCAGCCGTCCACCCAGCGCCATCTGGGGAAAAGGTTTCTGAAGATCAGCTTCAAAAGGCTCTTATCACGTTGGTTGTCACTGGGACATTTGCTGGTGATGGGAGTCACCCGCGATCTAGCCTTGTGCTTAGAAGGCAGACAGAGAAGGTGCAGAGCAATTACCGAGCAGTCTGCACGGTTTGGAAAGCTGGTTACCTATGCCTTGCCTTGTGTTTCCTCTTCGCCTCCGCTCATTCCCCAAACTGCTCTCCCCTTTCCCCTGCATTGTTTCTGTCCCCTTTGAATTGTTGTCCTGGCCTGGGATGCAGTCCCCCCACCGTGGGGCTCCCTGGTGGTAGAATGGGCACCCTCCCTCCGCAGTGGTCGCCCTTGCTGCACTGGCTGGAGCAGGGCCAGGGGGCCTTGCATTTGCAGAACAAAGGATACCTGTCCTGCGGGTAGTCCAGCCACGCTTGCTTGCTCTTGCTGGGGTGGGAGGAACTCGTGCAAGTGCAGTGGAGGACAAGCCCATTCATTTTGTGATGCGGCGTCTGTGTACTTTGTCAGCAAGATGGGGCATACTCACTCTTTTCTCTGGCTTTTAGGATTTCCATATTTATTACTTGTTTGCTACCACTAGGGAGAAGAGAAGGGGGAAAACAACAACTTCCTCCATTTGAAATTATAAACATGAGCATGTGAGTTTCCCCGCCTCCCTGTCCCCTGCAGTTCTAGCAACGCAGAGAACCGTGGACTGTTAGACCTGGAAACACTCAAGAAATCCAAACAATATTTCCTCCTTTTGTGCACAAGGAAAGCCTGGGCAGGGGATATAGGGACTCAGTCATTGCCACTCACCTAGTTAGCGGCGGCCCTGAGACTAGCGTTTATGCCCACAGAATCTTAAGTTAGTTCCCCATCACTGCACCATGCAGGCTCCTTTCCTATGCAAGTCACAGTCCTGCTTTGTGCAGGAGATCCCACTGTGTGTAAGGTACTGTGTAGTGTTTCCTGTTTTATCCCTCACAAAGGTGGGAATTTGTCCCCATCAGTTCAGTTGGTGAAGTGCCCGGATCCTGGAGCAGGTGACACAGAGCCAGGGCCTCAGGGCAGAGGGCGAGGCAGGGAGGTGGCTGCTGCCCTTCGGACCGGACCATCTAGTGGAGGTGATGACACACAACAAACAGGACACAATAAGGAACGAAGCGAGTTGGGAGCTGAAGCACTCGGTGCCTGGCACGCGGTACAAGCTAGACGTTTGTCAATGGACAAGAGGGGGCCGTCCCCCACCAAGGGACCAGGAAAGGCTTTTCAAGTTATCGGCACTGAGTTTCCTGCTGGAAGAATGTCAGCTGACGGCTGCGTGGGAAAGCATTTCCAGCAAAAGGCAGAAACGAGCTGGGGTGCGTTCAGGGACCAACATGTACGCAAGTGTAAGTGGCGGTGAGTGTATGTGCAGAGGTGGTGGAAGGCGGGGCTGGAAAGGGGGTTCAGCTGTTCACGAGATGGATGTTACCCAGGCACCCTTGTAGGCCTGGGATTTTGCTGCCAATGAGACAGAGAGGGTGAATGCAGGAGGCACAGACCCACACACAGACTCTGATGCGACCGCGAGGGCCTGGGAGCCTGCTGTGACGTGGGTCATTGGAGGTGATGACAAGGAGAAGCCAGCCGTGGGAAAATCAGCGTCAGGAGAGGCGAAGGAAAAGCAAGGGGAAGGCGTGTGGCAAGAACACACTTGGCTCGTTTGAGAAAGAGAAAATAAAAGGCCCGTGTGAAATAAAGTTGGTGGAGTCCACCAGTGGGAGAGGAGTTTGGGGTCAGATTAGGTAGAACCCTCTAGTCCATGGCCGGGAGACTGAATTTGGTTCTAAGTAGCATGAGAATGAAGTCTAACCTCTTTTCCTGCATTATCTGGCCTTGGCCTCTGTCTCCATGGGAACAACTCATCTCGGTTGGCCGAAGACTTTCCCCATTTGAGCACTGAAAGCCCAGTGTTCCATGAAAACCGTCATTGCCCGGGCAAGTGCGACGGGGGGATCAGTCACCTCACCTCCCACCCTCATTCCTACTTACGACACACCTATCACAGTTTGGGGGGGGCCGTGTTGTGGATCCCCTCAAAATCCCCTGGCTGATTCCCTAGAAAATAGATGGCCATTCAAATTTTCTGAGAACAGGAATAACATAATTAAAGCTATTTAAGCACTTTTAAGATACCGAAAAGCTCTAAAGTCATTCGATGAACATAAAGATGCCTTTCTGTTGAAATCTGGGATTCATTTGGGTGTGGAAAGGCTAATGGGCCAATAGGCAGGCCTTCCTTGGGAATAAAAAAAGGTCATCTCCGCCCAGATGTTCCTGTCAACACCCCCTCTTGCAGAATTGACTGGACTTCAGTCCTCATTCTTTAAGACTTGAAGGTTTGAACTCAGAATATCTCTATAGTAAGCAAAACTTAAAGGAGAAGGCCTTCACATGACAGTCCCAGCTGAGTCTGCACCGTCTCTAGGATTATCTAAAGCTAGCTGTGAGAGAAATACAGTGGCCTCTGTGCTCATCACTTTTGAAATTGTATTTTCTAGCTTCTCATTACTTAGGTGTGAAATCCAAATGGTACCTGGCTCCTTTAAGAATCTTTACCAGGATAATGGAAATTCGTGATCTCACAATTGCATAAATCACTGGCAGCCCCCTTAAGTCAATTCATATTTCTGTAGTTCGTTAGTGGCTCAGGAGGAAATTGCATTTATTATAATTGCCTCTAATTGCACCAGATTAGTGATTACAATTATTGATGACAGCTGATTATTCATTCGGCGGCAAATCAATTCCCGTGCTTCCTGAGTAACTCTGATGAGGAGAGGTCTAGAGGATACCGCGTCCACCCTCTTCCCAGCATGACAGGAGACCTTTCCAGGCTGTCTCTAAATGAGCACCTGAAAACGATTTAGGACTTAAAGTGACAGAGAGGCAGCCCTCTCCTTCCCCATGGAATGCTGATGCCAAGCCCAGTGCTGACTCATGAAATGGAATCGGTTCAACGTCACCAAAGGCTGTTTGGAGCCCCCAGAATGCTCAGGACCTGCAGCCTCTTCCAGGATGCCCTCCTTGATCGCATAGTGGAAACATCAGAGTTCCCTGGCCCAGCCCTTCTGGAATATATACAGCCCAGAATGTGGAAAGAGAATTGACCTGAGAGCCACACGGACCAGACTTTCAGTTCCGGCTGAACCCTTGGGAGCTACACAGAGCCCAGCAGGACACTTGCCTGCCTGAGCTGCAGAATCACCTATGGGTTGTGAGTAAACAGTGATGAGAGCTCCTCTGCTCCTCTTGTTCACAGCTGGACTCTGTCACCCAGAGCAGGGCTGGCAGAGAGGACGAGCGGATGCCCAGGTGAGGAGGGAACACCTGAGGGAGTTGTGCGGATGGCCGAATTGGACAACACGCTTAAAGCCCGTGTCTTGCAGCAGGTGAAGAGCGGCTGCTCGGTGAATGTCACTTCCTCCCCACCCCCACTGCCTCCATACCTTAGCATCTACATTATCTTCAGAAGTTCCCTTCCTTATCTCTTTATGCACTGGTTCAATATTAACTGTAAATGTATCATCCCTGTAGTATCTGTAACAGGAGAGCCACTTGCTCTGCGTGGCGGTCTTCATTCTTTGGCTCACTCATCAGTACCTGTAAGCATGCCAGGCACTGGATCTAGAGGAGCTGAGAGATGAATAAATCATAGGTATTGACCTTGGACAGCTCACGACCAAATGGGAAAGACTGTGCGTTCTGTTTCCACGCTTTGCTTGCCTTCTAGGAACATACAAGGTCTAATCAACCCACAGAGGCTAGAGAGACCCAGCTCAGATTGGAGGGTCAAGAAGCCTTTGTAGATGTGGAATTTGAGATTGAAACTGCATGTATCTCTTCAAATGCCTAAAGGAGTAGCTAGATGTTCAGCAGAGCAAGTAGGACCTGAAAAGAGGGAGGCAGAAAGGAGCACCATTCCAGAGCGGCACTGCATGAGCGCTGCTGGGGGTTGGGTACGTGACCACCGCGGTGATGTTAAGGGCCCTTCCCCAGTTGCCCCTGCAGGCTAAAACCTCCATGACCAAGGGGCCGCCCCTTCCTTAGCCATTGAGATCTCAGATCTGTGGGGCTGTCTGAGAGTTTTTTCCTGTGGACTCTTTGAGGCCTTTGATGATGCAGAATCCTAACCCATGCTTTCCCCAAATTTTCAGGTCCCCCAGGTCCCCCTGCTGCCCCAGTGCGCTCATCCATCAGCCCTCCTACTATTCACAGTACCCTTACTCCCACCTAGGACTCAGTTCAAAGGGCGTAAGTGTCCACAGGGAACAGAGGCATTCAGGGCAGCTGTTGCCTACACAGATGCAGAACCCTCACACAGCAGAGAGGGAAGGATGGAGGCTGTGGGCAAGGGGGCATCTAGCCTGGCTGCTGGTCGGGTATTTGTCCACCTGCCAGCTGCTGCCCATTTCCCTGGTTGCTCAGGCTTGAGCTCTGCAGTGGGTCTGACCTGTGCCTAGATCCCATGGGAAAGTGAACAATGGTCCCCCCATGACCCATAACACGGGACCCAGAGCCCGGAGGACATGGCCCTGGTGTCCTTGCCCACGTGGTGGCAAGTGTTCTGCCTCTTTCTGGGAAGCTGGAGGGGAACAGGTGACCTCTCTGGGCAGAATGCTCTTCTCTCCTGCCTCAAGGCTCTCGTGCGTCCTAATTCTGAGCCAGTGGAAATGTCTCTGTTCTGTCCTGAGGCCTCTCCACATCCCAGGCCGCTTACCCACGCAGGAGGAATCAACCCTCCTCTACCTCCCGTCTTCCAAATGTCCCACATGGCGGCACTCTCCTCTTCGAAGGCTGATCTTTTAATGGGAGGAAATACATAAGTATAGCATCACTTCCAAAGAAACCAAAGAATGTTAGTCTGTGGTGCACCAGAACCCCAAACAATGCTTTCTCCTCCTTGGCAACTGCACCCACCCTTAGCATCTTTCCCGAGACCCACTGGAGGCCCGAGTCTGTCATCAAGGGCAGCAGGACCCTCGCCCACTGACTTGGAAAGGGAGTTGTGTTCAGCAGCGTTCTGATTGAGGAGAAGGCTGCTGTGACCAGAGCCAGAGGGAAGTTCTGTGTGGTGACCAAGAGCCACATTGGTTTTCCTGGGCTGCTCTGGGAAGCTACCTGGAGCCAGCTAGCAGCTCCCACACGAGATAAGCAGAGGCCCTGCTGCCCTCTGCCCTGGCAAAGCTCCCCTGGACTCTAAATTTCCAGAGAAATGCGGGTCCAAACCTCCCGCCTCTGTCCATTCCTCCATCAGCTGGCGCCCATGGCCCTGCATCATCCTGGTAACAGGTGGTAAATGAGCCCCTGTCTAGCTGCCTGTGCACGATGGCTGTGCGGTAAGAGCCTTCATCCTTATGGCAGGCACATTAATGCCAAGTTTGCTCATTCTAATTAATAACAGTCAGTAAACACCGAAGAGAGCTAATGATGATTACAGGCCACAGCTCCTGCCTGTGAGCAAACACACACAGGCAGGTGGCCCCCTCCCTCCCAGGGAAGAGGCTGCGGCTGCTGCTTGCAGAGATGCCAGCCCCCCTCAAAGCCCCACCCCACGTGCAGTAAATCGTGTGTTATTCCTCACCCCAATTCCTGGGAAATAAGAAGAGAACAAGGCCCGTGCGCCCAGGCACATGGGAAGAATCCTTGGCTTTGAGAAAGAGGGCTGGGAGACAGGTCCTTGGGTCCTTTCGGGTTCTGAGACAGCTTTCCCCGACACTGGTGATTAAACAAATTTTTCTATTTATTTCCCTTATTTTATTTATTTATTTATTAACATCTTTATTGGAGTATAATTGCTTTACAATGGTGTGTTAGTTTCTGCTTTATAACAAAGTGAATCAGCTATACATATACATGTATCCCTATACCTCCTCCCTCTTGCATCTCCCTCCCACCTTCCCTATCCCACCCCTCTAGGTGGTCACAAAGCACCGAGCTGATCTCCCTGTGCTATGGGGCTGTTTCCCACTAGCTGTCTGTTTTACGTTTGGTAGTGTATATAAGTCCATGCCACTCTCTCACTTCGTCCCAGCTTACCCTTCCCCCTCCCCGTATCCTCAAGTCCATTCTCTACGTCTGTGTCTTTATTCCTGTCCTGCCCCTAGGTTCCTCAGAACCTTTTTTTTTTTTAGATTCCATATATATGTGTTAGCATATGGTATTTGTTTTTCTCTTTCTGACTTATTTCACTCTGTATGACAGACTCTAGGTCCATCCACCTCACTATAAATAACTCAATTTCGTTTCTTTTTATGGCCAAGTAATATTCCATTGTATACATGTGCCACATCTTCTTTATCCATTCATCTGTCGATGGACACTTAGGTGGCTTCCATGTCCTGGCTATTGTAAATAGAGCTGCAATGAGCACTGTGGTGCATGATTCTTTTTGGATTATGGTTTTCTCAGGGTATATGCCCAGTAGTGGGATTGCTGGGTCGTATGGTAGTTCTGTTTTTAGTTTTTAAGGAACCTCCATACTGTTCTTCATAGTGGCTGTATCAATTTACATTCCCACCAACAGTGCAAGAGTGTTCCCTTTGCTCCACACCCTCTCCGGCATTTATTGTTTGTAGATTTTTTGATGATGGCCATTCTGACTGGTGTGAGGTGATACCTCATAGTGGTTTTGATTTGCATTTCTCTAATGATTAGTTGAGCATCCTTTCATGTGTTTGTTGGCAATATGTATGTCTTCTTTGGAGAAATGTCTATTTAAGTTTTCTGCCCATTTTTGGATTGGGTTATTTGTTTTTTTGATATTGAGCTGCATGGGCTGCTTGTAAATTTTGGAGATTAATCCTTTGTCAGTTGCTTCATTTGCAAGTACTTTCTCCCATTCTGAGGGTTGTCTTTTCATCTTGTTTATGATTTCCTTTGCTGTGCAAAAGCTTTGAAGTTTCATTAGGTCCCATTTGTTTATTTTTGGTTTTATTTCCATTTATCTAGGACGTGGGTCAAAAAGGATCTTCTGTGATTTATGTCATAGAGTGTTCTGCTTATGTTTTCCTCTAAGAGTTTTATAGTATCTGGCCTTACATTTAGGTCTTTAATCCATTTTGAGTTTATTTTTGTGTATGGTGTTAAGGAGTGTTCTAATTTCATTCTTTTACATGTACCTGTCCAGTTTTCCCAGCACCACTTATTGAGGAGACTGCCTTTTCTCCATTGTATATCCTTGCCTCCTTTGTCATAGTTTAGTTGAACATAGGTGTGTGGGTTTATCTGCGGGCTTTCTATCCTGTTCCGTTGATCTATATTTCTGTTTTTGTGCCAGTACCATATTGTCTTGATTACTGTAGCTTTGTAGTGTAGTCTGAAGTCAGGGAGTCTGATTCCTCCAGCTCCGATTTTTTCCCTCAAGACCACTTTTGCTGTTCGGGGTCTTTTGTGTCTCAATACAAATTTTAAGATTTTTGTTCTAGTTCTGTAAAAAAAGGCCATTGGTAATTTGATAGGGATTGCATTGAATCTTTAGATTGCTTTGGGTAGTATAGTCATTTTCACAATATTGATTCTTCCAATCCAAGAACATGGTATATCTCTCCATCTGTTGGTATCATCTTTAATTTCTTTCATCAGTGTCTTATAGTGTTCTGTATACAGGTCTTTTGTCTCCCCAGGTATTTTATTCTTTTTGTTGCAATGGTAAATGGGAGTGTTTTCTTAATTTCTGTTTGAGAGTTTTTCATCATTAGTGTATAGGAATGCAAGAGATTTCTGTGCATTAATTTTGTATCCTGCTGCTTTACCAAATTCATTGATTAGCTCTAGTAGTTTTCTGGTAGTATCTTTAGGATCCTCTATGTATACTATCATGTCATCTGCAAACAGTGACATTCCAATTTCCAAAGTAATACAATTTGCTTTGAAAATTAGAATACTACAGAAGTGTGTAAAGAAGGGAGAGCCTCCCTCAGCCCTGCTTCAGGGGTGGGGTTTGTCGCCGGCGGGTCTGCCCACATTCCCTGTCCCTGGGTCCTCCGTCTCTCCTCTCACCAGCTCCTACTCTGATTCTGTGCCCTCCTCTGCCTGGTGCACACATGGTTTCATCCGATGACTAAACGATCCCCATCATGAACCCTGCACTCCTGGTTCTGCAGGGCTTTTACCCATCCTCTAGCCCTGGTCCTATTTCCCAACTCAAGGGTTCTTCCCATGCTCATATTCTAGGACCAAGAAGGAGAAATGAGGAGCATCCAGCTCTGTGGGGCCCCGAAGACACCTCATCTTGGAAAGTTTTCTCCTTTGACTTCCAGGGGTCATGGCAATTAAACATTACATAAACACCCTTGCATGCAGGCTGAATCTAAATTTGGAGAGAGTCTTGCTTCTCACAACAGTACCTGACCCCGTGCCTCTGGCTGGATTTGAGAGCTTCTCCTCGGGCGGGCGGTCAGCTCCCTTTGTGAGCCCCTACGTGGCCCCACAGCCAAATTGTAAAAACGGATCTTTGGCCACGCAACAAAGTGATGATGCAGTAGTGGCAGAGGCAGAGGAATAGAGCAGCTGTGGTACAATCCAAATCTCATCCACAGTTTGATCTTTTGCTGGAGGACCTGGACCCCTCTCAATCTGTCATGTTTTTCTTTGTTCACCACGTCCTCCTCCTTACAGACACTACTTCATTTGGCTGCAAAGATAAAGTTTCTTTTAGCACCATCACTGCAATTCAGACAGTACTTTCTTCCTTAAAGGACTGTTCAATCTACTCCACCCAGAAGTGGTTCTCTGATAGTTTAAGAATGAAGAGAATAGAAAGAACTATGAGAAGTGGTCATGTACCGTTTCTAAGGGTGTTAATGAACAGATCCAACTGAATAGTAGGGTGTGAGCAGAGTGCCTTATCTTGTTGTCTTTTTAAATGTTTGGGACCTTTACCTTGTTTCTTTCTTTTCTTTTCTTTCTTTTATTTGCCTCCCTTTCTATGGCTATCAGTCTTTCCTCCATTTGTTTCTCTATCACTTTTTTTTCTCTCTGTTCTTTTTCTCTCTATCTCCCCTCCTGTTTTGACAAGAATAAGGAATTTAAGGGCATTTCTAAATTTGGTTCGATACATTGAATGCATTCATTCATCCATCTATTAGTTCGTTCCACCAACACCCCCAGAGCTCTCACTCTTCATCCATCTCTTGGCTGGCTTCTCAGAGCAGAGAGATGCATAAACAATCTCTGTGCTGGAGCGACACTGACTCAGCAAGGGGAGAAAGGCATGAAGTCAGGGCAGCTATTAAATACTTGCAGGGGATGATGGGACCTTTAAGTTGATGAGCAGGTCGATGGGGCCATATCAGGGAAAACTTCATAGAGAATGTGACATTTGGGGTGAATATTCAACTGTGTTGAAGGTGTCATCAAGTAGCAGGTGGGAGGCATGGGCTGGTGGGAGGACAGTTTGCAGACAGAGGGTGCTGCCTGAGCAAAGCGTTGGAGGCGAGGAGCCCTGGACCTCTGAGTATCTGAAAGCAACCTGACCTGGCTGGGAGGGCGGCAGTGAGAACCGAGTCAGGGGTGGCTTCTGAGTCTGATCATCAGGAACGTGTCAGGATACTGGAAAACGCACACAGTATTTCCATGTGGTTTCTCAGCTGAGGGAGTGGAGAGGGGGCGTTTATATTGCACCAAATACCCTGCTGTGGTGTTTGAACTTTTGTCTTACTTTTATTAAAAAGTGACACTAGTACTTTAGAGCTTCATGTGCCGAGTTAAGGCCACAGGTCTCTTCCTAATTGAGAGCTGGGGGTCGGAAGAGTTTAAGCAGGACAGTGGTGTGGTCGGAGTGCTGTTAACTGTGCTGTGTTTCCTATCCCTTCACTTTATTTTTTTTTTCATTTTTTAATATTTTACTGACGTATAGTTGGTTTATAGTGTTGGGTTAATTTCTGCTGTACAGCAAAGTACTCAGTTATACATACATATATATATATATATATTATTTTTCATATTCTTTTCCATGATGGTTTATCACAGGATTTTGAATAGAGTTCCCTGTGCTATACAGTAGGAACTTGTTGTTTTCCTATCCCTTCATTTTAAAATAGCTGAGTGTAAGCTTTCCATATATTTCTTAAACAAACTAAACCAGTCAGTTTTTACCTCTGGGTGGCCGTTGGTTTTATTTATTTATTTAACATCTTTATTGGAGTATAATTGCTTTACAATGGTGTGTTAGTTTCTGCTTTATAACAAAGTGAATCATTTATACATACACATATGTTCCCATATCTCTTCCCTCTTGCGT
Source organism: Delphinus delphis (assembly GCF_949987515.2). NCBI lineage: Eukaryota > Metazoa > Chordata > Mammalia > Artiodactyla > Delphinidae > Delphinus > Delphinus delphis. The sequence goes on along the minus strand of NC_082690.1, from coordinate 4,997,211 downwards.
CTCCCTCCCTCCCACCCTCCCTATCCCACCCCTCTAGGTGGTCACAAAGCACTGAGCTGATCTCCCTGTGCTACGCGGCTGCTTCCCACTAGCTAGCTATTTTACGTTTGGTAGTGTATATATATCCATGCCACTCTCTCACTTTGTTACAGCTTACCCTTCCCCCTCCCCGTATCTTCAAGTCCATTCTCTAGTAGTTCTGTGTCTTTATTCTCATCTTACCCCTAGGTTCTTCATGACCTTTTTTTTTTTCTTAGATTCCATATATATGGGTTAGCATACAGTATTTGTTTTTCTCTTTCTGACTTACTTCATTCTGTATGACATACTCTGGGTCCATGCACCTCACTACAAATAACTCAATTTCATTTCTTTTTTATGGCTGAGTAATATTCCATTGTATATATGTGCCACATCTTCTTTATCCATTCATCCGATGATGGACACTTAGGTTGCTTCCATGTCATGGCTATTGTAAATAGAGCTGCAATGAACATTTTGGTACATGACCCTTTTTGAGTTATGGTTTTCTCAGGGTATATGCCCAGTAGTGGAATTGCTGGGTCGTATGGTAGTTCTACTTTTAGTGTTTTAAGGAACCTCCATACTATTCTCCATAGTGGCTGTATCAATTTACATTCCCACCAACAGTGCAAGAGTGTTCCCTTTTCTCCACACCCTCTCCAGCATTTATTGTTTCTAGATTTTTTGATGATGGCCATTCTGACCGGTGTGAGATGATATCTCATTGTAGTTTTGATTTGCATTTCTCTAATGATTAATGATGTTGAACATTCTTTCATGTGTTCGTTGGCAATCTGTATATCTTCTTTGGAGAAATGTCTGTTTAAGTCTTCTGCCCATTTTTGGATTGGGTTATTTGTTTTTTTGTTGTTGAGCTGCATGAGCTGCTTGTAAATCTTGGAGAGTAATCCTTAGTCAGTTGCTTCATTTGCAAATATTTTCTCCCATTCTGAGGGTTGTCTTTTGGTCTTGTTTATGGTTTCCTTTGCTGTGCAAAAGCTTTTAAGTTTCATTAGGTCCCACTTGTTTATTTTTGTTTTTATTTCCATTTCTCTAGGAGGTGGGTTAAAAAGGATCTTGCTGTGATTTATGTCATAGAGTGTTCTGCCTATTTTTTCCTCTAAGAGTTTTATAGTGTCTGGCCTTATATTTAGGTCTTTAATCCATTTTGAGTTTGTTTTTGTGTATGGTGTTAAGGAGTGTTCTAATTTCTTTCTTTTACATGAACTGTCCAATTTTCCCAGCACCACTTATTGAAGAGGCTGTCTTTTCTCCACTGTATATTCTCGCCTCCTTTATCAAAGATAAGGTGACCATATGTGCGTGGGTTTATCTCTGGGCTTTCTATCCTGTTCCAAAAAAGAAATAAAAGGAATCCAAATCGGAAAAGAAGAAGTAAAACTGTCACTGTTTTCAGATGACATGATAGTCTACATAGAGAATCCTAAAGATGCTACCAGAAAACTACTGGAGCTAATCAATGAATTTGGTAAAGTTGCAGGGTACAAAATTAATGCACAGAAATCTCTGGCATTCCTATACACTAATGATGAAAAATCTGAAAGTGAAATTAAGAAAACACTCCCATTTACCATTGCAACAAAAAGATAAAATATCTAGGAATAAACCTACCTAAGGAGAGAAAAGACCTGTATGCAGAAAATTATAAGACACTGATGAAAGAAATTAAAGATGATACAAATAGATGGAGAGATATACCATGTTCTTGGATTAGAAGAATCAACATTGTGGAAATGACTCTACTGCCCAAAGCAATCTAAAGATTCAATGCAATCCCTATCAAACTACCACTGGCATATTTCACAGAACTAGCACAAAAATTTTCACAATTTGTATGGAAACACAGAAGTCCCCGAATAGCCAAAGCGATCTTGAGAACGAAAAATGGAGCTGGAGGACTCAGGCTCCCCGACTTCAGACTATACTACAAAGGTACAGTAATCAAGACAGTATGGTACTAGCACAGAAACACAAATATAGATCAACGGTTGGTTTTATTTTCTGTCAGTGACCCTCGGCAGAAACAAGGCTCCCTGCTGCTCCATTAGCAATTCCGCTCTGCCCAGATTGTCCTCCATTTCCCTGCCATCCCATTCCTAGACACCTGCCTTTCCTTTTACATTCTGCACAGTGGGATTTCTGCTCAGGCTGAAAAATTACCAATGAATCCCTGGCCGACATAAACCATGCCATGTTTTCCAGAATTGGGAGCCAGCTGTGCTCCCTGCACTGGCCGATGCACCAGCTCTTCTCACCTGGAACTTTCCCGTCTGGCATCACCATGTTCCCCAGTAGCAAGAGAGACCCAGCAGCCTCTGCCGCTGCCACAGCCACTGGGGGAACGTACATGAGCAACCACAGAAACCAGGAATGACAGGCACTGTGCTGGCCTCTCTGCAAAGCTGCCCAGTGACCCAAGCGGGGGATGAGGAAGCAGTTGGCCTTGGGGTTGTGAGGAAAGCAGAGGCTCAGAGGGAGTACCTTCCTTCTTTCTTTTCCCTGCTTCTCAAGCTGTGCCTTTCTTCTCCTCTGAATCCATCTCCCAGGCCTCAGACCCTCCGTGTGGCCCCAGCTCCCCTGGGCTGCCCTTATCTGCCAGGCAGGGCTGCTTTCTCCCTGTCCCTGAAGCCCTAGTCCTGTCCTGGGGCTTCCTGCCATCCTACTGCCTTCCATGATGCTGGCCCCTTGGTGCTGCTGTTCTATGAGTTCCTGCTCCTCCGTGAGGACTGTCCTAGGACTGTAGTTCTCATGTATCTCCTGTAATCTCATCTCCTGCTGAGCTCACTGTGTGATTTTGTTGCAGGAAAGAAAGTGGGGAAGGAGAGTTTGGTCATGTCCTAGGTCTCAGGCTGTCCCTGGGATGGCTGTCGAGTGTGGGTTCTTGGCTTCTCACAGGAAAAAACTGAAGAGCAAGCCATAGTAAAGACTTCTCTTTGATTGATTCAGGGAGATACACACTCCACAGACAGGGTGTGGGTCATCTCAGAAGGCGAGAGGCCCTGAAATATGGGGTGCTTTGTTTATGGGCTGGATAATTTCATAGGCTAAGAAGTGGGAGGGTTATTCCAACTATCTTGGAGAAGGGGCGGGATTTCCAGGAATTGGGCCACCACCCACTTTCTGACCTTTTATGGTCAGCCTCGGAACTGCTATGGCACTGGTGGGTGTGTCACTAATCATATGCTGATATATTACAATGAATGTATATTGAGGCTCAAGGTCTAGTGGAAGTCGACTCATCCGCCATCTTGGACCTTGCTGGTTCTAAGCAGGTTATGTTGTGTCCTCACTGGCTGTCATTCTTTTAAAGGTTGTGCTCTGCCCACTTTCTGGCTCATTTTCACACCTAATTCGCACCTGTCTTGGATTGGTAGCTCCTGGATTCTGTGCATCAATCCCGTTTCCTCTTTGGAAGATCCTTGGAGGTGGGAGACGGGACTTATTAGTCATCAGTATCTCTCAAACTAGGAGGCATCAGAATAAGGTCTGAAACGTGTTTTCAACATCACACCAAAATAGCAGAAACTTCAGAAAGAGAGAGAGAGAGGTTCGAAGTCAGCCTCTACCCCAGACCAGTTGATGTTGGGCAAGGTCCTGAATTTAAAGGCGCTTCTGTTTCTGTAACTATAAAATAGGGACAGTACTACTTCTCTGAGAATTTTAGTGACTGCTGAATTAGAATGTAAAGGAAGTGACTCAGGGTTTGGGTTTCACTAGGGAGATGATACCTCTTCCTTTCTTGTTGAATCTTTGCAAGATTTTTTTTCCTTTGGACACAAACATGTTTTGCCTCCATCACCACCCTCCTCTTCTGCATTATTTCTAAGCCAGTCCCACCCAGGAAAGAAATAGCTCCCAGGCAGTACGTACATCCAGGTGATACCTCAAGGAGTGAGTCAGGAGAAGGCAGAAAAAGAATTTTATAAAAGTGTGCTCTGTCTCCCTAGAAGGGAGGGGTGAAGCTTAATCATCTTCTTTTATATTCATGGTGCTTTTTTTCTCCTCAGAGACTCAGTGTATATAAATGTAAAGTTATAATAATTATGATAACATTCAGATTAAATGTGATACTGACAAGGCTTCAGGAGATACAAAAATTTGCTGATTCCCACTGGAATGCTTTCCCACCCAGACTGACTTCTCCATCCTGATCCAGCAGGGCTGCCTGGGGGAGAAGGGGTTGGGGAGATGAGAGACTGACCCCTTGCCTCCAGGCCTCTTAGAATATCTAAATCCAGCAGTTAGCATGTACATCAAATGAAAAGAAATAAGCCAACAGCACACTTCCACTATGGACCAATCATTTTAAGTCGGTTACCAGATAACTGGGAATTTGGAACACGGATGCAGAAAGGGTAGCAGTAAAAAATCTATAAGAATAAAGGAGTCCACAGCCAATTATCTGATTGCCCTCAAAATTGGGGGTCCTTGAAGCCAGAATTCATGTCTCATGCATTTTTGTTTCATACACGGCACTCGTGCGTATATGACGGTTAAAAAGAATGAATGGATGAATAAATAACCAAGGGCAGAGAAGCTCCTTATCCTCACTGTTCGCTACTCTTCTTAGTGTCCAGAAAGCAATACCGAGAAAGTATGGGCACAGTTCAGAGTCAGCTTGGGGAAGGAAGCTTTCCCCCTTTCTGCAGTATCCTCAATCCCATCTGACAGCAGAAGCATGGAAACGTGGAAGCACAGAGGTTGGGGCACGTACGTAGGAAAGAATCTGCATGTATCTGGGATGGTGTGTCAGGATATTGCAATCAGGTGAATAAGGAAATATATGTCTGGGGTCACACCCTACGTAGAAGAAACTCCAGGTAGAAAAGGACAGAAGGAGAGAAAATCAAGTGTTCTTACCACCTACAAGATGTCGAGCACTAAGCTGGACCTTTCATATTTATTAGCCCACCATGAGCCGTAGAACAGTAATGGCGTCCTTCATTTCTCAGGAAAAACAAAACAAAAAGACACAACTGTGATCCAATGATGGCAAATAGTCTTCCCCTAGCCACAAAGAGCTGTGTTTTCTGCCGCCAAGCTTTTCGACACCGTGTGCTCCTGTGCGTGGGACGCCGAGGAAGGGTTTCCATTCAAGGACAAGCTCTATTGGAAGTAATTCAAAGCCCTTCCATGCAGCCTCTCAAAAATCTTCGTTAGCGAAGAGTAGAGAAGTGATGCTGGTGGGAGGTGGGGTGGGAGGGTAACTAGTCACAGGAGGAAATTAAATTCTGCCCCGAAGATGATTAACATCTAACACTAGCAATGAGGTCCCATCCTTCAAGTGGCAACACACCGTTTCAGGGAGTGTCCTTTCCGTATGCACCTGTGCCCATCTTGAGTCATGTTAGTGGAGTAAAACGTGTGAAGATGTGTGTTTCGGGTCCTACAAGGCAGACCCATGAGCGCACGTGAAACGCTTGCATCACTCCAGGGGAGCATGTGGCTCTGGGTCTGGAGCGTCAGGGATCCACACTGGCAGAAGAAGCAGGGATAATAATAAGATAATCGCAAGGACAATTGATGGCTACATTAAATATTTACTATGTGCCGAGCTCTGTTCTGAACACATTACATGAAATGTATTCATTAAGCCTCAAAAAAAGAAAGCCCTATGAAATAGACACTGTTCTGTCTCCCTTTTAGAGGAGGGAGGTTTAGGTGTGCAGAGTAGTTTGTTAATGCTACCAGCTGGCAGTGGTGGAGCCTGGGTTCAAACCCAAGCATTTTACTCCACAGCCCTGTCTTTTTTTTTTCTTTTTTAAAAAATTTTTATTTATTCATTTAATTTATTTGGCTGCACCGGGTCTTAGTTGCAGCAAGCGTGCTCCTTAATTGTGGCTCGAGGGCTCCTTAGTTGCAGCTTGCTGGTTCCTTAGTTGTGGCATGTGAACTCTTAGTTGCTGCATGCAGGTGAGATCTACTTCCCTAATCAGGGATTGAGCCTGGGCCCCCTGCATTGGGACCACAGAGTCTTAACTGCTGGGCCACCAGGGAATTCCCTAGAGTGCTGTCTTATAACTGTGTTATCCAGCGTACCCCCTGCCCCTTCATAGAGAGGAGGGATTCAGGGCCACCTTTGGAGATTAGAGTGATAGCCTTAGAGTGAAGATAATGGCTCAGAACGGAAACACTTCTCAGGTAGCCAGGAGTTAGTGAACCTGTCAGAACTATGGAAACAAAAACGAATGGACTTTGAAGGTGAGGGGAACACATCTAGTGTGGAAATACTGTGCGATGCTCCTCAAAAAATAAATAAATAAAAATCAATCTCATGATTGATCTCAGTGGCCAAAGAGGTTTAAGAACATGGTTTCTAGTATTATCACCCTCTTGAAAGCTCCGTCCTCAGTGTACATAAAGGCTCCAGGAAGTCGTGCAGCTGCGAAATCAATTTAACTTTGTTAAAACTGGTGTGTTTCAAACCCATGGAACTGTGAGCCAGTTCATCCACCATTTTTTCTATCTTTCGTTGTCATTCTCGCAGATATTTGAGAATCCTCTATACATGAGACTGCTCTGTTGGAAAGATGTAACTTGCCAAGGTCTCTTTTCTGCCTGCTCTGCCCTTGAGAGGACCCACAGATGTCCTTGTGGGAACTTCCTCTGGGTGATTAGAGACAGGGACCAAAGCCAAAAGCTATAGCTGTGATAGCAAACCCTGAGCCCTCGGGTAGGGAGAGAAAGTAAGGCACCACAGCCAGCCAGCCGATAAGGTATAGCACAAAAATAACTAGCTTGTTGAGGGTAAATTCTCACCTCTCACATCAAGACTACCACACACTGGATGGAGCAGAACAGAGGGTCAGGGCCGCTTTGGCCATCCGTCACCATTAAAGAACAGGCAGGGGGTTTGAAGTTTTCTGTCAGCTCCAATTGCTGCAAATACCTTTAAAATAAGTGTTCTGCAATTCGTGTGTTTTGATCAAAGTCTAAATTTTTAGACAATCCAGCAGACTCCAGTGAGCAAAAGACTTAAACAGGCATTTTATGAAAAGGCACCCAAAAAGCCAATTCAACATCATCAGGTATCAGGGAGAGGTGAATTAAGACCACAATAAGATGCTAAGGTACACTCACAGAATGGGGACGGAAGGGAAGGAGGCAGGAGGGAGAAGGAGAGGGACAGAGAGGGAGAGGAGAGGAGAGGGGAGAGGGAGAGGAGAGGAGAGGAGAGGGGAGAGGGAGAGCTTGGACAGAAAAGGAACCTGCCAACACCAAGTGTTGGTGCGACTAGAGTAACGTATGCCTCACGCACAGCCAGCGGGACTGTTAATTGGGGCAGTCACTTTGGAAAAGAGCCTGCGTTTATCTACCAAAGATATGCACACTGTATGACCCAGAAATTACACTCTGAGTTATAAGAAACGTGTGCACATGTGCATCAGGAACTGTGCAGCAATGTTCCTGACAGTGTTGTTTGAAATCTCCTCAAGATGGAAACAATGGGAATGTGTATCATGGTGGAATGAAGACGTACATTGTGGTCCCTTCGTTCAACGGGATGTCAAACAGCATTGAAAATTAGTCCATTCTAACTGCAGGTAGTGAGGATGACTCAAAAAAATCACGCTGACCTGCTGTAGCCAGACACAGAAGGACACACACTGTATGGCATTCCAAAACAGACAAAGCTAAACTCGTATGTTTCAGGATGCAGACTTAGGTGGTAAAACTAACAAAACTAAACAGAAACAAACAAACAAAACCCCAAGGAAGTGGTCATGATAAAGTTTAGGACGGGGTGATGCTCGGAGTATGGGATGGGCAAAGAGGCACCTGGGTTCTGGGGTGCTGTCTGGGTGGAGGTTACAAGGACATTTAGTGGACAGTAATTCATCAAGTTGCACGTCTATGTTTTAGGCATTTAGTTTATATTCCACCATTTTTAAAAAGATTTTAAAAATCTAAATGTGAACAGAGACCAGTTCTGCGCTCCTGAGTGCTAGGCGAATTTACAACCGTCCTCCGGGCAGCTTGACTCGAAGCCCTATAGACAACCTCAGCTCTAGGGACTGGGATTGAAGTCATCCCTGGGGTTTCCACCTCCGCCCCTTCTTTTGCATTTCCTAATTTGACGAATGGCAGGGCCGTCTTTTCCTAGAAACCTGGGAGTCATCCGCTCTCCTCCTCCCATACTGTTCATGTCCAGTTACTTCCTAAACACAATTTATTTCCAACTCCTACACATTTAAAAAATGTATCTCTACCCTTTATGCCCACGACCACAATCTTAGAACTTCGCAATCGCCAACCTATATGATAGTAGCATTTCCCAATGTTTTTTGTTTCCATTCTCCCCTCCATATAATTTCATTCGCTTCTCTATTCCCAGAGAGATCGTCCTCAAATGCAAATCTTATTAGGTTAGATCATAGTTTGAAGGGCTTCACCATTTCTCCGCCATCTGTAAAACCAAGTTTTGACCTCTCTGTGTGGCACACACGGTTATCTGAAACCTGACACCTGCGTATATTTTCACTCCCATTTCCAATGAACCTGACCACTTGCTATTTTAAATCCTCTTAACCCACGTGCCTGTTTCCTCTGCTGCCAATAGCTTCATTCCCTGTTTGCCTAGTCAATCCCACTCATTTATCAATTATTCAAAGCCCAAATCAAATGGTGCCTCCTCTATGGGTATGCGTCTTCCTGCTGTTAGATCTTGTAAGGGTTATTCTTTCCTCCTTTTTACTGCGCCAATAGCTTGGACTTAGTTTAATTTTGTTACTTAACATGTTCTGTGGACACTATGTGTTGACATATCTGTCTCCGTATCTGACCATGTGAACCTCTGAACGGCCTTGTCACATGTATGTCCACAGTTCCTAAGACAGTGCCTGGCACAATGTATGATGTCAGAGTTAATGAATGAATGAGTGAGCAGTAGATGACTTACATGATGACCCTGTGATAGTCTGAGGCTTAAGGCACAACCTGAAGAAGATAAGTGCCTTATCTTGGTGTCATAGCCCTTGTTGCCCAAACACAACATTTAGTCAGTTATGACTTTTGGCAGGCAGGGAAAAATCAAGATCTTCAGGGATGTAACGACTTACAAACAAGTGCTACTACAAATACTCTTCTTTTTATACAGCAGACGAAGTTTACTTAGGTCACCTTCAAACATGCACACACACACGTACATCTGTGAAGGGATAACTCATAAGTACAAAGCAAGATGGGATATACTTCTTAACACTCTGTTCTAATTTTTCCTTGGCTTTTCCATTGCTTTGGACTGTTAGATAGTCTGCAAGTGAAAAGCAAAATCATCTCTCAGATTAAGTTATATATTAACATTACTCTTCTATGCACCGAGGGCAATTAAGTTTCAAAAAAGTTTTTTGAATTCACATGGACTTTTTCCCCCATGTTTCTTGGAGAAACCCAATCTCTACCTGGCTGTGCTTTGCTTTTCCTTCGGAAGGGCACTGCCTCCCAGCTTTCCTCCTGCTTGGGGAATGGAGGCTGTTGACAGCATGGCAGCTGCCCCAACTGCTCTTTCTAATTAAACCACCCAGGGTGCCTCTGGGTGACCAGACAAAAGAAGCCAGCTCTTTTCAAGGAGTCACACGTTTTCTAGGTCACCAATATGTATTTAACCCAGGTAACTCCACATATCCTGAATATAAGGTAGATACAAACTTTTTTCCCAACCTCAGATCAAAGTCAAATTATTCCTTGTGCCATTTTGTTTGTTTGTCTCTTTTGGTTGGTTCTTAGGGGAAGGATGTGATAAACTGAGTAGAATTCCATTAGACAAGTGGTCCCTTCGTCGTTATGCCTATAAGTATATTGGAGATAGTCTTCTTTGAAACCCGTTGGTAGCTCCCAAGTCTTTTCCTGATGGCATGGATTGTAGAGCAGAGCCCCAGCACAGGAGAACTAACTAATGGTCCTGAACTGCCTGTATGTACCCAAATTTCCAGCCTGTGGAAAACCCAATTACAGATAGATTAGCAATGAGTGAAGCATAGAGCCATCTAGGAACATTTCTGAGGGGCTGTTTCCTCACTTCCATCAATCGGTCCCAGCTCAATTGTCAGCTTTGGTTTTCAGATGGTGTCTGGGGAGAGGAGTGTTTCTAGCTCTTGCCCAGGCAGGAAAGGTCCCTGCTCCTGCCTTCTCTTTCCTTTCTGAGGAAGATGACAATCCCATGGGGCACAGAACACACTTTCTCTGCCAGCATCCGCTCCTCAGAGCAGTTGCTGCCCTCGGGGAATGGGCTTAGAAGAATTTTTTTGAGTGTGTGGTATGCGGGCAAAATGAATATTTTTTAAATGCAAGCAGGGATATTGTACTTCGAGCCCCCAGCCCCGGCCCATGGGTAGCAAGTAATGAAGAACTCCCTACAGCAGAGGGGCAAAGGCCCTGCCTCTGTAGTTGCCTGGTGGGCTCCAGCTCTGTGCACATGCCTCAGCGGAGGTTAGCCAGCCACCAAGGGACCAATGTGCAAGGAAAGACTCTTGCTTTCACCAGGAAATGATGATTTAGTGTCCTGTCGGGGGAAGTTTGTGTTGTGAGAGCTTCACGGTGGAGAACATGTCCTGGGGCTGAAGGCAACAGGCAAACAGAGATGGAAGATTGGGGACAAGAGTGAAAGCCACACAAGTACAGGAGGAGAAACAAGGATGCCTCTGACGTCCACCTCTGACTGATGTCCAGCCCCCAAGTCACCTTCACACATGAAGAATCAGGCCATTGGAACTTCACTGGCAGTCCAGTGGCTAAGACTCTGCACTCCTGATGCAGGGGGCACGGGTTCGAACCTTGGTTGGGGAGCTAAGATCCTACATGCAGCATGGTGTGCCCTTAAAAAAAGAAAAGAAAAGAAAAGAAAAAAAGAATCAGGCCATTAGAACACACACAAAAAGTCATCACCGTCTCCCTCCGCAACCCCTAGAGTAAAGCAGGTAGACAGAATGTCATCTATCACTATACATTTGGGAAAACAAGCTGATACGTGTAGATTACATTAAAAGCAGAGTAGTATCACCTAATACTTCAGATTACACTCTTACTGGAAATGGTATTTAATAATGGATAAGTCAGAGTATCTGGGTTGGAAGTGAGGATCTGCCACTTACAGGTTGTGAATCCTTGGGAAAAGTACCGCAACTCTGTCTCGGCACCCTCCTCTGTGAAAAAAGGCTATAAAAATTGCACCTGGGCTTCCCTGGTGGCGCAGTGGTTGAGAGTCCGCCTGCCGATGCGGGGGACACGGGTTCGTGCCCCGGTCCGGGAAGATCCCACATGCCGCGGAGCGGCTGGGCCCGTGAGCCATGGCCGCTGAGCCTGCGCGTCCGGAGCCTGTGCTCCGCAACGGGAGAGGCCACAACAGTGAAAGGCCCGCGTACCACAAAAAAACAAAAACAAAAAAATTGCACCTATTTCGTAGGGAATTTTCAGAATTAAGGGGAAAGCATCTGTATGTCTTAGAAGACAATGCTGTAAATGTCAGTGACTGTCATCACTTATTATTATACCATCCTGGGGCAGAGTGCTAATGATGGGATAACTTACATGCTATCTTGTTTTACACATATATGTGTGTGTGTGTGTGTGTGTGTGTGTGTGTGTGTGTGTGTGTGACTGCAAAGGTGAGTTTCAGGTGATTTGCAACTTAGTTTTAAAAAACAGTCTATCACGACAGGCAGGAGCAGCTCGTTCTAGTGTTTCGAAGCAAATACTTTTATTTTTTCTGCGTTTCCCAGGAAGGGAAGCTGGGCACGGCTGGAGCCCTCGGGCTGCGCTTTGTGGCTTCAGGTGTGTGTTTGGTACCTGCAGGTCCAGGAGGGGCAGGGTGAGGCTGGGCTGGGATGCTCTGAGCATCAGAGGAGGCTTCAGAGGACAGAAAACTCTGGCCCCGGATGCCGCTGCGGTGACCACTCTTCTAGAAACAAACACATAGATGAATTTTCTCTCCCCAGCTAAGCCACTGACCTCGGGGGAGGAAGAAAGAGGCTTGTTTAGCGTGTAGTAAGTGACTTCCACACACAGTCCTTGTGGCTGAGACCTGGGTGCCACAGATGGGTTGCTCCGGGAAGGATGGCCTGGCTCAGAGAAACGGAAAGGAGAGGGGGATCCGGAGAACACGTGCCATCACCTCCGTCTCTGCACGGACTCCTGAGCCCCCGAGAGCTTCCTCACCTCTCTGTGCTTCGGGCTCCTCCTTTGAAGGAGGTGAGAATCCTTTTTTACAGACGTGGAAGAGGTTTGCCCCCTTCCTTCATCATGACTGAATTGCAGTGTCAAGGTCTTCCAAACTTTTCATGCTCATCAGCCCTCTTCCTTCCGGAAACCTAGGCTCCCTGACCTAAAACCAATAGTAGATTTATTTTACTTCTACTTGGAAGACACATTTTTAAATTAAGTTGATGATGTTTTATCAGCTCTATTGTGTGACACACAGAAGTGTGTGGGTCAGTGCTGTGCACTGTCACCTCCCTGAATGTAGGGGATTCTGTTGTTGATCCAGTTGTTTGTCTGACCCATTAGATGCTTCTTGGAGCATTTTGATGGTGGGGCTAGTGGAATAGAGGGCAGGGCAGGGATGGTGCGAGGTGAGGATGGGGGGCAGTGAGTGGTGGTTTATCGAGCCTGTATCTCTGAGCCAATGTTAATGTCGGCGTAAGACTGGAATACCAAAAGAGCTAAGCCCCAGAGCCCAACACATGACGCACTTTGCAGCATACAGCTTGGCTTTGGGGGCTGGTACCACTGCTGCTACCTAGAGATACTGTCTCAAGGCCACCGAAAAGAAAAAAGTTACCCACCCATGAAGTCCCATCCCCTCTTGCCGTTCCTGACATGCTCCGTTTCATCCTGACATGCAAACAGTAACAACCCTAAAGAATGGGTCGAGCCTTTTATACCCAGAGATTTGACCCTCTGAGTCCAGCCACTCGGGAACAGAAACCATCCATGTACAGAGATGGGCTGGACTGGAACGATGGTTACCCTCTGTTGTTTAGTTCTCTCTACCTGTGCACTGGGGGCAACAGAGTCCCGGTGGTCCCCTCTGGTGCTTGCCACCTGGCCCCTGGCTCTGCATAGCCACCTGCACTATGACAGTCCCGCTCTGGTGGGCTTAACACTCAGGGACTGGAAACATACATAACTGTCCCATAGCCCACGATTATTCAGATTTTCAGGTAATCAGAGGACAAGTCTGTTCCCTCGTCCTCAGAGTTTTATATAAAAATACTACTGATTTTTATATAAAAATGTGCTACTTATTCCCAAAGCCGCAGCTGCCTCATTTCTTTAGCCTAGAGCTACCAGTGTGTTTGTTCTCAGGTTATCAGGATTTCCTCCCTTTTTTGTATACATACCCATCCTATTATTAACACAGTTCCAAGAAGATCTCTGGAGATTTTTAGAATATCCTTTGCTAATGGGGTTGGCAATATTCTAATAATCCAAGCAGTCCCTTCCTTGGCCTGAAGAGTAGGGAATTGGAAAGTCAGCCAAGTACCATCAGGATGGCTGGACATAGTTTTCACGTCTTTAAGAGGACAGTGGTCAATCTGAGGGGAGGGGATGCCATTCCCTCCCCTCCTTGGATTTCCCTGATTGACTGTGCAAACACTGACTAGAACTGAAGGAGAGAGATTTCTGGTTTCTGGTTTCCCTTGTGCTGTTCTACTTGCATGTGACTTATGCTGACCTCAAAAAATCGAAAGGAAAAAAAAAAAAAAAAAAAGGAAGAAGAAGAGAGAAAGAAACCGAAAAGATAGATAAGCAAAAAACGTGGCAAAATCTGGATAATTTTTTGATCTGAATCATAGATGTATGGGTTTATTTTGTCATTTTTCTGTGAATGTTTAAATATCTTAATAAAAATAAATTCAAAATATAATTGAAGGGATAATTGTGAAGGACATGGTAAGACAAAAATGACGATTGTTTCTGTTTGCTTTTATTCCATGTAACCAGCACTTCTTCTGGCTGACTTGGATTTCTCTTGATAAGTCAACCTCCATTTTTGTACATTTTCAGCCTGGACCCAAAGGCCTGCCCTAAAACTTTTCTTCCCTTAAGTGAAACATGTCAGGATTACAAAGAGTATTCTTCATGTTACAACTACTCCTGGTAGTTCAGTGTGGTGTTTCGTCACAGCTCTCTTGTAAAGTGATAAACTGGCTTTCTTTTTTACTTCCAAGTATATGGCTTTGTTCTCCTTCCTTTGCTCTTATCTTTCTCCTTAATAGCTATGGGAAGAGCGTAGTATGTTTGCTTTACAGTCTCAACTTTATTATAGTCCTGACACTTAGGAAGTTTGTGTTTAAAACCCAGAGGTAAATGTGTAAAATAATGTCTTAGTTTCAAAGGCCATTATAATTGAGTTCTGTATTAGTCAAGAAAAAATGCTTTAACAAGGGCAACTCCAAATCCAGTGGCTTAATCAAGGTAGAAATGCATTTATTTCCCTGTCCAGTAGGTAGATGGCCTAGGCCTGGTGGAGTGACCTTGACAGCCACAGCTTTTAACTCCAGTTCCAAAATGGCTGCTTCAGCACTTGCCATCACATCCGTAACCCAGACAGCCCAGAGGAGTAAGGAAACAAGGGAATCACACATTCATTCCTTCTAAAAGCATGACCTGAAAATGGTACACATCACCTCTGCCCTCATCCTGTTGGTCAGAACAGTGCCCAGTGGAGACCTAACTGAAGCAATGGATGGAAAATGTAGACCAGCTATTAAAATAGGAAGAGAAGATATTGGTGAAAACTAGAATTTTCTGCCACAGCTAGCAAGTGGCCCACCAGGACTCAAATTCAGGTGTTCTGACTCTGTGTATGGTACTATTTAAGACGTAAAGCAACAAGTTAAAAAGTGATTCGGCCCCCAGAATGAATGAGCACCGTTGCTACGCCACATGTGTTTAGAAGACCCTTCAGGTAAATGTCACAGATAAATCCTGTGATTCAGCTGGTCTTTGCAAATCTTAGACCGAAATGACTTTGCTCTGCTGTCACCATGTTTGCTTAGTCTTATCTTTCATGGGAGGCTAGGGAGTCTTCCACTTTTCTTCATGGAAAGCCCTCGTTTTTCCTCACTTAGAAATTATATAGTTGCAACTAACATATATCCCTATATGCAAACACAGCTGCAGAAATTTTGATTCGAAAATCGATTATACAGAGTCAGGGCCAGAATATATGTTCCAATATTCCATACATTCTCTAGTAATCATATACTGTTTTTTTTTAATCAATACTGTGGAGTCAGCCTGTGGTGTGACATCCAAGGAAGGGAACATTTCGTGGAATTTATTTTCCATTCAATTTTTGTCTGGTGGATGCCCTGTATTCCAGGAGGAGTTATCAGCCTCTTGCTTTCTTCGTTATTCTGCTGGTCCCTCCCTTCCCCCTTTCCTCAAGTCGCATCTTTGGAATATGAAAAGCTATAGTCAATGCTTAATGTATTATTCCCGAGAAACCTTTAAGGCCATCTTCATAAACACCGCCATTTCTTATTTGCCATTTCTTATTTAATAAACAATTGCTGTCTCATTAAATGTAAATGAGTTCTTTATCCTTAGCTGTATTTGTTGAATCTATTACTTACTGTGTTTACCAATTTTGTTTCCTTTGGCTGGAAAGCTTTCTGTAAACTACTCATAAATATAAAGTTGAAATGAAGGCATTTTCTCTCCGTTGAAGCACCTGCGTTAGGCGGCTTTGAACAGCCCTCTCTTTAAAGTCTGCTGTCTTTCCTGCCCCCCTGCGAATAGCTCAGGGTTCCTGCTTCAGACCATCAGACCCTGGGTCTTTGTCTCTCAGGAATGTCGATGTCCACCTTCCTGGAGTCAGGGAACTTGCTGCAGGTAGAGAACGGGCGATCATTGAAAAGCACAGCACAGGCTGTCTTTGACTGGGTGGAAAATGAGTTCTCCATAGTAGCGGCAACATTTGGCATTTCCATGCACTCGCTCCTAGCCTGTCCAAGTTTCCTGGCTTCTAGGGCAGAGAGTAAGGCCCATCTGTTCCAGCAGGCTTTCCCTGATTAGATAGGATGCTTGGCAAACAGAGTCTCAGATAATGGTTATTTGAATATTTTTGTAATTTCCATGCTTGTGCCTAACAGCTTAGCAGTTGGCCCTATGTTTAAAGAAAGTGGGTAATAATCATGAGTAATGTGGCAATTCCCATTCAGAAATTTCAAATGGTGCTTAATTAAATCTTCCAATAACATTTGGAAGCAAAGGTTCAGCCTGCCCATGCTGTAGCCATGAAGAAAAACAACAGTGCATAGAGAGTGGATGGAATCTTCAGGAAGTGGCAGCGGGGAGACGGACCCAAGCACGGGAGCTACGACCACTCACTTAATCTCAGCCCCTAGGTCATTCTCCATGCCCAGCCCTTCCCGTGGAGCTGACCCTCAGTTGACTCCCTTAGCATTGTCAGGTATTTCCTAGGAGAATAGATGCACTGCCACCCTGCCCCGCCCTGCTGAACCGCTAGGGGTGTGATGACAGTCCTAGAAGGCTCTTCTCCTGACCCTGTCTTCATAAAGAGAAGACTTACCACTGTCCAGATCACTGGGACGACTGCTGGCTGGCCACCTGGGCTCGCTCAGAGCTGGTCCTGGATTGTAGAGAATCCCTCATCAGACTCTTCGCACCGTGGTTGCTTATTTGGATTTTAAAAACCTTCCATTGTAGCAGCATTCCTTAACCCTCCTTGGTAATTTTGAATGTCCGTAACCCTGTTAGTAATAAAATCGAAGAATCTTAGTATTTAGAAAGGAATTAGAAGTCTTCCATTTGGACCGATCTTTTTAGAAACAAGACTCTGCATCCCATTCCCCACTCACCCAGAGGCTGAACGCTTAACCTAATTTCATGTCAGTAGTTTGCATCCAGGCTTGGTCTGGGCCCTAGGTCTCCCAGCTCCCAGTCCAGCGACCTTTGGCTTCAGCATTGTAAATGGATTTTTCTTCTGTTAAAATCTGAATCTATTTTTATTCCTCCAGCTCCCGTCAGGGGACAGACAGGAGGAGGAGTGACAGGACGATTTGTCAGCACCCTACTTATACTCTCCCGTTCCTATCACACAAGGGCGTCACTACCCCACCCCTCATGCACCCTCTCTGGATTCCCTGGCCTTCCATTATACCGTTTCTTCTTCACCTCCTTTTGTCTCATTTTCCCAACCTGTACAATCAGGCAAATAGGATTTACCTTTCACCCTCTAGGGATGTTTGAAGATTGATAACATGTCAGGGAAAAGACTGGATTTATTAGAATTTCACAATATCCCATTTAAACAGAGAATAGTCCACTGAGAAAATAAATTTAGAAATAACTGTCTCTTACATAATTTTTAAAGTTCATTTTTTCCCTCATATTATTGTAGTATTTTTTTTTTTTTTTTTTTTTGGTCTGGCTCTACTACAATTTAAAGTCTTTTATAAAGGTCTTGACTGTTCCCAAGAAAGCAGGCCATGCGCTCAAGCAGGACAGAGAGAAGGATGATACAGTGAGCCTGGCCTGGGGACCGACAGCTCTGTCACACTGACTTATGATGGATGAGGGGAACGTCTATTTCTCATCCATGGTAGGGGGAGGCATAGTGTAAAGAAAGTGCACCAGGAGTCTCTGGGCGATTCATCTTGCAACAGATGAACTCTCAGAAGCTGCAGGGTTTTGAGGGGATGAGAGAAAGAACTGAAGAATCAAATTCATTATGTGAACTATAATCTCACGAGGAAATATCAAAAGATGTCAGCAGCACGCAAGACGGGAGGGTAGGGGAGAGGGTGGCAAATTCACTGATGGTGGTTGTCAGCTGCTAAACCAGGCGTGGAGGCCGAGAGGCACTGGGCTGCGGTTCTGCCAGCAAACAGCCTTCCCACCCGATTCCGGAGGAGGCCAGGCGGAGCTCAGGGCATCTCGTGCAGAATGAAGTCAGGGGATTCAGCAGACACAGGGGACCTCCCTGAAGGCCCTCCTTCCGTCTGCAATTCACCTGCGCCATCCCTTTCTTTGTGCTTCTTGCTTTCAGGCTCTGCGTCAAGGTTAGGTATAAATAATCCCGTGAAGAGTGTTGCATGGAGCTTTCTCTCTAGAACCTTCCGCAGTCATGACTTCCCTGACCACTCCCTATTCATTTCCAAATTTTAGCAGAGTGGCTGCCTCGTCACAGCCAGCCTGAATCTTGCGAAGGAAAATTCATAGTTTGGGGAGCCTTTGCTGTCACTTTTAGCACTTTTAGTTCCTGCACAGACACGAGGCACCAGCCAGCTCCTTCTTCCTCCTCTACAGACCTCCCCACTCCAGCACCCCAGGGCGGGTGAGGGGTGGTGGAAGAGGCTCCCCCAACTCTGGGCACGAGGCAGGTTTTGCAGTTTCAGTCTCTGTCCCTCTTCTCATTCCCAGAGTGACCTTGGACAAATCGCTTTCACCTCCCCGAGCCTCAGTTTCCACATCTGGAAAGCTGAGATAATAGCTACCTGCCTCCTGGGGGGATCTGCAGGGCTTAATTAATTAATGCTTGGAAAAGCTTCCGAGACCTTTGCTTGAAAGAAGCCTTGTGAGCTCAAATTATTATTATATCACAGAAGCCCTAACTCCAATTTTGCTGCTGAGGCTAATGATTATTTCTTTCCCGCAGAAAAAAAATATTAATTTTAACTCCGAGTCATTCATCAGATAGTAGGGAAAAATTTACCATTTGTCAAGGGCAGCGCTGTCTAAATGGAAGTTGCAGCAGCCCCTCTCAGGGGAAGTTTGCAAGAAAATCGTCATATTTGCCATCTTCCCTGGGCATCCTCTGTCTGTGCCCTTCTCCTGTCCCTGTTCTTGGCTGTCTCTCCAGGTTGGGGTGCTAGCCTGGGTGAGCCAGGGCGACTCTCTGCTGAATGTGCTTTTGATTTCCTGGGCTATGGGGTCCTCGCCCGGGTCCCCAGCTCCACCCACTGCCCTTTACGCAGCCGTCCCTGCAGCTCTGGACGTTTCCTCTGGCTCAGCATAGAAGCCAAATGCCAAGTGTTTTTAAGAAACAAGACATCATGCAATACCCTTGGATTAATTTCAGATAACCGGGCACCGTCTCTATTAAAAGCATCAGACTAATTCACAGTGTCAAACGACAACCCCTCCCCCAAGACAATGGCCCCATGTTTTCCACGGGGATAAAAGTAGTGTGAGGCACTGGTAGCTGTTTTCTCACTTTCCTGTCTGTCTGTGAGGCCTGATGGACCAGCCGGCGCCCCAGGCCCAGGTCCTCATCCGCCCCGCCGGCAGACTTCCCGGGCTTCGCCCCTGTTTCTCCGCACAACCTTCCAGGCCTCGCGTGCTGCTTTTCTGCGGGGCAGGGACATTCCTGGTGCCCGTCCTCGCCCTGCCCTGTATCCAGCATCACGCAAAGTCAGACCAGTCTGAGCTGCCCCAGGAGCGCTGCGATGGGGCGCCCAGTGGGCGTGGTGTGCCAGGCTTTTCCTCCCAGACGTGTACGTCCCTTGTCGCTGCGTGAACTTTCCAAATCCGAACGTTAGTGTTGACTCCATTTTACTGAGGAAGAAGCCAAAACCGAAGAACAAAACGTACCTTTTCACCTGCTCTTTCTTTCGTCCTGGTGCGGCCAGTCCTGACACTGCAGCCCTGGCCTGAGTCTTCACTCCCACTCTCCTCTGTTCAAGAACATTCTCACCACACGCGCGCGCGTGCACGCACACACACACACACACAGTCTTTTCAACTCACACGCACACACACACTCTCATCAACTTACACACACACCGTCTCATCAATTGACACACACACACATTCACACACATACACACAGTCTCATCAGCTCTCTCTCTCTCTCACACACACACAGTCTTATCAACACACACACACACACACACACCCAGTCTTTTCAACTCACACACACACACACGTTCTCATCAACTCACACACACATTCACACACATACACACAGTCTCATCAACTCTCACACACACACACAGTCTTATCAACACACACACACACACACGCACACACACACACACACACGCACACAATCTTCTCCTGTAACCTGAACCCTTGGCTTTCTTTAGGACGACTCCATGCATGCACGTATGACCCAGGCCACAGCCATCTGCGCTCTGCTGGATTCCTAGTCCCTGTAACGGGTTCCATCACAATCTGCGACACACACCAACTCTGGTCCTTCTCTGGCCTCGCGTGGCCACGAGGTGCCAGTGCGGCGAGAACCGCAGTGAGGCCGAGTGCTCCGCAGACGCCTCCCCGCCGGTTGCGCGCCGGCTGTGGTGACTGTCCCCAGCATCACTCCGCTGGACGAGGGCAGCCGACCACCTCCCTGGGCTGGCTTCTCATGCTGTCTGCAGGTGTCTCTTGACTCAGAGTCGGCCTCCAGCCTTAAGGAGACTCAGTCGTCTTGTGAACATGCCACGTCCTGCTCTTCCGAGCCTCTCTCCCTGCTTGCCCCTCTGCGTGGACTGGCAGTAACTCCACTTTCTGTCCAGAGAATCCAACCAATAGTCTTGGCCCAGGTCAGTCTTCTCCTCAGTGAGGTTTCCAGGTGTGCTCCACGCCCCCCATTCTTCCAGGTATTTGGAGGAACAGGTCCTTCTCCCTGTGTGCCCTCCTGGACATGGGGGTCCCTCTCCCTGTGTGCCCCCGCTGACCTGGGGGTCACTGGATGGTTACCGTGCGCCGTGCTGGGCTGAACGTGTGTGTTTTCAGGGCTCCTTCCCCTTCTAATCTAGAACCATCTTGAGAACAGTGCCCGGGCCTTCCTTGTCACCAAATAGATATTTAATGAATGAATGTGTGAGCAAACAAGTGCCTCTCTGTTCCACATTTTTAAAGCAAAAAGTAATCATACATTTGATGTACTTTGCATATGTGCCAGAAACATATCTAAGGAATCCGCATCAGCACTGAGTCCCTACCGGCACTCTCGTGTGGCTTCTGATGTGGTCCAGTGCATCTTACCAAAATCACCACACTCTTTCCCAGCAAAATCAGAGGCGTGTTGCAGTGCTGGCTTCACTGGTCAGTTCTCAGGGGAGAATGTTGATCCTTTCGCCAACTAATCTACATGCGCAGCAAGTCCTACCTTTGTTCTACCCTCAGTCCTGGCAGCCCCAAGCTAGAACACACCACATTTTCCAGGAGGATGAGTAGTCTGTGTGTACACACCGCGGCTGAAGTGGTCGGGAATGGACATGTGATGCCGATAGAAGATGATATTATTAGAAACTGTTAAATGGGTTCCTGGCGCGTGCTTTTAACATCTCTCCCTTCCAGAAAACCGCCCCATACCACGACTCATTTAGTGCAGTCAGTACGATCCTGATAAGACCTATTGCAGCACTCACGGGGCTGGAAGAAATTAAACATCTAGGGGACTCCTCCCGTGCCACACTGATTGAGCTCGAGTGATGCCGTTAAATTGACAGAGGCATTTGTCTGCTCTTGCAAGCCAGTAAGTCTTCCTGGCAGAATGTATTACAAATTCCTTAACAGCAAGGAGATGAAAACAAATCAGGAACTCCTTTATTCTGACTTTATGCTGCTTTCTCCAAGAGGCAGTCTTGGTGTGCCTGCGTGTGTGTGTACATGTGTGTGTGTGCACGCGCGCGCGTGTGTTGCAAGGGGTGGGGGGCAGCAGGAGAGCCACACTGCTGCTCGTCTCATCACGCACGCGGTGTGGATCTCGAGCTCCCCCAGGCTGACCCTCTTTTTCTGGCCATTCTGTTAATTGAACCAACCGTGCCAGCCCCTGAAATGCAAGGACAATCTTGTCAGCAGGGGAAGGCACCTTGCACCTCTCAGCCAAATGCGGCACAACTTTAAACCGATTAATAAAACTCTTAAAAGGATAATATTGTTGGGTAAAGTGCGAAGGGCTCCTGCTCTTGCTTGGGTTGTATTTTTATTAAGCTGTGAGCTACGTTTTCTTTTTTTTTTTTTTAAAGAGAGAGGGAGGAAAGGAAGCGAGAGAGAGAGACTGTTAGAGCCCACAGCCTCTTGTTTGCAGATTATTTTACGGAGATGCTCAGTGGAATATCAATTGCCTGTGATGAAAAGTCCCGCCAGGTACTACCTGGAATGGCAGAGGCTTTAGAAGTGAGAACGGCTCCTCGGAGAAGCCCCATATTTTAGATTTGGAAAAACAGTGCAGCTGAAATTGTGCCTTCACGGCAGGCAGAGCGAGGCAGGGGGCTTGGGAAGACAGCGCCAAGCCGGGGCAAGGGGCTGGGTTAGAAAAGAAGGCTTCCTGCCTTGCTCTTGTCCATCTCAGTAAGGACGGGGCTGGGTCCTCATGATCTGATGGGGCCTGGGGGCCAGGGGAGGGGCAGGCTGGGGAGGGGGTTAAGGAAAATCCTGGAATCTGGTCAGAGGCACTGGGCAGACCTCTGGCTCAGAAGACTCAAAACTCTCATTGGAAGTGCTGCTGTCTAGGCCTGTTCTATGAGTCCTTCCATTTCATGAATAATCAAATTCACCCCAAACATTAAAAATGTGTTCTTTACTTTTTTGGAAATGATCATCATTCTAAATGGAAATGTGGTCCTGCATCAGCTAGGCTGTATAAATGCTAACTCTCTACCCCAAATCACTTCACAGAGGGGCTCCCTGGGTCCCTCCCGTTTGTCCGTCACAGTGAGAAGGATGGGACCAGCCATGGCCGGCTGGTGCGGGGTGGAACGTCACCCAGGTCCCACGGACCCAAACCTTACAAACGTTTATAGACAGCGGCGTTGTCCCAGCGCGGGGTCCGAACTCAGGGATGGCCGGTTGGATGACTGCCACGGGGGGTAACAGTGATGCTCGTCTGGACAGCGCGCATATATGGAGTCCACGCTATGTGGGCCTCTGTGTCCGATTCCTTCACTTAGCGCCACGTTTTCAAGGTCTGTCCATGGATCTGTGCCTCATTCCTCTTGATCAGACACTCTCTTCTTCTCACCGTCTTTCCCTGAACTTCTTTTTATTTCTACTTACAGATCCAGATTTTTCTCTCTCACTTTTCCAGTCCAGAAACCTGGGTCTTCTTGTCTCAGTCTCTGGGGGAACCCTTCCCAGTCTCGGAAATCATTCTCCTTAGAAGCAGCTGAGCTTCTTTCTTTTTTTAAATTAATTTTTATTGGAGTTTGGTTGATTTACAATGTTGTGTTAGTTTCTGCTGTACAGCAGGGTGATTCAGTTACAAATATACATATATCCCCTCCTTTTAGATTCTGTTCCTATATAGGTCATTACGGAGTATTGAGTAGACTTCCCTGTGCTATGTAGTAGGTTCTTATTAGTTAGCTATTTTATATAGAGTAGTGTGTATATGTCAATCCCAATCTCCCAATTTATCCCTCCCCTCCCCCTTTCCCCCTTGGTAACCCTAAGTTTGTTTTCTACATCTGTGACTCTATTTCTGTTTTGTAAATAGGTTCGTTTGTACCATTTTTTTAAGATGATATACAATGGAATGTTACTCAGCCATAAAAAAAGAACGAAATAATGCCATTTGCAGAAACCTGGAGGCACCGAAAGATTGTCATACCGAGTGACGTAAGTCAGACAGAGAAAGACAAATACCACATGATATCACTCATGTGGAATCTAGAAGCTGCGCTTCTGATGGGGCCTTGGTCCCTGTGCAGGGCAGCTGCAGGGTGCCAGGCCTTAACTTCCCATCTTGGCTTTTTCTTCTGTTAGTTCTGGCTTCCTTTCCAGGCGTCACTGAGTCTGTCCACTCACTCCTCCCTTCCCTCTGATTTTTGCTCTCATACTTCTCCCCCAGGGCTCCTCTAACTGCAGGGTGCAAAGAACCGCCCAAAGTGGATTTAAAATGCTGATTCCTGGGCCTTAATCTCAAGGACTTTCATTCCTTTCACTGGAATCAGCATTTCCCACAAGATCTCCAGGAAATTAGTGTGAAGTGGTAGAATTCTTTTATCCTCTCCTGGTCACTGGATCCTCTCCTCACACGGTTTCCAGGAGCCTTTTTATTCCCTGGTTCTATCTCTCGTCACCAACTCCTTTCCAGGGACAGGCATGTCCATTTTCCATCCAGCTCACCACTGCCTTCCCTCCCACCCCACTGCTGATAAACTCAAAATTTCAATTATTTGTTCATGCCATGCCTGAAGTATCTATTGAACTTAAGGTATGCTCGATGCGAGGCCAACTGAGATGAATCACCCTTGACCCCTGCCCTCAAGGAGGTCGCCCTACTGGGAGGGATCCAGGTGTGTAACTCACTCCTCCTTGCCTTCTCCCACCTGGCTGTGTGCCTATAAATGCCGTCCGTGCTCAGAGCATCAAGACAGCACACAAGACAGACGGGGGCGATTAGAAATAAACACACGGCACAGAAATGAGGAAGCTGTCCTCAGGGTGTCAAGTGCAGCAGGGAAAACTAAGATGGGGTGAGACGGACTTCTCTAGACTGGGAGTCAGGAGCGGCCCCTCAGAAGAGGCTTGGAGCTGAGCCTCAAAGAAATGAGATCAGGTCTCACAGAAGATCACAGGAAGATAGTCTATGTGAGAGGGACAGGCCAGCACAAGACCAGAGTGATGTGACAAGGCCACTGGGGCCGGGGCATCCTCGCAGGCTGGTGCCCCTTCTTTTGATTGGAGAAGAGCTCGTCTCACCTGCCCTCCTGGGAGCACAGGTCCATGAAGACATCCCCCTGGAGCAGGCAGGGCGGAGAGCTAAGCCAGCCCGTGGAGGAGACAGGGTGCTGGCTGAGGTCTGTCCAGATCTTTCGGGTGGAAAGTGAATGCTGAGCAGGCAGATGACAGATGCCTGTTATGTGTGAAGGGTGGCGTGGGCTGGACTTCTTCACAGGCTCTGAAAAATTCCAAAACCCAGAAGCCCTATGTGAACCTTGAAAGAAATGCATTGAGAACACATTTAATGGAGTGACAGTGGGTCATGAATTTGTAGAGTCCTTTACCCGCAGGAAATAATGCTGGCTAAAGTAATAATTTAAAAATAATAAACATTTACTCAATAAACACCATTGCTTATTATGTGCAGGCACTACGGACTCAGAAATGAACAAGGGCAGTACAATCCCTGCCCTCCCAGAATGAACAGGGTAACAGAGAAGACAGCCCCCAAAGAAGTGACTGGGGCCCCGTAGCAGTGCAGTGTGGTGTGTGAGAGCAGTGACTTGCAACCACCCTGGGCTAAATCCCAGTTCTGCTGTGTGGCCTTGGGCAGGTTACCTAACTGCTCTGTGCCTCAAATTATTGATGTGCAAATGAGGATAGCAGTAGTGCTTCATTGGTTATTATAAGAAGAAAAGTGTTTCAAAGGATGCCTGGCACACATTAAGTATTAACCACTAGGTGATTAATTACCTGATTTTTGCTGAATGCTCAGAGGGGGAGGTGGAATCCTTGGGGTAGCAGGAGCTCCTTACTTGAGCTGGAAGAGCCTCCTGATGGAGTGACATTGCAGTGGCTCCGAGCATTCTACCGGATGATTTACATATATTAATACAAATCCAAAAAAGTTCTGCAGAGTAGGTATTCTGCCTGTTTTAATTTGCCCAGGAGAAAACTGACATTTTTCGGGACGTTTGAGCAGGTTGCCCAAGGTCATCTAACGGGAAACGGAGCCGAGTCCTGCTCCAAAGACCAGGCACATTCCCTGCACGTCACTCCGGTGAAGATGCGGTCGAGGGAGGGAAGCTGCATAATGATTATTGAGAGAACTGAGAGATCTGGGGAACCGTGCCCTCTTGCACAAGCCTCTTGGTACCACGGTCAGAGAAGGCTAGGCAGGAGAAGCTGTACTGTGTTCCAGGGAGGAAATTCTGTTCTGTCCCTCCCTGTTCATACTCCTTGTTAAAAAAGCACAGTGTGGAAAGACAAAGGGGGGCCCGATCCCCCCATCCGCAGCCGATCCCACAGCACAGGAGGCTGCCGTCTGAGTCATGTACTGTTTAATTAAAGCAACATAGGACCCAGCCTTTCAGAACTAGGTCACAAACACGCCTCCGTGCAGACACTCCTTTTTGGTGATACGGGCTTTGGGAGGAAGAGAGCGTGTGAA
Source organism: Delphinus delphis (assembly GCF_949987515.2). Classification (NCBI taxonomy): domain Eukaryota; kingdom Metazoa; phylum Chordata; class Mammalia; order Artiodactyla; family Delphinidae; genus Delphinus; species Delphinus delphis. The sequence goes on along the minus strand of NC_082690.1, from coordinate 4,971,137 downwards.
AAGGTGAAGTTTGCCTTCCTATGTGATGTGTCATCCTGCATGCCAGCTTTCTCTCCCGTAGGGCACCGCAGGCTGGGCGGACAGTCTTAAAAAGCAATCTGAGACCCTAGTTGGGCCCCTTTGAAATAAATCTGACTGGTACCAATTGGCTCCACCAACACACATCAGTACGCGTCAGGCGCACGTGTACAGCCAGACCCAGGGGCTTTGTCTTGCAGGTAAATGGTGCATATGGCCCCGATGTGCAGGACCACCACCTGCAGAAAGGACACTGTGGCCCCAGGATTTCCCCAGAAAGCGGCCAAGTCAGAGGTGCCCTCATGTATCACAGTGGGCATATCCTGAGGGCCCCCTCTCAGGACCAAGCATCCTTCTGACACTCAGAGCAACTGAATACGTTTGCCCTCAAGGAAAGCTCTAGTCTGTGTCTGTTGTTCTTCTCCAGAGGGGTAAAACCCAAACCTGAAACATCACCACGCCCGCCCAACTCTTGAGACCGTCTGGGCATCCCCCATTCCCCCACCCCTTCCTCCTTCTCTTCGTCTTCCTTTACCTGGCTGTGCTTTCTGATCTCCGGTGTGACAAATTTCGGCTGCCACTAATGTTCATGTAGAGCATGTTTCTCTTTCCCTTTGGATGGATGACTGTGAGCTCAATGAAAGGCTTCTCAGAGACGGCTCCCTGAATAGAAATGCACAGGAGACAAACAAAGCCCGCTGCTCAGACATCCCCACCAAGGCTCGGGACTTTAAAAAGCCCCTGTCGCCCCAGAAATGAGGCTATTAAGGTGTGACATGATTCTCACTTTCAGGCAGAAACTTTTTAAACTGCTATAGAGCCCAATCAAGAGGAGATGAAAACTTCAGTGTTTCAAGATATCTCACTCTTGTGTTGATGAAGGAGGACATGCCGGGATGCAGGCAGAATGAGAAGCAGGCTCCCGGCCCCTTGTCAGCCACATGATGGAGAGCCTGCAGACTCACTGTCACCTGTGTCTACCCTCTTGTCATCTCCCCTCGGTCTCCCAACCAACAGGAGGGACGGAGAGAGGGGGCTCGGACCCAGCAAAGACATCAGACCACCCCATCTTTGCACCCCTCTACCTCCCGGGGGCCAGGGGGCCCTCAACACAACGTGGCAGCAACCAGCCTGGTGACCCGCTGGGACAGGGCTGCAGAACTCCCCCTGATTCCAACCTTCCGGCTGGAGCGCAAGTGCTTTTTCATCGTTCTTAAAAATTAAACTTGACCCACGGGAGTGACTTTGGAACCAGGAGAGTTGGGGTTGACCTCCCATCTCTGTAATTGATCACTGTATCCCTCAGTTTGCTCATTTGCAAAATGCCCGCCTTTTGAAACTGAAGAGAAGAACAGATGAAATGTGTTTCATAAAGTGTCTCGCTGTAGAAAGCCAGTATAAATTAGCCTGGGTGGTGTTTTCAAATGGTAAGAAAACAAAGGCAAGGACTCCCAGCCAGTGGGTTAGGGCTCAATTCAATTGACGGTAACTTCAGTTTCCTCCAATTGTGGACTTGAGACAAGTTCTCCTCCTTCCCGAAGGCTTATGGGGGAGACTGATACCTCTCCCAGGCAGGCCCAGCTTGGCCAAGGTCCCTTCTTCCTAAATAGCTCCCTCTTCTAAGATTGCCAGGGAGAAGCTGAGAGGAAAATGAATGGGGATTATTTTAGCCAGCAGAAGCATCCTTTCCCAACAGCATTTTCCTGCCCACAAATCTCTCCTGAATCTGGGTAATACCCAATAGAATTACTTCAAAGAAAGGTTGGGGAACATTCGTCTTAAAGAATCAGAACCTGAAGACAGCTCCTCAGTCATCTCTGGGGGCTTGGTGATGAGAATGAGGGTTTTTTCTGAAGTGACAGAAGACTCTTCCACCTGGGAACACTCAAGTCCCCATGGGTTTCTTCTCTGAGCCCCCAGACATGGTCTGTCTGTTGGCGAGCAAGGAGGATTCGGGCTGACTTAGATGATAAAAGCATGTGTCTTCTCCTTTAACGCAACTTCCCTTATTCCCTGCAGTGGCTCCAGGATGGGTGTTAGGGCTGGACTTGGACTTGAGGGTGTGGGAGCTAGAAGTCCAGTGTGTGTGCCTGGGTTTTGCAGAGGTTCTGTAAAGTGCTTGGAGAGACAGACCTAGATCAGCCTTTTAAAACCCAAATGACCTTGAAAAGACAACTTCATTCTTTGTAGTTGCGGGTGAGCCGTTCAGTGGTGGCTGCAATTTAGAAAACAGTATCACTGTACTCCCAGATCTATTTGGTGAAATATGACCCAAAAGCAACCCCAAGCCACACCATACTTTTAACGCCCCTCATGTCCAAGACTCCCTTTAAATTCTTCCGCATCCTAGGGGGAAAAAAAGGATATTTATGTTCTCTCTATTTTGCATAACCTGAGACCTGGATAGCGGTGATGTGTTTTGTCCAAGGTTACTCCGTGTGACGGGGGAACTTCAGTCCCCACTGGGCCTCACTGACAGAGCCACAAAATGCAAACCAGAGCCTGTCTGTCGGTGTGTATATGAGTGTGTGTGTGCAAACAGGTGCACGTTTATCCTCACTTAGTGATGCTAGGATCCCTTCTTTCGATGCTGATGGATGCCAGTCAAGGTGAAGGAGACCAGCAGATCTGAAGGAGGAGGAGTGACCTGGACTTGGTCAGAGGAGCAATATGATCTGTCAGAGAAGGTCTTCTTCTTCCCCCAGATTTGCACTAGGAGCGGACCCCCCATCACTCAGCCCTGGTCTCACGCAGAGAGGGGGCTCTCTCCTCTCCTAGAGCTGCCTCTGGGGCTGGAGCCGGGATGGGCCATGGGGCTATCTGAACAGCAGCGGGCCTCTCCTGGGCTTTGCCCCTCCCCAAAGAGGCCCCTGCCTGGCCGGTGGTCTGTGTTCTCTCAGGCTTGGAGGATACCTTAGATGGCATCTGTTTCAACCTCTGCTTAGTGCAAGAACACCATATTCAGCAGGGTTTCCCAAATTTCCAAAACATCAATCCCTTTGGACGGCTCTTTAAATAAAATGGGGAGAAGGCTGTGTGGTTCACCAGCTCATGGAACTGTTGGACACCCGTCTTCCTCTGAAAGATTCACAGTGAAGTTTGGCTGATCAAGGCTCCGAGAAGGTCTGCAACCAGGAATGCATGGTTAAATTACAGTGAGACCAACAGAATTTTATACAGACACAGTTTAAACAGCTTAAGAGACGTGAAGTCCACTATTACAGTAAAATTTGCTCCTAAAGTGCTGTTATAGTATGTGTCTTGAGAGTAGAGACATTTTATCTTCTCTTCCAGTCGAGATGTTTCTTTAACACGAGAACTATATATCATATTATTTATTTCATAGTACAGAACACACAGAGAGGCTCCATACTGCTCTTTCTAATAGGACACATAAGAAAATTGAAATAATACTTTCTAACTGAATAGTGTACTTAGTGGAATAACCTTGATTCATTGTCAGATCACTAGAACTTTTAGAGTTCAGACAGTTGACTCGGAACCCGCCTCTCTGTCACTCCCAGCCTGTTCCTCCTGCTTTTCTTCCATTTCTTCCTATGTTTTAGCTGAGTATCTTCGAGAAAACCATTTAATATGACCCAGCAATCCCACTCCTGGACATATACCCAGAGAAAACCATAATTCAAAAAGACACATGCACCCCAATGTTCATTGCAGCTCTATTTACAATAGTCAGGTCATGGAAGCAACCTAAATGCCCATCAACAAATGAATGGATAAAGAAGATGTGCTACATATATACAATGGAATATTACTCAGCCATAAAAAGAATGAAATTGGGTCATTTGTAGCGAGGTGGCATATTAATGCATATATGTGGACTCTAGAAAAACAGTACAGATGAATTGGTTTGCAAAGCAGAAATAGAGACACATGTGTAGAGAACAAATGTATGGACCAAGGAGGGAAAGCGGGGTCGGGGGGGTGGTGGTGTGATGAATTAGGAGATTGGGATGGACATATATACACTAATATGTATAAAATAGATAACTAATAAGAACCTGCTGTATAAAAATGAATAAATTAAATTAAATTTTTAAAAAAGAAAGCCGTTTAATGGGGTTCAAAAGCAATCACTTGGCAGTGGTATGGGCAGTGAGGGCTCAACCTCCTCCAATTCTGAAAGAGTCCACGGTGCAGGGGATCTTACACTTACCACCCCTCGGATCCCATTTCCTCTTGCTGACTAATATCCTGTCTCTGGTACCTTCATGCTTTTGCTCCCCGGGTGCTCTGTGGATTCCAGCCAAATTATCTCAAGGGGCAAATATACTCCAAAAGGAGGAGAAGTGCAAAGCATCTTACATTACCGGTGTTAACATTTCCTCTCGTTCCTTGTCTGCTGTGATTCAGGACCGTTCTCTTCCTTTGTGCTCAATAAGCAATAGAAATACATGTGTCGGCAGAAAGCCAGCCTCTGACACGGCGTCTAGAAAGACGGGCTGGAAGGAGGGAGTCCTTGTGATTCGTACTCCCTTCCGCACTCTGCTCCTGCCAATGATGGGGGAGGGAGCCGGCCCCAGACCATAAATAACAGCTACACCCCTGAAATGCCCCTTCTTCCAAGTACGATTCTGTTCGCATCGCCTGCGGATTCTACAGGCCTGCATCCTTTCAGCTCTTCTCCAGCACAGTTGGAACAAGACGAGAGGAAACAGCAGGACGTGGCTCTTTGAGGGTCTTCTTTCAAAAGAACCAGGATCAGTCTGGAGCTAAATGTGTTGACGATAAAGCCTGCCTGAGTCTCCTCTTCCCCCCGGTAGGTCTGGAGGTGGTCCAGACCTACCTCCACCCGTCCTCTGAGCTTTTGCCCTCTTCTCCACCCCTAAGCCTGTCAGAGCTCACCTGACTGGCTGCCCCTCGCTTTCCGTGTCCTACTCTCAACTGGACACGTCGAGAGGCTCCGCTTCTCACCAAACTTTTAATGACTGATGGAAACTGCTCCCATTTAAACATAAGCCAGTGCGTCACTCAACAGAAAACAGTAATGTCTAATATTAAATTCACCTAGGAGAGCTCATGGGAACAGACACAGCTTCCAAGACCCCTCAAAGAACGGCCAGTGAGCATCTGCCTGTGTCATTTGAAATGAGGATGAGCCCTGATTAAACAACGATAGCATGACTGCTGACAGCAGGGTCTCTGGAATCAGGTGATGTGGACTTGAATCTCAGTTCTGCCATTTCTTTCTCTGTGACCCTGGGAAGCTTCTTTATCTGCAAAACTGGGCATCGTACCATCACCCACAGTATGGCTATTGTGAGATTAAATGAGATAATCTTTGTAAACACTTAGCACAGTGCCTAGCTCACAGTAAACACTCAAAACTATTAGCTCTTGATTTGCTGATCATGCTATGAGCCCGTGAGATACAAAGGCAAATTTCAAGGACTTTGGGATCAAGCAAACCTGAGTTTGAATTTCGACTCTGATTACTGGCTGTGTGATTATAAACCACTTGTCTAACCTCATTTTAGCATCACCTTCCTCCTCATTGGTAAACAGGAATAATCGTGTCTCCCTCACTAGGATTGTTGCAAAGCTGGAAGAAATCATGTGTTTGAAAATACTTTGTAGCTAGGAGGCATTCGATAAATGTTTGGGGATGGGGAAAACATCCTCTGAGCAGATCGCTGGGAAAAAATGACAAGGATTCTTTTGGGCATTTCAGTGTGTGCATTTCAACAAAGGACTTGCTCCGTCACTCTGTCCTAAGGCAACTCTTACAGCACTTCTGTGAGGCATAGAGCAAACGCAGATAATAGTGTCTCGATTTTATTAACAAAGTTTTTGTCCTAAGCGCCAGTCAATGGAGCACAATCAAGTACAACTTCAGACAGAGATCGCTTTCTTCCTTTAAAGTAGGAGTTTTCAAAGTGTATTTTGCATCTCACTTTTTCAAGAAGGATCTATAATAGAACATCATTATAACATACAGACTAGTAGGGCTGCTCTGAAAGCAGGGCTGGTTGGTACCTGCTCCATTTCCCCCCCAAGGCCCTGCAGTAGCCTCTGAACTCCTCTAAGGAAATCTAGGACTCCACGACAGTTCAGAACCCAATGTGCTGAAGGCATAGAATTTTCTTTAGACTCTTACAACGCACAGTGTGCATTAATAGTGATTTCCTACTGTCTTAGATATATTAATATTAGGTCACATCAGGCAAGCCTCATTTCCGACTTTGACAGTGTTTTGTGGGGAAATGCAGTAGGCGTGGTGAATCAGTGTTTCAGGAATGCATTTTACAAGGCTCTTGTAATAGCTTTGTTGGAATGATGAAGAAATTTAGGCTGAATACTACTAGTAAAAGTAGGTGTATTAGTGAGTGGATGAACACCTACAGCCAACAGGTCCCGAACAAGCAACTGATCAATGTCAGGCGTGGGTTGCAAGAGACACAGGCTGTGTCCTGTATCATTAAATGTTTCCATCAGCAACTTGGATGAAGACATAGAGATGACACTTATCAGATTTGTGGATGACATGATTTGGAGCCAAAGCAAATGTACCAGGTGATGGCATCCCGATAGAGCTTGTCAGGCTGGAGGAATGGGTCAAATCTAAGATGATGAAATTTAACTTGGGGAAAAAAATGCCGTATCTTATAATTTGGTTGAAAAAGTAAATTATTCAAATATAGATTTTTGTCAAATCTTATATTAGATTCAGGCATGGTCTAGCTAACTGCAGTAACTTCCCCAGGGTGGGGGCTCTTTGGGAGGGTCCTTCGGGTAGACCTAAGCACTGGATGATGCCATGGGGAGAAAGGACAGTGTAGGTTGTAAAGAGAGTGGCTGCAGGAGAGGGTCGTGGGTCAGAACTGGCAACCATTCCAGGCTGAGATCCAGGTACAGAAAAGAAGGTTTTCACTCATTTTCTGAATATATTCCTCATGAACCCACAGTGTCTTAAGGGCCCAGGCTCTAGACCCAAACTCTGCAGGATTAAATACTGGCTTTGCTACCTATCAGCTGCATACCGTAGGCAAGTTACTGGGTTGGCCAAAAATTTCGTTTGGGTTTTCCATAAGATGTTGTGGACAAACCCGAATGAACTTTTTGACCAACCAAATACTTAAATCCTCTGTGCCTCAATGTCTGCCTCTATACAGTGGGGATACATTTGTAGCTGCCTACCTTGTAGGGTTCTTGTGAGATCCGGTTCAGGAATGCACACGGATCATATATTATTTTGACTCCTCTTTACTAGGTGCACGGCTTGGTTGAAGGAGGAAGGGTAAGACACGTGATGTCTTTGGAGGAAAGGTCGGTCCCTCAAAGCAGAGCGCCCTGTGCTAAAGGTCCCAAGGTCTGGAAGCTTCCCTAGACAGTCACAGGGAGCCCGTAACCAGAACTGCATAACTAGGAGCAAACTGGGCTTGGGAACTAAAATGGAATTTAAGCAATCGAAAGAAATGCAACGTCCAAGTCAAGCTAGCAATGGATGGAGAGCCTGAGGTATTGGGCTGATACACTTTAAATCTCCTGTGTTTGATCGTAGAGACAAAATCAGGGTGGAAGCTGTCATGGACCCTGCTCTCAGGAACAATGGGGCCCACAGGCAAATAGGTTGAAATCAGGAAGTGGCCAATAGATGGAAGAGTCTGGTGTTAGCAGGGTGGAAAAGGAAGAGGTCTTCTGATTGTTAGTTTCCTACAAGTTACGGGACTGCAGCACCTTCCCCTTTTTATATTCTATAGAACGAAACATTCCCAAGCGCTGCATTACTATAAGCCAGTCCGACAAGACCCCGAGTGCCTGGCTGACCACCACACCACAGTTAAAGGTTTGCAATGGCACACGCTGGCCAGGATGCTAAAGCAACGAGAGCACATGGTGTGTGAACAAAAAGCAATAGGGCTTGCACTGTCCGCTGGGGGAACAAAGCCATGTCCACACACGAACATGAGACCTCTTCAGATATTTTCAGGGCTGTCTTGTGAAAGAAGAGTGGCCAGTCCTTGCTCAGTACGCTGCTAAGGACCAGAGGATGGGTGCTCCAGGGAAAGAACTTTAATTCTGAAATTCAATGTCAGGGAAATGCCAAAGACGGGAGGCTCTTCCTGGAAAAGGGCATCGCTCCCACAGGCAGAGCCGAGATGCCCAGGGCATTTCAGCATTGCTTTAAGGGGTTCGCTAGACGGGGGTCTTTAAAATCTTTTTCCAAATGTAGTACTCTATATTTTTATGGCAACTACAAGGAGACAGCTGCGTAAATCCCAGGATTTTGTCTGTAGTGCCCAGGCAGCAGTGCCATGTTTGGTATGGCGGTGCTGGGCTGCCTCTCTCCCTGCTGTCTGTTCAGTTCTTATTAACCGAGCTGTAGTTCAAGGCCTAGCCAGGAGGTGGAGCCGGCCTGTAAGGTGCCCGGGGACCCCACCAGGAGGGCCTCGGGATGAAGCGAGCTCTGGGGCTCCTGTGCGTTGGCAGCCACAGAGGAGCCCGAGAGCGGATCAGCCGCCATCTGTCTTCGTTTTGCTAACCCCCTCTATCGGATGCCACAGGCAGCGCACTTCCTATCTTTATAAACATCCCCAATCAGCCATTTCCCTGCCGCTGTCACATACTCGCGGCGTGAATGCCGGCAGCTTTATCACAGACTGGACTTCATTTCAGGCATAACTCCCCCACACTGTGCTTCTGAGGCCTTTACGGCCACATTACGCTATATGCCTGAGTTGTGATTACACATCAGCACCGCAAGGCCCCAGACCGTGATCCGGCCCACACCCACCCACCTGCCATCCTGCCCTCCACAGACAGCTAGAGCTCAGGCTATAGACACAGGCGAATCGAGATTTAGGAGAACGAGAGCGAACAAAGGGCCAGGCACTCTCACGTGGACTCAGGGAGGCCAGAGCTGCTCCATGGGGCTGAGAATCACAGGCCTGTCTCCTTTGGCCAAGTGACCTGCCAGAGGGAGAGAGTTAATGAAAGGAAAAGAGAGGTGAGGGGGAGAAGTCTGTATTTGAATGGACCTTTCTCAGGACCCCCCAGATCTCAAGGCTGACAAAGGGGCAATAGATTTTCTTTATCTTGTGTCTGAAATCAGGGACCTAAGTAAGCATTTCTTTTTACCCCCTGCATCAGTCTTGCCACATTTCTAAGATTGCTTTTCTTACAGCAATGGAAAAAAAAAATTGTTTTTGTCCCATTGCATTTGGGTTCTTGAGGGTCCTATGAATGAACCCTTGGAACCATAGTCACACAGGAAGGAGCCATAAGTCCCTCTCCTGAAGACACGGTGGCCGTCAAAAATTAGAAATAAAGTTATACTTGTCTGCGGATAAACAAAAATTAAAGGGCAGGGTGGGCAATAACACTTTAGAGAATTGTAGGATCCTGAGTTATGGCTAGAAGCATGTAGAATATTGGGGATGTCACATGCATATTCAAAGAAAATGTTTCTTTTTCATTCTGAAAAACCCCAGCCTTTCAGTCTTCTCGGCCATGCTGTCTTCTTTCTGCTCACAGAACCACAGACGCCTGCTTTTCCTTCCCCTTGTTTCTGGTTCTGGGGCTTTTCCCAGGCCTCCTTGGGTCTCCACCCGCCCGGGCTGCTCAGGGCTCCATCACCCTGCGGGCCTGTCGCCTCTTTACTCTGTCCTTCCACCTCTCTCTCCCACTTTATCCCAAAATGTAGGCACTATTCTTTTCCTTCTTCTCCAAAGAGGTGAGACCACATGACGGTAGCCCAGGGGAGTTATGTCGGGAAAGAGAAGTCTAATTTGATACCTGACATCACACTTATGACACCTGTCACTGCGGCTTTGCCCTGATGTCTTCCCTCTTGTGGAGCCCTGGTCTTCTCTGAATTCCAGGGCCCAACCTCTCCCTTCTCAAGGGAGACAATGAGCTACCTTTGCCATCTTAACTGCCCAGAGTGTTGCCCTGCCCACAAAGAACACAGGGTTTGATGTTATTATGTAGAACCTTTCCACCCTGGTGTGCTCAAAGTCTCCTTCTAGACGGGGCTCCAACCCTTAACTCTGCAAATCAAAAAGTCTGTTAACCAACCTAACTCCCAACCTCCACACGCCCCCAAAAGCCAGCTTTACTCAGCGTATGAATTCTGCGCTTCCTTCACCCCCAGAATGCAAGAGCGCTGCTGCTTTAAAAGTTACGCCCTTTGGAGGGGTTTCCTGTACCAGCAAAATCTGTTGTAAACGAACATCAAGAATTGCCTTGAGGGGGAAAACAGGGCCTGGAATCTACAGCAACTGGCGCCACCCAGCTTATGAGAAACTTGGAGAAAAAAAGGAGCCCAGCTCTGCTGCCTGTCAGCCATGGGCCCAACCGTATGGAAATGAATCCTTGTCTTTTTTTAGACCCATAGCAGTATCTTCACTTCTAAATTTAAGTGATACACTGCTAAAGTTAACTTAGCCGTTAAGCTATGCTTCGGAGTTAAGCTGCCTGCATTTTAAATCTAAGCTTCACCACTTACTAGTTTTGTTTTTGTTTTGTTTTGACTCTGGACAAGCCGCCATTTTCTCATCTGAAAAAGGGAATCACAGCTGCCCCAGAGTTGATGGGAGGAAGCCTCAATGAACATCCTCAAAGCGCTTGGGCCAGCCCTCGGTGCTGAGTTAACACTCAGTAATTTATACACTGACATTATTCATCGTAATCAATGTCACATCCCCCCGACCACTACTTTTCTGTTGGGCAAACACCTCAAAAATCCCAAAGCGGGCTCTTCTCAGATGTCTCCCGCTTAGGGGTGGTGCCCTTGCACCAGAACTGGGCCCCTGTGCGTCCCCCTACCTGAGCTCTGCCTGCAAAGCTGCCCCCTGTCCCGTCTGGGAATCACGACCACACTCATCTCGGCTTCTAAAGAAATCCAACGGAAGGCGTTTCCTTTGGGACAACGGCTCCAGATGCCACTCTGCTGTTACCTGTTCCCCTCCGGTGTGGGCCCGTCTTTCCTGCTCACGTTGTTTACCCCAAACGCATTATAACCTATTTCCACGGTGTGTGGGAGGATGCTCTTCAAGTCCTCAGTTCCAGCAGAACCAATTATGTTCTCTGGTTTTCCAACTGGATTCAGATCCCTACACTGAATCCTGCTGGCCCTCGAGAGTAGAGAAGATGGTCTCTCAGTGCCTTGAAGCCTTGAATTTGACTCCTTTCAGAGAAATTTGAAACCTCCTAACAGTCCCTCCTCCCCCTGACCACCCTCACACACAATACACGCTTTCCATCATCTAGTTCTTCAGCCCTTGTGGCAAATAGATATTCAGATATTAAATCTGTCTCAGGTATCTTCTTCATAAAAAATTAAGGGAAAACGTCTGTGTTAACAACATTTTAACATGAGATAATAAACAAACTGCAGTAATTGGATAGTTTTCTTCTGAAGGTCATATGCCTCCGCAGAAATCACCCTGGCAAGTGTGCAATTTGCAAGAATAATCGCACCTTACATTCAGATACTGTGCTTTTTCGTGTTCAAGGAACATTCTTTAAATGTTAATTAGTTACTCCACCAAATATCCTAGGAGGTGTGGATTAGTAGCTGCTTAATGCAGATGGAGATTCAAAGAGAGAGCAAGGCTGAGTTGGCCTCACATCACACAATGATTCTGAGGCAGGAATTTTTAGCTAAATCCTCATGAATGGACCAGAAATAAGTCACAAGCGGGGCTGAGAGATCAAAGGTTATTTATCCTAAATTTCTTAGAGATTTATTCTATTCTTTGATTTGCATGAACCCCCTGAGAAACACTTTCATCTCCCCCCTTTAAATCAGAAATTCACTTATGCCAAGTCTCCAGTTAAAAGATGTTACAATCGGGGGCTTCCCCGGTGGCGCAGTGGTTGAGAGTCCGTCTGCCGATGCAGGGGACGTGGGTTCGTGCCCCAGTCCGGGAGGATCCCACGTGCCGCGGAGCGGCTGGGCCTGTGAGCTGTGGCCGCTGGGCCTGCGCGTCCGGAGCCTGTGCTCCGCAACAGGAGAGGCCACAGCAGTGAGAAGCCCGCATACCGCAAAAAAAAAAAAAAAAGAGGTTACAATGGGGATCTCCCCCTGCCTAGTAAGATGGGGGCCACTTGGTTTTGAGGGCTGTTTCAGCCACGAGTGATTTTGCCTAATTGCCAAAACGCGGAAGGAGGGGGGCTGCTGTGGGAGAACACAGAGGTCCACAGCATCTCCTGGATTGCTGCTACCCTACGACTAGGACAGCAAAAAGCCAAGATTTAACTGGCTGCAAACCCATTTTGCTGACACCCACCCTGAGTCGTGGGAGTATGTCCCTAGGTCCCTGCTCTGTGCTTTTCTTGAGGACTTATGGTGTGCCCATCACATAAACCCACTTGCAACCGTTCCCAATAATTGCAGCCTGAAAAGTGAGCTGATCAGCATCTCACGTTTATGGCCAGCTACTAACCCAGCCAGCATTTTCTAATAATACTTTGCCTTTATATCCCAAGATCGCAGAGCAATTTACGAAGATTAATTAGAAGCGCCTTCGAACTCATCCTTGGTGGCCGCATGGGCGGGGGCCACGAGAGGGGAGTTAAATTAGCCTCCCCCGAGAGAGGGAAGTGAGGATTCTAAGTGAGGGCTTGTCTGGTTGAAGCCAGGACTTTATCTGAGAATAAAACCCTGTGTCCCATTAGTAGGCAAGAGAGAAACAACGTGTCATCTGATATTCCAAAAGGATTCAATTGGAAGGAAGGAAGGAGGCTGTGTGTGTTTATTTTTTATTTGAAAAATGATGTAAATACCCAAATTTGTTACAGCCCCCACCCCCCCCCCGGGGTCCTGGCAAGATGCCCAAGATGTCTGTGATCTTGCAAGATGACAGTTTGCATCTCGCAGGCTGGGTCATTTCGCTTCCTGCTCTCCCCTGCCCCGGAGCTTGCAGTCCCTGCTTCCCTGGGAGGTCAAGGACATGGCTGGTGTAAATGTGACCCTTTGATGTATGTCAGAAGGGGGCTGCCGGTTCAGGGCTCCCTCCCACCCCGCTTCCAGTGCACCACTGGGCCTGGCAGCGAGAGGATCAGCTCGGCAGAGAATAGGGGATGATGGTAGAGAAAGGAGGCGATCAGGCCATTGAGGAAGCGCAGCTGTGGAGGGGCCTAGGGGAGGGGTGGGAGGGTCTGCGGTGACGTCCTGTTTTGTTCTTGCAACCAAGGCACAAATTAAGGCAAAATTAGAGGCTTTCTTTGGGCGATTGGACGGATGGGAGGAGGAGGAAGACGGGGAAGCAGAGCTTTTAAGGACAGCAATTTGAGAACATCTGAGACAAATCTGCACTTGATTCTTTTTTTTGGTGGATTAGTTAGTGACTTTCTTTTTGGATTCCGGAGGGGTTTTTCTCCCCTTCCTTTCCCTTTTTGCACCATGCACATGTAAATGTGATTGAGAATTCTTTCGTCAGATCTGCTGCCTTGGCAGCCTTCCTCCCAGCTGGCCTGGCTGGGGGAACCCGTGCTGGTGGCTGACTGCCATTGACAAGTTCTCGCGGGCTTCGTGGGAGGAAGTTTGCCTCGGAGACACTGCCAGACCCTAGTCTGGGCTTTGGTGCCTGGAGGGAAGGAGGGCAGAGGGGACCCCCCCCCAGCAGGACTGGACCCCTCTCTGCCCACGAATGGAGGGTGCCAAGGCCACCACCGCCATCTCACCTTGGTCCACTCAGCAGACAGTGACTAGCGCAGACCGTTCCTCTCCATCGTGAGAGCACCATCTCTGCAGAATCCCTGGTGCCCAAAGTCCATCTTGAAAGGCCATGTAAGCCTTCCTTCCTCTGTTTCTAACCAGGGCATTTCATCAAAACACCAAGATATACGTGGTGTGAAAACATTGCCCACCTCAACGGCTGCAGTTCATGGCCAAGCCAGTCTTTCGCTTCTCTGTTTCCATACATTCTCCTTTTTGTCCCCTCCTTTCCCCACCCTGGCTTCAGGCCATAGTCATTTGTTAGTGTTTCTTCTTACCTTCTTTCCTTTCTTCTCCCCACTGAAGCAAATTCTCCCCAATTTACCAGGGCCTAACTCAAGGCTCACATCCTCCACAGAGTTTTCCCTGGTAACAAAAGGATCATGTGTGTATACTGTTGAGCCCAGAGGCTGGCTCACAGCACCCACTCTCTCCAAGGTCAATGGAACTGCGTCCCATCGTGGTAATCTCTAGTGTGCGTTGGGGGGTGGTGAGCATGAGCTTAGTCTTCTTAAACAACGTGTTAGTTCTTCCTTCTTTATCTCAGGGGCATAAGACTACAGGTGTGCAAGTCTCCCCAGAGGTCCCCTTTTGTTTAGAAGGTTTGGCAGTCAGCCACTGAGATGGCCCCCGAGAGAGTCACATCCTGGTATTTGTGGTCTGTGTGACCCTCCCCCCTGGAGAGTGGTCTCTACTTATTGACAAGATGCTGACGAATAGAATACGGCAGAAGTGATGCGGTGTCACTTCCAAGATTAAGTTATAGGAAGACTAGGACTTCCGTCTTGGGCAAACTCTCTCACTCTTAGATGGCCCTCCCAAGTCCAACAGGGACAGAGAGAACACAACACCGTAGTTGTCAGTATTAAAGAAAAGATGGCCAGGGATCCCAACAAGTTCAGGGTTAGTAAAATAAGTGAGATAGAGGAAAACCAAATCACTGTCTTTAGGAAACTGGTAAGAGTGACCCAACATTGAAGATGACGTAAGACAAGGACTCAGATGGCAACCTTTATGGGACGCCTGCGACGTGCCAGGCGCTACGCTGGACAACGATCCTCATGTCACCGCATGGCATGGTCACTAAAAGGACCCTCATTTCACAGACGAAGAAACCGAGGCATAGAGAGATTACTGTTAATCCCAAGCCACAGTTAGGAAATAGAAGGACCAGGATACAAATCCAAGACGGCCTGAATCAAAACTCCGTCCTGTTAGCCAATGCACTAAACTTTCTTGGTGATACAGTTTGAGGCAGTGGAACTAGAAAGCCAAGGCTCTGAAGCACTTTGAAGGGACGAACAGGAATATTTATCTTCCGGAGTCTTCTCTTGGTGGTGGACCCAGGTCGTGCAGGGACAAAAAACCCAAATGCAGCTAGAGGGATCTCACATCTCGGCAAAGTAAGAGCAGACCGTCAAAAGGAATCAAAAGGTTAGGGGTAGATGTTCTTCCCTGGTAGAATTTTACCAGGCATCCAACAATTATAGATACATATAGATAGATAAAATTTGTATCTATCATGGGCAAGGGCATATAAGACAAGGTTCTGACCCTGTTTAGGAAGACAGCCCTTACACATCTGTAACTCAGGGTGATGTGTCATCGTGGCTAAATTGGGTGAGAATATTAACCCCATTGGGACCAGTTGGGAGAGACAGCCCACTGTGAGCTGTGATTGGAATTTTGAGCAGGAGATCTTACTGAGAGAGCCAGAGAGAAGGAGAACCGGTGTCAACACAAGAGCGGGGTCGGGGAGAAGGCCGCGCCTGCTCCAAGTTGGGGTGCCTAAGGGGCAGAGGCTGGTCTCTGTCCCGCAGGCCCGGGAGCTGCGGGAGGTTTTGAGTTGACAGGTGAGATGACGAAAGCAGTAGCGAAGGGAGGTTAGGAAAGCCGAGTTATACAGGAAGCCACGTGGTGACCCCGAGAGGGAGATCTAGGCTCTCGGTACAGGGAGGACACAGGCTGGGGTGCGGGGGATCCTGTTCCCAGCGACCCCTCTGCGAGACCCAGAGGGCGAGGCGGGCAGGGCTTCCTCTTCAGGACACACGTTTCACCGGGAAGCGAGGGGGCCAGTGCTCACCGGGAAGTACCTCCACCACCAGTGGCCGGGATGGTCCACAACCTGCTCGCCTGGCTCAGGGGGTGATGGGGCGCTGCTCAGGCCAGCTCCACACACATGGGAGCACCTCGGCCTCGCCTTCCGCCACAACGGCCCGCCAGGCAGCCACAGCCATTCTCTCCTCCCCAGGTGTCCAGTCCCAGGTCACCACGGTTAGCTCAGAGGCTGTGATCAGGACACACACCTGCAGGGAGGCACCGCCCCTTCCTCAGCACACACCACACACCAGAGACACACTTCACACACACAGCATACACCTCTCACACACATACACCCCTGATACCTCGCGCACACACCACAGACACACACACACCACATGCATGCACACCCCTCACACACAACTCTTTTTTTTTGAATTTTGTTTTATTTATTTTTTAAACAACAGGTTCTCATTAGTTGTCTACTTTATACATATTAGTGTATATATGTCAGTCCCAATCTCCCAATTCATCACACCACCACCCACCTCGCTTTCCCCCCTTGGTGTCCATACGTTTGTTCTCTACATCTGTCTCTATTTCTGCCTTGCAAACAGTTTCTTCTGTACCATTTTTATAGATTCCACATATGTGCGTTAATATACGATATTTGTTTTTCTCCTTCTGACTTACTTCACTCTGTATGACAGTCTCTAGATGCATCCACATCTCTACAAATGACCCAGTTTTGTTCCTTTTTATGGCTGAGTAATATTCCACTGTATATATGTACCACATCTTCTTTATCCATTCGTCTGTCGATGGGCATTTAGGTTGCTTCCATGACCTGGCTATTGTAAATGGTGCTGCAATGAACATTGGGGTGCATGTGTCTTTCTTTTCTTTTTTTTTTTTTTTTTTTGTGGTATGTGGGCCTCTCACTGTTGTGGCCTCTCCCGTTGTGGAGCACAGGCTCCGGACACACAGGCTCCGGATGCGCAGGCCCAGTGGCTGTGGCTCACAGGCCTAGCCGCTCCGTGGCATGTGGGATCTTCCCGGACCAGGGCACAAACCCATGTCCCCTGCATTGGCAGGCGGACTCTCAACCACTGTGCCACCAGGGAAGCCCTCTTTTTGAATTATGGTTTTCTCTGGGTATATGCCCAGTAGTGGGATTGCTGGATCATATGGTAATTCTATTTTTAGTTCTTTAAGGAACCTCCATACTGTTCTCCATAGTGGCTATATCAATTTACATTCCCACCAACAGTGCAAAAGGGTTCCCTTTTCTCCACACCCTTCCCAGCATTTGTTGTTTGTAGATTTTCTGATGATGCCCATTCTAACTGGTGTGAGGTGATACCTAATTGTAATTTTGCATTTCTCTAATAATTAGTGATGTTGAGAAGCTTTTCATGTGCTTCTTGGCCATCTGTATGTCTTCTTTGGAGAAATGTCTATTTAGGTCTTGTATCCATTTGTTGGTTGGGTTGTTTGTTTTTTTAATATTGAGCTGCATGGGCTCTTTATATATTTTGGAGATTAATCCTTTGTCCGTTGATTCATTTGCAAATATTTTCTCCCATTCTGAGGGTTTTCTTTTTGTCTTGTTTGTAGTTTCCTTTGCTGTGCAAAAGCTTTGAAGTTTCATTAGGTCCCACTTGTTTGTTTTTATTTCCATTACTCTAGGAGGTGGATCAAAAAAGATCTTGCTGTGATTTATGTCAGAGTGTTCTGCCTATGTTTTCCTCTAAGAGTTTTATAGTGTCTGGCCTTACATTTAGGTCTCTAATCCATTTTGAGTTTATTTTGTGTATGGTGTTAGGGAGTGTTCTAATTTCATTCTTTTACATGTACCCTCCAGTTTTCCCAGCACCACTTATTGAAGAGACTGTCTTTTCTCCATTGTATATCCTTGCCTCCTTTGTCATAGATTAGTCGACCATAGGTACATGGGTTTATCTCTGGGCTTTCTATACTGTTCCATTGAACTATATTTCTGTTTTTGTGCCAGTACCATATTGTCTTGATTACTGTAGCTTTGTAGTATAGTCTGAAGTCAGGGAGTCTGATTCCTCCAGCTCCGTTTTTTTCCCCTCAAGACCACTTTGGCTATTCAGGGTCTTTTGTGTCTCCGTACAAATTTCAAGATTTTTTGTTCTAGTTCTGTAAAAAATGCCACTGGTAATTTGATAGGGATTACATTGAACCTGTAGATTGCTTTGGGTAGTATAGTCATTTTCACAATATTGATTCTTCCAATCCAAGAACATGGTATATCTCTCCATCTGTTTGTGTCATCTTTAATTTCTTTCAACAGTGTCTTATAGTTTTCTGCATACAGGTCTTTTGTCTCCCTAGGTAGGTTTATTCCTAGGTATTTTATTCTTTTTGTTGCAATGGTAAATGGGAGTGTTTCCCTAAATTCTCTTTCAGATTTTTCATCATTAGTGTATAAGAATGCAAGAGATTTCTGTGCATTAATTTTGTATCCTGCAACTTTACCAAATTCATTGATTAGCTCTAGTAGTTTTCTGGTGGCTTCTTTAGGATTCTCTATATATAGTATCATGTCATCTGCAAACAGTGACAGTTTTACTTCTTCTTTTCCAACTTGGATGCCTTTTATTTCTTTTTCTTCTCTGATTGCCGTGGCTAGGACTTCCACACCTATGTTGAATAATAGTTCTGAGAGTGGACAACCTTGTCTTGTTCCTGATCTTAAAGGAAATGCTTTCAGTTTTTCACCATTGACAATGATGTTTGCTGTGGGTTTGTCATATATGGCCTTTATTATGTTGAGGTAGGTTCCCTTTATGCCCACTTTCTGGAGAGTTTTTATCATAAATGGGTGTTGAATTTTGTCAAAAGCTTTTTCTGCATCTATGAGATTATAATATGGTTTTATTCTTCAGTTTGTTAATATCGTATATCACATTGATTGATTTGCATATATTGAAGAATCCTTGCATCCTGGGATAAATCCCACTTGATCATGGTGTATGATCCTTTTAATGTGTTGTTGGATTCCATTTGCTGGTATTTTGTTGAGGATTTTTGCATCTATATTCATCAGTGATATTGGTCTGTAATTTTCTTTTTTTGTAGTATCTTTGTCTGGTTTGGTATCAGGGTGATGGTGGCCTCATAGAATGAGTTTGGGAGTGTTCCTTCCTCTGCAGTTTTTTGGAAGAGATTGAGAGGGATGGGTGTTAGCTCTTCTCT
The DNA here is from genome assembly GCF_949987515.2 of Delphinus delphis. Classification (NCBI taxonomy): domain Eukaryota; kingdom Metazoa; phylum Chordata; class Mammalia; order Artiodactyla; family Delphinidae; genus Delphinus; species Delphinus delphis. The sequence goes on along the minus strand of NC_082690.1, from coordinate 4,952,170 downwards.
AAATGTTTGATAGAATTCACCTGTGAAGCCATCTGGTCCTGGACTTCTGTTTGTTGGAAGATTTTTAATCACAGTTTCAATTTCATTCCTTGTGATTGGTCTGTTCATATTTTCTATTTCTTCCTGGTTCGGTCTTGGAAGGTTATACCTTTCCAAGAATTTGTGCATTTCTTCCAGGTTGTCCATTTTGTTGGCCTAGAGTTGCTTGTAGTAGGCTCTCAGGATGCTTTGTGTTTCTGCAGTGTCTGTTTTAACTTCTCCTTTTTCGTTTCTATTCTAGTGGTTTGAGTCCTCTCCCTCTTCTTCTTGGTGGGTCTTGCTGATGGTCTGTCAATTTTGTTTATCTTCTCAAAGCACCAGCTTTTAGTTGTATTGATCTTTGGTATTGTTTCCTTCATTTCTTTTCTTCACACAGCACACACCCCTCACACACATGCAGCCCTCATACCTGACACACACACCACAGACACACACCACATGCACGCACACCACACATTCATGCACACCCGTCTCACACACAACTCGACGCTCTTCACACACACAAACGCATGTGGCCTCTCGACACCTGTGTCAGGTCACTGGCCGCACAGAGCCATGTGGCAAAAAGAACCGTCCTTCTCTGTGCTCTTGCGGCAGGTGAGCTTCGCTCGGTCCAACTCCTTCCACCTCCGTCCAAACGACTATCAGCGGAGCACCAGCCGCCCTCCTGGTTCACAGCTGAGCCGATGGGGCCTGCAGAAGGGCTGGCGTCTCCAATGTCCCGGGGCCGCTGAGGGCCTGGAGCAGAGACAGGGGTGCCCTGCCCAGCCGATGGCCTGGAGCCCCGGGGCCCAGGAGGGAAGGCCGGCAACCCCGTCCCCATGGAGGCCACCTTCCAAGAACACTGCCTGGGGCTGCAGCCCCAGGCCTCATGCAGGTACAAGTGCCAGGGATCACAGGGCGGCCTGGGGGGTGGGGGGTGGGGACGGCTGGCTCAGGAGGGAATGGGAGCCCCTCTCACAGCTGCCCCATCCCCTGCCTGTGTGCCCCGTGTCCCCCTGCTGCAGCGTCAGCCTGTGTTCCCTCTGGTGTCGCTAGGCTGGCGGCCTGGCCTTCATCCCCAGGAAGCAGCAGGTCACCGCTGTCCCTCCCCTGTGACTCACACAACCCTCCTCCCTCCATGGGCACCGGGGACGTGTGTGGCTCAGGGTTGGCAGTGCGGTTCCTCAGGACAGGGGCTTGTATTGGTCAAAGCAATGACGAGGTGAAGAAAACTGTTTCATTGAGCATCTGTGATGCACTCTATTTAATTTAATGCTTGATGAAACCAGAGGAGCAGCTTCGACTCTGGAGGACAAACTCCTGGGCTCTTGTAGAGCCTGCTGAGTGCCAGCGGTGGTCCTGGCCAAGTCCCTGCACCCCCAGCACTGGCTGAGAAGCCCTGGGCACATAACAACCCCCAAGACTCAGTTTTCCCATCTGTAAAATGGGGTGATCACGTCTACCTCTTTCAAGGCAGCTGCTGCCTCCCCTTAATGTAATATTCACACAGCCTAGCCTGGGGTCTGGAGTCACAGATGCTCAGTAATTACTGCTTTGGTAACAGGTTTTTTGCTTGAACGATTGTGGTACATTTGAAATAGCACATTTGAAATGCTTTACAAGGCTTGCTGTACAGTAGGGTTCTCCAAAAGCCAGTGTCTTTTGCCCTGTGGTGGTGGTGAGGTCACGCAACCAGAGGCTGAAGTTTCCTCTCTCCTGTTCACCTGCATAACACACGTGTGCGTGTGCATGAGTGCACATACATACGCACATAGACCCACGTGCACAAGCACACACCCTCCCTCCTGTGTTCAAAGTTGCCCTCTTGGCGCCCCCCACCCCAGCTTCCCCATCACGTCTTGCTCTGTGATCCTCCCGGTCTCCTCGCCAGCCCTTGACACCACAGTTCCCACGTGGCAGCCCCCAGCTCTTCTCTCCCTGCCCTGTCTCCCCACCATCCTGGGCTCGAGGCAGATGTGCAGCAGCCCGCCATCTTCTCCTGTCACTCTCTGGCCATGCCTGGCAGCTGGATTCGCAATTCGCCTTGTTTACAATGCATTGTAATTGCAGACACAGGCTCTGCTGTCACTTGTAATTTTATCTTGTCCTCTTCTCCCTGCACGCTCCCTTGCCTAGGTGTCAAGCAGTCGCTTTTGTGAGAGGTAGTATTGGCAGGGAATGTGCTCCAATATCCAGCAAGAAACCAACTATTATCTCTTCTCTTTCCCTCCCTCTCCGCTCAAGAGAGGAAATAGGCCAAGAACAAGCCTGCCCTCCTGCAGCCCTGCCCACTCCACGCCTCCTTTCCTGGGTTCCTCAGCTCTTCCAGTCACCTGGGCTCCTGCTTGGACTTTGCTCCAGGGAGTTCGGAGCTTAGAGGCGGACATGCAGGGAAGCCAGTTACCTCTTTGCTGATCTTTGGAGGGTGGGGCGTGGGAATCTCCTGAAGACAGGCTGCCCTCCCGTAGGGTTAGGGGGCTGAGGTCCAGAGTGCACGGGCTCAAGGTGATTCCATCAGCACATCTGAACAGACGCAGGAGAAAGACCCACCCACCCCATGCCAGTCTACGCAGGCCACCTTAGCCAGGCCCCATTATAGCTCTGCAAAGGGGGCATCATTATCCCTGTTCACAGGTGAGGAAACCAAACCTCGGTGCCCAGTGGAAGGTCACCCAGCTAGTTGTGTGTGGGAAAGCTGGGATCTAAACCAACACCATCTAGTCCCCCAATTCCCCGTGTTTTAATTGTTTTGTTTTGCATGTTTATCTGCACTTCTGAGTGCATTCCATCTCTGCCCTTTACCATGTTGATTTATGATGCCCTGTTTGTCTGTCTGTCTGCTACTAGATGCAGAATACTCCAGGGCAGAGCCTACTTCTTCTTTCCCTTACTCCCTTCAGCACCCAGCACAGTGGCCAACGCTGAGTGGATCTTCTGTATATATTTGTTAAGAATGAATGTATTCAGAGGGTTGACATTTCATTGGTTGGGTCGCTGTCTGGCAATTGCTAGATTCTGTGCACCAGCCTTATATACACTTGTTTCTGATGAACATGGGAGATTCAAGATGCATAATTTGGATTGTCTTAGACAAAGTTAGAAGGCAGGACAATTTAGAGTGTATACCGCATGACAGTTATATTCAAGAAAAAAAAAAATCCATACCCATCGTCCCATTTATATGTTGTTTAATGTGGTACTCAGAAGGATTGGGGAGAGAAATTCTGGTATGTCCTGCAGATTTGGGGAATATACATAAAGTTGTCCTGTGTCTGTCCAAGTAATAATAATGTTTGTGTTAGGGCAGAGGAATTAGGAGTGGGTGTCCTTTCGGCTCTTTCTCCCACCCCCAGTCTTACATAATGTTCTCATGTTATATCTGTAACAAAAAATTACTAATTTAAGAAAGATTGGTAGCAGTCTTTTTTCCAAGGAAAATATTGCAGCATCTTGAAGGGATGAAATACGCTCTGGCTTGTGGATCTGCACAAGACCTAGAGCAGTCAGTAGGAAGGAAGGTAGATCATTACATGCTGTAAGTGTCCCAGCAATCAGTTCTCCCCTCTCCCTCTGCCGGTGCTCTGTCCCTGCTTAGCCACTCACTAGCTGTGTGGCTTTGAGCCACTTACTCAACCTCTCTGTGCTTCTGTTTCCTTATTTGTAAACCTGAGCTAATGATGCCTCTGCCTTATAGAATTTTGTTGGATTTAAATTGATCATAAAATGTATGAAGAATGCCTAGCACAGTGTCTAATACACAGTAAGCCCTCAATTAATGAGGGCCCTTAATACCGTGGCTGTTTTCACGCTTTGCGAGTGAGGACAGTGCCCTGACGGAGGTTGGGTGGCTGCAGCCGAGTCTCAGCGTGAGACTTGCTGCTCTGTGTGGGCTCTACGTGGGGCAGACGGGGCTCACGCAGCCACCACCCAGGCAGGGCCACCAGCAGATCACCTGCTGACGGCTGCCCCTCCCTCCACATCGCGATGGGCCTCCACCAGCTGAAGGCAATGAGAAAGCTTTGATGAGATCCAATTAGGAAAACAGAGTCTGCATTCAAGAGGGCTGAGCAGTTCATACAGAGGGAAGAAAAGACCCTGGAATTAGTCTAAGTGCTCTCCTCAGATATCCTCACAAGCTAAATAGTTAAGAAATATGTATCATTTAGCAGAACTGACCCCCCAGGGTGTTTTCCTCTCATCAGCTGGGACGTTATTATTATTCTGCAAATGACATCTCCATCTCCAGTGACTGTGTTCCCCCCTCGCTCTAAACGTGCATAAATAAATGATATTTAGAGAGCGGCTGATTGGGGAGGAAGCTTGGCTGAGATGGAGAAACAGAGGCCTGCGTCTCCAGCGACCCCCTTCACGAGCCCCAGGATGGGCTCTAAGAGGGCTTGAGCTGACCCCTCTTTCCCTGGACGATGGGATGCTTGATCTAGATGCCTCCAAGTATACTTGGTTCAGTCTCATGTGTATCTTCCTTTTTCAATCAAATTCAATATTATTATTTAGGGGAAAGTCCAGTGATCAGCAAACATTTTCTGTAAAAAGCCAGATGGTGAGTATTTTAGACTTTGAGGGCCAAATCCTGCAAATACCTAACTTGGCCATTTTGGCCACACAGGTAAATGAATGACAGTGGCTGTGTCTCAGTAAAACCTAATTTATAAGAATGAGCACAAGGGCCGTGGTGGGCTGACCCTCACATACCCCTCCAGGTTTTCCTCCTCTCCAGCTCCCTCCGCTGTGCTCTGCTAGCCAGGATCCCTCTGGGGTTTGTGGGTGTCTGCGGGCGCCCAGGAGGATGAGCCCTCCTCCTAAGCCCTTGCAGGTCTTCTACCTGCATCTCTGTGGCGTGGCCCCAGGACTCCACCAGGCTTCCTCTTGGGGCTGAAACTGGATTCGTTCTCCCAGTTAATCATCTGAGGCTCAGTTTGGGCCTTCAGGAAACTTAGTGCCCCTTTAATGCCACACAGGATGTTTCAGCCTCTGTTGTTCTCTCTCCCTCCCTCTTCCCCTCTCTTTCCACTCCCTTAAGCTCTCAACCTCTTCCCCTCCCCCTTTCTCTCCTCCCCTCTTCTGTGTCCAGCCTCCACTTTCACTGCCTACCCTGCATGTGATGGTGGTGAAACATCTGCAAAGGCTTCCTTCACACTCTAGCCTGAATCACTTCCACCTCCAGCCCTCCAACTCACTTCAACTCCTCCAGTCCCCAGGCAGGGATCCCCTGTTACCCCAACTGGGCATTCCAGCCCTGAGCTCAGAAGTCCTTTTTCCTACTGCTGTGTGGACTGCACCTGCTCTGCACCCTTGTTCCTGGGGAAGGGATGGGTCACGGTCTAGCCTCCTGAGCGCTGCACTCTGAGATCTCCACAATAATGATTCCACTTTTCATGTCGCCCCCGATGGAGGGGGATGAGGCAAGCAAGCAGGGGAGAGGTTCCATCAGAATGTCTTGTTTCCTAAGGGTGACACCCAGGTCAACCTCCTGGCAAAAGTGGCCACATCATTCTTTTTTCTTTTCTTTTTCTTTTTTTAAATTAATTTTTATTGGAGTATGGTTGCTTTACAATGTTGTGTTAGTTACATATATCCATTTAGGGAAGGAGAACAATGTTCCCACAGAACATTAAATAGAGTTCCCTGTGCTATACAGTAGGTTCTCATTAGTCATCTAATGAGTGTATACATAGTATCAGTAATGTATATATGTCAATCCCAACCTCCCAATTCATCCCACCCCCACCTTTCCCCCTTGGTGTCCATACATTTGTTCTCGACATCTGTGTCTCTATTTCTGCTTTGCAAATAAGATCATTTTGGTGTTCTTTAGTATTAGATTTAGGGAAACTACATTCAGAAGAACTCAGAGAAGTCCATTCGCCCAAGTGAAGAAAACTTCCACAGTTTATCAGGAAATCCCCAAGACGGACAAGCCGCAAAACTCTAAACCTTGCCAGCCTGGGTAGCTCAGGACCTCAAGCTTCCACCCTTTGGCTGTGATCTCATCTGTTCCTCCAGGCTCCAGGCATATTCGATTCTGCCACATAGGTCTTCAGTATCTTAGACCTTCTTAACTGCCATTTTAGAAGCATTTGGTTCACCATATTTTTATATATCTCTTCAATCATTCTAAATAATTATTGAACACCTACCTTGTGCTAAATATATTTCTGGGCATTGTGGTTATAATGGTGAACAGGAGAGATCCCATCCCTCCCTAAATGGCTCACAACAGTTAAATAATGTGATGTGACGAATGCTGTAATAGGGAAGACACGGGGTACCATGCAGGCACCTGGCAGGAGTCAATGTGCTCGAGTTTTCCAGGCAGAGGAAATGGTGGTGGTGGTGGTTGGGTGGTGGTGAAAAAACTGAGGTTACTCCAAATCAGAGCCTATGTCTGTAGCAGAGAGTGAAATCCAGGCTCCCGTCTCTGTGGTCAGAGTTATACCCCCAGGTGGCCATCCTTCTGGAATAAACACAGTCTGGGAGTTGAGCACATAGCCCCATTGCTATAAAAGTGACTGTCTCAGTCTGATTATTTTCCTAGACTTCTCCCGAAGAGCACGCATCCCCTCTCGGAGCCAGCACACCTCTTGGTGGCCAGAGCTGAACCACATGGGAGCAGCCGCTCAATCTGCACCTCTGATAGATTGGAAATTGTCAATAACCCGAGGTGTAGCTCTCCATGTCGGGACCCCTCCCCAGGCAGCTTCCTCTGGGGGATTGGTGTGAGGGCTGTGGGGAGACACCTTGCTGTTTAATAAATAATAGAAAAGATTCATAAAGTGTCTGGGAAGCACATTCCTCATGCAGAAATGTTACAGAATAACACAGGATGAATAATAGAAAAGGTTATTGAAAAATTCATAATTTCCAAGTGCCAGTGAAGGGCAGATGCTGTACAGTCTATTTGCCTGTAGAAAAGTGATTAAAATATATATTATTGTCCTGTCTATAGGAAAATGTATTATTAAGTGGATACTAGCGTGACATTTGAAAAATCCATTTCATTCTGTTTAGCAGCAAAGGGGTTTGGGCTGCTTCTTTGTGTTTGCAGGTTTCACAAGCATTTTAATAAGCCATTTAAAAAATGAAAAGGGAGTTTAATTATGGCCCCCTGCCTCCCAGCCATACTCTTGCTTTGCATTTACAGTTCTTTTGCCAAAGAAATTTAAAAACACATAATAGGGAATGTAAATATCCTGCCTACATTTATTATGCCACTTGCCAAGAGAGAAAACTGATCATTGACCAGTATTTATGGGTTGAAAGAACAGAGGGTGGGAAATGGATTTGCTGGTCCAGGCAAAACAAGGAGCAAAGCCTCAGCGTAAAAGGCCTGCAATCCCTGCCCGCCTAAATGTGGCTGCTTTTCTAATGGATGTTCCAGTGTTTTCCCTGTGAAACGAGGAGTTCCTTTGAGGTGTGCTTCTAAATGGTGACGTCAGAAGCAGGGATCATCCATCTGCTTCTGAGCAGGGTGTAGCTTCCCGGTTTGAAGATTCTCATTCCCAGTAAAATACAGAGCTGGGTTCCGAATAGACTCAGATTTGGGGACAGCTCTCTGATCCTTGCTCAGGGTGAATTTTCCCCACCAGTTAAGGGAGGGGGTGGAGGAGGATGGAGTCTGAAAGGGATGGGCCACATCCTAGCAACCACAAGGTCTTATTCAGCTTGTACAGCCGGTGGTCCGATGGTCTTTCAGCGAGTGTACAGGTAGACAGCAGTGGCCCAGAGGTCATCCAGCAGTTGGTATAGGAATCCAGGCGGAAACTACGTGGTATTACAAATAGCACATCCATAGTCCCTCTCTCTTAGCAGCTGGGTAGTTTTGCCAGAATCACCTAACCTCTCTGGGTCTCAGTTTAATAATAAAAAATAGAGAGCTTTTCACGAGATCATAATATTTTTACTTATTTATTCTATTATAAAAATAGATCGTTAAGCCATTTGTTCTAATGGAATTTCACTTGCAAGCTGATAAAGTTGTTTCTCTAGTTAAAGAAGAGTAAGGGGATCAAACTGCCTCCTACCTCAAACCAATTTCCTTCCTGTTTTCCAAGGCAACCCCCAGGAAGACCAGAACTCTGATTCCATAGGGATTCCTGGAGTACAAGGTAAAAACCAATGTACTCTTTCAATGATAAGTTTCTGCTATTGAACTGTGGCCTGTGTATGATTTGTTGAAATGAGAGAACGGCTTCTTCTGGCCTCAGTTTTACTCCCACTTATTTAGAGTCATCATATATTTATCTTTTACTCAACAAGCATTGCACATGCATTGCGTGTAGAATACTGGGCTAAGTAATGTTTGAATGTAGAACATGTGTAAGACGTGGAGCAAACAACTTGCTGTAATTAAGGGTGATATTGGAGGTACAAATAATTTTTTTTTTACAAGTAAAAACTGAATTAGGTTTAAAATAAACTGAACATCTCTGTCAGAGTAAGGTTGGTCTCATAAAATTAGTTAGGAAGCGTTCCCTCCTCTTCGATATTTTGGAAAAGTTTGAGAAGGATCGGTATTCAATCTTTGAATGTTTGGTAGAATTCACCGGTGAAGACGTCTGGTTCAGGACTTCTGTGTTTTGGAGGTTTTTGATGACTGTTTCAATTTCCTGACTAGTGATCAAGCTATTCAGATTGATTTTCTTCATAATTCAGTATTAGGAAGGTTATGAGTCTAAGAATTTATCCATTTCTTCTAGGTTGTCTAATTTGTTGATGTATCGTTGTTCAAAGTACTACTTTATAATCCTTTGTGTTTGTGGTATTCTTGTAATTTCTCCTATTTCATTTCTGATTTTAGTTAGCTGAGCCTCCTCTCTTTTTTTCTTAGTGAATCTAGCTAAAAGGTTGTCAGTTTTGTTTATCTTTTCAAAGAACCAGCGCTTAGTTTCATTGGTCTTTTATTCTCTTTTGAGCCTTTCATTTATTTCCACTCTGATCTTTATTATTTTCTTCCTTTTACTGACTTTGGGCTTTGTTTGTTCTTTTTTCTAGTTCCTTTAGGTATAAGGTTAGATTGTTTATTTGCTACTTTTCTTGTTTCTTGACATAGGCCTGGACTGGTATAAACCTCCCTCTTAGAACCGCTTTTGCTGTATCCCATAGATTTTGGTATGTCGTGTTTTCGTTTATCTTCAGGTAATTTTTGATTCCCCCTTGGATTTCTTCAATGACCCAATAGTTGTTCAGTGGCATGCTGTTTAGTCTTCACGTATTTGTGATTTTTCATTTTCTTCCTGCAGTTGATTTCTAGTTTCATCCCACTGTGGTCAGAAAAGATGCTTGATGTGATTTCAAACTTCTGAAATGTACTGAAACTTGTTTTGTGTCCCAACATATGGTCTTCCCTTGGGAAAGTTCCACATGCACTTGAGAAGAACATGGATTCTGCTGCATTTGGATGGAATGTTGTGTAAAAATCCATTAAGTCCATCTGATTGAATGTTTCATTAAGGTCAGTGTTTCCTTGTTGGCTTTCTGTCTGGATGACCCGTCCTTTGATGAAAGTGGGGTGTTAAAGTTCCCTAGTATTATTGTTTGCTGTCAATTTCTCCCTTTAGGTACATTAATAATTGCTTTAGATATTTTGTTGCTTCCATGTTAGGTGCATATATATGAATAACTGTTATATCTCCTTGATGAACTGTCCTCTTTATGACTATATGATGTCCATCATTGTCTCTTGTTACCTTTTTTGGCTAATATGAATGTGGCTACACCCACTTTCTTTTGGCTTCCATGTGCTTCAAGAATTATCTTCCATCCCTTCACTTTGAGCCTGTGTTTGTCTTTAGAGCTGAGATGAGTCTCCCGGAGGCAGCATAGAGTTGGGTGTCTTGTTTATTAATCCATCCGGCCACTCTGTGTCTTTTGAATGGTGAATTCAACCCATTTACACTTAGGGTGATTATTGATAAATGAAGAGCTAGTGCTACCATTTTATCTTTTGTTTTCTGGTTGGTCTCCATTGTTTCTTTTTCCTTCTGTTTTTGTCTGTCATTTTAACTTGGTAGTTTTCTATGATGTTTTTCTTAGTTTTCCCTTTTTTTTTATGTTTTGCATCCATGCTCTAGATTTAGATTTTGGGATGACCATGAGCTTTGTATTAAATGTCTCATAGATAAAACCATCCTTTTTCTGCTAATACCATCTTATCTTCATTTGCCTACATGGGTTCTGTCCTTTCACACTTTTATGTTTTTGTTGTCTCAAATTATCCCTTTTCAGGCTGTGAGTTTGTTACCAAAGTGAAGTAGCCATGGTTACTTTTACTTCTTTTTTCCCCTTGAAACGTTATGCTATAATTGTTTAACCACCTATTCTGATTGCAGTTTTCTGATTTTGTCTCTTTATTTATCACCTTACTCAAAGCTTGTGTACTTTTGCTTTTTTGTTCCAGGTAGAAGAGCTCCTGTCCATGTTTCTTGTGTGGCAGGTCTAGTGGTGATGAACTCCCTCAACTTTTGTTTGTCTGGGAAAGACTTTATTTCTCCCTCATATCTGAAAGATAACTCTGTCAGATAGATATTCGTGGCGGACAGTCTTTATCTTTCAGTATTTTGTGTCTGTCATTCTACTCTCTCCTAGCCTGTAGATTTTCTGCTGAGAAATCTGCTCTTAGCCTAATGGGGTTCCTTTGTAGCTTATTGTCTTTTTTTCCAACTGCCTTTAACATTCTTTCTTTGTCATTGACTTTAGACAGTTTTAATACTATGTGTCTTGGAGAAAATCTGTTTGCATTGAGGTAATTAGGTGTTCTCTTAGTTTCATGGACTTGTGTATCCAGTTCCTTCCCAGGTTTGGGACGTTCTCAGCTCTTACTTCTGTAAACAAGCTCTGTGCTCCCTTCCCCTGTCTTTTCCTTCTGGGATGCCCACTATCTTTCTGTTGCTCTTCCTGATGGAGTGGGATAGCTCTCGTAGGATTCCGTGTTTTTAACCTTAGCTCTCTCTCCTCTCCTACCTGAATCATTTCTAGATTTCCATCTTGGAGCTCACTAATTCCCTCTTTCTCGTGGTCGGCTCGATCCCCATAGCTTTCTAATGCATTTTCCATCTCATTTATTGAGTTCTTCAGCTCCAGAATTTTGGTTTCATTCTTTCTTAGAGTTTCAGTCTCTTGGTAAAGTATTCCTTCTGCTCATTAGTTTTATTCCTGAGCTCATTGAACTGCCTGTCTGACTTTTCCCATAGCTCATCAAGTTTCCTCATGAGGGCTATTTTGAATTCTCCATCAGTTAGGTCCCAGTATTCCATGACTTCAAGTTTGGTTTCTGGAGAATTGTCATCCTTTTGTGGTCCCATGTGTTACCGTAATTCTGCACGGTGCTTGGTGAGTTGTTCCTCTGCTGGCCCATTTGAAGTAGCCAGTACCTTCTTAGGTAAAGCTTTTTTTACTCGATTCTAACAATTCAGTAGGTTGGTAATTAGAGGCCTTTCTTTTGGTTTCCAGTAGGTGGCGCTGTATCACAAATTTTTTTTGGTTTCTCTCACCTGAGCTGCCTTTGGCGGTATTTGAGAACCTGCACTTTCCATTCTCCATTGACTCTGCCAAAGATTTGCCTGGTGCCCTTATTGTTGCTCCTTGTGCCTCTGGAGTTGCCGGTGCCTTGTTGCTGCTGTCACCGGTGTTGCCATAGGGGCACTGGGATGGCGGGAACCTCCACTGCATCCAGGGTTGCCTGGGTCACGGGCACCACAGTGACAGCACGGGGTGGGAGCCAGGGCTGCGAACACCTCTGCCCAATCTGGGGTTGTTAGGTTCACGAGTGCCACTGCTGCGGCCAGGGAGGCTGGCGTCACGGGTGCCACCATGGCTGCAGGGACTAAGGTCACTGGCCCCACGACCACTGCTGCCTGTTCCTGTGGCCGTGGACCCTGCTGCAACCAGGAGGCCAAAGTCGTGTGTGCTGCTGCCTGCTTCTCTGAAGCTGTGGGCGCAGCTCCCCAGCTGGGAAGCCAGGTTCGTGGGCACGGCCTCCGCTGTTTCCCCAGTCCTCCCACCTCTAGATGTACAGATGTGTGGCATTCTCCAGCATCCTGGTGTGTTGGTCAGGGGCACCTTTGTTGAGTTGAGGATGTTTTACTGGTCGTAGATTGACGGGGAGACAAGGGTGTGCACTCACACCACCATGATGCTGTCACTCCTCCCTCCTTGTAATTCTGAACAGCTTGATTGAGGTGTAATTCACACACCTTGCGATTCACAAGTTTAAAGTGTATAATTCGGCATTGGTTAGTATACTGACAGGGCTGTGTACCCATCACCACAGTCTGTTCTGAGACATTTCAGCAGCCCATAAAGAAACCCTGTACCCACTAACAGGCATCCTGACATCCCCCTCACCCGCAGTCCTAGGCAGACAGTAGTCTACTGCTGTCTCTACAGACATGCCTGTTCTGGCCATTGCATGTAGATGGAATCATGCAACATGTGCACTTTTGTGACTGACTTCTTTTGCTTGACATAATTTTTTCAAAGTTTATGTTGTTGCACGTATCAATATTTCATTCCTTTTTATGGCCAAATAACATTCCATTACATAGACATACTACACTCCGTCTAGCCGTTCGTCAGTTGATGGACATATTTTCATGTGCTTGTTGACCATCTGCACGTCTTCTTTGAAGAAATGTCTGTTCGGATCCTTTGTCCATTTGTTAGGTTGGATATTTGTCTTTTTGTTGAGTTATAAGAGTTTCATTTCACATTCTGGTTACCAGTCCCTTATCAGATACATGTCTTACAAATATTCTTTCATTCCATGGGTCTTCTTTCACTTTCTTGATGGTGTCCTTTGCATCACAAAATGTTTTACTTTTGATGAAGTTCAATTTATCTGTTTTTTCCTTCATCAGTCATATTTTGTTATCATATATAAGAAGCCATTTCTTAACCCAAGGTTGCAAATACATGCTCCTATGTTTAGCTGTTATGTCTGGGTCCATGATCAGTTTGAGTTAATTTTTACATATGATGTGAGACAGGAGTCCAGATTAATTCTTTTGCATGTGCATATTCCAATGTCCCAGCACCATTTGTTGAAAAGACTATTCTTTTCCCCATTGATTTTTTTTTTTCGTGAACTTGTCAAAAAATCAGTTGATCATAAATGTGAGGGTTTGATTTCTTTACTCTCTACTCTATTCCATTGATTTATATGTCTTTCTTTGCGTCAGTAATAAACTGTTTTAATTACTACCGACTTATAGTTTTGAAATTAGGAAATGTGAGTCTTGCAACTTTGTTCTTCTTTTTCAAGGTTGTTGTGGCTATTCTGGGTGTCTTGTATTTCCATATCAATTTTAGAATCAGCTTGTCAGTTTCTCCAATAAAAATCTGGGATTTTTGTAGGAATTATGTTGAATCTGTTGACAAATATGGAAATTAAACATTTAAACAATATTACGTTCTCCAATCTATGAACATGCAATGACTTTCCATTTACTTGGGTCTTTTAAAACTTCTTTCAGCAATGTTTTGTAGTTTTCAGAGTACACGTTTTGCATTTCTTGTATTAAGATTATCCCTGAGTATTTTATTCTTTTTGTGTCTATGGTAAGTAAGATTGTCTTCCTAATTTCACTTTTGGATTGTTCATGGCTGTGTATAGAAGTACAATTTATTTTTGCATCTTTATCCTGTAGCCTGTGACTTCGCTAAATTCCTTTCTTGATTCTGACGGTTTCTCAGTGGATTCCTCAGGATGAGCTCTACATAAGCTCATGTCCTCTGCAAATAGAGATACTTTTAAGTTTCCCTTTTCAATCTACATGCCCTTTATTTTTCTTGCCTAATTGCCCTGATTAGAACCTCTAGTGCAATGTTGAATGTAAGTGGTAAAAGTAAACACCCATGCCTTGTTCCTGGTTCTTGGGGGAAAGCCTCCAGTCCCCTGTCAGTAAGGATGATGTTAACTGTGGGTGTTTTGTAGATGCCCTTTATCGGGATGAGGGTGTTCCCATCTATTACTGGTTTGTAGAATGTTTTTATCACATAAAGTCATCTTCTTCAATTTCAAGTCAGCTTACAACTTCTCTCCTTTGAGAGCCCTGATCCCAGCTCCTTGGACCCCTTCCTGGAGATCATCTAAGTCAGCTTCCCCAGCCCCACTTTATAATCATTGCTTCAGCCTTGTCCTTCTTTTTATATATGACTTATTAAAAATTATAAGCACTTTTCACCTTCCTTGTGTTGTTTTTGTTTTGTTTTATTTCTTTATCCTACCATGTCCATTGAAACTCTCCCCAGGAAGGCAGGGACCAAGTTTACCCTGTTCACTGCTGTAGTTTCAGATTCTACCGCAGTTCCTGAGAGATAGTAGTTGATCAATCAATAAATATTGTTGAATAATTGAATAAGTGAAGAAATGAATATGTCCTATATACGTATACAGATAGTGCTGTATGGTCACTCAGGAGATAGAAGCAAAAAAGACTGATGGCCAGTGATTGGACTTGAAGTAGAGACGACAAGTAATGAGTTGGGAAAATAGTAGAAAATCTTTTACAATGAAGGATTTCAAACGGTAGCCAAGACTGACTGCAAGAGAAGCTCTGTTGAAGTGGGACACCCTCATACCCCACCGCAAATCCAGTAATATATCCAGGATATATTACTCTCTCCCCAGTGGGCTATAGCATCCTAGGCACAGGTCCAGCCTGCTCTGGGGGCTTCCCTACCCCGGCCTGCTGCGTGTCACCAAGGAAAGGCCGTGCCAGAGGAGATGGCACAGGGGCCGGGTAAATCAACCTCCAAATGTACCTTTATCATCCGTTTCATCTTATTCCCTTCACCACCCTGGAGTTAAATCTGCCCGATTCTCAGCCGCCTCCTACTGCGCCTCCGTAATGATCATCTAAATTAAAATCTGTTATGGGTTTCTGGGTAATCCCCTTTGATGCCCTGAGTACCGCAGGATCTGTTTTGCTCAGACCTAGCGTGTACGTGCTGATAGCTTTTGAGCAGCTGACATGGCTTTGTGTATCTCACACGAATGTCTACATTGCTTGCAAACAGCCAGGACCTGGCAGAAAAGACACATCCATGGCTGGAAGGTTTATGAATCTGTGAGTGGAATTGCCTTTGAGGGCAGCTCGGGAGGGCTCCTTGCGGAGGTCTGTTCACTTCCTCAGAGAGACGAGGAGGAGGGTCCCGTGCTTCTCAGCAGTTTTGTTGGCAGCCTCGTCCCCGTGGTTTATTTTGTTTGTGTGTTTCATCACAGTCTTGTTCTGCTAGGTCATCCTGGTCACCGTAGTGGCCAAATTATACATTTGAAAATTCTCATGAGCAAATGGCAACTTCTCCTGGGCCAATCAACCCCAACCGTAACATGACCCATAATTTCAACTTTGTTGTTTTCCTATTTCTTTCTTTTCTTGCTAATGCATTTTCTCTCCTGGGGGAGGAAAGGTGGCTAGTGTATGAAATAGAAAGAGTAGACATTGGGGGTTAGCAGACCTTGGTTTAAGTTCTGCCAGTGATGATTCTAGCTGCAAAATGCCAAACAAGGTAAAACTCGGTCTCACGGTCTACAAAACGAAGTCCCTGATACTCACGTACCACTTATTAAAAGAGATTATAATTGATGATTGCTGGACTGATTTACTTACTGTCATCCTCCCAACGTATACTGTAAACTAGACCATAAACTCCACGGAGGCAGGGAATGATTGTTCTGTTTCCTTCTTTGGCAAAACTTAGTACACATCACTCACTCAATAAACATTTTTGAATGAATGAATGAGATGAAACAATGGGAAAGTGCTCCAGGTGACACAGTTGGTATTTATAAAATTAACTATTCCTCTCACTAGTTTGAATGTTTCTCAGATTCTATCTATAGACTGGCAGATTTGAAAATCTCAATTAAGGAGAAAGCGCCGTCTTTTTGAGCCTTCTCTATGAATGACAGTGGTAGTCCCGGCGTCTGGCACTCAACAGATCCTTATCAACTAGAGGAGGAAATAACTGCTCCCCTTCATTTGCTCCCCCCGAAAAGCCTGAACAGGCGTCTGTCTTCAACCCTTCTACCCAGTCCCTAGTTCACTTACTATAAGTGCTCGTTAGGATGTGGGCTTAAGGTCATTATTCTCTCTCAGGGAGAAGATGCCAAACATAGGCTTCCCTCTTCCAGAGGATGGCGCGTCTCGGGATGCCTATCTTCCTCCTGCCTCCATCCCTTCATCTAGCAAAGGAGGTGGGAGTCTCTGCCCCTGGCAGCAGGAGAAACACATTCCTTTGTTTCAGTCGCTTGCACAGTTCTGGCATTATCACCCGGGCAGCATCTTATGGAAAACAAACATGTACAAGCACGAATGACTCCAGCTTCCCACAGTGGGTAGTCCTAAATAGGACACTCGCCAGTGGCACCAGAAAAGATCATTAGATTGTCAAAAAATAAACAGGGTAAACTGAGAGATAACATAAGCCCACTGCAAGCAAACCAACGAGCCTGGGGCCTCAGCGATGGCAGAGTAGATGGAATCCCCCTCCTGTGCTGGGAGGGGCGGGATGCTGCCACGCCCCTCACTGATGCAGAAGCCAAGGTTTCGGGTTGAAACCATGATGGGAAACCCAGCAGTTTCCACCCAGGTAGCTGTTGAGACAGAAGAGGAAGAAAGGAATTCATTAAAAACCTTGTTTCTGGGGCTTTTGTTGGGGTTTTGGCCCAGAGAATTTGTTAGTAAATAAGTACTGAAATCTTCTCCGACATAGAACAGTGGCTCAAGTGTGGAGAAGACCCAGGGTCTAGTCTACAAGGAGACTGTTGTTTAAGGAGCTCTGCCCACAGAGCAAGAAGAGCTTGACTTTAACACAGATTATATACTGGGGCAAATGGGCAGAGCAGACAATAACTGAGGTTGGGGTTTAAGAAAGGCAAGAGCTTGGGGGGATGGGCAGGGACAGGGCAACACCAGGAATGGAGAACATTCTGCACAGAGGCACTGGTGAAGTTCTCAGGTTGGCGCAAGTGACATGTACGTTGAAATATACTCTGGAATGAATGGTAAGGATCATATATGTCAGGCCAAGGAGTGTAGACTTCATCCGGACATCAGTGGAAAAATACTGGAAGGTTTTTCCAAGCAGAAAAATGAAATGATGAAAGTGGCCTTTAAGAAAAATCGATCTGGTCAAAGCATGCAGCACCTATTGGATTGGGAGCACGAGGGGTGGCCAGACAACTTGGGATACAGGTGCAGATAGCGTGTTGAGAGGTGAACGAAACCAGGACAGAGGTGGTGATAAAAAGGAAAGAGGGATGAGAAGAGAAGCATTTCAGCACTGACCACTGTGTGTAATACAGGGCAAAGGGGGTCATGGCAAGCTAAGCAGACACTGAGGTTTTCAACCTTTGCACCTTTTTAGGTGGAAACACGAGCAGAAAAATGTTAGTCAGGGGGAGAAGCTGACTTTAGGAGGAGGATGAATTTGGCTTTACTTAAATATGCCAAGTATGAGGTAATAGCCCGGCATCCTAGCGCAGGCAGGTGGAGAAACACAATGAAAAATTGAACTTCAAATGGCACCTTGGATCTGTGCGGAGCTAAGTCCTGGTGCCCGCGCATGCGATAGCATTTTATAATAATATGCTGCACTCTGCATAGGCACGTGAATTTGGTAATTACAGCACGGATCCTCTGGCTCTTTGCCTCTCCTGCTCCTCAGTGTGGAATCGTATTGCTCTGGGACCCAGAGAACAATTGATCAAAGAGGAACCCACTTATGTAAGGAAAGACAGAAAGAACAAGGAGCAAAGACAAAAGGTTTGCAATTCAAAAGGAGCTGACCAGACACTAGTCCTGCAGTAGCAACGAGAGAGCTATAGGACCAGCAGGGAACGAGGGCAGGGCTGGACTCAACTGGAATGGGGTGATGGAACGGAAGCTGGCGGAACCAATGAAACACACTAAAATACGTCAACTGAGACTTTTCCCACTTGGAGATAGAATTGTCTATTTGTGTGTCTGTATGTGAACGTATGCTTCTGAAGATAGTCCAAAAGTAGATTCCAAATAGCTAGTTGCGGTAGCCAGCCTCCGAGATGAGCCCCAGTGACCCTCACTTCCTGAATGCACACGCTGTGTAGTCTCTTTTCACAGTGAATCAGGGCTAGCCCAATGCCAGAATATGGAGGAACTGATGGGATGTGACCTCAGAGACTTGCTCATAAAAGGCATTGCCCTTTTTGCCTTGATCTCTTGTATCATTTGCTTGGGGGTAAGCCACCCCCCAAGCCCAAAGCACACCCAACATGCCCCCATCAACAAGCAGCCCCAGTGTAGCAGCCACACGAGGGAGTCACCTTGGAAGTGGGTCCTCCAGCCCCAGTCAATCCTATGGATGACTTCAGCCCCATAGGCTTTAGACTGCGACCTCATAAGTGACCCTGAACCAGAACTTCCCAGTCAAACTGCTCCTGAATTCATTCCTGACCCACAGAAACCGTGAGAGATAATAAAGGATTCTCGTAGTCAACGCCACTAAGATTTGGGCTGATCCATTACACAGTGATGGATAACTAATACACTAGAGTCATAAGAAATGTACGAGAACTGTTTAGAATGTTCCTCTCAATGTTTGATGCGAAAAATATTTTGGCTGCTGTAATGCATCGCCAAGCTATTGAAATGTATGAATAAATGTTTTCAGCCCAAAGTCTATCCAAAAATGTGCAAAGTCTCGTGGAGGGAAGCAGAGCTCAGGAAGAGAAATGGATGCATATTAGATGTCGAGCACGTGCTTATTGAGTTAAATTGAATTGCAATTGCAGACAGTTACAGATGAAGCACTTTACATTGTCACCTCACATGTTTATCAAACGCTGAACTACTCACAACAGTGTAGGACGTGAAACACTTCCGTGGCTTAGGTTAACGTGGTGGAACTCAAGTTTACCCAGCCACACCAGAGCGAGGCAAGCGGCAGACTCCACGGATAGGACAGCATCTTCTCTGGGCCCAGAACCACGCCCAGGGTGGAAGGAAGCTCAACCCTATCCTATCCCTGCCGTGTTCCCCCATGGCCTGGCTGTCACCCACTTGCTTGGCCTCTGCTGCAGGAGTGTTTCTGTGACCCCCCTGCCCAGCTCAGCCTCACCTCAGTCCAGGCAGGTGAAATGAATCATATCTGATGCCGTCTCCCTAAGCTGACGCTTTCGTCCTTGGAACCAGGCCCATCTGAGGACACAGAGCCTCAGCTGCCCTCAGGGGAGCCTCCTGGTCTGTCCCTCCCCAAGGGGTCTTCATTCAAGCTTCTGTTCCCAATTCCTGCTTCCTTTACAGGAGCTCTTGCTTTCCTATCTGGTCCACTTCTTGCTGAAAGAATCTGTTTGAGACCTTTCACCTGGGAGCTAGCCATCAGCCCACAGGTCTGGGTATTGTCCTTGCCCTTGAAGCTCCTAGGTCACTCCTACAATCAGACCCCTGATGACCTCACTTACAATCCCACGAACTGTGGACGCAAGCCAGTTCCTAGTTTGCCCACAGCCTGGCATCCTTACAGTGAGGTCTCTGAAATAGAATTTTTAATTATAGAAGGTCCCCTGCGAACCCCTGTGAAGAGTATGTTTTTCTTCCAGTAGGTACCATGAAGCTCTCTCGGCCCCTTCCTCAGGCTGCCCTTCTGGGGTGTGCTATGCTCTCCTTTCTAACGCTGATGCCCAAATGCCAGACTGAGGAGGAATCCATGATCGGTTGGGCACTTCCTTCAAATTTAGTAAAAATTAAAAACATATCGTGACTCAAGTTCAATAGTCTAATCTTAAAATATTAATAGTTACAGCTTCCACTTATAAGGCATGATGAAGAGGCAAGAAGAGTGCATCCATGGTCACTGAGTCCTCATTGTGCCTCTGAGAGATATTTTTACCATTCCTGGTTCACAGAAGAAACTGAGACTCAGAGAAGTTAAGTATTTACCTAAAGCCACACAGCCTGTGGGACCTGAGGTTTTTTCATTTAAGGAGCGTCTCCACCTGGAGGTCCCTGGGCGCTCCACTACCACAAGGCTGGAAGGCCCTGAGAGAGCATTGCGCACCAGCCTCGAGTCTGTGGCTGGGGAAGCAGAGGTGCTCTACCGGGCAATGCCTCGTTTGCCCGGCTTTCTCCCAACCCACCTGCCTGCCTTTACCTGTGAAATGCCATTTCTCCTCTGCAGACATGCATCCCGCGTGTCCCTCCCTGCTTTGAAGAAAACCTCAAAAGTGGTGTCATCACCGGACTTCGAGTGCCTCTTAACACAGGTGCAGGATGCCGTGGAGAGGCTCAGTGCTCGCCTAGGGCCACCAGGATTCTGGGGTGACACCTAGCCCGCCTAAAACCCGGAGGACGCGTGCGGGGAGCTACCGTCTCATAGGCAGGCCTCTGCAGGGACTGTGGGTCAGTCACAGGGCCCTATTTCTAGACTTGTCCCTAGCGTGACCTGACCGGAGAGCAGTTTCTGTAGATGTCCTGGTGCCCGGAGGGCTGCACAGAGTCGGAAGGAGTTCCTGTCTCTCATCCCCTGGGGCCCCGCTCCAGCCCTACTATTAGCAATTACAGATCTGCGTTGGAAATAGGCACTTTCCCAAAAATGGGTCAGCTTTTTTTTTTTTTTTTTTCTTTTGATCTCTTGTTCTTCCCACGGCGGGCAACTGATGTTCCCACAGTGTGGAGCACGGCGGGGGGGGGGGGGGGGGGGGGGGAGGGGCACGTAGGGCGTGGACCCTCCGAATGCCCTAGTAAGGGACAGCCCCGGAAGAAGGCCCTGGAGCCACAGCCAAGGAGGTGGAAGTTGTCCCCCGAGGCCAAAGCTGGCCTGAAGCTCTTCCGAGAGCCTTGGCCCAGTTTTCCTGGCTAGCTCAGGATGACTTTCCACTGAGATGGCCACTGCTTTGTCAGGTCTTGTTTCAAAGGTCCCCTGAGTTATAAAACTGCCATTGTCTGTCCCAGGTCTCAGCACAAAGAGCTGTTGCGGCCGCAAGGACCACCGTGACTGCGAAATTGCAGGACACGCTTGGATTTGGAACGTGCTTTGTTGAAGCACCTGACCTGTGTCTCCGTGGGCCACGCCCCCTTCCAGCTCCTCCCCTCAGATCCGGCTCCCAGGCCGCTCCCCCTTCCAGCCCCTCCCCTCGGATCCCAGCTCTGGGCCACGCCCCTCGTCCTGCCCCACCTCCCCGCCCCGACCCTGAGAGGTGGTGGAGCAGGCGGTCTTGCAGCCAGGTGGAGTTTATTCACCTTGAACCTCTCTCTCCATCACAAAGTGCTGGTGAGCAGATACCCTCCTAGTCACAGCAGTGACCCAGCTTTCCCGAGGCAGCACCCAGGGTGGTTACACACTTGCATGGGGAAACTTAGAGTCTGAGCGACGCGCGTTCAAATACTGGCTCTTCAGAACCTACTCATTCTGTGAACCGGATCAAGTTACTGATCCGGTACTAAGTCGCTCGCGGGCTGGGTTTCCTCGCCAGCAATACGGGGATTAGGACATGTCTGCTTCCCAGGGCCAGGGGGCGCGGGGTTAGAAGCTGAGCACCACACCTGGCTCACAGTAAGCTCTTGGTAAACCTTGGCCCCAGCTGCACACAGGATGCCTACGCCCTGACTCCTGGGGGCCCACAGCTCCCAGAAGGCGGGGTTTTGTCCCAGGCTTCTTTTGTGAACCCTCTGGTACCCTGCATGGTGCTGAAAATGTACATACTCAGGGTCACTGAGTAACTGTTGAATCAGCTGAAGAATGGACAGCCCAGCGCTGGGACAGGTGAGCGAGGTGGGACCTCTGGTGCTTTTGGCCTAACCTGGCTATCTATGGCCTGCGTGTTCCCCTGCGGGGCCCACAAGAACTGAAGTTGAGAGCGTCATCTGCACACCCAGCGCTGGTCACCAGGAAGAGCAGTGTGTGGCACTTTGATGAGTATATCCAGCAAATTGGCGTTTTCTTCATTTTCTCGCTTGGCCTTCAGTGGAGTCATCACGACAAGCTAACTACTGCTCTTCGCTGCTCTTGACGCCTGCCTCAGTTTCATGCACTTACAGAGCCTGTTTCTAACGTGGGTACCACTCATCTATCAATACAAATAACAATCACCAGCTCTGCTCAGGAGAACGAGGCGAAGAACAGATTGTGTCCATGGCAGGCTGGTGAGACAAAGCAGGACGGGGGGCCAGGGCCCACTCCCCTCACCCTCCTATCCTGTGCCACGTTCCTGCACCCCGTCTCCACCTCCGACCACGGCAGCGTCTGGACAAACTGCTCGATGCAGGCCTCCACCGCCCAGGAACGGGGTTTGAGAGTTAAAGGACAGAGGAAAAAGAAATATGTCTCAAAACTAGGGGATAGGAAATGACCTCAGACACAGGGCCGAGGAGCCAGGCCACCCCGAAACAGAGGAAACAATTTGACAATGAGGTGAAAATTGCCGCTGCCAAACCTCCAGCACCCTGAGCTTTACTCCTGGGCTCAGAGAAATCTGTCACCGGCTCAGGAAAATGTCTGCGAGGAACTGGTAATAGTTCAGTAATGGCCTGATGACTTGGAATGAGATGGCAGGGTGCAGCTGTGCCAGGGGAGACGGCTCCTGCTTTTAACCCAAGATGATGAGCTGCAGAAACAGTCTTCCTGCCCAGCCCCACTCCTCTGCTGGCTGAGCACATCCATTCAGAAAAGCCATAGGGACAGAGAGAATGTGGAGAGGAAACTCAGATCAAGACAGGGTTTTAGAAATACCCAGGTTGCGTGTGTGAGCCTGCGTGTGTGTGTAGATTTCCGACAGCCGTTTTAATGACCGTGCCTTCCCTTCCTAAGGCCCTCCCCCTCTCCCTAGCATCTCTCTGCTTTATGGCAAATGGGTTTTGATTCTGAAGCGAATTGACCTTGAAATAAGCTGCAGGATCTGAGTTCTTACACCTCAGATGCTGGGTTTGGAACACATTCTGCTCATTCAGCAGATACGGGCTCCGTCACAGGAACCTGGAAGGGGTGGGAGCTGGGAGGCTTGGCATTGCCAGTTGTCAGCCTGATAGCAAAGTTGGAGACTTGAGTTGGAAGCTGCCGCAGGCGAGGGTTGGGTGTGTGACAGATGTCAGTGTTGCCTTGGTCCTCCTTTCTGATTGCGTGTGTGTGCGTGTGTGTGTGTACCTGTAACTGAGGCCGTGCCTGTATTCAGGAATTGTGCAGTGCGGGTCGAGCGGTTGGGACTGCAAATGTCTAGGGCTACAAGGCTGCGAAACTGCTCACCAATAGGCCGTGTCACAGGGAAACTGAATCTGCCGTATGGGAAGAGGGTGTGTGTCACGTGCAGGCGCAGGTGCACAGGCGGAAGCCAGCATTTATCCGCATTTACACCAGGCCTGTGTTTGGTAAGGTTATCTTTGGTTCAGTTTTGCTGAGCTTCTGACCTTTCTGTGTCTTTTGTGTCCATGGGATGTCAGCGTTACTCTATGGAGATTGTAATTTAGGGATTTGATGTAACCAAACCAGAGACAGCATCTGTGCATTGAGTATCTGCCCTGTGCCTGGCCGGGAGCCACTGCCTTAAAGGGAGAACGTGAGCCCGGCGGACTTGCGAAGAAGGAAGGAGTTGTACTCAGCACGCAGTGGTGTGTGCAAGACTGCTGAGTGTTAGACAGTCCTGGTGCCAGCTCTCATCTGAAGGTGATTTCTGTTGCTTTAATGTGTCCGAGCTCAGCTACATTGTTCATGAACTGAACTAGCAATACAGGGGCTCCTGTCAGCAGAGCTCAGATGTTCTCCCCCCATTTTCACCTTCCACAACACAGAATGTTGTTGAAACCATGGTCTTTCCCCAGGGAGTTTTGTTGTCATTGAGGCTGAAGCAATGAAACAGATCCCTGCAAAGACAGCCAGATGCCTTTTCTAGATGATGGGGGTGAATGTAGACCAGAAGGCAGGTAGGCAGCAGGGGGAAGGGCGGGGGGCACAGACCCACCCTGTGTGCCATCTGACTTTGAGCCGTCTTAGGAGCAATGGTGGGCTGTCAACGTGCCCTCCTGGGCCAGAGCCAGGCTGCTCTGATGTGGCCCAGGACCAAGCTTTTGGGATGAGCTGGGCAGAGAGATGGGTAGGGACTTAGTGCCAAAATAGCAATCCCAGAAAGCCTTGGGGCCTTTCTCTTCCAGTAAGGAAGGCCTTTGGGAGTGATTTTTACTGAAGAAGTTACAGTAGAAATTCAGCAGATCCAAGACCTCAAAAGTCCCCCAGAGGTTACTAAGTGCAGCCCCTTCCCCTAAGCAGGTCTTGCCTACAGCCATTCCAGAGCAGTGGTGTTTCATTTGAAATATTTCTCAGGAAAGATATTTCATAAACTCCCTAATGCACTGGTACCAAAACAGAGCTGAGCAGAAAAAGAACAACATATTCTCTGGACTGTAGCCAAACGCACTCCAAGATGGATACAGATATTTCAAAAGCAGTCAGTCAGTCAGCACGTGTGCCAATGTACCTCTCTTCTGTGCCCTGTGGCGACATGCTTTCCCAATTAAATTACCTTGATATGGCTCCGTGCTCCTGCTGGACTCTGATTCGTTCTGATGGGAACAACATATTCAGTTCAAAGAAAAGAGGTGGGCAGAAGTCTTTGCTCCTGATAACATCAGGACCTGCTTTGGCCTCCTCGATGCTCAGATGAGATGGAGAAATTGGAATTTAATCGTCGATTACTCCCAGTCCAAAGTCAGCTTGCATTTTTAAGCTCATTCAGGTACAAGTGAGTACCAAAAATCAATATGTTCTGGAAACAGAAGGCTTAGAACATCTTCCATGCATGGCTACAGAAGAATCTGTTTTAATGAGCTAGAAGTTATGTGCTGTGTCTGGTTGCCCATAAGCATTAGTCACCAATTACTTGTGCTACCAGTGCAAGATGGTGTTCCTAAGGAGGTGACAGTGAGGAAATAGAGGGAATAATTACCTGGAATGTGTTTAGAGTGAGTGATTAGATACGGCAAAAATCTGTGAGTAAAAACACACTAAGAATGAGGGAATTAATGATAAGCTAAAGATGTCTGCAAAAATGTTTTTAAAAAAGGAAAAGGAAGGAAGATGTTAGAACTTTGCCCATGGAAGTAGGGCACTTCTGAGATGCAATAGCTCCAGTTTAAATGAGCTCAAAGGAGTGTGCCCAGGCATACCCTGCTGAGAATGAGAAAAGAGGTGTTTGCGGTGGTGGGTCTTACCTAATAAGGAAAATGGAGGTGATTAGATGGAAAACTGACATGGTTATTTAAGAAGTTTCCTTTCTTCTCGGACTGTATGGTAACATGGAGAGATAGCCAAGACCCACCGATCCCACGATGGCCCCCACTCGGGTTTTATATTAAAACCCTTGATCCAGGCAGGAGAACCTGGAAGAGACATGTCTCTAGTGACAGTGGAGGCTTGGACAAGAGACCACGGTGGAAGCACAGATGAGGTTTTCATCCTTTCTAACACTGAAGAGAAGGTCAGGAATAAGATGCAGAAAGGAAAAAATAAAAATTGGTTGTATATTTGGTACTACAACCCAGCATTTTGTCTGTGAAACCATAATTCATCAGGCAAAAATGGTGGGCATGGCAGTAAGTGGAACGTACCCATGGGAGGGAGAGGAAGCACACATTTGGCCCAACGATTAAGGGGATCATGAAGCAAAACTTGTGGGAAAAGGAGGAAACTGCCTGATGGCACCGTAACATCGAACCTTACAGAGAACAGCAGGTGTGATGTATTGTAGAAAGAAATGTGGTAGATGAGGTGTCCAGGAAAATAATAGGGGAGAATATAGAAGCCGTATTTCTGCCTCAAATATCTGTATACTAAAGCACGAATATAGGTGGTAAATGAAAGTAGCATGACATTTCACCCAAGGAGGTGCGTTCTGTGACTCTAAGTTTAGTCCCATCAGGAGTAGCTGAAATGACGTTTTCTTTATACATAATTTCTCCGATTTCTTTGCCCCTTCCTCGCACCAAGGAGCTCCTAATGACACTGCTAAAACCCTTTCAAAGTCCTCATCTTCTTTAAAAACCCGACTGATCTTCCTGTTTTGCCCGTCCATCCCTCTCTCTCATTCGCTACTCACCAGACAGAGTTATCCTTTTAAAACGTAAATTTTAAACCACTTACTAGTTATATGAACATGCTGTTGCTCCCTGCTTATCATCTCCAGGTGGCTTCTCATCTCATGCAGATAAAATACAAATGTCACAGCCCAATTCACAAGACTTTGACAACCCTTCCACAGCCTCCTGTCCTACCCCCGGTCCATGCCCTCTCAGCCCCAGCTGCATGGGGTTTCCTGATGTTCCCCAAATCCACCAAGTATCCACCTGCCTCAGGGCCTTAGCACTGGCTGTTACCTCTGCTTGAAATGTTCTGGGCCCAGAAAGTCACAGGGCTACTCGATAATTTCATTCAAGTCTGTGCTCGTATGTTTCCTCCTCATGTCGCACACCCTCCACCACCAGCCCTACTCTGTCTTCTTCACTCGTTGCTATCTGACTTGAAATCACGTATTTATTTATTACAGTCTCTCTCTCCTAGGCTAAGATGTAATTTCTGTAATAGCCGCAATTCTCTCTGTTGGTCCGCTGATAGATCCCCAGCGCCCAGAAGGGTAGTTGGCTCATAGTAGATGTTCAGTAACTATTTGTGAAATGAATGAACTAATAATCAGTCATAACTGGGAATGATGCTAACCAATGACACCAGTCACTTCCAGTAACTGGATGCTGCCGGAATACAGAGCTCTAAAACGCATCTGAAGCAAGGATACAGGAGCCCTAACCGATGTCACGTGAGAGAGTACGAAGGGAACTCAGAGCTGGTGGAGCCCACTTCCTGTTAAGACGATGAAACCCCTACATGTCTTATTCATTGGTGTTCATATAACTAGTAAGTTGTGTCCAGACAATAAATTAGGTTTCTATTCACTGGCCAGAGTTTTGCTTGTTTACACTAGTCAGCAAGCTATTTGTCCTCTGAAAAAATATGATTGCAATGGGGAAGACCAGATGTATTCATTGGACGGTAACTGCAGAGCATCTGTGAAGTGCCGTAGATGGAGTGGTGGGTGACCAGGAGGTGAGGAGGGAGGAGAGGAGCCCCTTGGACACGGCGAGGGAGCTCCGTGGGTCACAGCCGACGGGCAGTCATGAGCATACGCAAGGGAGAGTGAGTGTCTGGCCCTGAGCCAGAGCACAGCTCAAGAGTCACCCCTGTGGAAAAGGGAGCTGCAGACAGGAGCCGAAAGGACTGTTTCCAGGCGGGACTTTAGGAGACATGCAGCCTGTATTGGGGACCTAAATTGCAAAGAACGATAGAGAGTCAGGAACAAAAGGTCTGTCCAGTCTCTCACTGAAAGTGTGGGAAACAGCACATGAGCCAGAAAAACCGAGTTTCCGAGGAGGCGTCAATGACTGCGGGCGCGGTAGGGGCCTTGCTGCAGTCATTTGCAGGTGTGGACACTAGCAAGGGCCAGGCGTGAGGGCAGGAGGGGGCCTTCTAGGGATCCAGACCAATCAGTGTGGAAGATATGGCCAGAGACTGAGTCCCTGTGGTTATGTAAGAGGCGCGAAAAGCCAGCAAGATTTATTATTGACAGTAATGTGACCTCATGGGTACCCACAGCTGATGAGGGCTTCGGAAAGATGAATAGAAATAAAGTAGGTGAACGTGTGTTTTGTTTATCTCACCGTACGCGTAACCTCGTGTAAAGAATCATTGAGAGCTGAGACTCTGATCCTCAGACGTGCTCAGGGAGTTCCTTGGTGGCCTAGTGGTTAGGATTCCAGGCTTTCACTGCCAGGACCCAGGTTCAACCCCTGGTTGGGGAACTGAGATCCTGCAAACTGTGTGGTGTGGCCAGAAAACAAACAAACAAACAAAAAACCCAAGCACGTCCAGCTCTGTCATCAACCACGCTATGCGGGGACAGCCGTTCATTTGTATGCTCAATGTAGGCCAGTATTCAAAAGCGGTTCTGGAAAGAATGAACAAATAATTTATTTCTTGCTTGAAAAGTTAATTCATTTATATTAATATTTTGTCAATTATCTCTAAGTTGACCAGATTATTAAATTAACCATTATTAGGTAACCAAACTTTTGCTGCACAAACAGAATACAAACTGATTGTATCTATTCTGTGACTATCCAGTTCAGAAAGCCCTGGACATAAAAGGAGTAAAGCGAGGCACACAGCTTCAGCTCTGCCTGCGGGCTCCTGTTCCCGGTCTTCTTCAGAAGCAGGCAGGATGAAAATGCAGGACAGTGTCCTGACTTCCCCCCAGGGAGTCCACAGCCCAGTGACCCACCAGAGATCGTCTGTGTTGGACCCTTTAGTTAATTAAAGAGGAAATCAAGCTGGCTGACAGTCTGGGGACTGTCAGTCAGTTGGCATTTGTCAATTAAATCATGTTTGTCACTAAGACACCTTCCACTCAGGAATTCTTGCTGGTACATTGGTTTTCAAATTAGAGCTCTTCAAAAGAAAAAAAAAAAGGAAGAAGGAGAAGAAGAAAGGGGAAATGGCTATCTCAGAAGTTTGCAGAAAAGTCACTCACTCAGAGACCTACAGCATGGCAGAGGTGGGGCTCCATGAGTGCACAGTTACCCCTTGAACTGGAATTTTACTGTGTAAGTTCCTTCAAGATGAGCTCACCGTGAGGTGGAGGGACCCCGTTAGGTGGTGGTGTGGACACAGTGCAGAGTATGAAGCTTGCAATCAGAAGATGGAGGCTGAGTCCTGATTCTACCATGTGATAGCTGGGTGACCTCAGCCTCACCCCCGGCATCGTCAGTGCAGATGGTAACACTGCCTCCCAGGACTGTTTTGAGAATCAAATGAAAATATATGTGAGAAGGCTTTATACCTTCTCACGTTTAAAGCTCTATACAAATACTGGTTATCATTAAAATGAGATCCTTTAGGCTGTTCATATCTAGAAGTGCTTGGTTAAAGTCTAAGACAGACCCCATGCTGGACACCAAATTCCATTTTATACCAAATCATGTTGGAGAGTCCAAGTGCTTCCATGTTAATATTCCATCTTCCACTGCTTGCATACTTAAGTAGAAATTCATTTGGATGGCAGCATGCTTGGAGCAAGACAGCAGCAACTAAATAAACAAATAATCAGCAGTAGATTAGGCCCTGATACAGATGAGAACGCAGAGCACGTGCAGTGGCCCCGCCTGGGAGTGATCAGAGCCCATGGTCCTCATGCTTCAGCGTGTCACCCTCTGGGCCAGGACCACTCTCCCTCCCTCGAGGAAGGCACACTGCACAGTTAAGCATCTAATGCATATGTAGACAGTGGGGAGAAGTCAACGGTGTGTGTCTGTTTAACTTATCCTTTTTGTGTCCTGCTTTTCCTCAGCCTGGAAAAACCTCACATTGGGGTAGGTTAAAATGGAGGGCGTGCCCTGGCCGTTCAGAATCTGAGTCCCACATACACTCATCCAACAAAGGCAGTTGCTTTGACAAAGGCAGCTGAAGACTCTTAATTCTTCCTGTGAAAAGAGCTGATGGGGCCATGGTGGGATGTTTTTGGCCCAGTCGTTTCTCGGGGCATCCTGAGCTCTGCCCCCGGGTGAGTCCTCCTGTTTGTGCTTGAAGGGGCAGGTGGACGGCAGGGCTCAGAGCCCATTTTCCCAGTTCATGGGGCAATTCCCTGGTGAGGTCTGATCTGGGCATCCTATCCATCGGTGCCCTGTTCATTTTTCACAGACCAGTTCACCCAACACATCTTCCAGCGACAGCATGGACTCTGTCTCTGCACTTAGAGCACCACTGACCCGCTCTGCGATCTAAAGCACGTTGCTTTAGGGTTCCTGTCCATAAAATGGACCCGGTTCCATTCACCCACAGAGTAATTCTGAGTATTAAGTGTAGTCATCCAGTTACGGAACCAAGACGGCATCTGCCACCTTGTAAGCCACAGACGTCATAGAATGTCTCCCCTGTCTGCTCCACCACCCTTGCCTGCACTTCCCAAACGACCACAGGGCCCTGCTGCATATTTGCACCGTTTGTCAGCTCTTTGTATTATTTGCTGTTTCATGAGTGTCTGCCTTTGAGGGTAGGAATCATGCCACCCGTGTAGCAGTTAGCACTTTGCTGAGCATGGGATAGACATTTAACAAAAGGTTGGTTTGTTAACACAAGTCTGATTTTCTTCATGCACAGTGGAATAGCAAAGTCAGAGTACACCTGCCTGCTCGCCGTGAAGTTCTCCAAGGCTTGAGCAGAGAACAAAGCATTCTCTCTTTGGCCTGAGCTTCGGTTTGCTGGGTGCGGACCCTGGTTCCCTCACTAACCACATCCCGCTTGCCTCCTGAGAGCCAGGATCTGCGAGGTGGTGAGAAGTGAGGCAGCCAGGGTCCCGACGCCACGAGGCTGCAGAGGAGTGGGTGGGCTCCAATCGCCGACCTGCTTTAAGTATGTTTGCTCCTTCAGAACAGAAATTAGCCATGATTCAAAGTCCTCAGAGGTGTCCATAACCTACAAAACGTGACGGTGTGTAAATAATAACCTGCGCCTTACTATGTTCACCTGTCATTAAAACTAGAAACAGAGTTGCCAACTCGGACGCTCTCTTGTACAGAGGCAGCAATGTGGAGAACCCACTTCATTTCAAAGAAGACTCGTGGTCTTTTGTAAGTGTGTTTAATCATCATGTCCTTTGGAAATGACTATGTCCTTTCAAAGGCGTGTGTCCATCAGTGGCCAAGATGCAGGTGTGGTTGGTCATCCTAACAGGGTCCTCCCCGGGTTGGCCACAGGGAGCCGCCCGCAGAGAAGGTGACTCTCAGGTTCCATTCCTGTAACCGGCAGAGGAAGGAACAGGAATCTTTAGGATTCAGGGCTGACCAAGGAACAGAAGGTAATGCACTCGCTTCTCGAGATTCATAGAAATTAGCTCTATGGAGACTTTTCCTAGAGAAAGCGACGCTGGGGGAAGGAAGGGAGGGAGGGAGGGAGGGAGGGAAAGAAGGAAGTCTTCGTATACTCCTTTTCTTTGAAAAACTGTCTTTGAGTATAACATACATACAACCAAGTTCCCAGAACGCCCGCTCAATGAAGTGTCACAAACTGAACACCCCCAGCTGGTCAGCACTCAGATCAAGGAATAGAACACAGCACACCAGCATCCCCATACCACTCGACATCACGGCTCCCCTCCCCCAGGGGAGCTCACCTCATCTCCACTCCCAGCACCAGGGGTGTGTCTGCTCTTCGATTTACATGAACGAGATCTTACAGAATGTTCTCTGCTGAGACTGGCTTCTGTTCAGCATTGTGCTGTGAGGTTCCTCTGTGCTTCTGTATTCTTGGTTGCCATTCTCAATGCCTGGTAGTATTCTCTTAGGTGAATATGCTACACATTATGGGAATTGTATCAAAGATTCATAGAAACGTGTTTTAAAAGTTCGCAGAGACTATAGTAGTGAGAAAGACAATCTAATTGTATCAAGGCACTTATACTTCTTCCACTGTCTCTTTGTAATAATTAGTAATTATTGCAGTACTAATCATTAGTGATACTACAGAAAGGATGTAAACTTAATGCTCGGTTATTTTGGTAAAGAGTTCTATTTTATCACCAAAATGATTGGGGAAGCGTGTGAAAAACACAGTCATAGAATCACAACTCTGGGACACTTAGCTATTCATCCAGATGGGGAAGCTTACTTGAGTTGCAGGCAGAGTGGTTCTCAAAAAGAAATGACCAGTCTTCAAAATGCTGGTTTGGAAATGTTCTATATGTAGAGTGACAGCAGACATTGCAAACCATGAGTGGTGGGCAGAGGGAGAGGATGGGCATGACTTGGCAGACAGCTTTCTATCACTTAAATGATCAGGATAGAATCAGAGGATCAGCTAAGGGGTGAGGGTTCCTGGAACACCCGCATTCACTCTCCACCTGTGACGGATGAATATCCTTTGTACATGACACAGTTCTCCTCACGGAAGCCATGTGCATCCTCTGCTTCTGAGTTTGCTGAGAAAGCATAAATAAGTAAATAAATAAAGAGTCCAGCTCTCCTCCTCGAAATTGCTTCCTCCACTTGCCTCCTACCAGGGAAACTGCCCTGTGAATCACAGCTGCCTGGGCAAAAGCCCCGGGGAATCGCTCTGCTTCTCTCTCTGCCCTGCACCAGTGATAATGAGATGCAAGGCTTGGGCGCGCTTGACAAGCTGGTCTCTCTCCAGCAGAAGAGTTGAGAGGCTCAGGGGCTGGGATTGGAGATTAATTAATGCTAAAAGACACAGTTTGATGTGGCAATGAAATTTCGATTATAATAATCTCTAATTATCTTGTACCATGGGTGCCCTGACTCTCCCAGGTGTTTCTTCTTGGTTGGAAATTGCTATTTATGCATGAAATAAAGCAGACTGCATTTTGGGGAGACGGGGGTTGGAGGCGGATGGAAGTGGACATAGTGGGAGAGGGAAGCGTGTGCACACTGCCCTGCCTGGAAGCAAGAGGGTGTCCGGAGTACCTCTCTGAGGAAAGTGAACTTGGCATTGGGATGTTATAAGACGCATGACTGAGACAAGATGAAGGAAAAAGTGATCAGCTGAAGTGAACCAGAATCTCTGTTTCTTGGCCACTGGCTGCCAGGCTGTGCCACCCCTATGGTTACTGGAGAAAAGGGCCCCTAGTGGAGGATAAATTAAGTCTCATCTTCCCAGGTCCTATTAGGGGTCCTTTTCATAATAAGGATTTCCCCTGGGAAAGAAATACAAGTCCTAACGTCAAAGGAGATGTAACCCCCACAGGGGACGACAGGAACCCCTATTCCCACTGCAGACAGCTTATGCCCTAAGTCCCCAGACGCAGTCCCTGTGTCTATGGCAGTAGCCGTGTGTGTGCAGGATGTATGGACTACCAAGGTGGGGAACTTTAGTTCTGCTTCAAGATTATTCAGAGAGTTTGGAGGACTCATCAAGCCAGGTGAGGAAACTGACAGCACTCACCTTCTGGAGGAACATGGAGGGAAGAGGAGACAAAATCTCGCCACTCTGGCATCAGCAGGATGTGACGAGAAGACCCTCTACCTTCTGCCTGTTTCTCCTCTGGTGACCCTTCCCACTCGTAGTGACAGTTGAGGCCCCGTTCATTTCACAGCACGAGCTGGGTGCAAGTGGGACAGTCCCTCAGCGTCCTGACACCTGTTCTGCCATTTGCAAAAGGGGGGATAATAGGTATTCATACTTCACAAAGGGTATTTTAATGTGAAAATGTGTTTGGCACAGTGTCTGGCATGCAATAAGTGCTTAGCAAACATCTTCGTTGACAAGAATATTTTAAACATTCTTGGATCCTTTGCCTGAGAATATAGACGTTTAAAAAGCCTTTAGGTAGAGTCACAGTGTGTGCGTACACACCTCTGCGTGTGTGTGTGTGTGTGTGTGCGTGTGTGTGTGTGTGTGTGTGTGTGTGTGTGTGTGTGTTTTAGAACTAACTGCTCATCAGTTTTATTTTGGGCATGTCTTGTAGTCAAGAGTCAGGTACCCAAATGGTACTCGTGTCTTTCATCCTCATACCTGATACTAATTATCCAGCTCTCTAAGGAAATTAGTCTCCATCTGAATCTCATTACGTGTCAGAGTGTTGTTGGTCCATGCGCATCAAGGGTTATCTGGGTTGAAGTGTGGGGAAAGGCCTTGATCGCCCGAGACACAGTTAAAAGAGTAAGCTCATGTACTGTCAAAGTTTTACCAAAAGTCAAAAGGGGCCCCTGAGGAAGAGCTGCACCCTTGGAGCAGAGGCCAGTGTCCAGCTGGGATGGTGAGCTGGGTGCCCAAGAGCCAGGGGTGTGGAACAAAGGAAACAGTGAAAGGAGATGTGGGCACAGGTCCTGCAAAGCGCTGGTTGGTGCCTCATTTTGGGGGCATTTGGCGCATGGCGTGTGAGGGCTGGGGCCAAGCTGAAGGGAGAAGCCATTGACAGGGCACCGCAGACTGTGGCTTAGCTGTCTGCTAGGCTTGTTGGTTGGGAGGCGAGCGATCTTGGGCAGTGTCCTTGTGAAGCTTGTAGCTGTGAGTTTGGGGAATTTTTCTATCATCCCTTTAAATGAAGATGACAGAGGTCTTCCTTCCCAGGGACTTAATAATGGATTCAATGAAAAGTAAAGCTGTGTGGCTGCAAATACATTAAAGATTTTTTTTTTAATCTTTAGAACGAGTACAGAATGCGTAAGTCATTTTATACAAGGCTCTTTTAGTCTGATCATTTCTGGTCATGCCTCAATGGAGTCCAGTTTCAACCTAAGCCCGAGGAAGCCCTATCACTCCTCACCCTCCACCATTGCAAGTTTGCATGGCTGCCTGGCCTCTGAAATGGTCTCACACCTGGAAAAGATTGGCATCCTTAGCTAAAGGACACCTGCTTTCTTTCTTTTTTTTTTAAACATCTTTATTGGAGTATAATTGCTTTACAATGGTGTGTTAGTTTCTGCTATATAACAAAGTGAATCAGCTATACGTATACATATATCCCCATATCCCCTCCCTCTTGCATCTCCCTCCCACCCTCCCTATCCCACCCCTCTAGGTGGTCACAAAGCACCGAGCTGATCTCCCTGTGCTGTGCGGCTGCTTCCCACTAGCTATCTATTTTACGTTCGGTGGTGTGTATATGTCCATGCCACTCTCTCACTTTGTCCCAGCTTACCCTTCCCCCTCCCCGTGTCCTCAAGTCCATTCTCTCTGGCTGTGTCTTTATTCCTGTCCTGCCCCTAGGTTCTTCAGAACCTTTTTTTTTTAAGATTCCGTATATATGTGTTAGCATACGGCATTTGTTTTTCTCTTTCTGGCTTACTTCACTCTGTATGACAGACTCTAGGTCCATCCACCTCACTACAAATAACTCAATTTCGTTTCTTTTGATGGCTGAGTAATATTCCATTGTATATATGTGCCGCATCTTCTTTATCCGTTCATCTGTCATGGGCACTTAGGTTGCTTCCATGTCCTGGCTATTGTAAACAGAGCTGCAGTGAACATTGAGGACACCCACTTCCTGAGCAGAGTTCTGAGAACAGGCAGCTCTGTGGCAAGGAAGTGTGCCAGCAACGCTACCCATACACTGAATAATTGGCTGGTTGCAGAGAATGGGACGCTCGGCTGCCTCTTGCTCACACTTATATACTTAAAATTGCTGCTACTGAGGGAGGCCCCAGGGAGAAGGCAGCTCGCTTACAAGAAACACTCCAGAGGATGCACAGATACGTGCACACAATTTCGAAATGGGAGTATTTACATTTGGCTCCTTTGGTTGAACGAAGGACAGAACCTTACTTGCTTTTGTTAGACTCACACTCTGTGTGCAAGAATAAAGTTGGCTTTTGCTAAAGAAGGTGTATCACTTAGCCCCAGGTTCAGCTGCGAGTGATAGAAACCTAGAAAAGAACGGCTTAAATAATATAGAATTCCATTTTTCATATGTAAAATTCTAAAGATAGGCAGTGCAGTGCTGGTTTGGTGGCTCTGTGCTCCTCCAGGACCAATGCACCCTTCAAGTGTGACACTTGGCTACATGGTCTCAGCTGGAGCTCCAGCCATCACATCATTCACCTTCCAAGCAGCACAGAGGGAAGAAGGAAAGTCAAAGGGCACAAACCAGCTATGTTTTAGGATAATTCTTGTAAGCTTCCACGCAACCCTCCTGCTGCCTAGAACTTAATCATACCTAATTACAAAGGAGTTTGGGCCGCATGCTCCACTAAAAATGGGTGAGTCTATGAAGGTCAGAATGGACATTGGGATAGAAAGTTAGCAATACCCACCTTGGATCAGGAGAAATCTATTACATTTAATATCCAAAAATCTGATATTTCTAGGAGAAGATGCTTCTCAAATATATATATATATATATATATATATATATATATATATATATATTAATGCCCCCTCTCTTCCAAGCCCCAGCTTAATCTCTTGTGATTAATCCTAGCTTCAAAGATTTGGGTAAAAGCCCCTTTAAATTGAATCTAGGGAAAATCTTGTAAATCTTCAGGTTTGTGTGACCCTTCCAAGTTCTCAGCGTTGCCCTTTTCCATACTTTGCTTGAGTTGAAAAACAACCTTTGTGTGGTCAGAGTTTACCAGACTGCTGATCAGTTCCTCAAATTACCCTCTCATTCCTCAGCGTTATCCTCCACGCATGGACCAGACAGCTCAGTGATAAAAATGAGATCTGCCGTCGGAGAACAAGTCAAGAGTCGAGGACTCTTAATACACGATCCAACAGGCTCTTTTAGAAACTTAGGTTTTATCTTTGTTATATCCCTCCCGGCTCAGATCACAATAATCGCCTTCTGCGCTGGGATCTCTCGGAGGTTAATTAGTTATCTGTATCACAGGTTGAGCCTTTTATTGAATATTTTTCTCTCTTTATCTTTATATTCTTTTTGAAATTTTAACCAGGGTTTGTTAGGGATTTAGAGTTTTTTCCCTTCAAAAAACCTAAAGTTTAATGATGTCTCTGTGATATTATTCTTCAGAGGAAGAAGCAAGTTTGGATAAAAAACTCTAAAAGTAAAACCATGTTTTCAGAAACCAAAAGCTTGCCCCAATTTTTGTCTTACATGTTCCACAATGGCTAGCCTGCCTTTTAATATCCTTGCGTAAACTTGGTTCTATTGGTCAGAGTGAAATCAGACTGAGGAAGTACAGCATAGTGGTTAAGGACTCGGGGATGTATTTGGAAATATACTATATGGATTTTAGTAGGGCTCCGGCCCCTGCTAACAATTTGCTTAACCTCCCTGATTTTAGATTTTTCACCTGTTCACTCGCAATAATAATACCTAGTATGGAATATTGTGGGAAGTTTATGAGACAATGTATGGTGCGTACTTAGCTTACCAAGTGTTCAATAAATTGTGTGGGTAATAAATGAACTTACGACCGAAAGTACCTAGAGAGAGGTCCATGTTGTTACTTTCAAAGCCAAGACGGATTTTAAAATCACAATGCATATTTTTTTTTCTAAAAGTTCCCTCTACTGTTGATAAAAGAAATTAAAATCATTAAGATGTTGGAATAGTTTTTAAACTTCATGTTTTCGCTAGAGACAGTAGCAAGTGACTCACAACTAAAAAGTATATGGAAATAAGCACCGTAATACTTCCTCCCATTTTCCTATTAATTATGTCATTATTTTTCCACTGTCATTCATTCTTGTTACAACAATTTCCATAATTGTTTGGTCCTAATTGTAAATTTAAATAGAAGTTTCACACCCAAGGAGTCCTTCACCACCTTTGCTTCACACATTCATACATGTTTGAGAACGTCTGCTAGTGCCTTTGGGGCAACTTGGCTGCATAAAATTTGGGGGTCACATTTCATTTGCCTCAAATTTTGGTAAACACTGCTTTCATATCATCTGGCATTGAATGTTACGTTAGAGAAGTCTGAGATGAGCTTGTATACTTTGTTTTTACTGATGACTTCATTTTTCTCCCCCTGGATGCCACAGAATTCTTACTTTATCCTCCACGTTATATGACAAGGATATATTTCAGCAGCAATCATTCTGAAACTGTTGTTCAAGGAACACAAAGTGCTTTTTTTCATCTGTAGATTCAGTTATTCTTTTATTTCAGGTTGTTCTGTATTATATACTTGAATACATTTTCAGTGCATTATTAGGTTTTTTGGTTCAGGGAAACCACTTTCTCTTATGTTGGATTCCCTCCATATTCATTATCTTCTGCTTAATTTCTTTAACCACTTTGTCTTTTTTCCTCCGTCCTAAGAATATCCCAAGTCTTTCCTCTATGCCAGTAACTGAAATGTCCATTATGTCTTCATTTTTATTAATGGCCCCAATTGATTAGCCCTGAAATGATCTTCAGTTTGGGTCTTAGATCCAAGACCTACTTTTTCATCTCAGTCTACTGTTTTCCAATTTTTCTTGTAATTTTGCATTCATGCTCTTATCAAGTCATTGTACGACACAAAGCACTCATGGAGAATGTTCTCATGCATCTCAAATGAGATTTTCTTCCAAACAGCGTTCTTCATTTGATGTTTGCAAGCAAAATTTCTTTATTTCTAATTTGTTCGTTTTCTCCTTTTTATTTTTTGCAGTGTGATTGTAGAGCTGCCGTAGCACTCCCTTTCATCTTGATCATTCTCGGGCAGCTTTGTGCAGACCATCTATCTGTTCTGATATTCTCGTTCCTCCCCAGACCTGTTCAGAGACAAGTGTTCAGCGTTCTACCCCACCATAGCCTGGGGAGGGGGGGCAGCAAGGGGAGAGGGCAGTTGAGTCCCTTTGAAGTGTTTCTCAATAATGGAGCTCTGATTTACCCTCTCATATTTTGTTAGTTGTACATTCCCAAGGGGGCTGTCCTGAACTCAGGAGTATTTCATTTGGGAACATTGCAGACTTCACTCAGTCAATGAGAAGCTAATCCTCTCTGAGAGGCTGTGGTTCCTCTTCACCCATATGTTTCTTTCTTTTTTAAAATTTTTATCTTATATTGGACTATAGTTGATTTACAATGTTGTGTTAGTTTCAGGTGTGCAGCAAAGGGACTCAGTTCTACATATACAAGTATCTATTCTTTTTCAAGTTCTTTTCCCATTGAGGTTATTACGCAATATGGAGCAGAGTTCCCTGTGCTGTACAGAAGGTCCTTGTTGGCTATTTTAAATATAGCAGTGTGTGTATGTCAATCCCAAACTCCCAGTTATCACCCATTTTACCAGCTTGCCTGTCCCATGGACTTCAATCAGAACTTCATGCCTGAGGCGCTGTATTAAAAGTGAGGCCCAACAAAAATGATTATTATGGCTTGACTCAGCCTCTGAAATGCAGTTTTCTATACATTTATTAAGATTGTCCTGGGCTTCCCTGGTGGCGCAGTGGTTGAGAGTCCGCCTGCCGATGCAGGGGACGTGGGTTCGTGCCCCGGTCCCGGAAGATCCCACATGCCACAGAGCGGCTGGGCCCGTGAGCCATGGCCGCTGAGCCTGCATGTCCGGAGTCTGTGCTCTGCAACGGGAGAGGCCACAACAGTGAGAAGCCCACGTACCGCAAAAAAAAAAAAAAAAAAAAAAAAAAAAAGATTGTCCTGTCTTCCAAACTTTTTTTTTTTTTTTCTTTCCTTTCTCTCTGTGGCACGCGGGCCTCTCACTGCCGTGGCCTCTCCCGTCGCGGAGCACAGGCTCCAGACGCGCAGGCCCAGCGGCCAGAGCTCACGGGCCCAGCCGCTCCGCGGCACGTGGGATCCTCCCGGACCGGGGCACGAACCCGCGTCCCCTGCATCGGCAGGCGGACCCTCAACCACTGCGCCACCAGGGAAGCCCTGTCTTCCAAACTTTTAAAGGAAGAGTTTAAGCTGGCTGCATATCTTTCTCAGTGTTTCACCCAAGGTTCTCTCCCTCTCTCTCTCTCTCTCTCTCTCTCTCTCTCTCTCTCTCTCTCTCTCTCTCTCTCTCTCTCTCTCTCTCTCTCTCTCTCTCTCTCTCACACACACACACACACACACACACACACACACACAACCATGCAATTTAGAAAAGCAAACAGCTGGACGTAAACCTGTTTGGGTCTTCCTAATGAATCAGAACCCCTACCATGGAGAGCACTTTCAGAATTGCACGGGGAGGAGTTCTGTTCCCCGTGGTGTGACGTTCAGCCGGTGCACATTAGGAGTAGAAGGAGGAAACACACAGCCGGAAGTCATAAATATCCAAAGCAGACCAGCTCCTTTCTTCCAGGCTGTGTTAAACCAAAACCCCCCTGGTGAGCTGTTCTGAGTTGCAGATCTGTTTGCAAATGAGCTTGGAGCATACTGGGTAAACGGGGATGGTTGGTAAATTCTATTTCACTTCACCAGTGAGCTGAAAAAGCATTGGATAATATCTTATGAGTTGTAGATCTGTTTGACTGCATTGTTGCAAAGTGGGAATTGTTTTGCAACATAGATTCTTAATCACTGAGGCATCTATGATTGAATGCGTCGAAAATTGGCTGAAATTGAAAGTTAACTATACTGCTGAAGGCTTATTCTGGTGTATAATTGAAAATAAATTCTAATAACTCTTCTCCAAAGAGCTGCTCAGAGGAAATTTGAAGCCCCCTGGAAAAAAAATGCTTTCTCCAAGAGACTCTTCCTCTGCATAATGTAGTAATGAAAACAAGCTCTTTCTAAGCCTAAACTAGTTTTTCTGTGATTTCAATGCACTGACCAAAAGCAGGTTGATACTGAACACTCGTAAACTTATTTTGTATTGTGCTTCCCAAGGCTTTATGCTGGAGAGGTCTGAAGTCACTTTAGGATCATTTTACACAAGGACAACCCAGCAGGGGGGAAAAAGAAGGCGTGAGCTTTTTTTCTTCAAACGGCCGAAGTTTGGATTCTTGCTCCAGTCTTTACTGTGTGCCATTGACAGTTCATTTTTTTGTTTTCTGAGCTTCCGTTTTTATCTCTGTAAAATGAATTTAATAATATAATCTAATGTTCTCTCCTTTGTGTAGTTGTTGTAAACATGAGAAATAATACTTTTACATGAACAGTACCTTGTACATAGTTGGCCCTCCACACAAGGTAGAAATTACATATGGATACGTGTATACACATGTAAAGTCTATATACTCATTCAGCCATAATTCATGCAGTCATATCTTGCTTAAATATTTACCCAGTTCTGCACAACCACAGGCAGCAATGCTGTAGGAGAATCAGGAGGCGATATCTAGCCCCACCTGGAAGAGAAGCTTAACTCTCTGGTCCTGGATTTGGAAAGATCAGAGTTCCAATCATGCCCTGAGTATTAACCTCTCTAAGCCTCAACTCTTCCATCTGTAAAATCGAAATAATAATGTCCTACATTTCATT
Source organism: Delphinus delphis (assembly GCF_949987515.2). Classification (NCBI taxonomy): domain Eukaryota; kingdom Metazoa; phylum Chordata; class Mammalia; order Artiodactyla; family Delphinidae; genus Delphinus; species Delphinus delphis. The sequence continues at coordinate 4,911,285 of NC_082690.1, read as the reverse complement.
AGGCTGTGGTAAGCGTTAAATAAAATCACGCAGAGCACCTGTCATATATGAAGTTCTTTTTAAATGGGCACCTGTAGCAGCAGCTACAGCAGTAGCGGCGACACAATCTCTGTGCTGTTGCCAAGCTCGGTGGACAAAGTGCAGCCTCCAGCATCAGGCTGATCCAGGCTCTCCCAACTCGTCCCCTCACAGCTGCGTAAGCCTGAGCAAGTCCCTGCGCATCTTCTGCGAGGCCACCGTCCCTACGTCACAAGGGATTCTAACCCACGTCAGCTGTCTCCTGAATTCCCCTGCAGTTGGAGTTGGCCCAGTTTGGGACAGAGCTGGACTTTGACATTGCTTTTCTCATAGTGACCTCTGCTCAGGAGTGACCAAAGAAATAGTCCCCTGTTCACCTCTCAGCTTCTGCAGGAAACATTTGCTGCTTTTTCCAAGGCAGTGCCTGCCAGCACAGAGGCCCAGGCTGTCCACTCTGCCTCCTGGTGACCTGCCTGACACTGCAGTGCTCAGTCCCTGCAGCAACCAAGTCCAGTTGGGTCTGCCCTGTGCGGCTGGGACACCTGCCTCTGGCCAGCTATACATGCTGACCCTGAGATTGTTTTCTCCATGGAAGGCCAGAGTCATTTTCCATAGAAATAAATTAAATGAAATTTTAAAAAGCCAAATAGCAGGAGAGACATCCCACCTGCTAGGGACGTAATCTGTAAAGTCTCAAAGGAATGTGTGTGGATATTACGGATGTATTCAGGGCCTCGCACACATATCACGTCTCCTCCCCTGGTTCCCAATCTGGGTTCATCTGACCCACCTGTATTCTCAGGTCCTCTCCAGCTGGCTCACTATCCAGGCCATGCTGTCCAGGTCACCCCTGCTTTTGCCAGGCCAGCAGCTTTCTCTACTCATTCCTGTCCCTTCTGCTAGACAAGGAAGCCTGGCCTGAAGTTAAGGTTCATGAGTTGCAAGGCAATAACTGGTCGCCTCTTACCATTGTCGATGGTGAGTCTTATCTGCCCCTAATTTTGTTCTCTGCCCACTACCTCCCTCCTTTCCAGTCCTTGTGCCCAAGTCACAAGAATAAAAACAAAACTTCGAAACCACTGTCCTTAAATAGATATTTTGCATGAAAGTTTACCTCCCGAAAGCCAAGCTAGCCCTGGTGGTGCACAAGAGAACACATCTTGCAGAGAAGTTGCAAGGTTGAGGCAGAAATGAAAGAACTTGGAGCAAATACGCTGTCAAAAAAAATGGTAGACTTTTCTATTTGCTTCCCAGACTCTGATTCTAGCCTCTTCCTGTAGCTCAGCTCCTCTGTGGTCTGATAACCAAGTACCAGTTTCCCCCAGTGGCCCCTTGTCCTCAACAGCCAGACCCTACCAGGTCACGCTGCTGCTCCGGGCACAGCACAGCCTCAGTGGAGTGACCATTGTTATCTGAAGAGCCCCTTGTAGTTCGAGAAATGCTTGTTCTCATGCAGGGTAAACGTTTCTGGAAGGATGAGTGTGAATGTATCAATTCATGAAATTTACCAATTACTGGAAAACTGTGCCCCTGTTGATAAGGTTAGAAGCACTACTGTCATAGGAAAGAGTCAAATGGGACTGAATTTTTAAAATGTAGGAAAACTTTATTCAAAAGCAGGCGTAGAAGGATGCCTAATAAGTAAATCAGATAAAGAAGCTTTACTCTGGAATTGTTCTGACTGAAGTGGGAGTGCTGGTCTCCAGACGTGCCTCTTATGTCGCCCGAGCTGCACCCTCTTTTGTATGGTTTGAAGGTCCTGCCTTGTGTGAGGTTTGCATTCTAGAAAGCTAGATCTTAGTTCCAGGCTTTGCCACCAAATAGCTGGGAGATCTTGCACACTGGGGAGGACAGTTACCCTTCCCGACAGAGGCTGCCCTGCAGGCGCCCATAAGCCGTACTCTGGCATTGCCCGAACCATGAGATTCATCTAATTTGCTGTTCCTTGTCTTGTCAATGAGGATAACTGTCCCACTGCTTTGGAAAAAAACCTTGAAATTCTAGTTCAGAGGCCAGACAGCAGGATGCCGCCCTGCACAGGTGACTTCAGTTAGGTGCTGGGACTCACAACCCTGTGGCCTTATCCTAGTTCAGTATGGAAATGACCTGCGACGGTCTCTAAAACCGCTAGATGCCCTGGTCCCACCCACTCCAGCGCGACTAAATCAGAATCTCCAGGAGAGCCCGAAACATCAGTGTTGTTTAAAATTTTCGGAGGTGATTTTGATGCTTAGCCCAGGTTGAGTATGACTTGGGCCTATGACTTCCCATCAGTGACCAAAGGCTGCTAGCGTCTACCTTCTGTTCTCCTGCAGATTATGCTATTAAACAAGTCACCTGAATCTTCTAGACACTAAGATCAGCACCGAGTGTTTGCTGTCAGTACAAATGCAAAGGGAATTATGGGAATGATGTTGATCAAGAGACTTGAAGTGAGTCTGCACGAGAAAACGCCATTCTTAGGAGCCGTCCCTCTGTTCTTGTTTGCCACCTTAGGCCAATCAATGTGCGTCCAAGTTGTCATTACTTGCTAACTTCTCTGATCAGACTTGTGTTTGGTACCCAGGTCAACATGATGTTGACAGTGATGATCGTGATGATGGTGGTGAGGATGATGGTGATGGTGATGATGACGTTTCCCCAATTCACTAGGCTGAGCAGTTCTGTGCAGCGATGGGCATGACTCTGTTTGGGGTGTCAAGAGCTGGTCACCACTGTGACCTTGGGCAAGTCACTATCCTTTCTAAGCCTTAGTTGTTTTTTTCGTTTATAAGAAGAGGTGTGATAGACTAAATGGGTTTTCCACAGCTATTTCAGAGTGGAACCCTTCTAAAATAAAGCAGTTTAGGGCTTCCCTGGTGGTGCAGTGGTTGAGAGTCCGCCTGCCGATGCAGGGGACACAGGTTCGTGCCCCAGTCCGGGAAGATCCCACATGCTGTGGAGCAGCTGGGCCCGTGAGCCATGGCCACTGAGCCTGCGCGTCCGGAGCCTGTGCTCCGCAACGGGAGAGACCACAACAGTGAGACACACGCGTACCGCAAAAAATAAATAAATAAATAAAATTATAAAATAAAGCAGTTTATAGAGGAGTTCCTCTGGCTGCAGCCAGGTGTTAGGAGCTGGGAGCAGAGCTCTGCCTCTGTGAAGTCTCACTGAGACCAGCGTGAACCCTTGTGAGCTCAGGAGCGGCAGGCAGAGCTGAACCCCGTTGACTGAGGCCCCTGTGAGTGTGTACTCTTTCTGCCTGCCTGCCTTCTCCCAGGGGAGCTCTGGGTTGCAGCCCCTCCTTCTTGGAGAGAACAGCACGGACGAGAGTCATTGGTGGCCACGAGCAGGACACCAGCTTATAAATGACTGCAGTAGGTAATCCCTGAGTTTCATTAAAGCTCCAATATTCTGCATTTTAAGATTTCTGATCCCTAAAATACCTCTTAAGTGGAGAAAAAAAGAGACGTCTATTTAAAGTTTTGACAAGAGAACCGTGTCCTAGCACAACTTTGGAACAACTGATCAGGTTGAATGGAGCCTGAAGACAGGAAGGGTTGGGACGAGAGCTCCGGGCTGAAGCCGCATCAGGAGTCCCCGGCATATGAGAAAGTCAAAGCAGTTTGGAGGGACGTCAGTATTCCCTTCTAGAAACTGGAGAGGTCCAGACAGTTGCTTGTCAAAAGAATGACAATTTGGGGAAGTGAGAGAAATGACTTTGAAATAGATGAAACAATATAAAACTCCAATAAACTCAGGTATCACTCTGGAATTAATGGAGGACAAATTGAATCTGCTGTTAACTTAAATACCCATCTGGTCACATCCCTGGAGCCCATCAGTTTGTGGGGCTAATTGGTGTTGCCATCCTGAGAGCAGCAGGGGGCTAACCACGTTCCCTGGAGTTTTGTGACGTGCACAGCCCATTCTCCCTGCCTCTTCCAACACCTGAGCTGGAAGGGAAGGGAGAGAGATGGAGATGGCCCTTCCTGGAGAGGTCCAAAGAGCTTGGATGCAATAGGGATGGTCACCCATGTTCTCATCTTGACCTTCCTGAAAGATGGACTTGAGAAATCTCCAAACCAGTTTACACTTCCCCTACTATTTTTTCCCATCACTACAACAAACACTGCATTTTCTCATCTATCCAGTTATCATCCTGGCCCCTCCCTCAGTGACCCTTTGCTGCCTGACTTGACTTTTCTAAAGCAATTCTCTCTGTACCATAAATGTGAAGACTTAATATAGGCTCTTCAGCATAATCGCCTCTTAATTAAGTCAGGCTATGGCTCAGTTTCTCAGAATTGTTTCCAGAGGGCTTAATTTTACTTCTGCTTAAAATTAATATGTTACATTTTCCGCTTAAAAGAAACAAAAAAGCCTGGAAAGGAATTCGAGAAGAGGGGAATGAGAAAATGATCCAGGGAAATAGATCATATTTCAACTCCCAGTGCTGAAGTGTTCAAACCTCTGTCGCTGTGTCCAGCAAGCAACACCCAATCTGTGACATTCACTTTAGTAAAACAAAGCATGGATCAAGGTAACTAAGTGGCACAACTCAGAGTGAATTCAGGGATGATTCCGTCATAGGAGGCACCTGCCGTTCTGACGCTTTCCGCGTGCCCGGCTTGTCCTGACTGTGCCTGCTCTGGTGGGGGGCTGTGAGGGACCTGCTGACTCTTCCAGAGCACGTGTACCTGGGTGCACCTGTGAGCTGTCACGGTCGGAGGTCTGTGTGCTTGTCAGGAGGGCAGGAGACCCAAGAGACGAATGATGTTAATTCTGTTCCTCTAGAGCTGTCTGACTACTGTCCTGTGCCCCGGCCCAGGCACTCCCTGGGGCTCCGCTCAGCTCTCACTGTTGACTGTGGTGCACAGAGTCCCGTGCTCACATTCACCCTGAGGTTGCAGGGAACCCACTCTTCCACGGGTAGGTGCAGGGCAGGGCGGCTGGTCCCGCCCCACAGCCCTGTCTGTCATCCATCCAGCTATTCACTGACTTCCTACTGTGTCCCGTTGCTGAAGCAACAGTGCAATGCAGTGAGCGCTGCTTTCATCAGCCTGAAGCTCCGTGGGCCACAGAAACTGAGTGGGCCGAGAGTTCGCTTGGCCAAACTCATTCCGAGTGTGTGCGTGGAGAGCTGTACAAAGGAGACCTGGGAATCCTCAAACAGAGACCTGAGGTGTAGCCTGAAGATAAGTGATGCCTAAAAAAATGGGACTGGCTTGGATTTTTGTATTATGGCCATAATCACACGTGCACAGAAATTCGGCACTCCTTCTATCAACCTATCACCATCCGTCATAAGACTACCTCTGCGGGATTTCCCAGAGGTGCTGGCTCTGGCCAGACGTGTGAGAGGCTAGGCGTGGTCTCCCTGGGAGATTCCTTCCTTTTATCCTCAGCCTCCTCTCTCTTTCCCAGCTAAGCCCAGTGATGTGGCGGGGGCAGGGGCCGAGGGAGGTGGAAGATGCTTGAAGCCAGCAGTTAGACTGAGTACCTAACCGTTTTTCTAGCCACATGGAATCTGTGCATCTGTGTGAACCTAGGTGGTGATCCCTGCCTATGTGATCCATGTGACCACCTGAAACTCTGGTTCCAGTAGAAAGTGGCGGGACGTTGAGAAACTTCATTTGAGGGCCTGTAGCTGACATTGCTCTGAGGTATTTCCTCTTCCAATTCACATGACTGATTACTGGCCAGATGTCCCCTCCATCCCAGACTCATGGCCAAACAACAGCACCAGGCCAGCAGAAGGGGGTCTCTGCTGAGCAGTCTGCCCTTGATCAGGGGCGGTCCAAATTCATTACTTGCCACAGAACGTTACCACATACTACATAAGATCATTGTCCAGTACACCAGCACGGCTTGGGAAATCCTTTCATATATGGATTTGCTTCATAACCATATATATGTTTTAGGGACAGACTTATTATAAGGGACTTAGTTTACAGCATTTCTCAGTTTCTTTCCCTGAATATTTTATCAGCATAAAATATTGGATTAGAAGGGAAATTATTTTTTTTTCCTGAAAAAGAATTTAGGATGGCAATAAGCCCATGTATGTTCAGGTGCTTCAGGATGGGAGCCCGTACCTCATCATTTATCCCGTTTCGTGCATTGTTTCCAAAGCTTCCTCTGCAGAGGACAGGTTGAAACATTGCCAAACGAGTGCACTGCCAGGGCTCCCCGGGCCCAGGTTTGGGGATCTCTGTTCTCTTGTTCATATAGAAAGGTGCCAGGAACTGAGCCCTTACTGCCTGCCAGGCCTTCCTCCAAGCGCTTCATTTACTGTAAGGAAACTTCACAGTAACCACAGGAGGTAGATGCTATTATTAGCCATGTAACAGTTAGGAAAATTGAAGCACAGAGAGGTTAAGCGACCCCCGAAGGTGATAAGAAAGTGGTGAGAGGTCTAGTTTCAATGACAAGGCCACATACTTGAGATCCCCATCATGCTTTGAGAGATGCCTCCTTTCTCTTCTCCAATGTGCTGATTCTTCTCAGCCTTTCTACAAAGCACTGAGTCCTGCTGCATCAGAGCCCAGTGGCTGGAGAGATGGAAAAGGCAGGAGGCAACCTGGGGAATCTTCTCTACCCTCAAGCCCTGCCTTCCTCTTTGAATACGATCACCCGGTTTTAAAACTCACGTCTTCCATGAAGCGTTCTTCCAGTGATTTATTTTGGCGTTCTTCTAGTTCTTATGCATTTAGGTCTCCATGGCTAGATTTGTAGGTGCTCTTGGAGCTATATATATATATATATATTTAGCTCTATATTTTATACATAATTATACATTTGACACTTGAACAACATGGGGGTTCATCTGAATAGAACTTATAATCGGTCCTCTATATCCACAGTATCTCTGCGTTTGTGGTTTCAACCAGGCGTTGACTGTGTAGCGCTGGAGTATTTACTTTTGAAACATGTGTGTGTACAAGTGGACCCACGCAGTTCAAACCCGTGTTATTCAAGGACCAACTCTATTACGTCTTTAAAAATATGCACTTACGTTTCTTGTCTCCTCCGTTGGATTGGAGGCTCCCCTTGGGAAGGTCGAATATTCTGTTTATTATATGATTCTCCCAATAGGAACTTGGATAGGTCTGTAGATACTAGGTTATATGGGGCACACAGAATGGATGAACAGCTAATTTGGGGGATTGGATCATGGCCTCAACACCGTGCTACACCATCAAAAATGTCCATGATGCCTGACCTTTAGCAAGGAGAAATACAAAGCTTAGGTTCTAACGGTTGAGAGCATGAAACCCCATGACTGAGCTCAACTGCAGATGTGTACTTTACAGAAGCATGTACTAAAAGAGTGTACCGACACAGTCAACACAGAGAAATGGACAAGCGTGGAAGCTTATTTTATGGGTAGGCTTCAAGGGCAAATACACAGCAATTATCTAAGACTGGGCTCGGCAAACTCTGGCCTGTGGGCCAAGTCTGGCCTGTCCACCTGCTTTTACGATGAAGTCTTATAGGAACACAGCCCTGCTCAGCCTGTGATATGTGATCCAGGGCTGCTTCACACTGCTTCAGTGGAGTCCAGGACCGAGGCAGAGACTGTGACCCCAAAGCCTCAGTTGTATTACACATCCTTTCTGTTTCTACTTTTGACACACGCAACTTCTAAACTTCACAGGGAAAAATCTCTGAAAATCCAACTTTCTCTCCAGACCTTAAGCCATTTCCTTCTCTTTCTACAAATACCAATTTGAAAAGATGTCCAGAACTTCCATTCCTGCAAGTCAATTATTTTCTCAGAATATTCAAAGCCGTGGTCTACTTAGAAGCATATTTTCGATGAGGTTCCAGATATTTTTTTTATTGTGCTCTACTTTTTTATAGTACATTTTAGCATAAGTGGTCCTAAAATTTTTTGTGTATTGTCTCACACTTAGAATCTCTCTGCCAAATCTTGCAGTTTGACCAGGAATTTCTGGGGTACGTGTTGATAGCCATCAGAACATCCTTGACACCTCCAACCAGAACTGTCTGGTGGGAAATTGAAAAGACATGAATTCCGGAGGGGATGGAGTTTCAATCTCTGCTTTTTCAACATTTGGAGTTTTGTTTCCATTTTAACCTACTATTCCCAATAAGACATATTTCCTAATTTTGGGTATTGATTTTTATATTACAGAAGAAATACAAGGATGTGATCAGTGTTTCTGGGCCACGTTCACACTACCGTGTGTTCAAAAAGGGACGTGTAAAAGCCCTAAGCCCTGAACTGTATGGAGCCGGAAAACGTGAAAGGGGACCTGTAACCAGTGCTTGCAGGGCTCCCAGGCCGTAGGCTGTGCATAGGAAGTTTAGCCTTCAGACTCATGCAGCACCACCTGAGAACTCTGGGCTAACGCATCTCAAATCTCACACGTTTATTGGTAGGATTATATCCCTCACCAACCTTCCTCACCTAAAGGTCAAGTGGATCATGGAGAGGGGTCTAGAAATAGCAAGGCACGTCCTTGAGACTCAGAAGCATTTGATGCAGGGAAAACAGGAGCCCTGGGCAAAGCAAGAAATTCACAGCTTACTGCAAACTTGAGAGTCTCACTGTTAAGGGTTTTCCGAAGTGCACGGATGGACCTCAGTGGGTTATTAGAGAGCACTAGGGGTGGCTCAGTGCCTCTCCAGCCTTTGAGAACGGCCTCTCGGAGGGCAAACACCACACTGTGTGCAGGGGCAACAATGTAGAACTCACAGGAAAGATGCCTTTGGGGGTGCCGCTCAGCCTCTAGTACAGGGAAGGGCAGGCTACAGAAAACACCACGAGGGCTGAGTGATCCCACAGACAATGAGGTTCCCAGTCTGCGGAGCATTTGTTATACGCAACCTCATTAGACGTTTGCCACATTTCTGAATTTAATCACCCTCATTAAATGAATGATAAAATTAAGCCCTATTAGAATCAAACAGTTTGTCGAAAGGCATATAGTTGTAAATGATGGAACAGGACACAAATTCATATCTGATTTTTCACTATACCATCCTGGGTAGAAATACTAGTGTCCCAAGCTCTCCTGGGGACCAAAGCTGGGAGAAAACATTAACTTTTACATAGATTATAAATAAGCTTGTCGTTGTTTTTAGCCCACCAGAAATTTAATACTTTAGGTAATCTCCTTTAGGCATATTGTGTGTCCTAGGCTAAGTACAACTCAGGACCTAGTTTCCCTTGGTAGCATATACTCTTAGCAGCCCATCTCTTTGTAAAACTAAAGTACCTTAACGATCATACGTGGAGGTGTGGGCAGTGGCATGTAAACCCCCGTCACATTCCTGTCCTCTCTCTGTATTTTACAGCGTGAGGCATAGAACCCGAGATGTGTTGCCCATTTCTCTTGGAGACCTTCTTAAGGAATATTCATGAACTACTCTTTGCGGTACGGAAGCGGTTCAGAGACAAAAGGGGCCCGTGACGTCTCCGATGTTAGACCAAGTGTTGCTCGTTTCATGGTGTCACGTGCCAGGTGCCTGGAGACAGGCTGACAACCTGTGTTCAGATTAGCACTGCCCCTCCCTCTGTGACGTTGCAGTGGAAGATGGAAAGATTTCTTTCCCTAAATCCTAATAATGATAGTAATTAAAACACTGTGCATGGTGCCAGTTAGTGGTAATCAGGGAATTTACTTAAATCAATTAAATCTAAAGGTTATTGCTTTGATAGCCATATCTGAGTATAGGGTAGAGCTTCCAGAAATAGAATGCAGTGTCTATTTAGGGGGGTGGGCAGGGAGGATAAGTATCGAATGGGCTGAGAAGCGGTCTGGGCATTCCCAAGCCCCTTTCAGTACCTGGAGAGAGCTCCATAATTCATAATCTTGAAATGCATAGGCTGATAATTGCCTTAATCACTAGAGAAACATGGCTAAAATGGACTGAAATAAGCCGTAAAACTCATTACAAGATAACAAGATTCTATCTGCTCTCCAAGGTCATGTTAGAGCTCCATAAGGTCAAGGTGTTAATCACCTCGTTCAGTAGAAGCACCATAGATAGGAAACTGGGGTGTGTGTGTGTGTGTGTGTGTGTGTGTGTGTGTGTGTGTGTGTGTGTGTGTGTGTGTGTGTGTGTGTGTGTGTGTGTGTGTGTGTCTCTGTGTGTGTGTGTGTGTTGTTTAAATCTCCCTAGATCCAGGGCAATAGAGATGGCCAGGTAGGTGAAAGGAAAGTGGACAGCAGTCTCTGAATAACCAGTCATTTGTGCTTTCCTTTTTTAACTTCTGGAGCAAAATCGTCTGGGGTGTTTGCTTTGCAAAGTTCGCATTCCCTAGACTGAGCCCTTCCCACACAGATCAAGTAGGCTGTCAACCGGCCAACAGTGGAGCCAGGCCATGGCTTTAGAGTCTCTGGACAAACAAACTGCTTTCCCACTGGCCTGATGAAGTGCACCGTAGGCAGTTATACAAGAAGGAGTTTTAGGTATCACCTACTCTTACCTCCACGTCTGTCAGATGAGAGAAACAAGGTCCGGGTAGGCACAGGGCTGTCCAAAGTCCCACGGGTTGTTTCCGGTGTAGCAGAACTGTGAGGTCTTGCAGAGTACAAAACCTCTCATTTTACTAAGAGATCACGTTCTCGGAGAGGGAAAGGCGCAGCCTGAGGGCAGCACACATCTTTTCCCGGAGATGAAATCTCTTCATTCCCCGATGATGCAAAGAGCAATGTCCTCTTAAACGTGGAGGTCAAATTCTCACATCCTCACACACCTCAGGTGTGGCCTTAGAGTTACGTCTGTGAAACCTGACCGGGGAGCGGTTGTGGTCTTGCCTTTTTGTCCTCCTCTGATGACGGGGGCCCTCAGCCTTCTCTCCAGGCCCTCAACTTACCCTGGCTCCCCATTCTTCTTCAAAGATGCCAAGAAGCTGCGCTAGATCTAGACTTCCTTGTTTTCTCAGTAAAGACTGAAGAACAGCAAAAGTAACAAAACTGCCAAAAGGACGTTTATGAAGCTAAAACGAGATTATGGGCCTGATTCATAGAAAGTTCTCAATAAACAGTTATCATCACCAACATCATCAGTTTAGGAAGGGTTGTGTTGAGGACTATTAGGAAAAAGTGATTGACTAGTTTCATCACTGCTATGGCCTCGTTCAAGGAAATGGGCTTACACTGCAGCAGAAAAAATATTTAATTTTTTAAAAATAAAATTACTGGGAAATTCTGATATTCAATTCCAAGGAAATATCTAAAAATCCCTCTGCAATCCTCTTGGGATGGTAAATGTTTGGGTGACTCTAGGGGTGACTCTAGTGACTCTAGTCACATTTAGTGACTCCAGCTCTAAATGTTTTCAGGCATTTAGACACCGTTTATTGTCAATAAATTACATGTAAATTTAAATCTACTGATTGGGAATCCTAGGTTTTTTGTTTCTTTCTTGTTTTTATGGTACAATGTGATTTACACATCTATAGCTGAAAAAGACCGAGAGAGCTATCATTTTTATAGTTAACCTAACGAGAAACTCTAGCTCCTGGCTTCTGCAGCTGCCAGCTCCCCTGGAAAGATTTTTCTTTAAGTTTTCTTTGTAAAAACAATTTAAATTAAGCTCCCAAATATGCACTTACTGAGGATTTGCTTTGATAGATTCTGTGTAGGTGGTGATTGCAGAATTAATCTTCAGTAAATACATTTTTGATGATCAGTTGATTTTCATTTACACATAGTAACCACCATATAAACTCAAGTCATGTATATCTAGTCAAAAACAAGTTGAATAAACACCGACCAGTTATTAAAACCATTTATTGAGAATTAACTCCTTGTTACTCTCTGGATCCAAATCCAGTGGACACATTTGATAGTTAATGTGTGGGATTCCCTGCTAGAAGCCACGGAATAAAGCTTATTCACCGATAGCCATAGGATTCCTGGACACGCATCCGGCTTGGGGCTAACTAGCAAGTCTCAGTGTTGGCCTCTTAGGCTGAGAATAAATAAGGAGAGTATAAAAACCAAACTGGAGCCCACGAGGAAGGGACACGTAGGGCAGCCGATCCGCTGCGCTGCTCTGAGGAGCTCCATGAGCAGTCGGCCACAGGCTTGGAGCTGATCTCCAGTGATGTGGCCCCTGCTGGCAGCCCCCCATCAGAATCCTCAGAATATGGGCACAGAGTCAGGGTCTGCCACTGCGTTCTAGGTCTAGGAGTTAACAGCTTGTGACCTTGGGCAACTGACAGGCTCTCTAACATGTTTCCTCCTTTGTGAAGTGGAAATGTAAGAGAATATTTACATTTTTACATTTACATTTCTGTAATATTGACGTCATTAGACTTCTTATCAAATGTGATAGTAAGAAGGTGCATGAAAGGACCTTGGACGCTGTTCAGCACATGAATAGAGGAACTATGGCTGCGATGACTTTCCAGGGAGAAAAGCCTTGAGATAATACATTAAGGTTTCTGATGACGCTTCCTTGGCAACCAGATGTATTTGTTGGGAAGGGAGGTGTCCAGATAATACTCAGATTTCCAGTGGCCACAAACCAAAACCATGCAAGATGGTGGTCCAGTCTCGGCTCCCGGGGCGGGGGCCCCAGGCCCAAGTCCACGCAGGTGGGGGCTTCTACCTTCCTGAGTGCTTGACCCGCTCTCGCTGTTGACCTTTTGGAAGACTGTGCCGCGGTAGTGTTGTCAAATAGGTAGCAGTCCAACCTGGGGCAGGACAGCAGCTGACTCCCTTCACTCTGGAAAGAGCCAGAGGAAGTTCTGGGTTGGGAAAGGGTCCATCCTTTACCTCCTTCGGGGCTCCAGGAAGTCAGAAATCTGGGGCCAGAAGCTCTGGAGCTCGATCCTGTCCAGCCTGCCCTCCCCTGGCTGCTGGGCAGCCGGAAGGGAAGAGGGAAGAGCCATCCCCACTGTGTCATGAATAAACCAGCCAACAAGGGAAGGTGCATCACACCCCTTAGCACATCCAGGGGCTGCTGGTGGCGGTCCCTCCGCCTTCCCAAATGCACTTAGAATGCAACCTGTGATTTACCTTCACCTTTTACTGCTCTGCCAGGCTGTTTACTGGGCAGCCTTATTACCAATCTCCTAAAATCCCCATAAACTCCATAGATCATAGGCTATAGCATGAGTACAACTGCCAGCCTGCATGATGAGCCTCTGCAATTACTCACCAGGGGCTGGATTAAGCAGGCCTTTGTCACCAGGTCCCCGGTGATGTACACTGTGTGCAACATTGAACCAGCTTCAGAAACGAGGAGGGGGAAGGAAGGAAGAAAGAGATCTCAGCAGTCTCTTTTTAAATTTTTTCCCTTTTTATGCATTTTTTTGCTGAATGTGTTCTTTTTTTTTTCTCCCTCTGTTCTTTCAGTCTTCCTCTACCTAATGTCTCTCTTAGCCTCAAGAAGCAGATGTGGGGCGATAGAAAGACAGCTTCATAGCCCTCACCGCTCCCCCTGGAGGCCTGGCAGCAGCCAGCAGGCCCTGTGGGGTGGGGGGATGGCAAGGCTCAGGCCCGGCTGGCTGCAGCTGTGGGAGAAAATCTCGGATGAATTTCAAAACCTGCCTTTGCTTTGGATGTGATCAGCAGTCACAGCGGGGCCTCTGTGTTTTACTGTGTGAACAAGCTCAGAGGGAGGGAGCAAATGCAGCCCCCCACTCGCCCCTCCCCTGCTGCAGTGTGGCTGAGGGGGGAGGGCATTGGAAACTCCTCTACCTCCCTGCCGTGGGCCTGGGTCTGCCCCGAGCAGAGCGGTCCTGGAAGAGGAGGAAACAGGGGATGTGCGCTCAGCAGGCAGCCCGGCTGCTGCTGTCCCCAGATGTTCAGCAGATGCAGAAGGGGGCTTGCCCTCAGGTGTGCCAGAATGTCCTGGGCGGAGAGCTTGGGGGCACCCGCATGTGTGGGCTCCTGGAGCAGCTTCCGGTACGAGAGCACAGATGGGGATGGTAGCCAAGCACCCTGTCTTCGGGCTCTGCCCCCTCAGCCTCTTCTAGGCTCTCCCGGGGAACTGGCTTGTGGGTGACGAGAAGCACGGGTGAGAAGAGGTTGCTGAAAGAGGGCTGTAGATCACAGAAGTCCAAGCAAATAAAAACCTCGTCTCAGGTTATCGCGGCCTCCAGCCTTATCAAAAAGGTGCATGCGGCGCTCACAGAAGGAGTTTCTGGAACAGTTGTTCATTGAGGACTTGCCCGACTCTCTACCAGAAGGCAGTGCGGCAGCCTCGTGGTTTCCTGCCTGTCTGATGGGCCGTCCACTCACAGACCGACTCAGCAGACATGGAACACGTATATCCTTGTACTCACAGCTGTCCCCGGGGTCGCGCTGCAAGACAACCTCCTTCCGGCCTGAGGGCGCTGCTTGGTAGGCTTGTGCAGCTCCTTCTTAAAGGAGTAAAGTCCATCTCCGACAGCAGGGGAGGTGGGACAAGGGAACACTGGCCTCCGTCCCTTTATGCTGGTAAAGCCACTTTCACAGAAATGTTTCTTTCCTGGCACAGCCCTGGGAAGATAAGGACGAGCCAGGTGGACCCCCTTTCTCAGTGGCAGGGCCAGCACCCTTACGTCTGTTCCAGAGAAGCCTGGTGGGATGTTCAGGGTCCTCACAGCCCCAGGAACTGCAGTTGTAATGAAGAGTAACTCCTCCAGGGCATGTTTCTTTCAAAGAGCCTCAGGGTCTGTCTAATGCGCTCACCCAGGAGCCCCCAGAAACGCAGATTCTCAGGCCACACCTCAAACCTGCTCAATCAGAAATGGGGGCCGGAGCCCAGCATCCTGTCCTTTAACCAGCCCCCTGGCGCTCCTCAGGCCTGCTCTACCTCACTGGTTCTCAAACTGTACTGCAGGTTGGGATCACCTGGGCGGTTTTCAGAGACAGTGATGCTAGGGTCCTGCTCCCAGGGATTCTGCTTTGATTAGACTGGGACGAAGCTTGGGAACTGGGAGTTTTAAACCTGCTCAGGTGATTCTAATGGGCGTGGAAAGTGGAGAACCACCGAGGTCACAGAAAAGGGGGCCTTGGGTCCTTCTCCCATCCCAGAATTTTGGCTGCTGTGCTTTTTGTTTCCTGGAATTCTTAGCAATCTGGGGACGTTTGTCCAGTCATTAGGAGAAGACGCTAATTGGTACCATCTAAGCTGGTACCTTTCACCTGCCTTTATAGAGACGGTCTCAGGTAAACGGGGACTGCGCGGCCAGGTGAGGTCAGTACCAGCTCCTGGGGTTTCCTAGAATGCAGGGGAGTTGCTGGCACATCTGGCTTTGCACCGGTGGCTGTCCCCTACCTGTGCCATGAGTGGACTGGGCTGCGTCCCTGCTTATGGTCCCAGACCCTTCTCTGACATCGCTTCCACCCCAAATCCCCACTGAGGAGTGGTGGAGAAAGGAGGGTGGGGCTGGCAGGGAGGAAAATGCAGCTCTCCTCGATGTTGAGCACATGTCTGATTGTAAAAATCAGGAAATATACTCACTGGAAAAAAAAAAAAAAAATCTACCCAGCCAAGCTCTGTGTGAGGTAGTGGGGAAGAAGGAAAGGCGTTACCAAGAGGAGCTCTGGTCTCCAGTGGAAGCCTCAGAGAGCATAAAAACAGCTCCCTTCTGATGCTGGGATGAAATGCTTTGCCCGGCTTGGCATCTGTCCCCACCCACCGCTGGCCATGCTGCTAGCTCCTGCTTCACCCCAGGAAAGGATGCGAGGACACGTGAGCGACAGCCAGACTGGCAGTCAGTTCTCCCCATCCTTCCCTCGCTCCCCCCGCATTCACCAGAGTCCAGCTGGCATGTCCCTGGGCCTAGGGTTTCCCACCAATAAAGTATTAATTAGTAGCAGCCCTCTGTCTCCAGAGTATGGAGAGGATGTGGGTAGCAAAAGTGGAGGCTCTTGCATCTCAGCAGTTTTGCTTTGGGGAGAAGGGAACACAGAGATGAGCCCGAGAGATTCTACCCCACCCCCATCCCCTTCGGGGGTTGGCTGGAAAAGAGGTTTCAGATCCAACCCACTGCCTTTTAGAGCACCTGCCTAAAACGTCTCCATCTCTAGATAATCCCACATCATTTCCCCGCCTCAAAAGACTCAGGAGCAATTCTTATTGCTCTTTTTTCCTGCAGTACAGCACGGGCTGTGGTGTGGTGTCTCTGAATGAAGAGGATAACTGTAGGTCTCTAGGAGTCATCCCTCCTGGTGGGAGTTGGCACAGAGCTGTGATGAATGCCCAGGAGGAGTTGAAGGCTTGGCCATGTGTGGCCTGTTACAGAGATGCTGTTGAAGGATGTGGGGTGTGGCTCCTGTGGAGGGATTTTCAGATTCCCACTTTGCAGAGTGGGTGTAAGAGCAGGACAGGAGAGGACAGGCATTGCCAGCTCTGGACCCGGGCCCTTGCCTTTTCATCCTGTCTCCCTTCCTTTGAGGCCCAGAGGCCATCAGAGGGAGGACTTGAGAAGAGCTAGTCTTGGCTCAAGTTTGGAATAAGTATGCAACTGTCAGTATAAACACTTCTACTGTCAGAAGACCCATTTCCAGGGAGGGCACTTGAACTACCTTTGGAATGTGTCCATTTCAGATTTGCCTGAGTCCTTGGTGCTCCGTGAGTCACCCTGGGTGTCGGGCATTCTTTCTTAACTCTCAAAGGCTAAGGAGCGTCCTGACTGTGGGACCCAATGGGTTAACAGAGCCGCCTTCACACTCAGGTTAAAATGAGGAATGGAGGTCTGCAGAAGACCGTCTGCAGTTGAGAAACTATCGTGAACAGCCAGGCTGTCACCACTTGTGGTTTTACGATGGCCCTAGAAAGAGCAGATAGGAAAATCACTGAAATGGGTTGGGCTTGCAGTGCCTTGAGAAGAGACGATGTCAGGCGAGCCTGTCTGCAGAGGTAGCTCCTGTCTGCGTCCCAAGCCCTTCAGAAAGGCGAGCATCCGAGCCCCACCTTAGATTCGGAGACGGGTCAGTAGGGAATTCCTTCGCGGAAGAATGATGCAGGGCAGGAGGCAGAAAACGAAGGTGAGCGTGACCTTGCTGTGGAAGGATGGAGGACCCAGGCTGAGCAGCGGATTTCTAACGCAGCTTTGCAGCTGGAGCTGCTCGAAAAAGGCCAGCCTCTTCTTTGAAGTTTTCCCTGATCCTCTCCACTGAATTCCAGTTTGTTTGTTTCCCTTTATATTCTTCTCAGCACCCAAGTGAAAGACATGGGTGCTCGGTCCTCTCGTGGCACCCCATGCCTACCCCATCGTGTCAGCCCTGATGCCGGCTTGTAATTCAGCGCTTCCTGGTCCACCCTCCCTCTAGACTCCGAGCAGACAGGGATCACATCTTTCATCTCTGCAGCCCCAGAGCTATCACAGTATCTGCTGTGTATAGATCCACAGTCCCTTACCTGCAATTCCAAATTCAAAATTTCTGAAAACCTAAAGGTTTCTCAGAACTCATTTTGCAGTAAAATCTGGGCCAGGTGTTGCCAGGTTTGCAGAGTCCAGATGTAGTAGCAGAGTGGAGACAACAGACTCTAACCAATGACATTGTGCAAGAAACACTAAAAGCTAGTGCGAGCAGTAGCTGCAGGGCTCCGAGGAAGGGGTAATACTTCTGGGGGCGTGGACAGGACAGCCTCAGAGACCTCCCGGCACTTGAGCTGGGTTTAAATCGTAGGTCCGATTCCCAAAGATGAGGGGATGGTGGGGAGATAAACTTGGAATATCATGTAACAGGATTTCCCGAACTTTCTGTATTCTTCTCTTCCCATGGAGTTTCCAAGCTCTCCCAGGGCTGGGACGTTGCCCCATTTTTTCCCATTCTTTCCACGTGGCCCAGTAAAAGGCATCCTGAGGACTACCCAGAATTCTCCTATTCTGCAGGAAAGAATTCTGGGCCTTGGACATAGATTGTGATCAAGAATACAGTTGACCCTTAAACAACACAGGTTTAAACTGTGCAGGGTCATTTACACTGGATTTTTTTCGGTAGTAAATATTACAGGACCACACAATCTGTGGGTTCGTTGAATCCCCGGATGTGGAACCCGCAGACAAGGAGGGTCGGCTCTAAATTACGCGAGGGGTTTTGACTGGGGGGAGGGTCGGCGTTCCTAACCCCTGTGTTGTTCGAGGGTCCACTGTATTTTCTTGAATAAGTGAAACCTTAGAACATGTGACTTTTTACATTAATAAGCTTTATTTTTTATTTGTATTAGAGAAGTTTTAGATTCCAGCAAAATCAAGCAGAAAGTACAGACATTTCGCACACACACCCCCTTACACAAGCCTCCCCGGTTATCAACAGCCCCACCAGAGTGGAACATTCCTTGCATCCATGTATACACTGAAACGTCATTATTTTAATGCCTGTTTGTCCTCACGTAAGAGAAATAATGGAGGCAGACGAGGCATTGCTCCCCCGATCTGATTCAGCACTTCTCTCTACTTCCCCCACCTAGAGGTTCTTGGTCTACTGAGAAACCTGCCCGGCTGCAATGCCACAGAGCAGAGAGGGGACAGGATGACAAGCTTTGAAAGGTGTAAACACGGAGAAGGCAGAGAAATCATGCTTGTGCAACAGAGGGAAACTCATAGGCATAGATATTAAAGATGGAGAAAGACCTACGGGATCAGTTCCCTCCCTTGGGGAGCAGAGTCGGGGAAGTAATCGAGGCCCACCAGTCCAGACCTCTCACTCACTGGGAGTGCCAAAGCCGTGTTCTTCACCATCTCCCTGGGGCAGCTGGAGCCCAGTGTTGTCTTTTTCCAGTGCAGCCGAAAGACACCAGTACTGGACACCAAGCCCTGAAAACCATTTGCTCTTTACAGTTTACAGAGCACATTTAAAGAATCGTAACAG
This sequence comes from Delphinus delphis, assembly GCF_949987515.2. Taxonomy (NCBI): domain Eukaryota; kingdom Metazoa; phylum Chordata; class Mammalia; order Artiodactyla; family Delphinidae; genus Delphinus; species Delphinus delphis. The sequence goes on along the minus strand of NC_082690.1, from coordinate 4,892,488 downwards.
CCTCATCACATCCTGGTGGAATTCGCAGGGTGTGTGTCTCAGATGAGGGCGCTGAGGCCAAGCAAGCTGGTGGACGGCTCACACTGGGTGAGGGTTGGAGCCAGAGCCTGGGATGCAGGTCCTGGGCCGTGCTTCCTACAGGGCATGGAGGGAGCGGGCATTGCTCTCCTGGTCCCTGGCCACAGCCTGTGATAAAACCTGATCAGTTATTCGTAGTGTAACACCCATAAAAGACATCAACATAACCATCCTTCTGAAGCAGAGAAGAAGGTTTTAATTTGTGTGTAGGAAGAAAAGTTTCTGAGTCACATACTTTCAGGAAAAGCTTAATCGAGGCTCTTCACTATGGACCTTCTCCAAGCCTTTAATATACTGATGTGGTCATGAATCTCCAAGGCAAAGGGGACACAGCACGTCCATATTCAACCACGATTCTGAACTTAGCAGAGCTTCTTGAGTGGAAAACTCTTTGGGGAATGAATGCAGCTAGAACTGGTCAAATGGGGAATAAGTGGTAACCTTTCTATTCAACCTTCAGCTCTGGGGTGTCCTCTGTAGAGGTTCTCAGAGAAGCTTGGAGGGGAGAAAACAGAGAACTAAATCTCTAAGAAGAGGCTCAAAAGAGCTGAGTTATTCAGGCGTAATAGGAAAAAGATACTAGCAGGCCACTAACATCAACTTTAAACGATTGAGCACGTGAGGGGATTTGGGACCTGGCGTGGTGAGGGGCTGTTCTTGGAAGAACACGGGACTGAGCTGGGCGTCCTTGTAAGCAGAGTGAGGGGTTGGGGGTTTGCTCAGCTGTGAGGAACCTGCGGTGTGAAGGGTGGGCGCCTTGGAGCCCAGCGGCCAGACAAGGGCCCCAGCATCCCTAGTTCAAAGACAGAGGGTCTCCTAGGATGTGGACGGACCAGGCTGGATCCTACTTGGAGGGAGGGGACCAGAGAAAACCACCCATGCAGGTCTCAGCGGGCCTCACGGTGCTGAGATAACTAGCGATTTCTGTAGAAACAGGTGTGAACCCTGAGCACAAAAGTGACCCTTGGATGCTGTGTGATGAAGGTGGCGGTGGGGAGGATAGAGACCTTGGGTGCGTTCATCCCAGCTGGGAGGAGAGGGGGGAGGTGGACGAGGGAGAGAGAGAAGGACTCAGAGCCAGAGTCATCCGAGAGGCCCCAGAGCCTCCAAGGAAAGTCACCCTGTGGGAGCTGTCACCCTGTTCCCGGGCAGGCACTGGCCAGCACTGACCCCAGGTCCCGAGGCGCCCCTCTTCCCTCCCCCGAGAGGAGAGGCTCCACACACTGTCCCAGCTCAGTGCCCACATCCAAGCCCCTTGGTCTCCATGGTGCCTGGTCCTCCTTCATCCTCCTGCCCTTTTCTCTATGAAGAGAGGGAACAGGCAGCGCGGGGCCAGGGTGGCAGGGAGCGACAAGAGCCGCCACAAAACAAAAGGAAATCACGAGGGGAGGCTGGGCCCTGGGGATGGGCTTCTTGCAGAATCCCGAGTTTCATTAAATATAGAAAGGTAGGATGAGAAAATAATACCCACTCATTGTTAAAGTTTCAAAGTCGGAAGTTGGCCTTGATTTCAAAGAGCTCGTGTGTAATGTGATGCACGGCTTTCTCTTCTGTTTCTCTTTTTATAGGTAAGTGACATTTCATTCTGCTCATCCCCAAGGCAAAGTTGGATGGTTTTAAAGTGGAAAAAAAATGATCGGAAAAGAAACGGGGAAGGTGGGAAGAGGTGGCCATCGAGGGCGGTACAGGTAGGTGCCCCACGAGCTCGTCATCCTTTGCGCAGGCAGGGGGGGCGAGGCGCCCCCGAGCGGAGGTGAACGCCTTACCCCAGGACTAGAGGTCCGAGTCGTGGCTGTGGCTTTTGACATGTAGCGCCTTTGCTCCTGGGAAGAGGTCTGTTCTCAGCACTGGATGCCCAGGGCTGTTGCCAAGAAGTCTTTCCCTGGCGAGGTTTCCATCCTGAAACGGGTTGGGTTTTGCATCCTGGTGCTGTGCGTGAGCTACGTTGCTGTGGTTTGCTGGTAGAGGAGATAGAGGTGAATGTGCTTGCATCTGGAGAGGCGGAACAAACATCCCGAGGAGGAGAATTAGGCAAGTGGAAGGTGAACATTCCTGTTGTGATAGGACTGCAAATGTGACGGCAGTTTCTGGACAGAAGGGAGATTTGTGGTGAAACTGAGATCCTCTGGTACGTTAAGAATCATTTACTTAACTTCAAGGTCTGTCTAGTTACTATGGACGTATTTGTCTATTCCTGCCTGGGTGCTGCAGCTAAGACACCACTTATTTTCTCCTTGGCCTGCAGCAAAGTGGCATCTAAAGCTGGAGGCTGATTTGTCATTATAGCCGCCTTACCTCTTCTCGGTCATTCAGGGAAGGTGTTTTGAAGTTCGAGATGTGTTTGGGCTTTCTACTCTTCTGAAATTCAATTGCTCCCCCCTAAGAGGAAAGCGGAAGGACTTTTATTTTTCCTATAACTTGTGAACGATCCACTAAAATAATTGGCTGATGGCTCTGCCCACGTGTATTTGCTATTTGCTTTGAGAGAAAGAAATGTAAAGCATTCTATTTAATAGTCTGTAAATCTAGGTGGGGAACATACAACTCAACTCAATAAAAATATTTAAAATGCAGGGTCCTATCATGTCCAGTTAAGAGAGATAAACAGAATTGATTGAGGGATGGGTTGGGAGGAAGGAGAGAAAGGTATAAACCACTTCAGTCAGTGGTCCTCAGAGGGGAAATTCTCATCCACACACGGGAGACAAATCTGCAGACGTTAGAAATGTTAGAAAGAGGCAAAAATACAAGAGTTTGTTGTTTAAGATATTTAATTCCATTTCTAAATTTTGGCTACACAGTTGTTTTTTTTAAATTCTCTTTTCCTCAATTTGAACACAGAGGGGAAAAAAAAAAAAAGCTCAAAATGCAATTACCTCCTCTGAAATGTGAAAAGTTTCATTGTATCCGGAAAATCGCCATGCATCTCTTTTTATGACATCATATCCCAATCTTGTGTTCTTTTATTGTATTTCCACTGAAGGCACGGTGACTCATGTTGCATTTTCATGGCTGCAGACAGGCCTGGGAATGCTTCTTGGTATTTGACCTGCAAAATGGGGAAAATTCGGCTGCATCTATCGGGATCTAGTCCAAGAGAGAGCTCTGTACACCCTGAACCTGTTTTGAAAATGCAGGAAAACTGCACCCAAGAAGCAATCCTAGAATCTTGCCCGACAGGGCAATACAAAGATGGGGTTCTTAGCCATAGGGCTTTCTGTAGCCCCTTTGTCACAAAATGCAGGTTTCTGTTTGCGACCTGTGGGTCAAGGTTGATTGAGTCATTGACTTTGTTGGAAAGTTCATCTCTTTTTGGAATTTGTCAACAGAATAAGGGCTGCGACATAATTTCTTCTTTGTCTTGATATTCTGCCTTTTCTGCCGATGGAAGGTGTTGTGTTGCGGGGAGAGGGGCAGCATTCACCCCCAGGCTTCCCCTTTGGACACGCTGGTTTGCCTTGTTGGTGAGAGGCAGGAGTACTGAAAAGCCAGTCTGCTGGAATGCATGAAGTCAGTGCCTTGGAATTTCCTATTAATAAGGAGGTAATAGAGTATATGTGAATTTCACAAGAAAAGTTTCCACAGGGTTTATAAGAACAATGGATATATTTGAATAGTTTCCATATGCTGTAACTCTCAGAACTATGAGAATAAAATTCCATTTGCGTTATAAACAGCACATCCACAGCATCACTGTGTCCTGTGGAATCAGAGCACGAACAGGCGGGGCTTGCACACACGTACATCCCCAAACGCACCAACACTTGCACATACAACACACAAATGCATATTTTTAGATGCAAACACACAAAGCTGTGGGTTTTGCCTTTGAAAGGGGACAAGGAGAAAAGACCTTTTTCAGAACCAGCGCTGTCCTCTCGTTGTTGTTTCCCAAGACAGCTTAACCTTGCTGTTTCACTCCCCCATCACCTCCCCATCGCCTGGCCCAGTCACCATATTTACTTCACAGCTTGGTTGCCGAAAGCCAGTTTCTTCATCTGCTTTGGACTCCACTGATCCGTCCCCCTGCCCACTTCAGTCCCCCTGGTGGGCACAGTTAACCTCCAGGGTCTAGCATTGATCTCCCTCCGTGATTTTCTCTCCACTCTCAGCTCTGTGGCCTTCCTTGCTCCCTCTGTCCGTCCGCACCGGTTCTGGCCGGGAAGGAGGGCCAGGCTGTCCGATGGAGTTTGTGCTTCTTGGGCCCTGGGGTCTCTGGGTGTCCAGAAGCAGCAGTGAGTGTGAGGTGGTCAGATTCCACAAGCCTCTCCTCTGCCACCTTTGCAAGGCCTGCTTCGGGGGCGGCAGGAAGCCCCACTCTTCTGACAAAGACCATTTTGTTACATTTCTTTAAAGCTAACCTTCATGAAGTGCAGACTCCATGCTAAGCCACGCAGACGCACACACTCACACACACCTCTCTCTCTCTCACATAGTTTATTTTCAAAACAATCCTATCATGTTGGCGTTATCATCTTCTTTTTTACAAACAGGGAAATCAAGGCATAAAGAGATGAGATAATTTGCCCAAGGTCATGTGACCTTGAAGGCTAACTTTGAATCTGCCCCTCTCTCGTTATTATATCCATGCTCTTAACTGCTGTATCCCACTTGGAGCACCTATCCTGTCCCAGAAGAGGACAGGGTGACAGGGAGGGGAAGTCTTTAAATCACACAGGGCTTGCGTCTTTCTAGCTGTTTAGATCAGCCCAACTCTGGACCAAGACACCCTCTGGACAGGGTCTTAGAGGCACCAGCCCAGGGAGGTGGAAGAGAACTGGGCTCAGGCTTAGATTCAAACTCAAGTTTGAGGCCTGAATCTACCATCAGTTTACTGTGTGACTCCAGGCAATTTATTTAATTCTCTTAGCCTCTTACATCATGAAAAAGGCATATGAAGTATAGTTCTATTTTATAAGCCTAATAGGAGACCACATCAGAGAACAGTACCTCTGATAGGACGCTCTCACAACACCTGCTCATTATCATTACCTGAACAATGCCCTTTCAGCCTGGCTCCCCAAATCTCTAAGCCTAGTTCTTAATTTTTCTGATGAGGTCTAGAATTTTTGCCAAAAGCAAAGAACAGTTCTTGGCAGGTGTCTGAGCCTTCACTTCCTTTCAGTACCAGGCCTAGTGGAGAGCAAAATTAACCTGCCAATCACTCAGAAAAGTGTGGGCCCCAGGAAATTAAATGCCCCCTTTCTCCAGCTGCCTCCCCACAAGTGCCGGGTACCAAGTGAATACGCGGGCCAGGCGTTTCCAGTCCCGTCTCTTCCTCCTGTGTGTTCATTTGATCATTTTAGTAGAACAGAACAAACCTCGTGGATTTGAGATGTAGTTCATTATCCCCCAAAGCCAAAGGTTATAGGACGGAGTTAGTGGGAAGGTGGGTGTGCCTCTCGTACATCATTCTTTTGGATTTGAACATTTTCTTTTTCTAGAACTATTTAAAAGTCTCTTTTTACACTGGTCACCATCCTTTCACGGCCAACTGAAAGCAGAGAAGTGAACAAGGGACCCTCGGAGCTTGTGTGGCTGACTCGGTTCTCCTGCAGCTGATGCCTTTGTGCATCTATTTGGCGCCCGGGACAGAACCCACGCAGCTGCTCTCTGCAGACGACGTACGGGTATCCTGCATGACGTTGGGGGAACTAGGCTCTCAGTGCTTCCTGTGTTTGCCAGTTGTGTTTACACATTCCCTCCCATCCCTCTGGAAGATTAAGAGAGGATCTCCTCTGAAGACTGACAGCTGGGGCAGCTACCTTCTTACCCAACCTTTCCATACGTCAGCTCTGGAGTAAGGGGTCTTCATCCTGACGTTTTCCTAACCATTCAGAGGAAAAGCCTCTTTAGCACTACGGGGCGAAAAATATTTTAGATACACAGTCACTGCGTTGATATGAAAAGCCATGGTGAGTGAAGGACACAGAGCTTTATCTGGACTGTGTGGTCACTGTTATGGGGTAACTTGTGTCCCCTCCAAAATTCATATGTTGATAGCCTACCCCCTTGTGCCTCAGAATGTGACTGTCTTCGGAGATAGAGCCTTTATAGGGGTAATTAAGGTAAACTGAGGTCATATGAATGGGCCATTGTCCAATCTGACCGGTGTCCTTGCAAGAAGAGATAAGTACACAGACACACACAGATGAGAGACCATGTAAGGACACTGGGAGAACACGGCTATCTCTAAGCCAAGGAGAGAGGCCCCAGAATGAAACCGACCCACCAGACACCCTGATCTTGGACTTCTCACCTCCAGAACTGTAAGGAAGTAAACTTCTGTTGTTTAAACCACCCAGTCTGTGGTGCTTTCTTATGGCAGCCCAGGCAGACTAACACAGTCACTGAATGAATTCATCAAGATTCAGCACAAGTGTCTGGGAACAACAGAGGCTCCCGTGGATCAAAGAAAATAGGCAGGCTTGCAAGTCAGATCCCTGCCCTACCATATTCTCCTGACCTTTGGCAAGTTACCCTTTTGATCCTCACTTTTCTTCTCTGTATAATGGGTATGATATATAGCTCACTGCTGCGTTGAGAATTTGTTGAGAATAGTGAGTAACAAATATTGTAACACAGTGCTACACATCAAGTTCTCTAACTCTTATTTCTCTTAATAGTGATAGGAATAAAAACTAATTGTACGTATACCGTTGTGACTTTTAGTGTGCGCTAGGCATCATGATAAACGTTCACCCAGGGTGCTTCATTTAATCTGGGCTTTTTCTCCCCTCATAATTGAAAACAGCAAGTCTGGTCTCAGGGCACTTTGCCTGGGACCACGGAATTCATCTACCGGTAGGCCAGGGTCTGAATGGAGGCCTCTGAACTTTCTACTCTTCACCTCCGTGATTGACACCCATCAGATCTCAGCCTTCCTGGCTTGGGGAGAAGGACTGCCTTGGTCACAGGTCATGACAGGTCCACACCCCTGTCCCTGGCCTGCCTCCTCTCTTACCATCTCCAGATGTTCCTCTGTTTAAGTGAACGTTACAAACACAGACAGTGTGGCCAGACTTGAAGGATTCACTTATTATAATTATTTACCTCATTGAGGATGAGATTACTGACTGTGAACACGTCATGCACCACAAACACACGGGCATTGAAAGGGATGGGCGTCAACCATTCTGCCAATGTCCCGGTCTGTTTGGATATGGAGGCTTGCCTGCAACACGCCCTCCCAGATCAGTGGGTCTCAAAACGAAGAAACATACTCAGTGAACACACACAACTCTGACATCCTGACATGAGAGAAGCCCGTGACCTCCAGCAGAGGCTGATTGAAAGCCATGAAGTCCCAGTTGACGGTCCCACTGTGCGCTCACCAACGACATGGTCCTCAGCCTTTCAAGTCCACAAACGGGTGAATCAGTCCACCAGACATGGCCAGACTCCTAGTGACAGACTCACAGAGCTACCCTCACAAACAGGTGAGGGACATACCAGAATTCC